>NC_135786.1:133998750-134614791 GCF_051106095.1 Pogona vitticeps | reverse complement strand
CTCAGCTTCAGGACTTGAGTTGCACCTCCAGATATATCACCTGAAGGAATCTGGGCACCAAGAGGGGAAGGAAAGAGCAAGTTGTGTGAATACACAGATCACCATATAAAGAAGTCACAGATAAAACACCTGTCCTTCATCTTTGTGGTCTCTGTGAGTCATACATATGGAAGTTTAAAGAGCTATCTTACTGGAGGAGAGATGCGAGATGTTGGGAGTTAAGATAACATGTTTGCTAGAAGCCCACTAGTTTAGATATCTTGCTGCAGAGCCAGAGACTGGGAATTTGATTGCCCACTGTGCCTCTAGTACGGCCTTGGGCAAGCTGCACTGTCCCAGGATGCCCCCAGAAGAAGGGAATGGTAAACCACTTCGGAATATTCTCTACCTGGAAAACCCTGAAAAGGGTCACCATAAGTCAGAATTGACTTGACTGCATATGATTATTTATTATTAAACACAAAATGTTAGAACAAAAGAAGCATGGGCATACGAATGCTAGTTCTGCATGTAAAGGTAGGCAACTCAGACCACATAGCAGCTCAGCATTTCTCTGGCAGAAAGTTTAGAAAACCATGGCTGACATTGCCGCTGACCTTGTTGAATAAGTCCTCAGATATGAAGGTGCCAGGAGATAAGCCATCCAGTAAGTCAGAATGACACCATTGATGACTCCATCTGCAAAAACCTGTGAGGACACCGGGGGACCCCCCCCCCCAAAGTCCTGTATTGCACAGGAAAAAATAGGATGAATGCTGAAAGGACACTTGGCAATAGAAATAAAAAGCCAGTGTCCTGTGTATATCCAGGGAGTTAGAAGGTGCTCCAAAGGTGAAGAGGAGTTTGGTAAAACAGAGAAACCACAATTTTCTGATTCAGGTAGAAAGAGGAGCTCACGGTTGGCTGGAAAAATTATAACAGGATAGAATCACATTGTGCTTATGAAATACAAAGCAGGGACAGTCAACGCACAGTTCTGACCGAAGTCTTGCCCATGTCACAACCACCAAGAAAGCAGGCTCCTACGATGGGAGGCAAAGATCCAAGGGCTTTTTCATCAGTTGTGAGAGGATAACCATCAGCAACCTTGGCGGCACCGCTGACTAGGGATGTGTAGAGGAAAAACTTTCCATTTGCTTTCAATTTCTGGTTTTTCAGCCTGCTCCTCTTTTGATTTCAGACATTTCAAGTGCAGGTCGTTTCATTAAACCCCAAAAAGCTTCACTCTTTTGGGCTCTTCCCTTTCAGATTGTCCATTCTGTTTGCTGGCACTAGGGGAAATTAAGTCCTGCAGAACCCTCAAAACTAGGCAACAGACAATCATCTGCTCCAAAAGTGGGCAACACACAACATCACATGAAAAAGAAAATTGTCCACAGACCTCTGCAGGCACTAACGGTACTTTAAAGTTCACATTTATCATCACAGTACCAGCCTCATCATCCTTCCCAATTCATCAGCAGGAGATTGCACAGATGAGAGAAAGAAATCACCACCATGATCATAATCAAAATAAAACACACCTGTATGGATTTATACAATATAATTAACCCCCTGTGAGATGCCCCTGCTGCCCCTCACATGATGTGAGGATGACCCTTTGCAGAATAAGGAGTTTTATTAACATGTGGAAAGGGAGAAAACAACTTGTGCCAAAAGCATTTTAATCCAGCTTGACCCTGAACAGAAAGAGCCTTTTGCAGACCCAGGACCTCCTGGATGGCTAACTGGCTAGCAAGACCAGGCCCCTCCAGGCCAGGCACAACACAGTTCTTGTCAGACCCAGGCTCTGCTGAGCTGGAGACAGAAGAAGTCCTTGTGGACCCAAGCCCCTCCGAGCAGGTAGCAGACCAGTCCAAAACTAGGTCCAGCTCCTGCAATGAGCCACAGACCCTGGTCCAATATGTCAACACATTTTTATGGGCACCAGGAAGTTACTTCACTCCCAAAGTTCAGAAGGCCAGCTTGTTCAGGATGTCTCTTAAGGAAAACCGCCAGGGGCTCTGCAGGTAGGAGGAACACTGCCTTTCTACAACCGCACCCCTAGTCCTTGGTCCCTGACCAGCGAAACATTTGCCCACACACTCTCCTGGGTGGCATGACCAGAGTTCAGGCAGCTGGGTGCTTTGTGAGACAGCTGGGTGCAGGGTGTGCAGGCAGAGATAAGGCTGAGTGTGGTAGCTAGAGAACCGGGGGTCAAGGTGGGAGGGCAAGGAATGAGCTGCTTGGCTGGATTGTCTACAGCAGTGCCCAGCACCTCTCTAGCTTTCCAGATGCCTAAACCCTTGGCACCTCAGCCTGTCCCACCTTACCGTTGTAGGTTCTTCAGGCGGTACCATCAACTCTCCTTGGGATGGATTGGAACAGACCTCTCCCTCGAATGCTGGTCCATCCTGTGCATCCTTCCAGTAATCCTCCTCCTCTGAGTTTTCCAATCTGCCTTTTATCCCCAGCCCAACTGTTACCACAGCTGGACCTGCAAGGGCATCATCGGTATTCTCCTCAGCCTTGCCCCAGGACCCTGGTGTGGCACACGAAAAAAGTCTGCCCACAGCGTCCAATGACGTGGTCTGCCCCCCTATGCTGGCCATTCACGAAGCAGCCAGGGCAGGCTCACACACCCCTAACCCAAAACCCCCAAATACTATTATTGGCATGAGCAAAGTGAAAGGCTACTGAGCAAATGTGGCAGCAGTTGACATGTTTTTTTTTTAATTTAAATTTATTTATTTCTAAAGAATGAAAAGACAATCGACCATATTACAAATATTAATTACAAAGCTATTCCCCACATTTCTCCAAATCACATATATACCTTTCCCCATCACCTTTTAAAGAAATATTGACCAACAATCTAAGTCTCTTTTCAAACCACATGTCTCAAAGTCTATTTTATCGGCATATTTTAATAATGGCTTCCAATTTTCTGTGACTTTACTATGGCTTATTTCTCCTCTATGTACTCTAACTTTATTAGTCATTTTTTCCATCAGCAATGTATGCCATATTTTACTTGTGAATGCTTGCAATGAGAGATCTTGGGCTTTTTCCCAATTTTTAGCTATTTCGGATCTTACAGTGCCTATAAGATTTGCAACTAATTCATTATATTGTAGTTTCTCATTTCCCCCCATGAATAATGAAAATAACAATAATGTTTCATTAATTATTTTTTGATTAGTCAGTGTTTCTATCCATTTAATTACCTCCAGCCAAAAAGTTTCTATTTTGGGGCAAGAGATCCACATATGTTCCAGAGTTCCCTTTTGTCCGCAGTTCCTCCAACATTTATCAGATATATCTTTATTAATTCTATGTAGTTTTGTAAGGCATAGATGCCATTGATGCACTACCTTTAGAACCATTTCTTTTGCACTTGCTGAAATAGATTTATATGGATATTTTTTTCCAGATTCCTGTCCAAATTTCTTCAGTATATTAATATTTAAATTTGTTTCCCAGACTGTTTTAGATCCTCCACATTTTCCATATTCTTTCTCAATAATGCTTTTATGTATTAGTGAGGTTAGTCCTCTCTTTTTATTTTTATCTTTTTGTATACAATATTGTTCGAATCCGGTTAATGTTCTTAGAAGGCCAGTTTTTTGTTGTAAGTGAGTAGCGAAACTTCTTATTTGTTTTATTTGTAGCCAATTGCTTTTTATTTGCTTTGTTTTCTCTTCTATTTGCCTGATAGTAAGTGGTTCCCCTGAGTCGAATCAGTCATTAATTCTATATATTCCAATTTGCTTCCATTCCTTAAATTGTGCATATTTCTCTTTAGACTTAAAATCTGAGTTATCCATGAGGGGACATAAAGGGAATACTGGGGGGCCCAATGTTTTACTATGTTTTCTCCATATCCTTAGTTTCAGAAATGAATGGGTTCTGTATTTGTTCTCCTTTTCCAATTTTTTTGTAGTATAAATATACTTGTTTACTATGTCCGTTTTCATTTCACTTTCCATTTTGACCCGATCGGAATTTTCATAAGTCTCATCAATTTGTATAAGTTTAATAATTTGGTTTATTTGCAAAGTTTCATAATATTTTTGGAGCTGTGGTATCCCTAATCCCCCCTTTTGACCCTGTCTATATTTGACACTATTTATAAATCTTATCTTCTTTCCCATTCCTGCAATAAAATTTTCTAGCTTTCCTTGCCATAGTTTTCCTTTTTTTTGGTATCTGGCTGTAATGGGATATTTTGGAATAGAAATTGAAATTTTGGTAATATATAAGATTTAATCAAAGCAATTCTCCCCAGCATTGATAGGTTCAAATTGACCCACTTTGTAATTTTTTTCTTTTGCAAATTTAAATAGATTTTTATAATTTCTATAGATTAATTGATTAAGATTTTTTGTTACCCATATTCCTAAGTATTTAAAACTTGAATAACATAACTCTAAATGAGATGCTTTTCTAATTTCATTTTGTTCCCTGATAGGGGATATTTAAACATAATAATTTAGATTTTTGGAAATTAATTTTTAAACCTGTATCTTGATTATATTCCTCTAATATTTCTTTTAAATATTCTATTCTGTGTAATGGGTTCTCCCAAAAAAAGGAGCATATCATCTGCATATAAGTTTATTTTGTGTTGTCTATTTTTTGTGGACAGTCCTCTAATGTTTTCACTTTCTCTTATTTTTGTCGCAAGAGGTTCTATTATTAATGCAAATAGGATTGGACACAAGGAATTGCCCTGTCTAGTTCCCCTAAACAGTGTAAATTTTTCAGATTCTAATCCATTAATGAGTACTGCAACACCTGCTCCTATGTATAATTCCTTTAAAACTTTAATAAAATCTTTACCCATATTCATTTTTTCCAACAGATCAAACATGAATTTCCATTCCACCCGATCAAAGGCCTTAAGGACATCCAATGAGAGTATTGCCATCTTCTTTTTTTCTTTATTGGCTGTATATATAATATTCAGTACTCTCCAGATAGGGTCTTCCATTTGTCTTCCTGGCATAAACCCATATTGATCTGTATGCACATATTTAGTTACAAAACTACTTAATCTTTGTGCCAATATTGTTGAAAAAAAATTGATCTTGATTTTGTAATGTTATAGGTCTATAAGATGAAGGAAACATTGGATCTTTTTCTGGTTTTAATATAGCTATTATTCTGGCTGTATGCCATGACTCTGGTATTTTCTCACCTCCCAAAATTGAGTTGAATAGCTTTAGATGTTCTATGACATCTTCTTCCCATACTTTACAGAAATCAGCTGTGAATCCATCACAGCCTGGTGCTTTTCCTTTCTTAAGTTTTTTAATAACTGAATTTATCTCAGTTTTCATTATTGGGCTATTTAAATAATCTTTATGTTTCTCTAAAATTTGGCTTATTGGTAATGTTTGTATAAATTTCTTAGTATTTGTGTCCGGTGTTACTTCTGATTTATATAGATCTTTATAATATTCCATGAATATAGAGAGTATTTGTTGCTGTGAATTTACCGTTATTCCTTCCTTCATTTTTAGTGAGACAATTATTCTTTTTGCTATCATCTTTTTAACTGCATGTGATAGCACTTTAGTGTTTTTATTTCCATGTTCATAATATTATCTCTTTAAATAATTCATAGCAGTATGAACCTTTGCAGTATCCAATGCTTCTAACTCTGCTCTAGTTTTTGTTAATTCATTAAGTATGTTCTTGGTTCCTAGCTATTTATGTTCCGATAGTTTTTTTATTATTTTACTTTCTAATTGTTCTTGGAGCTTATTTCGTTCTTTCTTTATTCTAGAGGTTTCCATAATAAAAATTCCTCTTAGGTAGGCTTTTAAGGCATCCCATAGCAATGCTGGTTTTATTTTTGCGGTATCATTTATTTCATAAACATTTTTAATTTCTTTCTTTATTTTTCCAATAATTTCTATATTTAAACACACAAATTCTAGATTTACTCTTTGCATCACTAACCCAAGAAAGTTTTAATGGTGCATGCTCTGAGGCTATCTCAGGGGCAAATTGTATTTTGTCTAAATTTGGGACCAAAGTCTCTGATATAAGGAAGTGATCAATTCTTGAGTAGGTACAATATCTTTTAGAAAAATATGTATATTCTCTCACTTCAGGGTTTAAATACCTCCAGCTATCAATTAAACCTGATCTCTGTATTAGCTTCTTAATTTTATTACCATCATTTTATACCTTTCTAGTTTTTGATGTTATATCGATTTTGTTTAAAATACAATTTGTGTCTCCGCCTAGGATGATTTCTCCCCAGACAAATTCTTTCACCTTTCTTAAAAAACTTTGCATAAAATTTGCTTGACCTATATTTGGGGCATAATAAGAATAGTTAATAATTTGTCTTCCAATTTTCCTTTTACTATAACATATCTGCCTTCAGGGTTTCCCATATAATCAATCACTTCAAATGTTGAGTTCTTCATAAAGAATATTGCCACCCCTCTAGCCTTATTTGTTCCATTTGCGATATATTGTTCACCTATCATTGGGTGCTTGATTATCCCTTTCTTATTCTTTTTTTGATGAGTCTCCTGTAACGACAACACATCTACTCCTAATTTTTGAATAGTCTTAATGACTCTGTATCTTTTCACTGGTGACCCCAGCCCATTCACATTATAAGATAAGATTTGAAGATTATCTAACATTACAGTCATACATTCTATATGCTATCTTTATAAATATATTCTTTTTCAGTATTTGTCTAATCGATTATATATATATTATGGTATACATTCTATATTCATAATTTACTACGCCAGATTGTGTACTTCGTTCTAATTTTCTTTTCAGTGTCACCCATGTAACTATACATAAGTCCCTCCCACCCTTTTCCCCCTCCCTCACCCTCACCCTGTTCCAACAATGTTCAGTGAGAACAAGTCCCCAGCTCATGTTTGAGCTGTGCTCTGTGGAACTATAGGGAGCCAGAAAACTTAACGTTCCCTGTAAAAGATCAGATTTTACCCCTTGCCCGCTCTAATCCTCTTAATCTATACATATGTTAATACAACAGATTACAACTTATCTATGTTTGTTTATAGATATTGTATCTCTTTCTTATCATTACATTAAAGTGTTCTAAACATATATTCTAAACATTCTTGAATATATGTGCTTCTTATCTAAAAATTCTAAGGTTCCTTTCTATTATATATATTTATCTTAAATAGTATTTTATATTATTATTTTACCATCATATAAGCGTGAACTATAACAATACAATACACTAATGTTTTTATGTTTTAAATGAGTTATTAGGGTTTAATGATAGCTAGAAGACTATATATATAAAAGTCCTTCCAGCTCTTTTACTTAGTTCTGGGAGCAATGTATTTATCTAAAAATTCTAAGGTCTAAATGTATTTATCTTCAGCAACAGATATACTCCCCATTATGACCTTGAAAGTGCAGCTGTATATCTCATTTCGCATTTCTCTTCCACCGCAGCTGCATTTTTTCTATATGATCTGCTTGATTTCTCTGTTCGCCTGCAGTCTGTTCTCCTGGAAAGGGAACATTTAAATCTTCAAAAAGCTGCTGCAGGTCCTCTATATTTGTTGCTGTTCTCCGTTTATTTCCCATCATAACCGATAGTCCAAATCGATAGAGCCATTTGTAGATTAATTTCCTCTCCCAAATAGCTTGTGTATAACTCCTCCATTGTTTACGTTTATATATTGTCTCTGCTGCAAGATCTTGAAAAAGTTCAACTTTTTCTCCTTCGTATGTTAACTCTTGTAATTTGTTCAAAGTACGGAAGACATCTGTCTTTATTGTAAATGAAACAAATCTCACCAATATGTCCCTTCTCCAGTTCTTTGATCTTCTCCCGACCTGATGAACTATATCCAGCTCCTTGGGAGTGATTTCGAGGTCTGAGCAGAGCCCTTGTATCCAATTTAAGATTATTTGTTTTAAGTCCTCCCCTCCTGTCTCAGATTCCTTAAAATAGCTCAAATGGATATTATAATGTCTCCCTCGATTTTCCTGCTCTGTGAGTTTGTCTATTAATTGCTGCACCTGCCTTTCCAAAAATTAATTTTTGTTTGCAGATTCTGTGCCAGCTCAAATGCCGTGTCTGCTATTTCTTGTATTTTATTTATTTATTTATTTATTTATTTATTTATTTAATTTATATGCCGCCCACACTACCCAAAGGTCTCTGGGCGGCTTACAGCATTTAAAATACAATAAAGATATGTACAATTAAAATACAATTAAAATATATATAAAATTGCCATCAGACCCACAGTTAATATTATTTCAGTTAAAAGCCTTCTGGAACAGGAAGGTTTTGACCTGGCGCCGAAATGTCATCAGTGTCGGCGCCAGACGAATCTCAGTCGGGAGGGCATTCCATAGTCTGGGGGCAGCTGCCAAAAAGGCCCTTTGTCTACAAGCCATCCCTCTTACCTCCTTGAGGGATGGCTCTTTCAAAAGGGCCCCCTGGCTAGATCTTAACTGCCGGGTAGGCTCATATGGAAGGAGGCGGTCCTTCAGGTATCCAGGGCCCAAGCCGTTTAGGGCTTTATATGTCAAAACAAGCATTTTGAATTGGGCCCGGGCAGCAACTGGTAGCCAATGTAACTTGTACAGAATCGGCTTGATATGTTCCCTGGCGGCCATACCACTCACCAGCCGCGCCGCTCAATTCTGAACCAGTTGCAGTCGCCGGACTGTCTTCAAAGGCAGCCCCACGTAAAGCACATTGCAGTAATCTATACAGGATGTTACCAGTGCATGTGTAACTGTCATGAGACTCCGCTCGTCCAGGTAGGGCCGTAGCTGGTATAGTTTCCGCAGCTGGAGGAAGGCGCCCCTGGCTACCGAGTCCACCTGGGCTTCCAATGTTAGACTGGGGTCCAGGAGCACCCCCAAGCTGCGGACCCTGTCCCTTAGGGGGAGTGTAACCCCATTCAGGGCAGGGAGATGGCCCTCCAGCCTGTCTGGCGAAGCACCCACTAACAGCACTTCCGTCTTGTCTGGATTGAGTTTCAATTTATTGACCCTCATCCAGTCCATTATCAGGTCCAGACACGAGTTCAGGACAGAAACCGCCTCACCTGGATTGGTGGAAAACGAGAGGTAGAGCTGAGTGTCGTCAGCATATTGCTGACTCCTCAGCCCAAACCTCCTGATGACCTCTCCCAGCGGTTTCATGTAGATGTTAAACAGCATGGGGGACAGTATCGAGCCCTGAGGAACCCCATGACATGAATGCCATGGGGCAGAGCAACTGTCCCCCAGCACCACCCTCTGGACACGGTCAGCCAGGAAGGAACGGAACCACCGTAAAACAGTGCCCCCAACTCCCAACCCAGCCAGCCTATCCAGAAGGACACCATGGTCGATGGTGTCGAAAGCCGCTGAGAGGTCCAGGAGTATCAACAGGGTCACACTCCCCCTGTCTCTCTCCCGGCAAAGGTCATCATGCAGGGTGACCAAGGCAGTCTCTGTACCAAAACCCGGCCTGAAACCCGATTGAAATGGATCCAGAAAATTTTACTAATATTTGACTTGACTTCCATTAAAGTTCATTCTAGAGGTGCAATTAGCCCCTTCATATCGCTTTGTAAGTCTTTTCAATTGTTTCATTAGCTGCCTCATGTCATCCTTATCTTTATTAGTTTTTTCTCGCCCTCGTCCCTTCGCCTTACCAGCTACCTCGCTTTCACTCTCGGAACCCGATGAGCCAGATAGCTTTTCATCTTTGTCTGAGGAGACTGCGGCTTCAACAGGGAGTCCCTTTGATGTCTTCTCTTTTTTGTCTTCCCCATATCGTGGCAGCTTAGAATGTTTTACCTCTCAGTTTATAAATATTTACGCTTAATTGTTTATTTTCTCAGGGCTTTGAGCAGAGCTGTTCTATGCAGCCATCTTCGTTGGCTTGCAGACCACGCCCCCAGCAGTTGACATGTAAGGTATAGAACAGACAAATAAATTCCAGCCTGCTTGATGATCATGTTGTCTATTGATATGTGAATTAACTTGTTATGAAGAATCATCTCAAACACTTGAAGAGCTGTGAGAAGAGCAAGAAGCTCTAAAGTGTTGATATGAGGGTTTTGTTCTTTGGCTTTGAAGACCCTGGCAATGAGTCCCCATCCCAAAAGGGAATCCGTGGCCGCTGACAGAGAAGGTCAGGATCATTGAAAAGGAATGTTTTCATGAGTTTGAAGAATGACATCCACCTGAACCAAGTCCACCTCAACCTGTCATGGAGGAGACAGAAAATGTGTCTTCTAGTCATATTCCCAGTTGATCATATGGTTGAACCAGTGCTGAGGCAACTAAAGGTGGAGACATACAAAATCTGTAAAAGCTGTGGTGGAGGCCTAAAGCCCAAGAAGGCACTGGAGAGAGGGGGGACCAGACATAGGCTGAATAGCTACCTAATAGGCCAGTATAGGTATAAACTGAGCCCTAGCCCTAAGAGATTTCTTCTACAAGAAGAGATACAAAATTGACTGGGGAGTTTTAGCACCTGATTTGTTAACCCAAGCAGAGGGAGAAGCTGTGATAGATCTGATTTCCCTAAACTAAACAGGCACTGTGAGTGATTATCTTTGGGGTTGTTTTAACCCTGCAAAGAGTGCTAATTTTAAGTACAGTCTTTAGAGGCCGTGAGACCCGGGCAAAAGTCCACAGAATAAAGTACCGTTTTGGAGAAGGTAGCTGTGTTAGTCTGTTCAAGCATATCAGACAAAGTCCAAAGAAACAAAAGAAAACAAGACAAAAACATGGAACACCTTAAAGACTAACTATTATATTTTAGTTTGCTTAGTTAGAAAGCTTTCGTGGACACATTCACTTTGTCAGACATAGAAACAGAAAGAAATGTTGAATGAAATATCAGTACAATAAGTAAAACATTCTAAATATTCATTGACTCTTGGTATGTTATATCTACATGGAGTAATTTATGGTCTGTGTTGTTTCAGGGTACTATTGTAACCTATCCTTCAGGAGACAGTTTTTACCTTTGAGCCTTGTAATGAGAGATGAGCTCAGTCATCATCATCATTTAGTCGTTTAGTCGTGTCCGACTCTTCGTGACCCCATGGACCAGAGCACGCCAGGCCCTCCTTGTCTTCCACTGCCTCCCGGAGTTGTGTCAAATTCATGTTGGTTGCTTCACAGACACTGTCCAGCCATCTCATCCTCGGTCGTCCCCTTCTCCTCTTGCCGTCACACTTTCCTAACATCAAGGTTTTTTCCAAGGAGTCTTTTCTTCTCATGAGATGGCCAAAGTACTGGAGCCTCAGCTTCAGGATCTGTCCTTCCAGTGAAAACTCAGGGTTGATTTCCTTTAGAATTGATAGGTTTGTTCTCCTTGCAGTCCAGGGGACTCTCAAGAGCCTCCTCCAGCACCACAATTCAAAGACATCAATTCTTCGGCGGTCAGCTTTCTTTATGGTCCAGCTCTCACTTCCATACATCACAACAGGAAAAACCATAGCTTTGACTATTCGGACTTTTGTTGACAATGTGATGTCTCTGCTTTTTAAGATGCTGTCAAGGTTTGTCATTGCTTTCCTCCCAAGAAGAAGGCGTCTTTTAACTTCGAGGCTGCTGTCTCCATCTGCAGTGATTATGGAGAACAAGAAGGTAAACTCTGTCACTGCCTCCATATCTTCCCCTTCTATATGCCAGGAGGTGATGGGACCAGTGGCCATGATCTTAGTTTTTTGATGTTGAGTTTCAGACCGTTTTTTGCACTCTCCTCTTTCACCCTCATTACAAGGTTCTTTAATTCCTCCTCACTTTCTGCCATCAGAGTGGTGTCATCTGCATATCGGAGGTTGTTGATATTTCTTCCGGCAATCTTAATTCCGGCTTGGGATTCCTCCAGTCCAGCCTTCCGCATGATGTATTCTGCATATAAGTTAAATAAGCTGGTGGACAATATAGAGCCTTGTCGTACTCCTGTCCCAATTTTGAACCAATCAGTTGTTCCATGTCCAGTTCTAACTGTTGCTTCCTGTCCCACATATAGGTTTCTCAGGAGATGGATAAGGTGGTCAGGCACGCCCATTTCTTTAAGAACTTGCCATAGTTTGCTGTGGTCCACACAGTCAAAGGCTTTTGCATAATCAATGAAACAGAAGTAGATGTTTTTCTGGAACTCTCTGGCTTTCTCCATAATGCAGCGCATGTTAGCAATTTGGTCTCGAGTTCCTCTGCCCCTTCGGAATCCCGCTTGTACTTCTGGGAGTTCTCGGTCCACATACTGTTGAAGCCTACCTTGTAGGATTTTGAGCATAACCTTGCTAGCGTGTGAAATGAGTGCAATTGTGCAGTAGTTGGAGCATTCTTTCGCACTTCCCTTCTTTGGTATTGGGATGTAGACTGGTCTTTTCCAGTCCTCTGGCCACTGTTGAGTTTTCCAAACTTGCTGGCATATTGAATGTAGCACCTTAACAGCATCATCAGTAGCTATGAAGAAAATAACAGTGGCAGTAGATAACAGCAGAAGAATTAAATTTGGTAATGACTTAAGAAACCTAGGCTTATATTCAGTCCATTTATATGGGTGTCCATCAGGTGTATAAATTTTATCTCAGCTGTTCCCTTCTATTTTTTTTTTTTTTAATAATGGTTCTGTTCTAAAATAGTGACTTTTAAATCAGAGTTGTCCAGGTAGGTTGAAATGTTTGGAGACAGGTTTCTGTGTGTTGTGGTTTCTGATCCCAAAGGTAAAAACTGTCAATATTCCCCACATTAACACACATGATGCCTCTGCTATCTTCTTTCACTTTTAGATTTACTTTTATATACTGTATTCTTTAACTTAATCCCCAGTCTTCCAACACCACCCGACACACACATAAACACCTCTGTCTTCTCTCTCTTCCCTCATCTTTGCTCAGGCCTGGTGTCTGTTTGCTGTCTCCTGGAGGATAGTGTACAATAGTAGCATAAAACAACATAGACTATAAATTACTCCATGTGGATGTAACATACCAAGAGCCAATTAATGTTTAGAATGTTTTATTCATTATACTGGTATTTCATTCAACATTTAATTCTGTTTCCATGTTTGACAAAGTGGACATGTCCACAAAAGCTTACATGAAAATACGTATAATTGTTAGTCTTTAAGGTGTCACGTATTTTTGTCTTTTTTGTTTTATTTTGTTTCTTTGGATTTTGCCAAAATAAGGTGTGTAACTCTAAATGCAACATATGAAAAATTAGAAAACCAAAATTAGGGAGTATTTCACAGTGAGCTCATATATTATAGAGATAATATTTTGAAGATTCTGCCAGTGGACAAAATGGAATGGAAGGGCTCAAATGAAGGGGTGCAGGGGCACACATACTAAGGGATGCAGAGAGGATTCCTGCCAAATAGCATTAGACAATTTTGGATGTGACTCAACACAGGTGCAAGACTTGTATGTCTGAGTTACATAAACCACAAAGAAGAACATATCTGAACCACTCACTTGTACAGTGAAGACAGTACAGTGTGGGTTAATTTACTCTGTACACCATTTCCCATTGTCTGGCTTATCTCTGTACAGAATTCAAAACATTATCATGTTTAACACCTTAACACCTTTATAAATGCTGGAATTATTTTACGCCTTTGAATGTTCCTTGTCAATTAAATATTGGAAATTGCCAGGTATTGTCTTGAGTATTTAAACATCAGTTGAATATTTGCTATCTGGATTTTACATCCAGTGACATTACCTTTCAGTATTTAATATTTCTCTTTGATATTTTGTCTTAATATTTAACAAAATATACTTGAGGGTATTTAATAATTGTCATGCAAAAGTCATTTAATATTTAATATATTTTCAGGTCTGTGGTCGTATAATAAAGATTGAAATTAATATGCATGTGCTGGCATGCAACATTATTCAGCATCTGGTAATATCTTATAGTGGCAGATTGTGGGATATTGTATCTGATATTCTTAACAGTACAACCACCAAGATATGCTTATAAGTGTAAAGAATTCAAAATCAATTTTTGAAAGAAATTCAGTGTTCTAAATTTCAACTTAAATTACAAATTTAAATTGCGCATTCATAATTTAAATGGTGAAATGGAACATTGTGATCAATGTTTAAATATTTTTAAATGTTTGTTTTTGACAAATATGACTAAGTTGAAAACCAGGACCATTGTGAAATTGGCCCTGAAAGTAGGCAATGTTCCATTTTTGTAGACAGAGTCAATACTACAAACATCTTTTGAAGAGAGATAAGGCTAGAGATTGTGACAAACTCTGATTTCTTCTGATGATGCCTTTGCTAACTGTTAGTATGATAATATTTTCATTTCTTTGTGCAGAAAAGATAATTACTTTTTTCGGGGTTTAAGAACTGAATGTGTTGATCCAAAGTTAATCTCTGTGTTTTAGCATTTGAGTATTATATTAGAAATATAAATGTCAATGGGCTGATGTATCATCAGATGGAAGCTATGTTATTTAAATTAAAGGAAATACATGTAATGGGAAAATTTAATACAGGTTGCATACAATCTCATCATTTTTACAATCACCGCCACCACTACTTCCACAGAAAGGAGAAAATATGAGGGTAAAGAACAAAGGAAGGAAGGAAATGGGTTTGGAAATTCGGGTTTGGAGGTGAGATTACAGTTCATTCTGAGCAGTAACACTGAGGACTTCTGGAGGAAGAAGAAATGAATAAAAATGCCCTTGCACTCCTTCCACTAGTGGAAACTATTGCAAAAGAGTTCATGCACAGTGACTGGAATCTAGTAGTAAATCACAATTAGTCTAGGCCTATTGAATCAATAGAAATTATGGAGAAGATAACTTATCAGATCCCCACTGGTTCAGTGGACCTACTTCAATAGTTACTAACTGCTATGTTTCAGCCTTTGCCTCTCTGTGCATGGTTGGTTTATGTCTTACATTTTTGTTCATGTCACTCCGATATCTTGACTAAATAATCTCCTCTTTCTGGAAACCTGAGATGGTGTCTGTGTATTTGGCAGTACAACTTAATCTTGGAGACATTCCACACCAAGACAGATTCAGCTGATGGAAGCATTTCCTGGGAACATCCCATGAGGCCTTTTATTCTGCATCACTGTGTTCTGCCTCCTGGGTGCATGGCTTTTGTAATGCTCATTCAACATGCCCCGTCTCAAGCAATGGACAAGTGGTCTCCTTGATAGGAACAAAGGAAGTGCTTTCTACCAAGTCAGGCCCTTGGTCCATCTAATTCAGGACTGGTCACTACTAGCTGGTAGCCACTCCCCAATATTTTTTTCCTCACCCTGTCTCGAGATGGTCTCTGATGGTCTCTCAAGGGACTAGCCAGGCCAAACCCTGCTTAGCTTCCAAAATTAGACAAGATCTACTTAGATTCACCCTGTTCAGTTTATTAGCCCTTGTCCAGTCCATTAACCATTCCATGGCACAGGCTAAAACCTGACTGAAATGGATCTAGATTTCCTCAAGAATACCTACAACTGGTCTGCCACCACCCTCTTGATCAACTTGCCCAAGAATGGTATATTAGCAACAGGCCTATAGTCATTCAGGTCATCCAAAGGAAAATCAAATTTCTTCAGGAGACACAACTGACTGAAGCATGGCTGCCTTGGTCCTGTCCCAACATTCCACTGAGCCCATACATGTTGCAGGTCACGCCCTCAACCTGGTGTTTAGGGCAATTGTGTCTACAGCTATGGTCACTTCTGAGTATCAATGAGAGACCAAGGCTTTAACAGCAACATCAGCCGGAAAACCTTCTAGGAAATCAGGTGGATCCATCAGTCTTCAGGGCTGGATAATAGTAGTAGGTCCCTGCTCCCTACGGAGGGGTAATGTTGTATGGAATCCAAATCTCAGCCAGAGACAACAGTTCAATGGCAAGGGGGAGGACAAGGGGCTTCCCGCCCTCAAATCATCTTCTCTCTTTCTTCAGGAAGGGCCTTAAAATGGTTTCCTTTAAGAGGGAAGCTAAATATCCATAGAAACACAAAGATGATGTGCATAGCCCATTCCCTAGTCAACTCCTTTGCTGATTTTAAAAGCCATGGTGAGCAAGGATCTAAAGGTGGTGCCTTTGCAGTGTGCAAGTGTCTTATCTACCTCCACAGGCTGTAGTAGCTGATCCAATTTAACTTGATTGGACTGTGTGTTGGGCATCTCCTTCAGATCTACTGGTATCAACAAGGACTCAAGGTCCCAATAGATTATTTCAACCATAGCTCTGAAATGGGCTGTCAATGTGCTGCAGTTTTCCATGCTTGGATATAAAGATTGTTATGTTCTGAGTGCTGGGAAAAAGAATTACCCGTGCCATCAAGTACAGCCTAGCAGTGTTCTTCCTATATTCATAAACTCTTCTCTCTTCCAAGTAAACATTAAGCATAGGACTTTTATAGTTTTTGGACTGCATCTCCCAGAATTCCCCCAGACAGAATCCTGGGAGACACAGGCCAAAAATAGTAGTTTAAAGAACATCTTTTTTTCACACACCCTTGAAGCCTCCATTGCCATTAAATTGATATTTCAAGAAGAAGGGGACTGTTCCCAGTGATGCCTGTGAGTAGGACAAAGGTTCATAGGAGTCTCACAGAATCATGGGATGTCTTATTCTTTGAGGGATTCTCTCTATAGATTCCAGTAGGTAGTGAAACAACTCAGAATCCTGTGCTAACAGGGGGATTCTGGGGATTATAAGCATAGTCTCTAGGACTGCAGTTTAAATCAGATTAACTAATATACCTACATAAAGTCAGGGATAGTGTGGAATGAACTGAAAATCTTGAAAGGAACTGTAACAGTTACTTTTGCACAAAGTCAAGCAACAACTCATCAGATCTAGAAACACTTATTCTAAGGAGAAATGATTTCTGCAGATGCAACTTCCTCCTTATATTCAGCAATAAAACCCTCTTCTTGCTACATTAACTATAGTATTCTGCATGAGAATAATACCTCTCAGAATGCTGGGGTTTTGCTAGAATAGATGTGAGTTGAAGACTGGGATATTAATGTTGCAGAATTTTGAATTTCTGGTAAAATCCCCTTTGGCTACACAAAGTACAGAGAGTCAGAGAAGAAAATAGCTACAAGTTGCCCAGAGCCCACATCTTTCTCATAAACTGGCCATTACAGTCTCAGTAACTCATTCTGAGACATTTGTAGGACAAAGAATAAAACTTCGGCCTGCTGCTTTCTTTACCATATTCTTACTCAGCAACCAACTGTACAGATCAACAGCAAACAAACAAATGCCACCAATAGATGAAAGAGAAGGAAAAGAACACTCAGCAGAGAAGAGGGGCTCTCTTTGAATTCAAAGACTGGAAAGAACTGCTGGTTAGTGCTGAATAGACAATCAATCCAGCCAAGAAATGTCCTTCCCAATCGCACAAACCACAAACAGCATGCGAGATTGCATATAAAACTCCAACAAATAACCATGAGTTCTGAATGGGTGGGACCAATGAATGGGTATAGTTTAAAAATCATTTGTGGTTCTGGTGTTCATTTGAAGAAATGAACTTCACCCATTTTCCCTTTTATTTTTCATTTGTTACAAAATGAATACTCACTTCTAAAATCCAGCACCTCAGGTGACTGCCTCACCTGCCCCCACCCCCGGAAGACTGATGCTACAGTAATTACTGCTCAGGATCATGTGGATAGGATTAGATGCCCAGTTTCTACTAGGAGTTATCCATTTTAAGTGAATGTGACCAAGGAAAATTGATTAGATTTACTGTGATTTAATGGTGGTGAACACGGTGTTGCCTTGATTTCTGAATAAAGTTCAAGTATACAGCTGATTTCTTTATTCCTCCCAACATTCCTGAAGCATTTGCTGGTATATGAGTGTTTATTGTGTTGGCAACATGAGACACTATTCAAAGATGTTGTAATTGATGACAGGGATATATTAAGGAAAAACCCTCTTTGAGTTTTTTTTTCTTTCTTTCAGCAAAATGTCAACTCTATTACTGGTGTGTCAACTCCATTACTGCAACATCATGTCTATAATCATAAATCTTTTCAATGCAGCAAACAAAACATTCTCCTCAGTTCATTATAAGAAATAAGCAACAGGCAAAGGGGACAATACTCTAGATGTGAGCCTCTATTAGCAAATTTCTTCTTATGTCCTCCACAGCACAATCCTATATAGGTGATTTTCATTCTGTGGTGTTAAGAGGAAACCAGAAAGAGGCAGCCTTTCTTCCTGAAAATAATGATGGTGTTTGCTTATTTTATTTCATTGATATTATAATTGAGTTTGTACACCACCACATATTTAGATGATTCTATAATGTGCAAATCTGTTTATATATAGTCATCTGGTTAATGAGTAATAATCAACTGAAAACTTCAATACATCATAACTGGTGAGTATAAAAATCTTCCTTCCTATCACAGCATTGCACAATTCAAAACCATGGGTGTCCAAAAATAGGGAAAAAAATTAAAAATATCAAGACAATTTTTGACCAGAAGCAGTCAGAGTTTGAGATGTGTGCAGAAACTTTTCCTCAACTTCAGCCATCGTCCAGGGGTCAGCATCCATGAATTGAGTGGGCTTGGTGCTGTCCTAGTGCAACACTTCCAGAAGTGGAAGATTTTCCAGCTGTATGCTGTTGCCCAGGGGAAAATGCTTTTCAACTCTCCAGGGAGGCTCCTTCTATGTCCTTTGGCATAAAGATGCTTGAGTCTCACTAATGAGGTATATAGATTGACAGGGTACACCTCATGATTTAAAGAGCTAATAAATCTTTTAATATCCTAAACTCCAAAAGTAATCCCTAAACAGGTGAGAAATCCAGAAATGGGATATTTGTACATCTTTTCCTCAAAAAAGGGTATCATGAACTATTACCAAAATACCGTACTTAAGGCATGATTAAAATTATTTCAAATGTGCATTTTACACATGGCCTGTTTCTAGGAATTGGGAAAAGTTTGTCTGACTTGTCCGTTCTTCAGTGTTATCACATGAAAAGATATACTAAAATATTTATGAAATGTGAAGGGGTGTACTCACTTCTGTGATATACTCTACTGTAGATGATGTGCATAGCCCATTCCCTACCCGACTCCTCTGCTGATTTTAAAAGCCATGGTGGGCAAGGATCTAAAGGCAGTGCCTTAGCAGTGTGCAAGTGCCTTGTCTACATCCACAGGCTGTAGTAGCTGATCCAATTTAACTTGACTGGTTCACATTGTTGTTTACATTGTCTGATCACCAGCAAAAGGAGTGAACCAGCCTGACCCCACAGTAGTCTAAACAGAGGGACAAATGCCCGTGTAGTCACTCTCTACGTTAGCTTTATGGTTCAATCCTACAAATATTACTTCAAAAGCAAATCTCATTGAGCTCAATGAGGATTATTCCAAGGAACATCTGTACAGAATGGCATCCAAAATCTGCAGTTTACTACAGTCCAATACATGCTGCAATCCGAAAGACATTCACTACGGAGTAGACATAAGCATGCATATGCTTATACGGCTAGTGCTAGATTTGGCCCCTGTCTTTAAGGTCAGGTGTACAGTAGCTTGATATTTTTCAGATTTTTTAAAATATTAGAAATCATCATGTCCAATTACTATAGCTCTACCCAAAGCTTGGAAAGAGACCAATAATGCCTTTACTAGAACACTAAAATGCTTTAAAAAGCTGAGCATTACAGAGCTGATAGGGGAAATGGGACAGAAAAATCCAGCACTCAGTCTGGGTAAATGTTGGTGTTCTAGGATTTGTCATTAAACCGAAGTTTTGAGATGGAAGCTGCAAATGTAAAGAATCCGTTTGATAAGTGTTCATAGTGTCAGGATCCCTCATCTTCTTCACTTCCATAGACAAAAAGAGTGCCAGCCACTTCCATCACCCTCTTTGAAGCAAATAACTCCTGCTTTAACTAGAAGCAGAAGATATCTGGAGGATGGCAATCACCCCATCAGAAAAACTGGAGACTGCCTTTAGCGATGCCCTAGGCAGACACAGTCGACGTAAGGGATTTCATTGCTGAAGGACTAACATGTTTTCTTCTTTTAATGACATACTAACTATAGCATTTGTTTTCGCCCTCAGATAAGCTCAGTAACAACAGTTCTCCTACTGTGTGCGCCTTCATTCCTTAACCTTTATTCTGTAACATTTGCTTGTCACTTTAATTAATAACAATAACAATAACAGCAACAGCAACAGCAACAGCAGCAGCAGCAGCAGCAGCAGCAACAGCAGCAGCAGCAGCAGCAACAACAACAACAACAACAACAACAACAACAACAACAACAACAACAACAACAACAATAATAATAATAATAATAATAATAATAATAATAATAATAATAATAATAATAATAATAATAATAATAATAATAATAATAATAATAATAATAATAATAATAATAATAATAACAACAACAACAGTGTGCCATTAAACTTTACTTGTGCAACCATTTCTCAGGGGTTTCCATGCAGAAAGGACTCAGAATTATTTTCTTGGTGGCATCCTGGGACTTTGCAGCTTACCCAAGGAAACACAGGCTGCCTTTTCTGGGATGCACTGCGGGGATTTGAACTCTGAACCTCCTTCTCCACAGCCAGATGCCTAATTCGCTGAGCTATCAAGGCAGCTTGTTACTTTTATATCTTAACTTTTGTTCACCATCTCCCACCCACCCCCCTGAAATAATTCCCTTTCCTTTTGATATGACCAAAAATTCTGCCTAAGAATTGGTAAGTTACGTAAGTTTCCAGCACAGGGCAGTAGAATTTGCAAGGAGCCCAAGTGGAACCCTTGCATCAGGAGAAGAGGGTGCCTGGGATTTTAACGCCCATCAGCCCTAGCCACCATGTCCAATGGTGAGGGTGGATGAGAGTTATTGCTCAACAACACCTGGTAGGCAAGCTATTCCTGTAACTAGCTGATCAAGGCATGTTGCATACTTTTATGAAAAACGTTATTCTGTGACAAGTGATAAGATTCAATTTATAAACATCTCTTGTTGAAATAATGTGCAAATATCATATGTGGCTCCTAGGTGGAATTATCATCAGGATGACTATGATCTTTTTATAAAACAAACAAACAAACAAAGACATTACTGTAAGTGTTAACAACAAACTTCGTATTTGACCTTTTCAGCCTAAGCTGTCACTGAGAGAGTTATAAACTCATAAATTACAAAACATATCGTTTGCATTTCTGATGGGCTGGAGGTACTGTGGAGCTGATTAGAATCCTATGCAAGATGTTGCTGTTGCATAAGTCCTTCTTCTTCCAAGAAGTCAAGATTCAAAAAGAGTAGACAAATATGTGTTGATGCCATAATCAAATCTATGAAATGCAAATAGAAGAGTGACACCCTGGGGAATCTTCAGCTGTAGTACTTGAAGAAAGAGTACCAAACGGGAATTTCATCTGTAACAAACAAGATATCTGAAGAAACCCCAAGGCTGTCTGTTTATTCCCTTTTAAGTTCATATGTTAGTCTTCTCATTGTCTGTAGAAGCAACATAAAAAAAACAACACCAAGTTAAAGGGGAATTAAACTGGCAGATAGGTAAGATCTTGGGGTGGGGTGGGGGAGAGAAGAGAGAAGATGGTGATTTCTCAAGATTCCGTTTTTGTCGCATAGAAAAAGCTTATTTGCCAAATGGAAGGCAAAATGTGAATAAAAATTTTTAGTACTGGAGTGAACACAGCAACTATTAGATGTAGCCAAACAGTGTAGATTACGTATGATTATAAAAGCATACTTGGAAAGTATCTTGGATTATTGCAGAGACAGAGGGATGCCAGACAGGAGAGTTGTCTTCTCTTCAGCCAGTCTGATTTGAAGGAATTATTATAATCCAGTCATTTAATAGTGCATCGCAGTACAGAAATTTGAATGAGCAAATATTTAAATTTATTACCAGTTATGGTATCTTGTTTAAAACATTATTTCTGCTGCCATCCTACAACTTAAGCACATTTTAATTTTCTTACTTCTTGCTATGTCTTTGGTAGCTTGGCACAGGAGTGTGGGGCAAAATAAATGAGAGGATCTCTTGATTTAAAATAAATACTTAAATAAAATTTATTATGAGATGACAATCATTATATTCTAAATGTGTGTTACTTCTTTCTTAAAAGCATCCACAATTTTTAAAATGTCACAGTAACTAACGTATAATAGCTGTGGTGGTTTAGTTCTTCATCCTTAGGAACCAACAACTGATTTCCCTATCCAGCTTATTTAAATCAGAGGCTTTGCACTGATGTAAATTTTTCACTAAAGATGCTTTAAACTAGGACCTTACGGCATTCTCCTGACTTCTTTCGAATGTGTTCAGCATGATCCAATAACTTTTTTCTTCTTTCTACTACTTCATGAGTTTTTTTTTCACTTTCACAAGCTAACCTTTAGTTCTCTGGGTGACTCTCTACTTTTACTATTGATGTTGATATTGTTCTAGGCAGATGTGAGTTTTTCGACTTCTCTCCCACCTGACAGCCTCTTCAACTGACAACTCCAGCTCACTTTTTTCCAACCGAAATGCAGACTGTCAGGATATCGACTTGTATTCTCATTACTAGGACTCACCGACCAATCATCATCTTGAAAGCCAACATTCCATCATACCACCTTGCTTAAAATTCAGCACCAGTGAACTTTTTCAGAATGCTGGGGGGGAAAAATCAAACTTAAGCCAGGTAGAGTCCTTCTCCATATATAAACCTGAAACCTTACTTCACAGAGTATTCTCACTGATATTCAGTAACAGTTAACAGCCACCATATATGTGGATAAGCAGTGTATCCCTTCTCTAACACAACTCTCCAACAAAGGAGATTCAATCAGACTTCACCCATCCTGTTAACCCTTTCACAATACAATCATTATTATGAAATGATGTACACAATCTCAGGCAATTTTTCCTAACAACTTTATCCCTTCAGTTGTTGCTTCCTGTCCAAAGCAATTAACTAGCAATGGAGGGGAAAATTTTATGCTCTTTGTAGAGGTGGTATGGTACATTGCCCATATGTGGATGAGAAGAAATGTTTGCAACAAGAAAGATTTTGGATCTGACGGATCCTGATCTGTTCACACCATCTCTTCAGATCTATCTTCTTTTCCTCCTATTTCCTTCTACTTTCTTTATAAACCATACAAAATACTGTTAGAAAATAAATGAGGAACAGACCTTGACAAAGATTATATAGCATGCTGTGTTAAAGATAGAGGTTACAATATAGCCGTGCAGATATTCGTAGAGTGCAGGGTATATGTTATTTCTGAACAGTAATAGCTGAAAGAAGGATACAAATTGTATAGCGTAAATTTCCAACAGCAGAAGTTGATGATGTCATCAGCTGATGCCAGTGTTTAAATTAATTAACCCCATCCCACCCAGTTTAGGTTATGAGGCTCTCTTCTGGAGAAGTCTTTGGGGGCTTTGGGGTGGCGGGGAAGCCTTTAACAACCAAAATTGATGTAGTAAAGAAATATGGGGAAGGGAATTCAAACCATTCTACAAGAAAGTATTTAATACAATTAAATCCCCATTTCCCTTGACATGTAGCAAGGAACAAAATGCATTGTCATGACAATGGTTTCTCACTGAGTCATTTCAGTAAGGATGCAGTGTGCAAAACACTCAAGAGGAAGCAACATTTCATGAAAAAAACATTGCTAAGGAATGGAGGAATGTGAATCTGCTGAGGTGGCCAAGCTTACCAAGCTCCCTTCAGGTTAAGAAAAGGAGAGACACCTATGGCAGCTTTATAATACCTTTGTTTGATTTTTGGAAAATCAGACAACTACATGGAAGCATCTAATTCTGCTTATGATGTTGTAGCTATTTGTTTTCATTAATTACTCCATGCTAAGAAATAGGGATAATGGATTGGATATAGCGTAGCACTTATTGGGGTTCTGGAGATGAGAAGGAAATCTTTGCTATTGCTCCCTAGTCCCAGCAGTTCAAATGTGCATTCTAGAAGGCTACTCTCAGGTGTTGGCAGATAAGATGGAACATTAGCGGAAATAATTGAAAATTGCCCTCCCCACCCCTCTTCTTCTGTTGGATCCTCGTGCCTTTGTCAAAGAGAAACAACTCTTAGATTCATGGAATGACCAACTGGGTTAGAACTGATCCAATCCAGTGACAAATCTTATGTACTACTATTTCACAAATTTGGTATTAGTATTTTAAAAGCAGCAGTAATTCAGTAGTGTTATTCTACTACTATTTACTACTGCTATGCTTGACATTACCATTTAAGATAGGCAACAATTGTTGGGGGACCATGGAATTGTGAATGTTGCTTAAACAAAAGGTGAATGTGGTCAATGAACTTGGAGATTTAATGCTAAAGCTTTTTTTCTTTCGTTTTCTTCTCAGTTGTCATTATAATGGTGGAGACACAGAGCATGGAAATAGGAAACACAAATCAGCAAAGTTACTTTCTTGGACCAAAATTCCCGAGATTCCTTAGCCAACATAGTCAGTGACTATAATCGCTGAGAATTGAAATAGATGTTCGAAGCCTGGGGGAAAGAGAAAATCTTCTGTGCAAAAAAAGCTAAAGAATTGCTCTTTTACTATACAATATAAAATAAAATTAATGATTTTTTTTCTTCTCAATCCACTCTGCTCTTGAACAATTCTTCTGTGATCTCAAGGTTCCAGCTTTAGAAGAGTCAATGTTTTCCATTTTTATTGTGTGCAATACAGTAAGAAACGTGCCAGGCTAATAATGGCTGGTAGCTTGTATAAATGTATAAATGGTGGGTATTCATTTATTCTATTGTATTTTGTTTGTTTTAATCATTTTCACTAAGATCCAAATATGATAAACAAGCTGCCATATATGAACTGCTTGAATTGTCTTACTTTTTTATGTCTTATGTTTTTTGTGTCAACAGTGGTGCCCTCCTGGGTCACCTACCCTTCTCATTCAGATGACGACGTATAGTGCGAGCTGACACTGTTGTACCCTCTGTCTGCAGATCAGCTTGAATTTGTTTGGAAGTTAATCTGGGTTCTGTATCCACCATTCAAACAACCCTTCATTGTAATTTTTCAGTAATTTTGCTCTTCCATCCACATCCAGGGAGGTTAGCTACAATGCCATGGGCTGTAAACCTTTTGATGATATTGCACACAGTGGACACAGGAACATTAAGATCTCTGGAGATGGACTTGTGGCCTTGAGATTGTCGATGTTTTTCCACAATTTTTTCTCTCAAATCCACAGACAACTCTTTACACTTCATTCTTTTCTCCATGCTCAGTGTCACACACAACACAAAGGTTGAGTCAACTTTTCTCCATCTTAACTGGTTGCAAGTGTGATTACTATATTGTTCACACCTCTTACTTGTGACAGGTGTGTCTAAATACAAATTAAAGGAGCATCACACGCTTGAAAAGCAATTATTTCTTACAATTTAGACAGGGTGCCAATAATTTTGGCAAGTGCATTTTTGGGTTTCTGTGTGGGATTGTCAGATTTGACTTTTCCTCTCTGAACATGTGAGTACCAAAACATTTGCAATTGCAACACTTTTCTGAGAGAAGGGTTGCATTTTCTGACAGAATTGCAAGGGTGCCAATTTTTTTAGCCACGACTGTACGTTTGCCTCTAAAGTGGGAAAATCAACACACTGCTCATAGGCTGCACTCCGTGTTTTTCAGCAACCCCCAGCCCTTGTCAATTCTCTCCCTTCTCCAGTCCACTGAAATTCATGGCAAATGTCTTCATTGAATCTTAAACCATTAAAGACATTTAAAACAAGACAGAAATACTTAAAGCCATTTTCATGGTCTGATGCTGAAATTCAGCAGCAAATTTTTAAAAAAAAAGCTTTATTGAAATAGCATGGAATAACAAGATCAAAATAAGAGTACAAAATCTCAGTGGCAAACTGAGAAAATCTTTAACGGAAGTGCTTCCTGTTTGCTTTAAAGTGGTTCTTGTAGTTTGCTGTTGATATTTGGCAGTGCAATTTGCCATCAGATTTCAGCAGCATGAGAGGAAAGTAGTTCTGGATATGAAGGAGTTAAAACTGGCTCCCACACCCATCGGATATGCCCACTCTGGTTTAATCCTCATTTGGAGCCATATAAACTATCAGCTACCACCAGAGGTGGGATTGACCCGGTTCGCACCGGTTCCATAGAGGTGGTTGTTATTTTTTATTTTAGTTCGGAGATCCGGTTACTGGCCTGAGATGAATGAAGCCGGAGGAGCCAGGTGACCAGCGACGAGCGGGGGAGGGAGGGGGGCTATGTGTTTTTTTTCAAGTTAAAGACAACTAAGGCTGTTGCTCTGACAATTTGAGGAGACAAATGGCAGGCTTACTCAAAAACAGGAAGACAGCTATCAGTTTTTTAACACTAGTAAGATTTACCATCAGGCTAGGGTTGAAGAAAGCAGATCAACATATCAAAGGGGAATCCAGACATTCAGGCTGGGGGCTGGAGGGACTGCGAGGAGGAGGAGGAGGAGGAGGAGGAGGAGGAGGAGGAGGGACTAAAGCATACTAATCAAGGATTTGTGACCAGCATCTTCAAGAGGACTGTGTTGAGATAGGTTTAAGTTTCAAGCTTTCATTTTTGAGATTATTCAAGTAAGTAAGTATAATACATAAAAGGCAAACTATGTTTGAGCATAAAGCTGGCTTTTTATTAAATATTTCCCTGCCTTAGCTGTTTGCCATGCAGTCTTGACTCTGGCAGGCAAAGACTTTTGTGGTAGGCTTTTTTAACATGTAAACTGCTGTGGAGAAATGGAGGGAGGGAAATGAAATGGGATTGCTTTTTAAAATTTTTATCATGTAAAATATATTTTCAAAATTATTTCAACAGGATTCCCTTTAGAACCTTTTAGCATTTATGTATTATTTCATCTTTATGCTGCCTTATAGTGGGATGTAAAAAAAAATATTTATCATTGTGTCAGGGTTTGTGAACCACTGGAGACACTCTGCAGGGAGAAAGATGGGTTAAAAATAAAAACAAACAAACAAACAACCCAAGGCTCCAGGGTTTTAAAAAAACTGATACTTCTATTTTTTGAAATAAATAAATACCTGAACTTTGGAGAAAAAAGGTCAGAAGCCTGTTGGTGATTAATTAGTTATTTAGATTTTCAGGGAGGGAACATGCCACTTTTTCCATTGGTATGCGGAAATCTAGTATTTAGGATCTATGGAAAAACTAATGGGGAACCAGGCTCTATCAGGTATTATATTTTATTATGATTGAAAAAAATGTAAAAGTGGCTAAGGGCATCTATTTGCAAAGGCTTTCACGGCTGGGATCTGATGGTTGTTGTGGGTTTTTCAGGAAGAACAATTTTCAGAACACGGCCAAAGAGCCCGAAAAAAACCCACAACAATTAAGGGAATAACCTTTCAACTTTCTGGAACTGGCAGTTAGATGCATAAAAAACCTGTTGTTGCTGTTATTGTTATGTGTCGTCAAATTCCCCCCTACTTAGGGTGCCCCTAGGAATGAGCAATCTCCAACATGGCTTGGCCTCAACAGCCCTGCCCATCTATTGCAAACTCAAGCTTGTGGTTTCATTAGGAAGTAGGTCCATCTTGCATTTAGCCTTCCTCTTTTCCTGCTGCCTTCCACATTACCAAGTATTATGGTCTTTTTCAATCTATGCCTGCCTTCTCATGATGTGCCCAAAGTAGTACAGCCTCAGGTTTTTTTTTTTTGCCTCTGGGGATAATTTAGGCTTAATTGGATCTAGAACCCAATTACTCATATTTTTTGGCAGTCCAGGGTATCTGCCATACGATCCGATCAGGCCAAGGGTGTCTGCAAAGATGATTGAATTTTTGTTAATTGGGACAGTCCTCTTTGAAGAGCCACATGTCAGCATGCTGTTTTAAGCTTCTGTTTTTGCAACGTTGCCCCTTTGTGCTGTCCTCAACAGCCCTGCACAGCTGGTGCAAACTCAACCTTGTGGGTTCTTTGATGGTGTCAATCCATCTCACATTTGGTTTTCCTCTTTTCCTGTTGCCTCCAACTTTTTTACAGAACCCGGAATGGGGAGGGATTAAATGTTGGTGAATTGGGGAGTGGGCGGGAGATGCTTGTGTGGCAGCCTAGTATTGAGTCAACATGTTTTTACAATTATTTTGTAAGAAAAAGTGACTCATTTGAAAACAAGACGAAAAGAGCAGAACCCACAAGCTGCAAAAAAAAGCATACATTTCATAAATAAATAACTGGCCAATGGGTTTCTCTGGCCACTGTTTTGAGGGAGATCGTAACCCTGTCTTTGTGGTTGGTGCAGGATTCTGGGAGTTGTAGTCCCCCCATTAAGGGCATTTATTTGCAAAGCTTTCACGGCTGGGGTCTGATGGTTGTTGTGGGTTTTTTGGGCTCGTTGGCCGTGTTCTGAAGGTTGTTCTTCCTAACGTCTCACCACAGAGACTGGAAGAAATGTTAGGAAGAACAACCTTCAGAACACGGCCAAAGAGCCTGAAAAACCCACAACAACCAATTAAGGGAATAACCTTTCAACTTTTTGGAACTGGCAGTTAAATACATACAAAACCTGAGGTTGCTGTTATTGTTATGTATCGTCAAATTCCCCCCTACTTAGGGTGCCCCTAGGAATGAGCAATCTCCAACATGGCCTGGCCTCAACAGCCCTGCCCATCTATTGCAAACTCAAGCTTGTGGTTTCCTTAGGGAGTAGGTCTATCTTGCATTTGGCCTTCCTCTTTCCCTGCTGCCTTCTACCTTTCCCAGTATTATGGTCTTTTTCAATCTATGCCTGCCTTCTCATGATGTGCCCGAAGTAGGACTTTTCCACAGAACCTGGAATGGGGAGGGATTAAATGATTGTGGCATTGTTCAGAGACCAGTTCACATCCCAGGGTGGCAGCCCTCTCTTGCTTGTGCTACAGAAAAAGCTTCATTATTACTATTACTGTTGCTCTGTGGTAAGAACTTTTTTTTTCAGAAGGGGTCAGAGAATTTGAGAGTTATTCTCAAGTTCATCTTCGCTTTACATGTGTGTTACGTGCCATTCAAGATGACCCTAATGGGCCTTTCAAGGCAAGTGAGGTTCTCCTTCTTCTTCCTTCCCTTCTTCCCACACAACTACCTTCCTTGTTTCCCCAGAGCAGGGAATAGAGATTAAACCTGCACTGCATGGGGTTACACAGCACTCTCCTTGAAAACTAAGGCTTGTATTTTAGGACTCTTTCCTGAGGACTTGTGTGGGGCTGAAGGAGAAAAGGGGCAGCAGAGGAGGACAGAGGAGATGAAAATGGAAGGTGGAAATTTGGGGAAGACAGTGGAGGGGGGGAGTCTTATGTTTTTGGTGAAACTGTGGCATGAAGGAAAAGTGGAAAATGAGAAGAGGAAGCAGCTGCCAGGGCTCTGAGGGAAGCCATCATCACTACCAGCGCCGCCAGCAACACCAACACCCCCAAAGCGACTGACGAGGAGAAGCGGTGGGTGCGGGGTGGAGGGGAAAGATGGAGAAGGAGGAGACCTCAGAGGAGTCAGTAACTGAAGGACCGATTGAGGTGGTGGGGGTGAGGTGGAGTGGCAACAGACTGAAAAGGGAACATACCTTCCAAGCCAGAAGGAAGCGGGGGGGGGAGAAGAACTCCACAACAGGTGCGCAAAGGCTGCCTCCAGGTAACAACAAACAGGGCTATCAGTCATTTCAGGAGCAGGAAAGGGGAGGGAAGCAAGTTTTACTGGTGAGCTATAGGGCAAAATAGGAGGTAAAGGGAAGGAGAGATGTGTCAGTTCTCTGTCAAACTTGGTCATAAGCACCCACTGTGAGGTGTGTGTTTGTGTGTGTGTTTTTGGCACATGCCCATGGTGAGGGTAACAGCAGCAGTATGCCCAAACAGATGCACTTATCCAGATGTCTTAATTATGTGAGAAGTAGTTGTGATAATAGGCAGTAGGGAGACCACTGTGGAAGAAATCCTCATCAGATCCCACTGTCCTGGGCATTTACTTACTTATTTACATATTTATTTACATATTTATTTACATATTTACATATTTAAATATTGACTTATTTATTTATGTACTTATTTATTTATTTATTTATTTATTTATTTATTTATTTATTTATTTATTTATTTATTTATTTATCATTAGGACATAGAACCTGTTGTTAATTTATTTGAATCCCACCACTGGCTACCACCACATATAATGGCCATGAATTCCATGCATTAACTTCATAGAACAGATAACTTGTATCTGTTCTATGAAGAGCCATGTTATTACATCAATTTCAACTCTTGGAGAGGGGTACACAAACCCCCTCCATTGTCTGTCTCAACAAACAGTAATCCTGTCTTTACAGTTATACATAAGGTGTCATCTTGAAACTAATAACCATCTTAATATCTCTGCTTGTGTGCTTTGCGGAGTAAGACTAAGACACATCCTGTCGCACGTCTAAAGCTGTAGAAGTGCAAAGGTGACGTCTGGTTCCCCTTCTGCCCCTATCAGGCTTCATCTTGTATGTAATGAAGTTTATATCAGCCTTGATCAGTTTTGACCTGCACTGGCTTTCAACCAGTGATCACAATGTCAAAGCATTCCTCTCCTATTAATTCTTGTTCCGCTGGGTCCCTTTCTGGATTGTTAAGGTGCTTTGCTTTGCTGGTTTGGGTGAAAGGGCACCATTTATTTCAGTGCTTAGATAATACTACAGAAAATACATCCATGGTGATGACCATATTGGTGCCATTTTTAGACTCAGCTAAGGACCCTGTGACTTGTATCTCTTCTATTGTGATGCACTTGCATAGCGGAGAAAAGAGAATCCAATTACTTCATGACAATAGGTATCAAACTCCTTCTGAAAGAGTAAAGCCTTGAATATGGGAAACAAGTACCATGGATGGCAAATTCTTTAACTTTTTTAAATAAAAACATTAACAACTTCTGAAAGCTTCTATTATGGCCACCTAGTCAAATCCTAGACATTTTTCTATCTTTAGTGCTGTTATGGTAAAACATCAACGCATGCACACACACTGCATCTATTTTCAAATGTACAGTATAATTACTACACTATATTGAATAACAGAATATTTCAGGAGAATGACCTATGTAGTCACTTCAGTTCTTTGTGACTTACATGTTGAGATGTACGTTATTCAATTCATTAACAATTCTGCGAGCTTTGACTTGTCAGCTCAATGGCATTGCGGAAGCTTAGCATTTTTCATTTTGTTTGGCTTGTAATCATCCTCTGTGTTTATAGGTTAACCCCAGAAAAAACAAGTATCTTACAAATGCATCCTGATTATGGGATCAATGTTTGGGGTAACAATCCAGTGGGGAAACAATTCTAGATAAAGCCCACATAATGTGCACAAGAGTTTAATTTCGACAGCTTTGTGCAGAACTTCCCACTGGCTTTTGTTCATTGCCATCATTCGGCTTCAGACTCCACATAAACAGGCTCCCCTAGTCCCCTGAATTTCCTCCTTAGATGCTGTATGAGGGAACCTTCTCTTGCTAAGGCAAAACATGGTGCAAATTTACCTTTTGATAACACTTCAGCATGACCGAGGGCTACATAAAATTACAGTCAAGACTGTGTAAATACACAAGAGCAGGATACAGGTCCTGTGGGGGAGATGATGCGGGTCAGTGCTAGAGCACATGTCCACCATCAGGAAAGCGGTTAATCTGGCCTCCTTCACCAGTATTATTAAGGAGCTTATCTGTACAGAATGACAACATGTATACGTAACTGGAGAAACTTTCAAACAATTTCAAACAATGTCAAAAATTCCACAACATATCACCTGACACAACACTCTTTCCAACACAACACAGAAAGTTTTTTATTGCCTTCATAGCCACCCTTCCAAGCCACAGTCGACTTCTGATTTCTTAGGTTTTATCTCCATTTGAACTGAAGACAAGGTATGCTAAATCTTTAAAAAAATTCAACTTCTTGTTTGGTTACTTTTAAAGTTATGTAGTTCTTCTGTAGTCATAAATTTTGTCTTCTTAATGTTCAACTGCAGTCCTGCTTCTTTTCTTTTATTTTCATCAGAATTTTTTTATAATTTTATTATTTATATTTTTATAATTTTATTCGTAAAAACCTGGAGGTATATTTTCTGCCTCTGTTGACTAAGCTCCTGCACTTTTGTATCTTTGATTCAAATATGGCTTAAATTTTGCCTATAATATACGTTTCAATAACAGCATCTTTTTACAAGTAGCAAGAATGTATTTTAAGTATTTGAGCCTACTAATTTTGCATAACTGTACAACTTTTGGATTTAAGCATATGTGCCTACAATTTTTCCTCACAATTGTAAGACTGTCTTTGATAATTTTTTGAGTTGCTAATTTTAAGTATGGAACCTAGAAATGATGTACATCAATAGAACTTGTACAGAATTTACAACTTTTGGAATGCCTGGAATTATTGCAACAAAAGAAAGTCTTATAATGAGATACCCAGATGACTTTGGAAATGGCTATCACTAACTGTCTAGTTTAATTCTGGGATTAACCCTTTATTGGGATAATGTCAGCTATGACAAATCATAGACTTCTGTTCTTTGCCTGGGCGGTTTATAAATCTCTGTAGGAATCCTGAGGGAGTCAGGCATCATTATCAGGTTCTGACACCACCTATTCTGTCTTTTCCTCTTCAACAGTTTTTTCCCTTGGAAGTAACTGACAAAATGATAGGAAAAACAGTAGAAGATGATACTGTATATAGAAGTAATCCAAGTTTATGCACCAACCACCGATGCTGAAGAGGCTGAAATTGACCAATTCTATGAAAACCTATATAGAAGGCAGCACTCTTTGAATCCCCATAGGACTCCACCCTTGAAGCAGGATTATTTTAGCCTGAAAGCTTCATCTAGATGCACCCCAACATAATAGTGAATTAATTCCTCTTCCCCCTTCATGGATTGCTGCCATGTCTTAGTCTTACTCTCCAGCAAAGAGAAAAGAGTTCATACAGCTCAGTGGTGATTATCTCTTTACAACACTTCAAAACTTCAACGGGGATGTTGTCCTTTCCAGGTGCCTTGCCAGAGGCAAGGGAATCCAAGGCTGCTTTTATTTCTGCTAAAGTTGGTTCACTGTCCAGCTCTTCCAAGAGAGGCAGGCACTCAATGTTATTTAGTGCCTCTTCCGTTACTACATTCTCTTTAGAATATAGCTCAGAGTAGTGCTGCACCCAGCGTTCCATCTGCTGTGCTCGGTCCTGGATGATCACGCCTGTAGTAGACTTCAAGGGAGCAGATTTCTTCTGTATTGGACCTAAAGCCTGCTTGATACCATCATACATTCCCTTGATGTTACCTGTGTCCACTGCTATCTGTATCTGAGAGCAGAGCTGAAGCCAATAATCATTTGAACATCTCCTGGCAGTCTGTTGGACTTGGCTATGACACCTTCTAGAACTGACACCAAAGAAAGATGTTCTTCTCATTATAGGGGACTGGAATGCTAAAGTAGGGAGTCAAGAGATAAAAGGAACAACAGGAAAGTTTGGCTTGGGAGTTCAAAATGAAGCAGGGCAAAGGCTAATAGAGTTTTGTCAAGAGAACAAGCTGGTCATCACAAACACTTTTTTCCAACAACACAAGAGGCGACTCTACACATGTACAACACCAGATGGGCAATACCGAAATCAGATCGATTATGTTCTCTGCAGCCAAAGATGGAGAAGCTCTATACAGTCAGCAAAAACAAGACCTGGAGCTGATTGTGGCTCTGATCATCAGCTTCTTATAGCAAAATTCAAGCTTAAACTGAAGAAAGTAGGAAAAACAACTGGGCTAGTCAGGTGTAATTTTAACCAAATCCCTTATGAATACACAGTGGAAGTAAAGAACAGATTTAAGGAACTCAATTTGATAGACAGAGTGCCTGAAGAACTATAGGTGGAGACTCATAACATTGTGCACAAGACAGCAACAAAAACCATCCCAAAGAAAAGGAAATGCAAGAAAGCAAAGTGGCTGTCCAATGAGGCCTTACAAATAGCAGAGAAGAGAAGGGAAGCAAAATGCAAGGGAGATAGGGAACGTTACAATTGAAAGCAGACTTCCAAAGAATAGCAAGGAGAGACAAGAGGGCCTTCTTAAATGAACAATGCAAAGAAATAGAGGAAAATAACAGAAAAGGAAAAACCAGAGATCTGTTCAGGAAAACTGGAGATATTAGAGGAATATTTTGTGCAAAGATGGACATGATAAAGGACAAAAATGATAGGAACCTAACAGAACCAGAAGACATCAAAACAAGGTGGCAAGAATACACAGAAGAATTATACCAGAAAGATCTGGATGTCCCGGACATCCCAGATAGTGTGGTTGCTGACCTTCAGCCAGACATCCTGGAGAGTGAAGTCAAGTGGGCCTTAGAAAGTTTGTCTAACAACAAGGCCAGTGGAGGTGATGGCATTCCAGTTGAACTATTTAAAAGCTTAAAAGATAACGCTGTGATGGTGCTACACTCAATATGCCAGCAAGTTTGGCAAACTCGGCAGTGGCCAGAGGATTGGAAAAGATCAGTCTACATCCCAATCCCAAAGAACGGCAGCACCAAAGAATACTCCAACTACTGTACAATTGCACTCATTTCACATGCTAGCAAGGTTATGCTCAAAATCCTACAAGGTAGGCTTCAACAGTATGTGGACCGAGAACTCACAGAAATACAAGCTGGATTTCGAAGGTGCAGAGGAACTAGAGACCAATTGCTAACATGCGCTGCATTATGGAGAAAGCCAGAGAGTTCCAGAAAATCATCTACTTCTGTTTCATTGACTAAGCAAAAGCCTTTCACTGTGTAGACTACAGCAAATTATGGCAAGTTCTTAAAGAAATAGGAATGCCTGACCACCTTATCCATCTCCTGAGAAATCAATATGTGGAACAGGAAGCAATTGTTAGAACTGGATATGGAACAACTGATTGGTTCAAAATTGGGAAAGGAGTATGACAAGGCTGTATATTGTCTCCCTGCTTATTTAACTTATATTCAGAATACATCATGCAAAAGGCTGGACTGGAGGAATCTCAAACCAGAATTAAGATTGCCAGAAGAAATATCAACAACTTCAGATATGCAGATGATACCACTCTGATGGCAGAAAGTGAGGAGGAATTAAAGAACCTCTTAATGAGGGTGAAAGAGGAGAGCACAAAAATGGTCTGAAGCTGAACACCAAAAATCTAAGATCATGGCCACTGGTCCCATCACCTCCTGGCAAATAGAAGGGGAAGATATGGAGGCAGTGACAGAGTTTACCTTCTTGGGCTCCATGATCAATGCAGATGGTAACAGCAGTCACAAAATTTAAAGATTCCTGCTTCTTGGGAGTAAAGCGATGACAAACCTAGACAGCATCTTAAAAAGCAGAGACATCACCTTGCCAACAAAGGTCCGCAGAGTCAAAGCTATCGTTTTTCCAGTAGCGATGTATGGAAGTAAGAGCTGGACCATAAAAGGCTGACCACTGAAGAATTGATGCTTTTGAATTATGGTGCTGGAGGAGACTTTTGAGAGTCCCCTGGACTGCAAAGAGATCAAACCTATCCATTTTGAAGGAAATCAACCCTGAGTGCTCACTGGAAGGACAGATCCTGAAGCTGAGGCTCCAATAATTTGGTCATCTCATGAGAAGAGAAGACTCCCTGGAAAAGACGCTGATGTTGGGAAAGTGTGAAGTCAAGAGGAGAAGGGGACGGAAAAGGGTGAGATGGTTGGACAGTGTCATAGAAGCTACCAGCATGAATTTGACCAAACTTCAGGAGGCAGTGGAAGACAGGAGGGCCCGGTGTGCTCTGGTCCATGGGGTCAGGAAGAGTTGGATATGACTAAATGACTAAACAACAACAAATTCCTCTTCATAATTTCCCCCATGGTTGCTTCAGGTATACAACCCATCAAATCCAAAACTTCTTGGCACTCATCTTGTCTGCTTTTCCTTCACGTTTCTCCTCCCCCCCCCCCTTATCTAGTTCAGAGTGCTTGCAAGGGGAGAAGACAGCGCATGTTTTTGAAAACTGTATCAACCTGGATTGGCAGTAGATATTGCTGCCCTGCTCAAAAATGTTGGTAAAGGTAGAGGGAAAGCAAACCATTAGCAGTAGCTCATGATCTGAGCAGTGGGGAAGGGACAGCTTGCTCCACCACTACATTGCGAGGTACTCCCTCTGCTCAGACTGTGGGCTACCCTGGTCCCAAGGAAACATAATAGTCTTCTGCACCTTTCACCAATGACCTCTCAGCAGCAAAGACTGTGATGGGAATATATTAGTTGGGAATATGCCCTTCCCCATGCAGTACTATATTCAGGTCATGTTTAAGAAGTTAAGATGCTCAGGAGAATTAGAGGCTCATGCACATTTTTCATTGCACCATATCTTGGTGTCATTTTCACCTCTGCAGCGGGAAAAGACTGACTATATATATTATCTTTTTTTAAAATGTAAATACACTATTTATATCAGAAACAGTACATTAAGATCTTATGGCTTATCTCTAAAATGGAAAGAAAAAAATTCTTTTGCTTGTAATGCACTTATTCAGACATCTTACAAATGAGGCACACTATTCATGCTTCAACAACTAATAATTATATTAAAAATTAAATAAAAAGAAAAAAATCTACTGATGGTCTCAGCATCCTTATGTCATTATGTCATAATAATAATAATGTGTGCTGTCCATTTGATTCTGACTTATAGCAACTATTTCCAGGGACAGAGTACTCAGAGTTGAGTTTCCAGTCCCTTATTCTGGGGATGCCCAGGAAATGTGTAGCTTATCCAAGGCCACATAGGTTGTCTCTTCTCCCAGGAGTTACAGTGAGGATTTGAACATCCAACCTCTGGCTCCACAACCAGATACTCAATTCATGCATGAGCAAAATGGTTCCAGTCATGGGCAATGCTAATACTGGTAACCACATTCAGCTCAACCATGCTTCGATTATGTAATTATAACTTATGCTTACATTTTGTTCACTGTCCCCCAGCCAAGACTGGACCATTCTCCTCCAAAGCATGTGCCACTGTGAAAAGGGCCATAGGGTCTCTGACCTCTAAATTAAAACATTGAATCCTTCTCTTGGATCCTGCAAAGCCCTGGTTTTCAAATTGGAGAGCATACCCCCAGGGACATGAAGAAGTCTGAAATCGAGACATGAAGGTCAAAACAGGATGAGTTAGAACAGGGAAGCTGAGAGGATACTGTCATGGTGGAGAGCAGTGGTATTGGAAGAAAAGCTGGGCCAGTCAAGAGCCTAAGGCAAAGGGGGAGTACAGTACAGTGGTGCATTGCAAGACGATTTTAATTCGTTCCACGAAAATCGCTGTCTTGCGAAAACATCATCTTGCGAAACACGGATCCCCATTGGAATGCATTGAAATCTATTTAATGCATTCCAATGGGGGGAAATCGTCATCTTGCAAAAATCGTCCATAGAAATCATCGTCTTGCGAAACACGGTTCCCCATTGGAATGCATTGAAATCTATTAAATGCGTTCCAATGGGGGGGGGGAACCGTCTTGTGAAACATCGGTCTAAAAAAAAAACATCTTGTGAAGCATAGACCCAAACATCATCTTGCGAAAATCGTCCATAGGGAAAAGTGTCTTGTGAAGCGCAACAGCGCTCGCAAAAACCGATCGTCTTGTGTATTAATTGTCCCGCGTGGCAATCGTCTTGTGAGGCACCACTGTACTCTCTCTAATGAGCAACTTTGGCCAGCAACATTTCAGGCTTTCTTTTCTATCTGCTGCTTCCTTAAGTGGGGAAGGGGCATGAAAAAGTTAGTGCTAAGGCACTCCTCTGACCTCTGAATGAAAACAGTGGAGAAATGAAGCCAAGCAATAGGGACTGGGGCCACTCACTATACATGTGTACAGTGGTGCCTCGCTTAACGATGTTAATTGGTTCCCAAAAAAAATCGCTATGGGAAAACATCACTAAGCGAAACACCATTTCCCATAGGAATGCATTGAAAACCGGTTAATCCGTTCCAATGGGAACAGATTACCGTCCTTAAGCGAAAATCGCCATAGGAAACATTGCTAAGCAATACAATGTTTCCCCATTGGAATGCATTGAAGCCTATTCAATGCATTCCAATGGTTTTGCGATGTCCGTTTTCACTATTTTTAAAGTTTCTTACAATGTTCAAAAACAGTTTTAAATGATTGGGATCATTAGTGCACCTTGCAAAACCTGTGCAAACTTACTTTGGCTTTGTTCTGAGTCTTCGTTAATTTTTGGTGAATTTTTTCTCCCCCATTGGAATGCATTGAACGGTAGGTTTGAAGAAACATCTGGCTCTGGAGACAACTGGTCTTTCTGGGGAAGCATGTGGCTTCATCTGGTGGCCACTACCTGCAGCTGGTTAAAACCTGCCCCATCTGCTTATTTTCAGCTCCCCATGTGTGTCTTGGGTTGATACAAGTAAAGAAGGGGATCTTTTGCTTCTTCATTCTCCTCCTGCACCCTCCCCTGCCATTGTGCAAGACTGCATAAGAACATAGGCCCTTGGCCCTGTTTCCCAAAGGCTCCCTGCCCCCTGTGGAAATGCATTGCAGATCAAATGTTGGGGGACATCTGGGGACATGTTTAGCTGGATGAGGCAGACCACCTACAACCCCCTGTGCACAAGCTGAGCAAGGCTCAAGTGAGCAGGAGGAAAGATTTGGGCCACCTAACACCTAACATATGCTAGCATGAACAGACACTATAGCTATACCCATGCTGTGGTGCAGAGGGCAGAGGAGGCTGAGACTTGCATGCCATCAATATTGCAAGGCAACAGTGAGCAGATAGATGCTGGGTGGGAGGCCAACTAGTGATAAAGCAGGTTTGCTCTGCACAGGAGTACATGGCGATGAACTCTCTTCTTCCTCTTCTTCTTCCTCTTCCTCTTCCTCTTGTCCTTCTCCTCCTCTTCCTCCTCCTCCTATATGCAGACACATATGGGAGGTTTGGGTGAGGAAGAGGCTGCAGATTTACAAAGTCACCATTTTGACTGGGGAGATGATTGCCCTACATGGCTTTTCCTTCTTGTTGTTCGAGTAGGTGATTTTCGGCTCATAGGAATAATTTTTTTAAGCATTCTAAAATTGAAGAGTTATTTTCTCCCAAGCAGCCACAAGAATCCATCACTGGGGGTGGCAAGTGGTGTGGGGGGATATCAAAGAGGAACATTTCCCTGTCTCTCCCCACAGGAAGCTGTTGCTCCAGATTATTTAGCTTTACCTGGAAATATCAGCATGGGAAACTTGTTGTCCACAAAATAGGAAAAAAAAATCAGTAGCATAGCAGAGTCAGGCCTCACAGAACCCAACCAGAATTTTAGGGGTGGGGTTGTTTGCTTGTTTATCTTTTGTTTTGTTTTCTTTATCTCCTGTTGATTGCTAAGGATGTTGACATAATGTGCCATACCGTCAAGCCTCCCTGTTCATTCTGAGCTTAGTTACAGTCCCTAGAATAGGGGTGTGTGTATAGATTTTCCTAACAGTATATTATTGAAGAGCTTTTTTCTGTTATGATTTACAACAAGGTAGCCATTTATAGTAAAACTAAAAATAAAGAATTTTAGTACCTTAAAGACTAACTTAATTATTTCAATGTGAGCTTTTGTTGTGCATGAACCAGTTTCTCAGACACAGCAGTGTTTCTGAGGAAGTGGACTGTGAGCCAGGAAAACTCATACTCAGATAATTTAATTAGTCTTTATTGTTGTTTAGTCGTTAAGTCATATCCGATTCTCCATGACCCCATGGACCAGAGCACGCCAGGCCCTCCTGTCTTCCACTGCCTCCTGGAGTTTGGTCAAATTCATGCTGGTAGCTTCAATGACACTGTCCAACCATCTTGTCCTCTGTCATGCCCTTCTCCTCTTGCTCTCACACTTTCCCAACATCAGGGTCTTCTCCAGGGAGTCTTCTCTTCTCATGAGATGGCCAAAGTCTTGGAGCCTCAGCTTCAGGATCCGTCCTTCCAGTGAGCACTCAGGGTTGATTTCCTTCAGAATGGATAGGTTTGTTCTCCTTGCAGTCCAGGGGACTCTCAAAAGTCTCCTCCAGCACCACAATTCAAAAGCATCAATTCTTCGGCGGTCTGCTTTCTTTATGGTCCAGCTCTCACTTCCATACATCACTATCAGAAAAACCATAGCTTTGACTATGTGGACCTTTGTCGGCAAGGTGATGTCTCTGCTTTTTAAGATGCTGTCTAGGTTTGTCATCACGATTAGTCCTTAAGGTGCCACAACTCCCTTATTTCTAGTTTTCCTAACTGTTATAATGGGAAGCTTTTGGAAGTGTCTAGACCACTGGTTCTTAACCTTGGGTTACTCAGGAGTTTTGGACTGCAACTCCCAGAAGCCTTCACCACCAGCTGTGCTGACTGGGGTTTCTGGGAGTTGCAGTTCAAAACCATCTGAGTAACAAAGGTTAAGAACCACTGGTCTAGACCTTGAATGGGCAGTTCCCATTACCTTTACAAATGATCTGCTCCTTGTGGAGATGAAAACTGTCAGAACTAGATTGTTGACATTGATCAGCACAACAGCCTGCAAATTTGCTTTTTTTCACATAATCCAAAATGGAGTTGGAAGGGACCTATAAATACCATCCCCTGATCAATACAGAAATCTAAGTTAAAGCATATTTGACAGATGGTTGTCTAACTAACTGTAAATTTTTACTAATAGGTGGTAGGGAAAACCAATGCAACAATAAGTCTGTCGCTATGTAGAGTATCTTAAGGAAGCACAAGTCACCTCAGTTGTGGTCCTGCCCTATCTCAGAAACGTGCTGGATTCTGGAATAACTTCAGCCTGCAGGTACACACAGTCAGAGGCAGGTTCCTCTACTGGATGTGGAGAATCCAAGGGGATCTAATTCAGTCCAAAGCAGTTTATTCTGAGGCTGGTTTGGAATGATCTCTCTCAGATGTTATATCTGCCCAAGTAGAAAAGGGAGAGAGAATGACTGTTGCTACCTTTACTGAGGAGGCGTGAGAGAAGATAGTTGAAATACTGCATTTAATTGCAGAGGCACCTGTAGGGGACAGCCCACACGTCACTCCTGTCAGTCATTTTAGAGCTCTAGACAGGAGCCTATGACAGGACAGGAGGAGCAGAGTCAAAGGAACTGGGAGTGCCAGAGAGGCAGTTGGAGAGACAGTCAGGAAAAAGATGGTGAAGCGTTTAGACAGAGAGAAGCCTGAAGACTGTTTAGACTAGATATTGGACAGTTGGTTAGTTAGAGAATATTAAAGAGTTAAAAGGAATTAGAAGTACATTGACAGTCAGAAAATATTGAGATCTGGATTAAAGTAAATAAGTACAAGCAAGCTTATAAATAATCAAATCCACGCTTAACGAATGAATGGTAATAGAACAACAATGATTTTCCTTCTGTGTTTCACTTATTTATCCTTAAATAAACCTTGTTTTATTTGGCAGCAAGAGTGTGAGATTCATAATTGATATATAGTGAGGATAATATCCTCTGGTGGCAGCGAAAAAGGGGTAAAGAACAAGTCGAGTCCAAAGGTGAACTTGTGTGAGAGGCAAAACACATAGGGGTCACTGGGGGGTGCGCGACAGCACCAACTGCAGTTTTTGTTTTAAAGGCATATTTAATTTTGTTAAATCATGGGAAAGGAGCATTATTACCCCATAGTGGCATTTGTTCCGTGACTTTTTTCATCTTGTGGGGAATTTCAGATACTGTAGTAGTATTCTGAACAAAAACAGGCTGGTAACAATGAAGCAACACTGAGCATGTTAATGTGTCCTTCCTCCATCTGCGATGGCAGTTCACTCCCTTGCCAGCACCCCATCTTCAGAAGTAAATGTGGCTATAATGAGTAGAAGCTTTCCTCTTTTCCATCTTCAGTCCATGTTTTCCCTATAGGAGCAGAAGTGTTAACCTGGAATCTCTGATGGAGGAATATTCTTATTTTTATCACTCCATCACTCTTTGAGAACTGCATGTGACATTCCCTTGAGTGCAAGTCAGCTCAAGGTTACTGCGTTTAGGATTGTGTCTGCAAACTGCAGACTTCGTTTTGGATGGGGAATGTGTTTTTTTTTTGTTCATTTTTTAAAATAATCCTTATAGATGTTGCACTATTCATTCCGATTGGAAAAAGTCAAAGCTGTCGGAACTAGTTTGTTGATCTCGATCAACACATCAGCCTGCCAATCTGACTTTTCGTAGAATCATAGAAGAATGGAGTTTGAATGGGCCTCCCAAATCCCTTAGCCCTGGTGCGCTCTCAGAAGATTGGGCAAAAATTCAGCTCTGGTCCCAGTATGTCCAGGTTTAATTTTTAAAAAGAGATTATTTGAAATAGCAGAATATTTTATTGTCTCTTTCCTCACCACATCCCTGTAAAAATTAGTAGATTGAGCTCTTCAGTAGTTTTGTTCAAGAGCAACACAGTTAAGCTTGAGAAAAGGGTAAGAACAGGCACACCCCTCCGGGGAATTATCTGGGAAAGCCCTGAGCATCCATTCTAACTGGTCTTTGCTGAGAAGAAGTTGCAAGTGGGTTGTAATGAATCTCAAATGTGTGCGATCTTGTTTTACTGAAAGGAGTTTAAACTGTGGTACTCTTTGTAAAAGGATATAGTTAAATTGTGGAAACCCCCTCGACATATTTTATAACATTAAGTCAAATGATTCGCAATGAAGAAGAACTTCCATTGAAACGTCTGAGACTTACTTTTGAGTAATTATGTTTTCGGCTGATGCTAACTCAAAGCCCATCTTCTGCCACTGGAGACAATGCATAATAAATACCTTCCATCTGAGTGGGTCCCTCCTGCGGGCTTATTTGTTGATATAAGTAAGACACATACGAACTGCTTCTAAAGTGGAGCTCTTTTTCATTTCAGAAGGCAAAAACTGTCAGCTTCCCCTGCTGTCTCTGGACCTGAATTCACCACCGACATCACTATCCCAAGTATATTTACATCCTTTCCAAGCTGCAGCCCTGGAGTCAGTTAAAAGCACTGCAGCTAAAATCCTCTGCATGAAACCAATTTACTTTATAGAGTTGGGTTCGTCCAAGATTAAAAACCTTAACAGTGGAGTCGTGGGTTCAGTGGAAAGAGTTTAAGCAGAATGTCAATTCTTCCGCTGAAATCTAAGAGACTTAAAACAACTTCTCTCCCGATCACATGCTCAAAAGTGACACTATATGGTAATTCATAGGATTGCTGGAAATATAGGCCTAGAACGTTTACGATGGTACCCTTTCAAACAATAAGGTAAACTTGTTTCAGGGCTGTTTCACAACATATTCCAGGTAAGGATACCTCTGATGGAAAGTTTCCCCAGTAAAAATGCGGAAGGTAAGAATGATCAGGAAGAAGGCTAAGCTACAAAGGTTTTCCATATTCTGCTTTTCTGTTTGCATGGATCTTTAAAAACTGTACAAGGGAGCATTCAGTCCCCACTTGCAGAGTGAAAGTGGTGCAGGCCAATCACAAGCTGTCACATGCTTTTCGAGAAAACACAGGCTGTTCAGCTCGATCTAGTTAAGTCTGCTCCGAAGAATGAAGTCCAAGTTAGTGCTATTCAGAATGCGTGGCCAAGAAAAAGGGAACACCATCTCACAGTTGAGTGGGAGTGAAGCCACGCTAGCACTGCCTTCGGTGCAATACAATCTGTCTGCTTCAAGCTAATAAACTTCTTAGTGTTGCCACCCAGCAGTATCTTATATTCATGCTGACCTGATTTGAAAGCACAGTGATAGGAGACTCTGTGTGTGCGCGCACGTGTGTATACATATCTTTTATGCATATTGTACACCCGGGTTCACACATCCTCCAGTTTCTTTGGCCAGGCCCGTTTAGTACCGTTCCTTCCGTTTTTAAGCCAAACGCTTTTTAAAGGGAATAGAATAAGGATCAGTACCTCCGAGCATATATAGAATTTTAATTTTTCACTCCCTATACACGCTAAAAATTAAGCCTAAGGGATTCATTCCATCCCTCTCACGGAGGCTGATTCTTCTCTTTTTACAAAATGTGTTCTGTGCCCATCTTCCTGGACACCGTTCCACAGGCATTTAATTTTATTTAATTATTTGTTTATTGTATTTTTTGCCACCAAATTTGCAGATTACGGTGGTCTTCCCCTACCACCGCTTGGCTGTCTTCCCCCACTTTTTTATTCCAGATCAAACGCTGTCTAGGGCTTGGGCTTTGGGCTGGGCTTCCTGTAAAACGGGATTTTGAATCCGTGGAAAGGTCTGGGGCAAAGGGCTCTTCTTCTCCCCGGAGACACCCCATCCCCCTTTGATAAGGGAAAGGGCAGGGCAAGGGAAGTCACCAAGCCTGCTGACCTCCTCCTCTCACCCACCCGCTTCTTCTTTCTGCGTTCCGAGTACAAGACGCACGCCTAACCGACGACTTGGATTTGCGCTCTGGGAGTCCAAGAAGGATCACAGAACGAAACTTGCCAAAGTTTGCCAGCAGGCCCCGCGTCAAAAGGCGAGGAGTACGCCGCCGCGCTAACTCCATATCGCTTGGCTCAGCTTTTCAAACAAGCCAAAAAGAAAGAAAAAGAAAGAAAAAGGCACTGGCGAAGTCCTTGAAGCAAAGGATTAAAAATGGAGGTCCTTTTTAGAGAGCGGCCCTCTCAGCCGAATATTTCCCACCGAGGACAAAAGCCGTGGTCCAAACACTTGAAAACAGCGGGATCGAACGGGATCTGGAACTGGAGGGATGGGGCGGGGAAGGTGAACAGGGCCTTCGTCCTAGCAATCAGATCGTAGGGAAGGATCAGCAGCTCCTGAGGTCTGGCGCAGAGCGCACAGGCTGCCCTTCAGCCTGAACTTTTCTCCCGGTGTCTTCACGCGCACAGCTGGTTCAACACCTTCAACTGCAGTGAAAATCGGTTGGTTTGTTTTTTCCACCGAGAACAGCCTCCGCTCCTGGTCAGTTCTCCGACTCCAAAGGAAATCCGCGGATCTTCATCACCATCCACTGCCTCCGGTTCCGCTTCGGAACCATCGCGCCGCCAAACTCAGCGGAGCTCCAGCCAAAGCTCCAGCGGCGTTCAGGACGCAACTCCGAGCAAGGCAGAGCGGCAGCTCCTTACCCACAGGGCCGCAGCAAATCCTATCCTCTCCCGCGAGAAGACTTCAGGTTAAACTCACAAATCGAGGCGGCTGCCAAGGAGGAGCTGAGAGCCGTCCTTCGGAAGGGAGAGTCCTGCTTCGGCCGGGGTCTTACCTCAGCTCGGCGAAACACGCCGAGGGAACCGTCGTGGTATCATTTTCATATAGCTGCTCCTCACCCTTCAGTCTCCGCCGAGGGCGCGCAGGCCCCTTCTTTTATTTTTGGATTATACTCATTCCTCGGGAGAATTTTATTTAAAAAACAAATACCCACAGGAAACTTGGTCCCCCCCCCACACACACACACACACGCTCCCGCTTTTTCTCGCTCATCTAGGAGAAGAGGCCAGAAGTCCAGATGACTTGCTCCCAGTTCTCTGCTCCAAATACATGGGAATCGTCACCATCTCTCCGACGGCTCTTCAAAATGTCGAAAGCCGTCTTTACAATAACCCATTAAGGTAGGACAGGATCGTTTCTTCTCTCACAGAGAGAGAGAGAGAGGGAGAGCATTGGCCTTTAAAATCATTGTTTCTCATTTCACTTGTATTCCTATTAACAGTTTTCTGCAAAGTCCAACGCGGCTAGCTGCAGTTCCTGTCACCTGAAGCGCAGGCGCTACGGACGGGCTCAAGAGGGGCTGTGGTGTCCACCAGGCTCGCTCTTGCCCTAGCCCGGCGCGCGCCTGAAGGGAGATGGGGAACTTGAGAGGCGCGCGCGAGAGAAGGACGCCCGCCGGCTTCCCCCCCCCCGACTGATTTTGGCGCGCTTTTAGATGTTGCCAAAAGCAAAACTGACGTGCCACCCCGGAGCCTGGCGTAGCTTGGAGTTTCCCAACTTTTTTGGCACAAGGAGAGGAATGCCCTCCTTGGCGCATTTTGAAGGACCTCCCTTTGGAACCGACTCTGAGGGGACTCTCGCCGAAACGGGAAGAGGAGGCTGAGGGAGTCTCCGCTGGAGACTGAGGGAGCGCTTTGAGTTGGGAGATCCATCTCTGACGGGAAACGGGGGGCAGCGGCAGGCCCTTAGGAAACCCATTGGGGTTCTCTAATTGGTGACGCTGGCGGACCCGCCGCCACCCCACCCACCCCCCCGCGCATGGGAATGGGCTCCCGCTCTGGCGTAGGGTGACGGTTGGGGGCCGAGGGGGGGCTATTGTGAAGTGTTTCCCGGCTTTGGAGCAAAAGAAGGTGTTCCTCTCCTCGAAATTGGCGGGGGCTGGGCTGGGCTCCCACACTGGTGTGAGCTCCGGCTGAAGAGTGGGGGAGCTCTGAGGGAGAGATCGAGTGGCTGAGGTGGGGAAACATGTGTTGTGGCTCCGCCTCCCGCCGGTGTCTGTCGTAAACCAACTGCCTCCGGACTAAAATAAACCTCAGCTAAGGAGAGAGCAGAGGGAGGGTTGGCGCGCCGCCTCCCCCTCCCCTGCCCTCCCTCTTCTTCTTCTTCCTCCTCCTCCTCCTCCTCTTCCTCCTCCTCCTCTTGGCCGGGTTCCCGCGCGGCGGCGGCGGCGGCGGCGGCGGCGTTCAGCCCCCTTTTCGTCTGGACTCAGCGGCAGCGTCCACCGGGCGAGCAAGAAGAGAGCCAAGGGGCCGCTCGGCGAGCCATGTCGCTCAGCCCCAAGCACACGACGCCCTTTTCCGTCTCTGATATCCTGAGCCCCATGGAGGAGACCTACAAGAAGTTCGGCGCCATGGAGGGCAGCCTGGGCGCACCTTTGGGCGTGGGGGCCGCCGCCTACCGGCAGCCCCAAAGCTCGGCCCTCCAACCTCAGCAGCAGCACCCCATGGCTGGCCACAACACTGCCACCTACCATCCCATGGCGCACGCCGGCGTCTCGCAGTTTGCCCACGGCTCCGTAGCGGGCTATTGCAACGGTGGACTCGGCAACGTGAGCGATCTGGCGCCCTATTCAGACAGCGTGCGCAGCAGCGCAGCAGCCTCCGGCTGGTATGGACCCAACGCGGACCCCCGCTACCCCACGAGTAAGCGGGCAGGGGCCGAAGGGGGCGAGGTAGAGGTGGAGGGGGGCGCTCTGACTGGCCTGGATGGTGGGCCGTCCCCTCTAGTTTCCCTTCTTTGTTGAAGATTCTCCCCAAGTGCCATCTCCCTAAACATAGACGCCCCAAACCTTGAAGCTTGGGAGCAATTCCAAGATGGGAGGGAAGGCGCTTTGGAGGTGCTCAGAGGCACTCTTTATGTCCCAGGGCTGAATGGTTGGGGCGGGAAGCATCATCATCAAGAGATCAATCATTGGGATTATCCTTCCCACTGTGGAATTGATCCCAAGCTTAAATACTCCAGAGCATTCATTCCTCCCCGTGTTCCCTGTTTCCAAGGTTGCCACTTGTTGCCCCCGAATTTCTTGATGTGAAACCCTCTTAACTCACCTGTGTGTGTGCGTGTGTGTGTGTGTGTTCAGTTTCCAGGTTGATGGGCCCGACGGGAGGCATGAATATGGCCGGCATGGGGGCTCTGTCGGGGATCGCGGAGGCTGCCAAGTCCATGGCTCCCGGGCTCCATACCGCGCCGCGGAGGAAGAGACGGGTGCTTTTTTCCCAGGCGCAAGTCTACGAGCTGGAGAGGCGCTTCAAGCAGCAGAAATATCTCTCGGCCCCCGAGCGGGAGCACCTGGCCAGCCTGATCCACCTCACGCCCACCCAGGTGAAGATCTGGTTCCAGAACCACCGCTACAAGATGAAGCGCCAGGCTAAGGACAAGGCAGCTCAGCAGCTCCAGCAGCAGCAGCCGGAGGGCCCCAGCCTCTGCCAGCAGCAAGCCCAGCAGCCGCCCCCGCAGCCGCCCCCGCCGCCCCAGGCGGCTTCCCCGAGGCGCGTGGCCGTACCGGTCTTGGTCAAGGACGGCAAGCCTTGCCCCCACAGCGCCGCCGCCAGCGCAGGCCAGCCTGTTGGCCAGGCCCCCAGCGCCAGTGGGGCGGGAGGCGGCGCTGCCCAACATCAGCACCCGCCGCCGCCGCCGCCGCCGCCAGTTACCTCCCTGAGCCAGGCGGCCGACCTGGAAGAGATGTCCCCGAGTCCACCCTCCCTGCACAACCAGGTGGGCTCCTTGGCCCAGATGGACGCTGCCGCCGTCGATTACAACGGCGGCATGATCAACGCAGGCTTGTTGTATGGCCGGACATGGTAATAGGCCCCAGGCGGATTGAATCTCCCGGAGGCTTTCTCTCACCCTCAATTCTCGCCCTTGAAAGGAGAGGCCCGGTCCCGGGACTGCCGTCTGGACCAGAAGCGCCCTTGTCCTGTGGGTCTAGTCCTCCCTGGGCTGAACATCTCCTCCAGCAGCAAGCGGGATGCGGCTGGCTGAACTGGACAGTGTGGCGCTAAGGAAATATGCCTCTTTACGGCACCGCTTAAACCTTCCTCGGTTTCCCTCCCGGCCACAAGCCCAGGTAGACAGTCCTACAGCAGGCAATGGGCGGCGGGGTTGGGGGAGGGTTGGGTGAAATAACGGTCTGTAAAAACGGAGCTCGGTTTTTTAAGATCATTCACAGGCTCTTTTCCAAGGCAGAGTCGCCATCAGCTCCGGCGGAAAGGAAACACAAACGAAGCTGGAGCGAATCCTGTTTCCAAGTCAGGAAGGGAGGCAAGACAGAATCTCCTTCGTAGATTAGTCTCAGAACTGGGTTGGAACTGTGCTGTGTACATATCTAAGAAAGCCAACCGAATCAGGCCAACAAGAGAGTCTTCTGAAGTGCAACGTACTGGTGGCGGCGGTGGGACTAAAAACACTACTAAGTATTTTATAAGGGAGCCCCTAAAGTGCAATCTCATTACTACTGACTGGATTGTAACTGAACATCAATGGCAACTTTATCCACCATTTTCACAGGGAAGAAGAAGCAAGACTCACATGCGAGAGGGTGGGGTGGGAGTGGGACAGTTGAATTAATTATTGTTATTATTATGACCAATAAGGATATTTTTAAAAACTTTTTGAACTTAGACATTAAGACTCGAAAGATAACAAAGGTTTTTTTTTGGTCATTATTAAGTATTATTTAGTTTACATTTGGATATGTTTACCAGCAAAATCCCAAACACACCAAGCACTATAAAAGAACAAATACCCAAACAAAATCGACAACAATAGTCTGTCCTGTTGAAAGAAAAGGCACTACGGAATATCAAAGAGAAATGATCTTCACTGAATGTAACACTACCTATCGGCGGGATTAGATTCTAAAAAGAAGATAAAAGTACAAAGCAGCAGGAAGTTCTCTGGATACCTCAATGACATGACAGGCAATGAAGAAAAACACAGATAAACTTTCCTGGAGACCATGCTGCTAATTTCATTTATCCACGATAGTAAACATGGGTGCATTTCTGACTGGGCTTTTAAAGAACCCAAAGAAGTGGTAAAACTTGACAGGCTGATAGAAACTGTGGAGTTGTTCTGTCCATGTAACACTTAAAATGTAATTGAATGCAGAAAAATTAACTGGTAGATAAATAAATAAATATAAAACGACCGAATAACCACAAAAAACAGGCAAACAAAAGGGACAGAAAGGGATTTAATTATAGGTTCCTCCCCTCCAGTTTGCATTCCAAGAAAATTTTCTACAAATATGAAGGAGCCACTAAACCACAGAGTGCTGAGTTGTTTAAAATCTCTTCGAACTCAGAGAGATTTAAACAGTTTCTACTGCATGCAAGACTATTGCCTAAGCTAAGTATTTTTAACACCTGTCACCAGACAAAATACTTCTTTACAATGTTGTAATTTTTTCCAATAGGATTGTGTTTCTTTATTTATTGATTGATTCTTGCTTTTCAAATAACTAGATTATTCTTTCCTGATATGCCATGTCTAGTACTGGTCTTAATTATCATCCAATTTATTAACACTAATTATTTTTATAGTATTGTCAAAAACAGAAAAATGATTATTTTCCACTAAGTTACAGTATATGTGTTTCCATTTATGGGGTGGGGAGGGGGAAGGGATAGATTAATAAATTCCTTGATCACTTTAAGAAGCTCAAATGGAAAACAAGCTGAAAAAAAGTGAAGCTCTGGCTCAAAACTGACCCCTGGCCACTTCAGTAAATTAATTCTGTTTAATTTGCGTAAATAAGGAGAATACCAGGTATGAGATGACAGTGATAAAGTAAGAACAGATGCCAGAAACTGGCCTTAATTTAGGTGATAGCTGTAGAAATGTTCATAGTGTAATTTTCAAAATAAAAATATAAACAGCTCTATAAAATGATTGGCGGGAAGTAGTCAGACTTTAAAATTCAAATACACAAGTTTAATTTATATAAATTATTTTATTAATTTTGAACTGGGCACAATGCAACTGTGCAAGCCTGGCTAAAGTGATCAGAAGTCAGGTAATATCAATGACTCCTACATTCACATCAATGCAGTTTTGTCAGGAGGAATTCCAGGTGGATTCTACCCCTTTCAGACTTTAAGATCCTACTTTCCAAGTTTAATGGGGAGACCAGAACAAGTCTTAACATTTCTCACTGATACTGAGATTTCTTTCCTGTAAGAATGTTATGTGTTGGTTATCAGGGCATAATCCTAATGCTTATATTTAGCTCCCCCATATTTCATATGTATAAACGCTGGAAAATTTCCTCTTGGAATGCGCCTTTACAGCGAAACCCTGTGCATGCATAAACAAAAGTAAGTCCCGTTGGTTTTTCAAAGGCACTTACTTCCCGGTAAGTGCATATGGGATTTATGCCTTTCAGGTAAAGAATTCCAAGTGATTGTGTTCTTGGAATTCTACACACACACACACACACACACACACGCACACACAAACGACACCACATATTCACAATCAAGAAAAATGTAGGGGTTTTAACTCTGTGGATGTGGGACACTGCTCTTTACTTTCTGTTGAAGATGGAAAGCCAGCCTTATATAAATAAACTATAAGTCTCTTAGTGGGTACCATGGAGTCGCTGGAAGCATGTTACATACATATCAGTGAAGCTTTGAACTTAAAAAAAGTGCGGCAAAAGTGAAATGGGTTTAAAGTGTATTGTATCTGAATAAACAACACCTGCTTAAGTTTAACTCTGAACCAGATATTTAAAACATCTGGCTTTGCTTGGTTTGTGCTCATTTCCAGGAAAGACTACAAATCTGTGCGTCCATGAAAGAGGCGCGGCTCCAGTGGAGCCAGTTCTTTGGACTTAGTTCTGAGTAAGCCTAGGTGCCTAATTTGTTTTAGCGCAACCGGGGTTGTCTAAGCGGAACGAACCCGGTCGCGTTAGAACGACCCATGCTTAGCGGGACTAAGCCAGACGCGCTTGGCCAGTTTGCGTTTAGGATCCGGATTTTAAAACAAACAAACAAAATCACTCCTATGAATGAAGGATTTGTGTGCCCTGAAGTCGCGTCCGACTGATGGTTACCCTATTAGGGCTTTGGAGATGCAGCCAAGTAGGGGCTTGAACCCAGTTCTCCCGAGTTCTACTCTTCCCCTTTATCAGCGGCGTCACATTGTCTGCCTAGGATTAACTCAGTAGATCCTGCTTGGAAGTTGGGACGCCAGTTCGAAAAGGCACGGAGGAGAGGGATTGAGGCCGGAGACGCAAGGATATCTCCTAAAACACCCCGAGGGATGATACCGACTCCTTTTCGTTCCCCATTCCAGGGCTAGGCCATGAACGGTGCCCCAAACAAACGACATCCCTCCGACGTTTGGGGTTCGGCTGTAGGGAGGAGTCCCACTGCACCCGCGGCGGCCGGCTTCCGACTAAACCCACGGAAGATCGGGCTCTAAGGACTTTTGAGCTGCAGTGCTAGGACCACTTATGGAGAGGAAGCCCGGCTGGAGACAGGCGCTAGCAAACACCAAATGGACTGCATTGCCATTTTGAAATCCTGTACCCATTTATTTGGGAGTTAGTCTTGTTATATACAGTGGGATTTATTTCTGGGTAGACATGTATATGATTGTGCTGAGATCCAAACGTTTTAATTCAGCTATGGAAAAAAATCGGGTTGTATGAAACAACGCAGTCTCCACTCCCTTCTTCCTCCCCTTGTTCTTGTATTTGCTATCTGAAATAAATAAAAGCTTGAGTAAGATGTATTTTAGCCATTTGCTCCAGAAGGCCCTTTTATTTTTCATGAGTTACAACGCCTTTAGGAGGAACAGCTAAATTGTTAGGCATCAGCAAGGCGATCTGCATTTTTACTTCCAAGATTACTTAAGGGTTTCCTTCCTTTTCCTCTTCTGCCTCCTGCGGCCTTGAAGTCAGTAATATCCACTTGTTTTACAGAAAGAGGGTGGTAAACGGTGGAAACACCAGGCATAGCCCTTTTTGAACGGGCAGATTTTGTCACATCCCAACCGGCAGGGACGCCTACAAGGAAAAGTTAAAACTCGGTTCTGCTGTGAGACAGAAAAATTACAAAGTTATTGGCAAAGCAATTTATTTTTTAAAATTTTCACTTACGGAGCAGCCAAGGTGCAATCTTCTATGCGCGTATAAAAGAGTAAGATCTATTGGACATAACGGTAATTCGAGTTAACACGCACAGGACTCGGAGTGGGCCACAAGTAACTTGGAAACTAACACGGAGGAAAGAGGCTCCACTGAAAAGCGATGAGTTTGAGAAAAGGGGAACGGCCGGTCCCCCTTGTTTGAGCAAGGACTGACCTTTGGGAAGGCCGGCCAATACGGAGTTTGCCGCAGCGCCACCACGTCCCCTAATCTGGAGTTGTGGACAGGGCCAAATGTTCCGGTGAGCAATGTTGTTCGTTCAGCAGAAAGCAGCCTGCCTCGCGGGCAAGAAAAGTATGATTTGTTGTAACAAGAAATTGCCAGGAGCCGATCCAGCGTAAACGGCTCTGGACCCTCTTGGCTGGAGTTGGGCTAAACCCAAAACAATCAGAACAAGTGAAAAGGTTTTACTAGCCCAATAACGGAAGCAAGTTTCGGAATTGCGAACAGATTCAGTCTGTGTTATGGTCTTTGCTGTTCAGAGCAATTCAGTTTTGAGAAAGTTTCAGCCTGAAGAAGGTGCTCTACAGAAGTGCACGGGTCTTTACTGAGAGCTCACGAGTGTTGCCAGCCCTGTCCATCCAGGTGAGTCCTAGTGAAGTTCCTTTTCCTCAAACCGGTAGGAGCTTCGCAATGGGCTCGGTGAGGTTGTAGAGCTCCCGTTCATGCGAACCTCTCGAGGGACGGTGGCCGATGGCTTGCTGGGGTACCTTTGAAGACTTAATTTTTCTGCAGAATAAAAACTGAACCAGAACCTTTTAACAAGCCCCTTTCCAGCTAATACATTGAAGGAAAAGACAGAAGAGTCTTGCAATCCCTTTACAGATTAACACATATTTTACTAGATAATCACCTTTTGCGGATTTCATCAGAGCCTAAGTTAATGTAAAAGATATTAAGTGTTTTGTCAGGAGGAAAGAGGACCAGGGAGCAAGTAAGCAATAAATGTGTAATCACGAGTGCTGGCGCTCTATATTTGCATTTAAACTGATCTTTTCAAATTAATCGTTTAAAAGGTAGTGCAAGGATTAGTCTAGACGCTAAAATACAGCGAGTCCCTGCTCAAATAGGCCCGCTGAAGTATTTCAACATACCGGCAGGTGTGGGCAATTAATTGTAAACTTAACATTATTTGCGAGCGAATCCACGATCTATAATTCCAAAACCGTCCATCTTTTCTCACCAGCCCGAGCAAGAGGGCTGATTTTCCAGCACCGGAATGACCGGCGAGAAAGGACATTTGTGAAGCCAAGTGAAAAAGTCTTGAGCCATTTTAGCTAAAGGACGCCAAGCGATTTTTAGTCTGAAGTCTACGCTATCGCCGAAGTCCCGGAGGCCAGATAAAAGGGCCAGCTTTAGCACAGGTTGTGACCGAGAAACACAGACACCCACACTTACACCCAGAGCGAGGTTAGTTGTTTCCTCCGCAGAGTTAAGAGAAAAACAGATTCGTTACCATCCTCGCCCTTGTCTCCAGCCCAGAGCCCCCCTGTGCCACCCGGATCCAGGGCAGAGGCCGAAATATTAAAAGTCGCCCTGCCCTCCTCCGTGTGCGCGCACACTTCCAAACCTATTGCGCGACACCTGCTCCGGCGGCGCCCTTTCTTGGCAACTTTGCCGCTTTGATCCGCGCCCCGAATAAACCCCTTCCTTGGAAAGCAGAACCGGCTCCCTCCCAAGAGAAGCCGGAGCTGCTGCTGCTGCTGCTGCTGCTTCTCACGCAGCCCCGGGACCTCGTTCCAGCCTTTCAGGGGGGCAGCGCGTTTTTCGGACCGTTTGAAAGAGCCTCCCCCCCCCCGCCTCGGGCAATTAGTGCTCCCCAGATCTTCAATGCGCACACAGACCAGGCAGACTTTGGTGCAGCTCATTAACTGAAGAGGCCGATGAGTGCCTGTGGAGCGGCCCGGCGGAGAAGGGGGTCTCAAGTGGATACAAAGAGCCTTGGGAAGTTTCTCTGGGGCCGGAGCCGCCGACCACCCCCCCCCCCCAAGCCGCCGCGGGCCAAGTCAGCGGGAGCTCCCTCCACCTCCTGCCTCAAGGGCGGCGAGTCTCTCCCCCACCCCCACCCCCACCCCCACCCCCACCCCCTCCCCACCCGGGGCCTTTAATTGGAGGCCTGCATTTAACTCCGCAAAGCGGCCCCCTGCGGAGGGAGAAGTGGGGGCGCCACCCCCGAGCTGCCGGGCCAGGCCCTTTGGACCCACTGCGACTCTTCACTCCTTTCCAGGGTTCCTTCTCGGGACCGGCGCTGTATCCGGGCAAACAGGGCAGCCCCCCCTTGTCCCCGGAGGTTTCGCGACTGGCCGCCAAAGCCACTAGCTAAACATAAGCTACACCAGCCTCTCTATGGAACAGGACGGAAATTGGATGGAGGCAAAGCCAGAGAGACCTGGAAGCCTTCCTCCCACCCTGAGGACTACCCTCGAAGCCTTCCTCCCACCCTGAGGTCTACCCAGTCTGGAGCCATGTGCTAATCAAATGTACTACATACATGTTGATTTACCATTCAGTGGTTAATTCAATACACCTACTCTAGTTGGCACCAGCAGTAGGATGTAGACTTTGGTTTCTGGCCAACAAGGGTATTTTTGTTGAGGCAGACTAACTTCCTTGGCAGACTCATCCAAACCCGAGGGAACTCTTTGTCAGTGAAGCTGGGGGATAGGTCCTAAACAAAGGTCCCCATCTCATTCATTCAGATTTACTATCCTGGAAGTAAGTATGCAGAAGTGAATCCTTAAGCATGTTTAACAACCCCATATAATTATTTTACTTATTTACTCCTTAAACGTTTTAGAAAACGCACACCTCAGAGGATCAGGTAGATACATGATTTTACTCATTTTCCGGTGAAAGCAAAAGCGGTAATTGTCAGCACATGGAAAAGGCAAAAGGCCTCACTTGCAGAAAGTGATGGCCATTCTGAAATCACTAGGCACCTCTGGTGATCTGGGCTATACTCTTTCTTGTAACCAGACACAATGCACCCCTCCACTGGAACTTCTCTCCATTGAATTATAGGCCCACACATATCCTGGCAGTTCTCAAATATTCCCCCCAAAGGAATTATCTCAAGAGTGTGGTCAAAAACGTGCCCACACCATGAACTGCTGAATAGCTCAGTGGTTTAGGTATCTGGCTGTGGAACCAGAGGTTGGGAGTTTGGGTCTCCCTGCCAGGAGCTGGACTCAAAGGGTCCCTTCCAGCTTTACAGTTTTAAGAAGATGAACTGAAATGCCCCCATTTTGGCAGACCTATTGTCAGTTGGAAGTTGCTTCCTACAGACGGGTTAGGATCACTCTGCTTCTCCAGAAAAAGTGATTTACTTGTACTAACTAGTCTGCTAGGGTAACTGGCCTTGGCTTTTATATATTTGCTATTGCAACTTTCTGCTTTGCACTCTTCAAGCACTTGCTAAAATGGTTTTAGAATGGAATTCTCAGAGAGCTGCTTCATAAACAAGGACAAGGTTAAAATTTAAAAGGCTCCAAAAAGCCATAGAAGTAGAGGTTGCGTATCCACTTGATGAAAGGCAAAGGCTATATATCACAGAAAATGACAATTCTCTTCACCCTGCATGATTGGCTAAGCAGGCTAGGCCAAATGGGAATTGTCCACCGTTAGAGGAAACTCTACCTCATGTGTAGTGTTAGAATCGACTCTACACAGAAAGCAATGAGCATGCACATCACAAGCAGATCCAAGCGTACTCGGACCTATCCATGTTTTATAGGCATCACATTCATTCCTGCTTGTATGTATCACCTACTAGGGTGTCTCAATTTACAGAAATTTGCATTTCTTTAATACTTCCCTGGAAATAGACTTTGACTTGATTTGTTTCTTCACTAAGTAGCCTGTTGTTACACATGTGGAAAATATATATTTGGGGATTAACTTCCACGACTCCCATAAGAGAGAACTGAGATTTAATTCTAGCACTATATCCTTAGCATAGTTAAAGTTTGCTCTACAGGAGAATGAGGCAGGATCCCGAGGGGGCAGAAAGGTTAGTATCACTCCAAGTTCCAGAAAGTGATGTTTCTCCTTAAACGATTGCTTACAAATGAAAACACACCCAAGAAAAAGTTTTTGCCCCAACTTGTTCATGTTTGCTCTCCCCCATATCTGAAGTGCTATAGGTCTATTCTGTCACTTTGTATTATATGGCAGTGGTTCCCAACCCAGGTGTTCTTGGACTGCAATTCCCAGAAGCCTCTAGTGGCCAGAGATTCTGGGAGCTGCAATCCAAGAACACCTGGGTTACTAAAGATTGGGAACCACTGGTATAGGGTATTAGGACTTTAGTTCTATTCGCCAGTATTGTACATGTCTACTCAAAAGTAAGACCCTTTAATGTATTTTCTTTATCCTCAGAAAAGTGAGTAAAGATTGTCACCTCAGTTGCTCAACCAACTGTAACTAGATGACTAGTAGATAGATGCTTGAAGACATGAACACATTGCATGTATTGACATCAAATGAATATGAAAGCTTCTTTTTTTGGGTGGGGGTAGCAGTGAACCTACAATGGTTTATTCACACATTCAGGTAGTCTCTTGACCTGCTAAGGGATTGAACATACTTGTATGAGCAGCAATGTGTTCCCTAGTATTTGTTTTCCTGCCTTTCCCTTTAGTACAGTGGTGCCTCAATTTATGAACTTAATTCGTAATGGAATGCTGTTCATAAGTCAAAATGTTTGTAAGTCTAATCAGCATTTCCCATAAGAAAACCAATTAATTAGTTCCGGCTGTTTTTTGTTCTTATGTAGAGGCACTATGTGTAAGTCAAAGCATTCGTTCCCATAGGAATGAATGCAAAAGTGGTTAATCCATCCTCTACCACTAGGGGAAGAATTTTTTTTAACCTAAGATGACTTAAGGTTAAAAAAAGGGCAGGAAAGGAGGGAGGGAGGGAACGAACACCTTTTAAACAAAACACCTTTAAAACCAAGCAGCTTTAAACCAAACCAAGCACCTTTTAAACCAATTGTTACATTTTAAAATTACAGTACCAGGCAGCCCAAAGTCCATTTCCCGCTTTTTCTGTGGTTTTCTATTTGTTTGTAAGTCAAATCTCCGTTCGCAAGTCAAAGCAAAATATTGTGAATGGAGCTGTTCGTAAGTCGAATTGTTTGTATGTAGGGCCGTTCGTAAGTCGAGGTACCACTGTACTTTAAACTAAACTATTTTGCCTTGGTTGAAAGGAGGTACATAAATGTAATGAACAAATGAATTCCTGGGGGAAACCCCAGATGCTTTGCTATAAAAAGACTAATTAAACTTTTACTGTAGTTTTCTGAAACTAAACATTTAGGGCCTAATTCACTTGTCCGCATTTGCACAGTGCTTCTCTAGACCAAAGCATAAGGTGTATATTTTTCAATAATGGTCAAAGTGAGATTATTCATGCTGCTGGCCTATTTTCCTGTCAGCAGGCCTCATAAGAATGAAAAGCTGTGTCAGTCCCCCTAGTGTGGGCATGGGCCAATCAGATCCCAGAAAGTAAAGTTAAAAAAGTACTGATGCCCAGCCACTAAATTGAACAATCAGGAGTTAAGTGATTTAGGAAAACACTCTCCCCACTTCAGACCAGTATTTGCTATCTATAGACCAAAGCACACATGTTTTGTGGATGAAATCAATCCGTTTATACTTTTTTGATTAATCTATATGATATTTAAACAATATAAATGCATCAAGCAATGAGTTAAGAATGTCTATGTCTTGTTTAATGTTATAAACTAACAAACTACAGAAGAATGACAACACAGATTTTGTAGAAGCTGAAACTTTTACTCAGAAAGTTCAGAAACCATATATTAAAAAGGACAAACACATCAACGAATCACTCACTACAAGGAATACTGAGTCTTTAAAATGTCATGCTTGTAAATGACTTAAGCTCACTTCTACAATCCTTGTGCATCTTTTAAATGCTGTTTTTCTCAAGTAAACCTTTTTTTAAGCTGCAAAGAAATATTCCAGTGTGAAACTGAAAGGCATTAGCCATGTAATGCAAATACAACAGTAAAGACAAAACAGTACCCTTGCTTCATAGATGTTTTACACAAGGATTGAATTCACTTGTATTTTGCAGCACAGTTACAAAGCAACAAATGGATCATATCAAATCTTATCAGTAAAAATGTACACTGTTTAAAAAGAAAGCATATCATCTGAAAACTACGCAGATGATAAATGTGATATTAAAAACAGGATTATTTTAAATGGTGGAAAAGGCCAAAAGGCTAATTCCAGTTGTATCTTCCAGAAGATGGGGGCAATGGATAAGGTCTTCCATAACCCTGCAAAAACAAGACAACTTTGTTTTATGTTGTTATCTCAGAAAACATCTTTCATCTGCACAAACATGAAATCATAATAGTACATCTGATCCAGCCAAATATAGACAATTTTATTTGATCTTAATAAGAGAATTAAGGATGTGTTTAATGCTCTGATTCAATGGTTCCCAACCTTGGGTAACCCATGTGTTCTTGCACTGCAAACCCCAGAAATTCTGTTTATCTAGCATAGTTGGTGTTGAAGGTTTCTGGCAACTGCAGTCCAAGAACACCTGGGTTACCCAAGGTTGGCAACCACTGCTCACTGGGATTTGGAAGATCCGGGTTCTAGGCCCAACTGAGCCAAGAGACCTCCAGAATGATCTTGAGTAGTTACTCTCAGCCTGAAAGACCTCACAGGACTGCTGTAGGGATAAAATGAAGAAGAGGAGAGCCATGTATGCTGTCTTGAGCTCACTGGAAGAAAATCTGGATATAAATATAAATAATAATTGGCAATTCTTATTTTCTTTTAATAAGATTGAAGATTAAGAGCTTAACAGTAAAAACCTTGGCAGATATGCCTATGTGTATGCTTAAGCATAATACTCCTCTCATAACCATCTCAAGCCTTGGGATGTGTTTCTGATCAGATGAATGAAACTGCTGTTTCTAATTCTTTCTCATTTGTGCAGCTGTGTTCTTTCAGCTACAGAAAGCAAAGTGTGCTGCTTATATACTGCACCATAGTGCTTAAAGCACTCTCGGGGGAATTTTACAATTTAATTATGCAGGCTACACATTGCCCACCCACTCTGCAAGCTGGGTACCCAATTTACAGACCTCAGAAGGATGGAAGGCTGAGTCAACCTCAAGCTGACAACCTGGGATTTAACTCTGGTCAGGAGCAGAGTCTTGGCTCCAGTACTGCGTGTAACCACTGCACCGCAAAAGCCAAGAAATAATGTAACAGTTGTTCTCATGAACAGAAGCCATGCTGAATCACACCAGAAGCTTCTTTGATCTGTCACATTGTTATTACAGTGGCCAGCTGGAAATGTATGGGAAGCTCACAAACAGGACCTGAGTGTAGTACGGTTCTCCTAATGGTGTTTCCAAGCAAACTGTGTTCAAAGGCTTAGCTGCCTCTGATATTGCAAGTAATATATAACCATCTAAACTAGTAGCCATTGAAAGCTTTACCCCAATGAATTTATCTAATCCTCTTTTAAAATAGCCTAAGTGGTGATGACCACCACCTCAGTGAGTTTAATAGTTTAACTGTGAGCTATGAAGGGACTTCGGCGTACTCTACACATAGACAACCCTGGAAAGGAATGTCTCAAGTTGAAGCTGACTTGATGGCATGTAATTAGGTTGTTGATAATGGTGATATTTTTATCTGTTTAGAATCCCTCCACAATTCAACTTCAGTAGAACTCCAAGTTCTATTATGATGAGAAAAATGTCTTTATATCCACCTTTTTCATGCTATGTGTAATTTCATTCACCTCTATCATGTGCTCCCTTACTTGCTCTCTGTTTTTCTAAATTTAAAAAAAAAATGGCAAATGTTATAACCCCTTCCTGTGTCATTTTGGTTGCCCTTTGCTGTCAGGCTCACTGTAGGAAAAATCCCCTCAAGTTTTTCTGAATTAAAAAAAATACCTGTAAAAAGTCTGAATGTTCAATAAAGGATCATAAGCTGGAGGACTTGAGAGTCCCACCTGGTCTCCTGAGTATCTGAACAACTGCCATCTCAAAGGCAAGTGAGTTCTATCTGTGGTAAAAAGCCATGCTTTTGGAAGATGAGAGCTGACTGCTGGGCTGATGCCATGTGACAGCCTGAAGAACTGTAGCTGGGTGAAGTGACAAATCTTGGCTATTTTTTTAACCATCTGCTTGACACAGCGTATCAATTGCTGCCACTGTATGAGGCAGGTACACTTGACAGGGACAAAACACATTCAGAAAATTTTTATACTGATGCCCAAGCCTGAATTCAACAGCTCTGGGATCTTATTTGGGTCAAAGTATATCACTTAATAAATCAGCACCCATCTAGAGAACATGTTTTACCTTCTGAAATGCCTTACGCTTTCCATCCCTCACCCCTACCATGTATTCAGCAACTGCTAATGACAATCAACAATACATCTTCAACTACTCCAGTTACTAAAGCAGGCAACACCATGTGCTTTGCATTTTCAACTGTGGAACACATCCAGATATTCAAATCTTCACGCTTTTAATTATTAGCAGCCTTGATTCATAGAGACAACAGTGCCTAAACAGAAACTGGACCCAAGTGAGGCTTGCTTCAATGTTTGGACAGCAGTGGTAAGAGGACTCCACCAAATGCTCAGGACACCTTGTCAACAGCTTGCTGCAATTTCAACAGAGCTTTCAGTATCAGATTGTTTAAGGCAGGAATTGCTGAAACACTTACACTCTCATGCAATCATCCCAGTAATGCCCAAGTGCAGGGCCTGAGACAGCAATAGCTTACAGAATTTTGGTGCTAGTAAGGTAATAGCAATGGGTCAAGAAAGCAAGAAAAATCAAGACCAGGAATGCATTTTTGTATTTCACATGATGTGCAATTCTATATAAAACAGTGATTACTAGAGGAAGATGAGGCTGCATCTAAGGCTATGAGTCAGAATTTATCACCCTAGAAGTGACTATACAGATTGATACTGGGAATAATTCTCTCTCTCACACACACACACACGCAGAGCAACTGGAGAGTAAAACCTTTTCATATTGGTACCAGACTGAGGCCATCTGCCACTTTAGTACTGTCAAGTTCAATTCAAAGAATAACTGAAGACATGACTTTGGTCCAAAATTAGCAGCAACAATAATTCAGAAGGTGAAATTTACTATTCCTACTTTGAATTTATTTTTTTCCTGTTTTTTTCATCCACAATTTTCAGAGGACCATATTAAAAAATGACAATTACTCATTATTTTGTTACCTGTCTTCCGCGTTCCCTCCGATCGCTGTGTCTTTGTGGGTAACTCATTGTGCTTCCAGGGCCTTGATATTGATTTTGCTGATACGATGGTCCTTGGGAATGGGGCATGCGGTTCCAGGCAAGAAGAGGAGTAGCCCCAGAATTTCTGAGAAAAGAGGATGTATTATCATTGTTTCTCATCTTTCACATGAAACGACAAGTAGCTTTATCCGAGGGGCATGTCATATTTTAGTTCTGTTTGGCATATAGCTTATTTACAAACACATTGAGTCTAGGTTCACAGTTATAACAGGATAAATTCCCTAATGATGAAACTTAAACAAAAAACACTAACAATAAAACCTTCTGTGCTGCCCTTTCAACCCATATGTTAATTGGCAATAAACATAAAGATTTAACAGTCTTCATCAAATTTGGGTTTTAAAAATGACCTGAAAGGAGCTGGCCCTTTTGGCATTGCTGACTTCCCAACCTGTCTCTCTGCAATGACTTGAAGATAAATCACACCAGCAAAACCTAGCATTATCTGAAGAGTAAACAAGTAAAGGGTGAGGCTTTATTTTCTGGACATACACACTAAATCTCAGAATCCATTCTTTCCAGTTAATTACAGGTTGCAAGTGAATTCTTACTGCAGAGTAGTTTGAATCCAGGGTAGGAGGCTTTGGCTGTTATCTCTCTCCCCCAACCTCCATTATTCTACTCAATATGTCAGAAGAAGGTCTGATCAGGAAAAAAAAAACCTTTTCAAGTCCTATTGATGCTGTTTTCAATTGACCACAGTGACCTAGCAACATAAGCACTAATTGGCATGGGCCGACCAACATTTGCTGTACAGTTTATATGGGAACACAAATGAATGCCATACTTATTATACTTATTATAATGAATGCCACACTTATCAATGAGAATTCTTTAACTGCCTTGAAGGGGCTAAGTTCAAGAGTAACACTATAAAGCAACAGGTATGTAAATACATACTCCATCAGAATAAAAATGTATACTCCAGAAATGTAACATTAAGAAGAAGCTCTAAAACCAAGACCTGCGTAAAAAAGGATTTTGTCAGCCTTCCAAAAGTAAAAGTAAAAATAAAAATGCTATCTTAAAAATTAAAGCAGCTGTGGTATTATTAGCAGGACTAAATACTGGACAAGAAATAAAAAAATGTGTGTCTAGCTATATCTCTCACACCAGAGGAAAGTACTGCAAATATGAACCTCCAATATTCTTTAGGCAAGAGGCATTAAGTAAGCAGTCAGTATTTGAATCTTTAAGAAACAAATGGTTATAGCAGAGTTTAGAAAGTGACTTTTAACAAGTAATCTGAGTTACTGTGTTCCAATTAATGGGCAAAATATACAGATATAAAGATAGCTTATATCTCTGCATAAGGATATGTGGTGCAAATATTTACTAGTGTCATCACCTGGCACCAGTAATATTTAAACTGATTAAAAATGCCCTGGCCCTGCTCCCTTTCGGGTTCCGAGGTTCCCTTAGGCATCCTTCTTCCTTGGGGAAACCTTTTGGCAGCTTTCAATAATCAAAAATTGCCACTGGATCACTGCCACCAAGATAGGGATCACAGGTAGTGATCTGCTGGCAATTTTTGACTATTAAAAGTGCCTGCTCCCATCCCAATGCTCCTAAAGGGCTCCCCGAGGCAAAAGGAAGCCCAGGGAGCCTCAGAGCCTAGCTGAGGAGACAGGAAGCTTTTAGCGTAAATTAAACATTACTGGCACCAGCTGATGACATCATCCAGTCTGCACTGCATGACTTCATTCAGAAGAATTTTGTCTCATGAATTATAGTTACAATGCTGGAAAAAAAAACATCCAATCTTTACTTCTCCTTTCTCAATGGCTTGGGATCAAACTGTCTCAAAGACTGAGTCTCCTTGATGAGCCTGCTTGAGTGTAAAGATTATCAAGAAAGGCCTTTTGGTCCTATCATCTTCACAGATGCATTTGGTGGGGACATGGGAGAGGGCTTTCTCTGTTGCTGCTACCATTCTTTGGAACTCCCTCCCACAGGATGTCAGGATGGCCCCATGTTTGCTGTCCTTCAGCAAGAAGGCAAACACCTTTCTCTTCAGTGACCGGCTGCCTGAGTGGGTTTTTTAAATAGATTGTTGTGCCTTACTGCTTTGGATGTGTTTTTGGTATTGTTTTTGCTTAATATTTCTTAAAATGGTATTTGTTTCATCCTTTTAAACATTTGCATACTTCCTGCTTTAGCTTCAAATATTGCTTTGTAATAATGTAAACCACCTTGGGTTCTTTTTAAAGAGAAATGTGGGGTAAAATATTAAAAATAAATAAATAAAATATCTAAAATTGGTTTTAGTTACTCTTTTTGAAATAAAGTCTGAATGATGCAAGCCACTGGCCTCTTGTACAAAATATACTCTCTTCGTGTCCACCTTGTCACTGCCTGAATGCCTAGAACATGGCTGCATGAAGCACTTGAAGCACACGATGATATTCTTTCTCTGCTATTCAGAGAGGCCACAAGAATTCTGCCTTTTCTCCCTCTCAAACCTTTAATCTAAAGTGGCAACTGACGTCTTCTGAAACTCCTGTGGATCAAGACTGCTAAAGTAGGAATTCATTGGCCAAAATCCTGTAGGGTATCATTGTAAATTGCATTAAAGTAGGCCCAATGAATCAGTAGGGATTTGATGAGTTAACTCCAAAATTCCATTGATTCAAACAGGACTATTACTGCCACTTACTTTAGTATAGTAACTTACAATTAGAGTTGCCCCATTTGAATCAATAGACTCATCAAGTCCCCATGATTCAATGACCCTACTCTAGTGCAAATTACTACACTAAGCAACAGGATTTTAGCCAATATGTAACCATTGGCCATGGACTTCAGTAAGAAGGCAGAGCTTTCATCCTTACTTGCTGATCAGTGGCGACAGGTGAGTACTGTTTCCCACAACTACTATGTAAGTTTTTGACCAAACTCCGGTAGGAAGTGGAAGACAGGAGAGCCTGGCGTGCTCTGGTTCATGGGGTCACGAAGAGTTGGACACAACTTAATGACTAAACAACATCAACAACTATGTAAGTTGCTGGTGGTGAGGATTGCTGATTGTGTGCTATAAAATAGCCTGTCCTCAGTGGTGAACCTGCTAACATTGACGGTTTTCTGGTTCATAAGAGACCAGAAAATGTCTGCAACATTTTTGGATGAATTTAATAAATGCCCTACTTGATTGGGACAAAGATTCAAATCCAAAATTCCAACACCAACCAGTCAGGTATCTTTGGGTGTTGGAAAGCAAATCATGGACACAAGAGGGTTTGACCACAGCTTCTAATACTCACAGATTCACAATTAAGACCTTAAAATATCACCTTTCAAAAGCATCTTCATAAGTGAGCACATATGAATCTGAACAATAACAACTATAATTTACTAGAGAATTACTGCATTGTGTTTCTACCCCATCTACCTCCTTCATCAAGGAATTCAAAGTAGCCTACACAGAATTTCTAATCAGTCTTGCATCTAGGCATCAATTAACCATAAACAAACGTAGCTTCAGCAAGGTGGCTACATGATGTCCTTTCAGGCTATCTCTGGTCTACATATTCCATTTAAAACACCAGTGGAATGTTGTCAATATTGAAAGTACTCCAAAATGACAATACACAGATTAGTTGCAAAATTTATCATTAGATACAATGATGTTTCAATTTGGGAGCTACTCTGTTCTCCAGATTACAGAAGGCTAGAAGGATATTTTACTATACAACCTGACCTTATCAAATCAGGGTCTTTAATGAAATTGAGAATTTGAAATCTCTCCCACACACATTTGAGAATTACTTACTTTTCCTCAACAACTGGAATAGTGGGCTTACCTTTCAAACCATCTTTTCTACAACCTGGTAATCCTTTCACACCCTGAAAAAAAACTGCTTGAGGAAGCATATCTTGTTCAGTATCTACCAGCTTGAATATTATTGCTGCTTATGCTATGACCAGGTAGATCTTGAACGAGGTGTCTCCCTCTGGGTCTTAGTGGGAGGGTTTTCAAAATAAACTACATCTAGTTGCCCAGAAAAAAACAAGAAGGTGCTCCTTGAACTGCTATGATGACAAGTATATCTTAATGTACTTGGCAGACAAAATACCAATAAAAGGAATGCATGTCAACTGCCTGATGGAGATCAGCCAGACAAGTGCCACTGAGGAAGTGGTTAGCCTTCTTTTGAAAAACACTGCTGGAATCTTGCATATGCTGTCCCCCCTGCCCTTTTTAAAAAAATTGACCTGCTTTCCCTTTTGGCTTAGGATAAGGACATCAGCTAAGCCATCTACTTGTTTTTGTTTTAATTAAATGAAGAAAGGCTCACAAAGGTTTAATCTTGTCATAGCGAGCTCACAATGGAACTATGTAAGCCCCTCTAGTATATTATGACTGGATTTCAATATGATTTCAACCAGAGTGGATGAAACTCAATTATTTTTAAAATCATATTGATTTAAATCGTGATTTAAATTTTTTAAAATTGTTTTTTGTATTTAAATTGTCAAAAAAAATCCACGTTTTAAAATTTAAATCAAATCCACCGTGATATAAACATCAGGAGACCATATTAAATGAGTATTCTTGATTATGCCTCCAACAAGTTTGCATATAAAAGATAAAATCGATTTTTAAAATTCTGGGTTTAATATAATTCACTATATCTAATAAACAAGAAATTCTTATGACAAAGAGATAATGACAAAACTATGGTAGTATTATTAAAGAATTTTGCCAAAGGATCTTCGTAAACAAAAATGTGCAGCACTTTGTGCCAAAGTACAGACCAGATTTCACATCTATATTTATTATTTATTTATTATTTTATTAGATTTCTACCCCGCCCATCTAGACCAAAGGTCTACTATATTTATAAATATAGATATAATCTTGGAAACATGTCCTCGTACCAAAAGAAAGTACAAAAGGACATCGTACAGGATGGTAAGGATCAGAATCAGTCACTCAAGGATCAGAACTGGTTACTTGGGAAACAGTTCAATTTTTGTTATCAACTGTTCTCTTATAGGATAGAACAATACACAAAGAAAACATATGCTCAATTTAACGACCATTTTACATTTTGCACTACAGATATAATAGAAATTATTCACACATGCACTTTGCAAATTCCAGGATATTGAGTTTTAAGGGCATACAATCAGCTTTTCAATGAAGAAACACGTATATAAAACATCCCTTATTATCAAACCATGTCACATTCTCTCTGTTCCATGGTACTTATTGGACTGCAGATTCCTTAATCCTCCCCAGAGTCCCTCCTGCATTTAATTCAGTTCAGTCTTAAGTAGTTAAAGAAACTGTTTTCAGTGGCAACTAATAACTACTGACCTACAGTGACACTGCTCTACAATAGACTTGTCAGGCCTCAAAAAGCTATACCAAAGAAGCTGATTAGGACTTCAAGAGGTTTGTAGCAAGAATCAATGGCTGGTCTGTACTAATGCCATGGTTCCAGCACAGTGACGATAAAAGTGGACCACCATTAGTTATGCCTCATTAAGCCCCACGACGCTCCTAAAAAGAAATTTGTTTAGCCTGTCCAAAACCTAATGCAGTTTTAAGATGCCTGTGTTGAAATTCATAGTGCCTCAAAAACTACAATGAGATAAAGAACCAAGGAGTACTATAGCAAAAGCATCAGCAACATAGTTAATTTTGAAGCTTCTGATTATTATCAGAAAATCCCCTCTCATCAAAACAACACATTTCTTTAGAAAGATAAATGGTTGCAGCTTTGTAGCAAATGAAATAAATAACAGATAGATATATAAAACAGGCTATACAAAATGAAACTGAGACTCTAATTGATTCATATTGAATCAAATTAAGGAAAAATCCCTTGTAAAATATATACCTGGGATTTTTTAAATGTAAGTGTAAACTATACCTGTCAAATCTTTGTGATGGTTGTTGAAACAGGGGTGTGGGCCCTTGCCAGGAGTCCTGGGGCCGAATATCTGTGAAGTAAAAAGCAAAACAATAATATAATAAATTAAGAACATAATGTTACAAAAATTTAATGTTAAAGCTAAATACAAATACGTGCCTATTTTAATAAGAATAATAATGATATAAGAAGTTGTTCTACAATTTTTAGTTTCTGTAATTACAATCACTTTCTCACAAAATGAGTACTTAGAAAATATCTGTATAGTAGTACAAAGCAGGCTTGCTTTTCAGGATGTGTACAAGGGGCTTTTAGCCTTTTGTTTCTGTCCATGGAGTTTTCCTGGCAAAGATATTGGAGTGACTTGCCGGTTCCTGCTCCAGGTGGATCTCATTTAGTCAGAACTCTCCACTATGAACTGTACGTCTTGGGTGACCCTGCACGGCACAGCCCATAGTTTCTCTGAATTACTCAAGCCCCTTTGCCATGACAAGGCAGCAATCCGTGAAGGGGTACTGTACAATTGCACTCATTTCACACGCTAGTAAGGTTATGCTCAAAATCCTACAAGGTAGGCTTCAGTAGTATGTGGACCGAGAACTCCCAGAAGTACAAGCTAGATTTCGAAGGGGCAGAGGAACTAGAGACCAAATTACTAACATGGGCTGGATTATGGAAAAAGCCAGAGAGTTTGAGAAAAACATCTACTTCTGCTTCATTGACTACGCAAAAGCCTTTGACTGTGTGGACCACAGCAAACTATCGCAAGTCCTTAAAGAAATGGGAGTGCCTGACCACCTTATGTACCTCCTGAGAAATCTATATGTGGGACAGGAAGCAACAGTTAGAATTGGATATGGAAATACTGATTGGTTCAAAATTGGGAAAGGAGTATGACAAGGCTGTATATTGTCCCCCGGCTTAACTTATATGCAGAATACAGTGGTGCCTTGCTTAACGAGCGCCCTGTTTAACGACGAATCCGCATAGCGATTTGTTTTTTGTGATTGCATTGTGATCTTTTTAATGGCAAAAAATCGCTTTGTGATGATCAGTAAGCTGTTTCGCTTACTGATTTTTGCATAGCGATGTTTTAAAAACAGCTGATCGGCTGTTCCAAAATGGCTGCCGGAAAAAAATGGCTGCCCGCTGTGTTTTCGTGCCCATTCCTCACTTACCGGGCAGCGAAAATGGCGGCCATATGGAGGATTTTTGCTTAAAAGTGAGTTTTTGCCCATAGGAACGCATTAAATGGGTTTTAATTCATTCCTATGGTCTTTTTTATTTCGCATAGCGACGAATCTGGATAGCGACAATTTTTCCGGAACGGATTATCATCGCTATGCGGGGCGCCACTGTACATCATGCGAAAGACTGGACTGGAGGAATCCCAAAACGGAATTAAGATTGCCGGAAGAAATATCAACAACCTTCAATATGCAGATGATACCACTCTGATGGCAGAAAGTGAGGAGGAATAAAAGTACCTCTTAATGAGAGTGAAAGAGAAAAACGCAAAAATGGTCTGAAGCTCAACATGAAAAAAACTAAGATCATGGCCACTGGTCCCATCACCTCCTGGGAAACAGAAGGGGAAGATATGGAGGCAGTGACAGATTTTACTTTCTTGGGCTCCATGATCACTGCAGATGGTGACAGCACCAATGAAATTAAAAGACGTCTGCTTCTTGGGAGGAAAGAGATGACAAGCCTAGACAGCATCTTAAAAAGCAGAGACATCACCTTGCCAACAAAAGTCCGAATAGTCAAAGCTATGGTTTTTCCTGTCGTGATGTATGGAAGTGAGAGCTGGACCATAAAGAAGGCTGACCGCTGAAGAATTGATGCCTTTGAATTGTGGTGCTGGAGGAGACTCTTGAGAGTCCCCTGGACTGCAAGGAGAACAAACCTATACATTCTGAAGGAAATCAGCCCTGAGTACTCACTGAAGGAAATCAACCCTAAGTGCTCACTGGAAGGACAGATCCTTCCTTTGAGATGGCCAATACTTTGGCCATCTCATGAGAAGACAGGACTCCCTGCAAAAGACCCGGATGTTGAGAAAGTGTGAAGACAAGAGGAGAAGGGGATGACAGAAGATGAGATGGATGGACAATGTCACCGAAGCTACCAACATGAATTTGACCAAACTCCGGGAGGAAGTGGAAGAGCCTGGCGTGCTCTGGTCCACGGGGTCACAAAGAGTCGGACATGACTTAACGACTCAAGAACAACAAGGGGCTAGCTTTTCAAATTTCAGTAGAGATTTTGAAAATAAAGTAGTAAAAATTAACCTCTTTATTGATATAACTATGTTTTGATCAATCACATGCCGTTTATCTACAGTGTTATGTGCTATCACATCAGAACCAACTTATAGCACCCCTAATAGGACTTTCAAGATAAGTAACATACCTAAGGAGTAGTATTACCAAATACAACCCCATTCCCCAGTGAGTTTCCATGGCACAGCAAGCATTTCAACCAAAATAAGTCCTATGTCCCTCTATCCACTACCACTCTGGGTGCCCTAACTGCAGTAACATTATTAAACAAAGCAAATGTTACAATGTATTAGAGACTTAAATGGTTTTCTTTTTTTATTGGGTTTACTGCCCCCTCCCCCCTTTTTTATTCATGTGTGTGGCAGATGATGTGGGGCTGCAGGGAATTTTAACTTGATAATTGCAACTGCCTTGATCTTCCAAATGTCATTTTAAGGTCATAGTTTTACTGATACTCCAGTGGCCTTTGAAGATGAATCTTGGAGAATGGGGAAATGGAGCTGGTTAGAGAATGACAATTTTCACTAGTTATAGGCAGATGAAGATACGATAGAAGAACCCAAATGGAACAGGACGGTAGGATGCCAGTTGTTCATCCCTCATTTGGGATTCCAGCCAAACCAATGACGTTATGATGGTTTAAGTGGCATACTGTCCATCCTAAAAATCTGTCTTTTAATGGCAGGTCTACTTCTGGGAATATGTTGCTCAGACAGGATTTGATTCTCGATAAACATGCTCACCTATCTTTTATCACAGAGGTCTGTACAAGAGGGGGCAACCTGCCTTGCTCAGCTCTATCTGCTAGTTTATTCAGTAATACAGCAAGCTACAGCTGGGAGGCGGACCAATGAACAGAAATCCAGTTCCATTGACCAGATGCTTCATCTAGCAGACTGCCAATTTTGAGTGACATATGGCTAAGGGAAATAATCAATGTCTTTTTGCAGAAAGGGCATGCTACAGTTAAGGATGGAGTAATGCATACTTTTTTTGCTAAAGAATGAACCAACAGATTTAGAAAAATACAGGCAATTCTCAGATGTACCATTCTTGGCTGTAACAATTCAGAGGACCTCACAACTCAAAACAAATGTGGAAGATAGTGATTTTCTAAACCTACACCAATTCAGTTTTTGCTAGAACAAGCAATTGAGACATATTTGATGACTTCTGTGGATGACCAATAGTGGAAGTTTGAGGGGGAAGAAGTGTGGGTTTCACAGTGCCTTTCAATATCATCTACTATGTTCTCCCCCTGGACTACCTATTGGGTCTGGATTTCAAGGCACCAACTGCAGTGGATCTGGTCCTTCTTTGGATGTGTCCAGAAGATGGTGCTGGAGAACTACTGGTCATCAGTAAAACCATTGGACCTGCAAGGATGACTGATTTGGCAGGTTTAGGAGCCAATTCCCTACTTCCCTAGGACCTGACATGGACTGCACTGGGTCAAAAAGTGAAACTGGAAGTGAGTTAAGTTACTTTTACAAACACACATCTTTGTGTGTGTCCATTATTTCACAGGAAAATCTTGATTTCTCAAATGTGCTGTTTCTTGTTTTAGTTTACCAAAAATAAAAAAGCATTATTTTTTTAATCTGGCAAAATGTGTGCCCTCCCATCAGTAAAAATAACATACTTAGTCAAGTAAAATGTCCTGGCACAGAGATCTTTATTAAAAGTAAAATATTTATTTGCAAATACAGTGGCGCCTCAACTTACAACCATAATCTTTTCCAGAAGATGGATGTAACTCAAAATGTTTGTAAGTTGAAGCACCATTTCCCATAGGAAAGCACTGAAAGCAATTAAGCCATTCTGGCCGAAGGAAACCCCCCCCCAAAAAAAAATCACTGCAAGACTCACTGGAAACATGATTCATCCCTTCTGGCCGAAGGGCGGGGGGGAAGAAGCAATCAAGTGTGCAAGACCCACTGGAAATGAACAGAAAACAAATGGAGCAGATCGGAAATGCAAAGAAAACAAAGGAAAAAGCAAGGGAAGCATGCAGGACCCATCGGAAATGGCGAAAAGAACTCCAAAAAGCAAAAGCAACCAACCCTCCAAGACCCATTGGAAATGGGGGGAAGCCAAAAAACACCAACCCCCCAAGACCCATCAGAAATGGGGGACACCTCCCAAAAGCAACCAAGACCCCAAGACCCATTTGAGATGGGGGAAGCCAAAAAACAACCAACCCCCAAGACCCATCACAGCACAGAAACATAACCCCCCAGCTCAAAACCATGCTGCAAAAATACCCAGTACAGTTTTTAAAAAGTAGAAAACAGCACCTTACCTTACAAGGCAGCCCGAAGCCTCCCTGCAAACACACACACATGCTCACTCAGAAGCAGGTAATCCCAAGCATCCTCCAACGCACACACTCTAACTGCTGGGGCAAAAGAGCTACAAAGAAGCAGCCTTGTCACCACCTACAGTTAGCAATTTGAATTTCCTGCCTTTTTTCCCTGCCTTTTTCTGTTCGTAAGTGGAAGTTCCCGTCGCAAGTAGAAGCAAAATTTTGTGGCTGGAGCTGGTTGTAACTTGAAATGGACGTAAGTAGGGACATTTGTAAGTCGAGGCACCACCACAGAGGCACAGAGCAACAGGAGTCCACCAGGTCTCCTATCACAAAGGCCCCTGATGCATACAGTATTATGCCTTCATAGAGGCTTATTTATGCCTTCAGTAGTTCCAAAAAAAATTTGCTGGTCTTTGAAAAGGCCAGCATTAAATATCTAAAAATGCCATTAAGCATAAAAATATATTTTGTTATACTTTTACTTCTTGTCAACGCCTTTCCTCATTCTTGGATGATCCTGTCGACTCCAACAAGAACTGTTTTTCTGGCTGGTTCTACTGACAGTGTCTACTTTCATAAACCAAAGTTTTAGGCCTTTTAGTCTGGGCCTTGACCTTATACATTCCAGAACATTCCCACACTCCAGTGTCCATAGAATGGATGTCAGGTTGTGAGTAGCCTGCAGGTTTTCCACCAAGACTGATATTTTCCCATAGAGTTCATTTTTTTATCCTGTGTTATTTAATATCCATACACAACTACCAGGAGCGATAATTTAGAGCTCTGGAATAGATACCATCAAAATGCTGATGAAACACATTTCTATTGCTCTCTGACTCAGAGAAAGTGATCAATAATCTTAAATGTTGCCTGAATTTGGGGGTCACTTCTGCTTGGGAGGGATGAGCCGCTGAGAACTGAACCTCTGCATTGCCTACATGGCATACAACTTTTAAAATGCATTTCTTCCTTTTGAAGAGAGCTTCTTTCTGCATAAATCTTTGAAGGGAAAGGTAAGGAATGTGTACATCTAGTTAAATTCTTTAAAGACTGTGTTGATTTAAAGTTGAACACTACTTTCGCTTTTGGGTCTGATAAGCTGCTAGAGTTTCTTTAGAGCCCTGCTTTTAATGAAAAGCTCACAACAACAATATTCACTCCTAATTATTCTTTATGCCAAAGAGGAAAAATAAGGCTGCTAAAACTCCTGCGTGGACAAGAGATGAAACTTTAGCTAAAACCTCTGAAAAACCATCGGATCGCAGTTTGGAACGCTTGACAAGGGTAGTTTCAGCAGCCCAACTCAAAGATAAACAAGATAAACAGGAAGTAATGGACGAATTGACGCGGATTGTGAAGGAAATGTCCTGTAAAATGAGTCAAGGTTTCGAACAAGCAGAGAGACGAGCCAAGTCTATTGAAGCGAGCATTAATAAGCTTCAAGATCAAGTTTCAGGAATGACACAAGAGTTGAAAAATGTTAAACAAAAAGTTAAAGAGCTCAGAGACAGGGCAGAAACACATGAATTTAAGATAAGCAGCTTGGAGAAGAGAATCAGCGAAACAAATAAAAAGTTGATTTAGCTGGAAGATAATTACAGATGGTCTAATATTAAAATAATGAACTTTCAACTGCAACATGGACAAGACCTCAAAAAAGAGATTATAATCTGGGTTAACTCACTAATGGGAACACAACACTTGGTTGAACAGGACATAGAAACAGTTTATTTTGTTGGTAATCCCAAAAGCCCCAGAATAAGGCCAGTGGTGGTGAAGTTTTTTAATTATACAAAAAAAGAACAATTTAAGAGAGAAATCAAACAAAAACAAGACCAGCTGGTCTACAGAGGCAATAAGCTACAGATTTTCCAAGATTTATGCAATGAATCTTTGAATTGGTGGGGAGAGGGGTTGCACACGAGGCCCATTAGGAGGAGAATTCTTAAATGGGCAAAAGAATAAGACTAGCTATTTTAAATGTGAAAGGCCTGGGATCAACAGTGAAAAGAAGAATAGAAACATTATTGAAGAAAAATAAAGCGGACATAGCCTTTCTGCAAAAGACTCATCAATCAGAAGATGGAGTCAATGAAGTAAAGACGAATAATATAGATATTTATGAAAAAAAACTTTGGAACGTCTAAATCTAGAGGTGTGGCAATTATAATTTTTTAAAATTGTGAATTTATAGTGAAACAGGTAGTAAAAGATTGTAATGGTAGATATATAATAATGCAAGGTAAAATGGGTTTGGAAGAATATACTTTGGTCAACGTCTATGCACCTAAACAAGAAGATTTTTAAGATACGGTTATTAAAGAAATGGAGAAGGTAAAGAAGGATTATGTTACTATGGCAGGAGATTTTAATATGGTTATGGATAATACAAAGGATACAACTTTTTATGATCGGAATGATGTTCATCAAAGAAACACAATATTGAGCAAGAAGGTAAAAATAATCAATTGAAGGATATTTGGAGAGTAATGAAAGGTGATGAAAGAAGATGCACTTATTTTTTTAGCAGTACATAATAGTTACTGTAGAATAGATTTTATATTCACATCTCAAGAATTAATTTCAAAGATAGCTCATACTGAAAGTAACTCCATAAAAATAACAGATCATGCTTTGATGTCAATGGAGATTGAAATTTAAAAAAGATTATAAAGACTGTAAAAGGTGGAGAATGGATATTAATTTTTTTCCAGTACCCAGAGGTAATAGAAAAGATACAGAATGGTTAGAATTATGGACAATAAATGAAGCTGGAGGTACAAAATTAGGCCTGTTGTGGGCCATGATGAAAGCAATAACAAGAGGAATAACAATAAAGAAATCCTGTAAACTGAAAAAAAAATAAGGAGAAAAATGTGAAAAAATTGGAAGAAGACTTGAAAAATTTAGAAAGCAAGTTTTTTAAAGAAAGATAGAAGGTGATTGGTAGAAATTCAGGCTAAAAGAAAGGTATTAGAAAACTCAGAAATAGAGAAAGTCCAGAGGGATTTAATGTATATAAAGAGGCACTTTTAAAAAATTTAGCAACAAAAATTCAAAATTATTAGCAAGAATGTGTAAAAATAGAAGATTAAAAAGCACAATTTGGGTAATTAAAAATAGAACAGGTAAGAGGTGTAATATAATGAAAGATAAATTGAAGATTTTTAAAGAATTTTATCAGGAATTATATAAAGGGAAAAAACGTACTGAAAGAGAATACAGAAAATTATATAAATGAGAATTAAAAAATTAAATTATTGGAATGTGATAAAAGAATATTAGAAGAAGAGATTAAAGAAGAAGAAATTGCTGAACTTATTAATAAATTGAGAAATGGTAAAACACCAGGCCCTGATGGATTGGGTCCAGAATATTATAAACATTTTAGTTCCATTTTGATACGTAAGCTAAAAATGTTTTATAATAAAATATTGGAAGGAGAGACAATGCCACCTTCTTGGAAACATTCATTAATGATTGTTATCCAAAAACCCAACAAGGATCTAACAGATCTGGGATCTTATAGGCCTGTATCTCTAATAAATCAAGATGCCAAGATTTTTACTGCTATACTAGGAAATAGATTAAATAGATTCATAGCAAACTATATTAAAGAGGATCAATGTGGTTTTATAAAGGGAAGACAAATGGATAATTTAACTAGACAAGTTTCGAAAATTATATAGGAGATAGAAAAGGAAAAAACAAAGGCAACTGTTTTATCACTAGACATGTTTAAGGCCTTTGTGTGGAATGGCCAACATTAAAGCTGCTTATAAAAGGTTGGGGATTTGGTAAAAGATTTTAAGGGGTTATAGATCAATTATATTCAGATAATACTTCAGAAGAGTTAATGCTGGGTAGATGGGGCTTGTCAGCTTTGGAAGAAAGCCCATCTAGGAGATTTCAAACCTCCACTGCCTTGTGGCTATATCCGCTGACGGAAAGGGCTTCAGGAGTTAACCTCAAGGCAAAATCCAGAACCAGAGTCCCAGAGGCAGTTCGTGTCATTCTGGCAACTCCTGTGATGTCGCTGGAACCAGTTGAATTGGTTCTTGCCTTTCCATTGGACCATTTCAGCAACGTGGAGGGCGGGTTTGCTGATTGGGTAACAGCCTATCCTCCATATTATTTTACCCAGGCTTTGTGCTCTGGAGAGGACACTCCAGCTTCGCATACAGTGTCAAAACAACACGGGAAGTAGCAGTTACCGGTTATAAGTCTTTGCTCGATTGGTGTAGACCATGACGCCAGGGGCTATTTCTGACGGTGGGTCATTGCACCTCACTAGGTAGCTACCGTCTGTTTTAAGCTGGGCAGTCCCCAGCCAGTAAGGTGCTACCTCGCCACGGTCTGTTAACCTCACAGGGTCTGTGGGGTTTAGGGTGAAAGCCAACAAGCAGATCGATAACCCTGCACCATGCAACAATCGTAAGAAAACTTCTGCCCTAAAGTTGGGCACCTGGAATGTTTGGACAATGACCCCTGGCTTTTCTGACTACGGCTTTTCGGACGACCTGCAGGAAATAGAGGACGTGCACAAGACAGCTGTCATTGACGTGGAACTGAGTAGATACAGATGGACATTGTTGCCCTGCAAGAGACGAGATTGCCAGACTCAGGATCTGTCAAAGAAAAAAAACTTCTAATTCTTCTGGCAGGAAAAACCATTGAATGAGACCAGGGAATATGGTGTTGACTTTACAGTCAGAAATACTCTGCTGAGATCCATTGTTCCACCTACTGTGGGGAGTGAAAGAATCCTGTCTCTGCAGCTCCACTCATCACCGGGACTGGTCACCCTCATTAGTGCATATGCACCAACATTGTCATCCACAACAGAAGTGAAAGACAAATTCTACGACGATCTGGCAGCTACTATCAAAAAAGTCCCTGAAAGAGAGCCACTATTCATTCTCGAACACTTTAACGCTAGAGTTGGTGCTGATCACAATTCTTGGCCCACTTGTCTGGGCCATTTTGGCATTGGGAAGATGAACAAAACTGGTCAATGCTTGCTGGAGTTTTGCTGTTATTGTGGTCTTTGTGCCAGCAACACGTTCTTTAATACGAAGCTTCAACACAGTTTCCTGAAGACAACCAGGATCCAAGCAGTGGCATTAGTTCAATTTGATCCTCACTAGATGTTCTAGCCTTTCTAGTATTATGATCACACACAGTTACCAGAGTGCTGATTGCAATACTGATCACTCCCTGGTATGTAATAGAGTAAAACTGCAAACAAAGAGACTGTATCACACGAAAAAGGAAGACCATGTATCGACATCAGCAAGACTCGCGATCAAAGAAAAATGGAGGAATTTTCCCAAGCGCTTGAGGAAACCCTTCCAGGCCCAGCTAATGCAAATGCACCTGAAAGATGGGAACACTTCAAGAACGCTGTGTATAACACTGCCTTGTCCACATTTGGCAAGAAGACAAACAAGATGGCCGACTGGTATTGACCGAGCACAGCAGATGGACCGCTGGGTGCAGCACTACTCTGAGCTATATTCCAGAGAGAATGTAATAACCGATGAATCATTAAATAACATTGAGTGCCTGCCTGTCTAGGAAGAGTTGGACAGCGAACCAACCTTAGCAGAAATAAAAGCGGCCTTGGATTTCCTCACCTCTGGCAAGGCACCTAGAAGGGATAACATCCCTGTTGAAGTGCTGAAGAGATCATCACTACCGAACTGTATGAAGTCTTTCGTCTTTGCTGAAGCGAAGGTAGAGTACCACAGGACATGAAGGATGCAAATATCATCACAAAGGAGACGGGGTGACTGCAATAACTACTATGGCATCGCTCTTCTCAGCATTGTAGAGAAGCTGCTTGCCCGTGCTAGGCTGAAGAAACCCCAGGTGCTTGCAGACAGAGTCTATCCAGAATTACAGTGTGGATTTCGAGCTAATAGACCCACCAATGACATGGTATTCTCCCTCAGGCAGTTGCAGGAGAAATGCAGGGAACAACAACAGCCAATCTTTGTGGCCTTAATAGATCTTACAAAGGCCTTTGATTTGGTTAGCAGGGATGGCTTTTTAAAATACTTCCCAAGATTGGATGTCCAACTCGACTTCTTAACATCATCAGGTCCTTTTAAGAGGGAATGAAGGGCACTGTAGTTTTTGATAGCTCAACATCAGATCTCTTTGACATCCGAATCAGAGTGAAATAGGGCTGTGTCCTCGTGCCGACCCTTTTTGGGATCTTTTTTGCTGTCATGGTGAAGCACGCCTTTGGAACTGCAACAGAAGGTGTCTATCTCCGGACTAGATCAGATGGAAAGTTCTTTAATCTCTCTAGATTGAGAGCGAAGACCAAAGCCCAGCTGAAATGACTTCCTCTTCGCTGATGATGCAGCCATTGTTGCCCACTCCAACAACTCATGAATCGTTTTAGCAAGGCATGCCAAGACTTTGGACTAACAATCAGCCTGATGAAAACACAAGTCATGGGCCAGGGTGTGGACTCACTTCCATCTATTACCATCTCCATGCAAGAATTGGAGGTTGTTCATGACTTTGTGTACCTTGGCTCAGCCATCTCTGACACTCTCTCCCTAGATGTCGAGCTGGATAAATGCATTGGCAAAGCAGCTACCATGTTCTCTAGACTCACAAAGAGAGTATGGTTCAATAAAAAGCTGAGGGCATATACCAAGATCCAGGGCTATAGAGCCTGTGTCCTGAGCACACTCCTGTACTGCAGTGAGTCCTGGACCCTTTGAGCATGGCAGGAGAGGAAGCTGAACACTTTCCATGTCCATTGTCTCCTAAGCATTTTTGGTATCACCTGGCAGGACAAAGTTCCAAATAGAGTAGTCCTAGAATGAGCTGGAATTTTTAGAATGTATACATTACTGAAACAGTGATGTCTACATTGGCTTGGGCACGTTGTGAGAATGGCTGATGGGTGGATTCCAAAAGATCTCCTGTATGGAGAATTAGTGCAGAGAAATCACCCCAGAGAGACCACAGCTGCGATACAAGGATATATGCAAGTGGGATCTGAAGGCCTTAGGAATGGACCTCAACAGATGGGAAACTGGAGGCAGGCGGTGCATTATGGCTTCTCCCAATTTTAAGAGACCCTTGTTCAGCAGGCCGAGGCAAAGAGGCAGTCATGAAAGCTGGACGGGACAGATTGTATTTGTGAAACGGATTGTCACTACTTGAATTGGCCTTCTCAGCCACACTAGACGCTGTTCTAAGTTCTCTGTTCAGAGCACGTTACCATAGTCTCTCAAGACTGAACAATGCCTAATCTAAAATCTAAAAATAGTTAATGATGGTTTAACAGAGCGGATTTTTCTAGGCCAAGGTACAAGACAAGGCTGTCCACTTTCATCAATATTGTTTTGTATGGTTACAGAACTGCAAGCTAATGCGATAAGAAATAATGAATGAATTAAAAGATTAGGAAAAAATGATGCAATTAAGATTAATTTATTTGCTGAGGACTCATTATTGACCATTAAAACCCATTAGAAAGTATGGATAATATTAAAAATCATTTAGAAAAATTTGGGGAAATAACAGGATTAACTGGCAAAAAACACACATAATGATGTTTAATCATAATAAACATGAAAAAATATTTGTAAATAAATATAGTTTTAAAATATGTAATTATATTAAATATTTAGGTATAAATATAGTTAAAGTGACTCAAAAATTAAAGGAGCAAAATTTTAATAAATTAAAAAGTGATATTAAAGATAAATTGCAGGAGTATTCTAAATTGAAATTATAGTAGTTTGGGAGAATTGCCATGATTAGAATGAAAGTATTACCAAAATTACTTTTTTATTCAGGATGCTCCGAATACAAGTAGAAGAAGAAGATTTTAAGCACTGCCAGGGATTAATTAATGGGTTTTGTAATCAAGGTAAAAAACTATAATAAATAAGAGGTATTGGTATAAGGCTCAAAAATGGAGGTTTAGGTATTCCTAATATAAAAAATTGATTTGGTGGACAGAGTGACTGAGGAACTCTGGACAGAGGCTTGTACCATTGTACAGGAGGCAGCAACAAAAACCAACCCAAAGAAAAGGAAATACAAAGAAATAGAAGAAAATAATAGAAAAAGAAAAACCAGAGATCTGTTCAGGAAAATTGGAGATATCAGGAACATTTTGTGCAAAGATGGACATGATTATGAACAAAAATGGGAGGGACTTAACAGAAGCAGAAGACATCAAGAAGAGGTGGCAAGAATACACAGAGGAATTATACCAGAATGATTTGGATATCCTGGACAACCCAGATACAGTAATGTGGTTGCTGACCTTGAGCTGGACATCCTGGAGAATGAAGTCAAGTGGGCCTTGGAAAGCTTGGCTAACAACAAGGCCAGTGGAGGTGATGGCATTCCAGTTGAACTATTTAAAATCTTAAAAGATGACACTGTTAAGGTGCTACATTCAATATGCCAGCAAGTTTGGAAAACTCAACAGTGGCCAGAGGACTGGAAAAGATCGGTCTACATCTCAATCCCAAAGAAGGGCAATGCCAAAGAATGCTCCAACTACCATACAATTGCACTCCTTTCACACGCTAGCAAGGTTATGTTCAAAATCCTACAAGGTAGGCTTCAGCAGTATGTGGACCGAGAACTCCCAGAAGTACAAGCAGGATTCCGAAGAGGCAGAGGAACTCGAGACCAAATTGCTAACATGGCTGGATTATGGAGAAAGCCAGAGAGTTCCAGAAAAACATCTACTTCTGCCTCATTGACTACGCAAAAGCCTTTGACTGTGTGGACCACAGCAAACTATGGCAAGTCCTTAAAGAAATGGGAGTGCCTGACCACCTTATCTATCTCCTGAGAAACCTATATATGGGACAGGAAGCAACAGTTAGAACTGGATATGGAAATACTAATTGGTTCAAAATTGGGAAAGGAGTATGACAAGGCTGTATATCGTCTCCCTGCCTATCTAACTTATATGCAGAATAAATCATGCAAAAGACTGGACTGGAGGAATCCCAAGCCGGAATTAAGACTGCCGGAAGAAATACAGTGGTGCCACGCATAATGAGTGCTTCGTTTAATGACAAATCCGCATAGGGATGTGTTTTTTGTGATCATTTTTGCTATCGCATTGCGATGTTTTAAATGGTAAAACATTGCTTTGCGATAATCGGTAAGCGTTTCGCTTACCGATTTTCGCATAGCGATGTTTTAAGAACAGCTGATCGGCAGTTCCAAAATGGCCGCTGGGTAAATAAAGTGGCCGCCCGCTGTGTTTTTGCCCAGATTCCTCGCTTACCGGGCAGCAAAAATGGTGGCCGCATGGAGGATTTTCTCAGAACGGTGAGTTTTTTGCCCATAGGAACACATTACACCTGTTTTAATGCATTCCTATGGGCTTCTTTGTTCCATATAGCGACGAATCTGTATAGCGACGATTTTTCCGGAACGGATTATCGTCGCTATGCGGGGCACCACTGTATCAACAATCTCCGATATGCAGATGATACCACTTTGATGGCAGAAAGTGAGGAGGAATTAAAGAACCTCGTAATAAGAGTAAAAAAGGAGAGTGAAAAAATGGTCTGAAGATCAACATCAAAAAAACTAAGATCATGGCCACAGGTCCCATCACCTCCTGGCAAATAGAAGGGGGAAGATATGGAGGCAGTGACAGATTTTACTTTCTTGGCTCCATGATCACTGCAGATGATGAAAGTAGCCACGAAATTAAAAGATGCCTGCTTCTTGGGAGGAAAGCGATGACCAACCTAGACAGCATCTTAAAAAGCAGAGACATCACCTTGCCAACAAAGGTCCGCATAAAGCTATAGTTTTTTTCCAGTAGCGATGCATAGAAGTGAGAGCTGAACCATAAAGAAGGCTGACAGCCGAAGAATTGATGCTTTTGAATTGTGGTGCTGGAGGAGGCTCTTGTGAGTCCATGGGACTGCAGGGAGAACAAACCTATGAATTCTAAAGGAAATCAACCCTGAGTGCTCACTGGAAGGACAGATCCTGAAGCTGAGGCTCCAATACTTTGGCCATTTCATGAGGAGAGAAGACTCCCTGGAAAAAACTGATGTTGAGAAAGTGTGAAGACAAGAGGAGAAGGGGACGAGATATGATGAGATGGTTGCACAGTGTCATCGAAGCAACCAACATGAATTTGACACAACTCCAGGTGGCGGTGGAGGATAGGAGGGCCTGGCGTGCTCTGGTCCATGGGGTCATGAAGAGTCGGACTAAACGACGAATATAAAAAATTACTATACAGCAAATCAGTTAAGATTTATTGGAGGTATTATATACAACAAAGGAAAGTTGATAGTGTCATTGAAGCTACCAACATGAATTAGACCAAACTCCAGGAGGCAGTGGAAGACTGGCGTGCACTGGTCCATGGGGTCACAAAGAGTCGGACATGACTTAACAACTAAACAACAGCACATTTGAGGGCTTCAGAAGCACAGAAGAGAAAGAAAATCATTAAACAAATAAATATGCAAACACATATACTCCACCCAATGTCGTTAACCACAGTCCCATTTATTCACATCTGGCCCATTCATCAAGTACAATAGCCACTGATTAACAGCACCGCCTTATTCAGCTTTATTCAGATTATAAATTCCACAGTATTCAATGGGGCTTACTTTCTTCTAAGTTTGCATAGGGATTGTGGTCTCAGGTTTCACCACTACAGTGCTGCCTTGCTTAGCAATGTTAATCCGTGCAGCAAAAATTGCTGCTATGCGATTTCATCGCTAAGCAATTTTAAAAAGCCCATAGAAACGTATTTAATGTATTCCTATGGGCTTAAAAACTAACCTTATGCGAAAATCCTCCATTGCGGCGGCCATTTTCAGTGCCTCTAAAGCGAGGCAAAACAGCAGGCGGCCATTTCGTTTACCCGGTGGCCATTTTGAAACCGCTGATCAGCTTTTAAAAAAGGGGTGCTCTGCGATGTTCGCTTCCCTGCGATCATCGCAAAGCAAAATTTCCCCATAGAGGCCATCACAAAGCGATCGCTCTTGCGATGGCAAAAAGTCCATCGCAAAGCGATTTCATTGCTATACAGAGCAATCGCTATGCAAGGCACCACTGTATTATTAAATAAATAATGATAGAATGCCAACCACAATGTTGCAGCCTATATTGAATGTATTCACCTTTCACCTTGTTTGTTTCTTGTAGACCACCCTATGTTTTTTAGATAGAGTTGGCAGTCAATCAATAATTAGGTTATGTCATACCATAGCTTGATAAGTGGTTTAGGCATCAGAGTCAGAGGTCAAGAGTTCAATTATCCACTGTGCATCCTGTAAGAGCCAGCGTGTGTGGCCTAGTGCAAGCTGTACAGTCCCAGAGCACCTCCAGGAAATGGTAAACCACTTCTGACTACTCTCTACCTAGAAAACCCTGAAAAGGGTCACCATAAGTAAGACTGATTTGACAGCACATTGCTATATTATATTATATATAACTTGTTTCATTGCAGAATAAATATATATACTTGGTGATCAATGCTAGGAACACAAAGCATTGTAACAACCTGATACTACTAAATACCACCCACTTCAGATTTTTTTATTAGTACAAATGTACAATATACTACAAAAATGTGGAAGCAGCAGCATCAGTTTAACAAGCCTTATAATAAAGCGGCTGCTGTTCTTCTAAATAAACAGACCAGTATGAAACAGACCAGAATGAAAGGAGCAAACTATCAATAGCTCCCTTAGTTCAAAACACTTAAATCCTGTATCAATCACATAGCTTTGGTTTCAGTGACATTTCTGATTATCTTCAATGATGTTTAAGTACAACCTAATCGAAACAGCTGTTTTCAGGAGTTGAGTAATAGACATATACACAGGACTGTAATGTTCTGTTAAATTGTTAATATTCAGAGATGTCAAGGCATACCAATAATTTACTAGAAAGCCATATTGCCTTTGTCAACTGGAACAGTTTTTAAAAAGGAAGAAGTAATGTCTGAAAGGTGATCTGAGCCCTTCTCTATGCAATAACAGACTTGGATGGCTTATGTTTTAATTGTCTGACCTGAACAGAAGCCTTTTGTGGTAGCTCTTGAGAGAACCATGTACAGTGCAGGCAGGCTTGATTGACACAGATGTAACTTTACCATGTCTGCAAAGACAGCCTCATTTTCAATACTGGCAATTAGTGCTCTGCATGTTTTTTCAATCAGAACGATTCACAATTACAGACAAACAAACAAAGCTTCTTGGACTATCTTAATGAGAGAACAAACACAATGCAATGAAATTCAGAGTGTACAGTAAAGTGGTTGCTTTACTGTAGGAAGCAATCACTAAGTGGACATTTAATCTCTAGAATTCATTCAAAGGTACTGTCCACTCAAGATAGCATTCATTTGAGTGGAAAGAATGAAATCCTCATCAATGCTAAGTATTCTTAGACTTACCTTGATACTTGCTGACCAGCTTATTCTATAAAACAAGTTAAAAGATGTGTAGCAGCCTTTTCTGTACAAAACTAGTTCACATCTCTCTATTGTTATTATAAATGACCAGCAAAAAGCTGTAAAATTTCAAGGGCAGAGTAGGGCTCTCTGGCCCATTTCTCCTTTCAGAAGTATAATGGTGGAGTTTTTGAGAGAGAGAGAGAGAGAGAGAGAGAGAGAGAGAGAGAGAGAGAGAGGCTTCTAGCCCCTCCCACTATCATGCCCTACTTAAACAAAGAGATTCAAAGTCAGGGTTTCATGGAAGATTACTACTACTAAATGGCAAGAAGCAATAGACTGAGAAATATATTGTGAACACTTTCACATTCAACTGTGGGGAGGAGTCTCTATGAAAAGCACTGTTGTAGACTGTTGTTGCTGAAAGTGCTGGGGAGCAAGGTGTGGAATGCCCTATCATCATCAACAGCTCTGCTCAGCTCTTGCAAAATCAAGGCCATGACTCCCTATATGGTGTTACTCCCTCTCATCTTTGGTCTTCCTGTTTTCTTGCTGCCTTCCATTTTCCTAGCATTATTCTCCTTTCCAGTGAGTTCCGCCTCCTCATAATGTGTTCAAGTACAAGAGCCCCAGTTTCATCAGTTTTGCTTCTAGGACCCACTTGTCTTAGTTCTGGACTAGAGGTAGGTGAGCCTGTTTCCCTTTTTATAATAATTGTATTTCAACAATCATAATTTTTTCATCCTGTTTCTGCATCAGCATGAAGCCTAGGGTTTTTAAAGCCTGCAGAAAACTTGCATGCATTTTGCTAATACAGTTTTCCCAAACACATGCTTTGAATTATATTTTTCATGTGTACATATTTTTGTATATGTATGCATATTCTGATCAGAGAAATGAAGTGCAAAATGCTGAGCAGTACAGAAACTGAAGGACAATATAAGAACATAAGAGCCCTGCTGGATCAAGCCACGGGCCCATCTAGTCCACCTTCCTGTATCTCACAGTGGACCCACCAGATGCCTCTGGGAGCACACCAGACAACTAGATACCTGTCTCTTGATACCCCTCCCCCTGCATCTGGCATTGGAAGGTATCTTCCTCTTAAGCCTGGAGAGTATACATCCCCATCATGCCTTGCAACCTCTGATGGACTTTTCTGACAGAAATCTGTCCAATTCCCCTTTAAAGTCATCAAAGCCAGATGCCATCACCATATCCCGTGGGAAGGGGTTCCACAGACTAACAACACGCTGAGGGGGTTTTTTTGGTCTGTTCTCACTCTCCCAACACTCAATTGGAGTGGATATCCCCTGGAGCTTCCCTCTATCCACTTTATCCTTCCCCTGCATAATTTGATATGTTTCAATCAGGTGCCTCAAGCGCCTTTTCTCTAAAGAGCCCCAAATGCTGTAGCCCTTCCTCATAAGGGAGGTGCCCCAGCCCAGTAATTACTTAAGTCGCTCTCTTCTGCACCTTTTCCAGTTCCACTATGCCTTTTTTGAGGTGCAGCAACCAGAATTGTACACAATACTCCAGGTGCGGCCTTACCAGCATTTTGTACAATGGCATTCTAATGTTGGCTGTTTTATTTTCAATCCCCTTTTTAATGAGACCTAGCATGGAACTAGCCTTCTTCACTGCTGCCGCACACTGGGTTGACACTTTCATCGAGCTGTCCGCCAGCACACCAATATCTCTTTTCAGCTCAGAACCTATCAGCTGATAAATAAAGTTTTGATTTTCTGCCCCAATGTACTTTACATATACTTATAATGAAACACATTTGCCATTTTGTCGCCCATTCTCCCAGTTTGGAGAGATCCTTCTGGAGCTCTTCACAATCCCTTCTGGTCTTCACCACCCAGAAAATTTCGTGTCATCTGCAAACTTGGCCACCTCACTGCTTATCCCTGTCTCCAGGTCATTGATGAACAGGTTGAAAAGCACTGGTCCCTGGACATATCCCCGGGGCACACTGCTCTTCAACCCTCTCCATTGTGAAAATTGCCCATTGACACCTACTCTCTGTTTCCTGGTTCTCAACCAATTCTCAGTCCATAAGAAGACATGCCCTCTTATCTCCTGGACTGTGGAGTTTAACTGCATTCCAATCATATTTTAATTCAGGTACGGCAAATTAGATTTATTATTCAAATATGCACTAAAATATTATTCCCCACGTATAGGGATACACTGTAATGCAGGAATATGGAAAATGTGGCCCTTCAGATATTGTTGGACAGGAACCCCTGTTATCCTTGGGCAACAGAGATCTTCTGACTGCATCCAAACAACATTTGAAGGACGACACATTCCTCAACCCTGTTCTAAGAGTTCCAGGCATGTTATGCAAATATCTCAATAACATACATAATCCCACACTAAAACAGAGTGTTGAAAGTAGTTCTCCATATTCAAGGAAACACTACTCATCTAAATAACATAGTTAGTCCTTCATTTTTAAAGAAGACCATTTCCATCTGATTTATCATTCAGGAAAAAAAGAGATGAGCGGTTAAGGCTGAACAGCAGCTCACCAATGACTAACTAGCTCAATATGAACCTGGAAGATCTGGGAACATTTGGGGTAGGTTAGCTGGTCCTGCACTTGTTGGGGCTGTTACTTCCTTGCTTTCTCATTTCTCTCTTCCTTTGTGAACCCTTGATTGTTTGTATTTCAATTTTTTTTGCAACCTCTTGTTTCTACAGCCTTTCACCAGTTTGATCTCCAGTGAGAGCTTCCCAATTGACACGGTCAATATTAAATTCCTTCATCTAAATAATAAGGATTTAACACTAACTCTGAACTTTATGACCATGTAAGAAAACAAGGTAATAGACAAATGAGACAGACACATCAACAACAACTACAACAAAAAGATACAGATCATGAGAAGAGAAACGGCAGTTATAAATTTGTTGGCCTTGAAAATGTAAGCAGTTTCAAGAATGGCGCAGTGATTTAAGCTGTCCTCGGCAGTGGCTCCTCAAGTGACAGCTTATATGATCAGCATGGCAATCAAAGCCAAGGCTCATGTTTACTGATTTAAGAAACACTTTTCTTTCTTTCTTTCTTTTTTGATTAATGGAAAGTCAGCTAATTGACAAGTTTATTGATTGAAATGAAAGCAATAGAATCAGATCCATGGGATAGGAGAAACCAAGCCTGTGTTCAGATGGTATTACTAGGTACCACTTGACTTCTGCAAACTATCAGCATACAATTACTCATCAGCTGAAAACTGGCACATCAGTGTCAAATCAAGGAAAACACTAGCCCCCACTGTTAGCACTGGAAGAGTTCAGATTGGATTGACTGTATTATCCTGCCATACTCTAATTTCGATTCATTTATTTTTAAACGATATCTTGGAAAATAAAAAAGCATAACGTATTAAGTTCATGAGTTCATGTTCTTGGAATGTGGTAAAATTCAAGAAAACAGAAATGAAGTGGCATTCAACAATTTCACAAAGCAAATTTTGAACTGGATCTTGGAGAAATCAATACACTGACAAGCGGCTGCAACACAATTTCACATTTCCCCCAGCCCACAACATACAAATAAAACAACATAGATAGAATTATTCCTGTGATTTCACACTGTGTTGCTGGAACTCCTTGAGTTCCTCAATAAACTCAGTTGTCTGACTAGCTGTCCACAGAAGACTGCTCGCTATCACTGATCCTTCCTTACAACACACAGCCATGCAAAACTGTTTAAGTGTATTAGGGCACAATCACTTTATATAGGGTGTGGCAGAAGCCCAATAACAATTGCCAGGGTCCCACATAAACTGCATATGACCTTTAGAATATGCTCCAGAATCCCACAACAGATGCAAGGTACTCTATGAAAAACACGATGAGATACAGTATATAGGACAGCCTCAGGGAGGGTAGACAGACTTAAGATTTCATAGAAAGGAAATCATATTATTTTGGAGCTACCCATGAGAACTTGGTGCAGAGCCTGAGGAAGGTAAATTATCACTGAAAGCTCGCTCTACGTTTTGTTCTTAGCTCTATTTTCTTAATGGTCCAATAAAGGTATAGCCTATTCCTGCATTTGTATAGTAAGGAAATGTTGCCTTTACATTGTATTTCTTTTAGATTTAAGGGTAGATTTACTGTAATGACTCCTTCACAATAAGCATGTTTCTACACAGGGCAGCAAGGACTTTATGCTTATTGCAAGCGAAAGCAGAGCTCAGGAACATTATTGTAGAAGTTAGCAATATTTTTTAAAAAGAGGTAATCTACTGCTCTTTACCTGTAAGTAATGCATTAATTGTTACTTTGTTAAAGTCTGCTTAAAAATAACAACATCCAAAATACTATAATCCTGATACAGTATTTTGAAGCAATGAGAAAATGCACTCAAAACATCAAAACCTAATGACCTTAGTATCGGCTGCATTATTTTTCAAAGTGAGGCCACTGTTCCTATACATTTGCACATGCAAGTACCCAGAATCACATAGTGAGCAGTAGCTTGGAGTAGTCCTGAGGTGAACAGTATACTTTCTTTCATGATATCAGGTACCAGATACTAGAAAAGATAACAAATGTGACCTGTGTTACAGTATATTTACGACCCTTAATAGAAGAAGAGTGCTTATGTTCAAGGCTCCAGTCAGACAAGGAAAAAAAAAAGGCTTATTCAGCCCTTGTTCAAGGGGGACAAAGCACAGTTCTTTTCTTTCTCAGTCCACCATTAACCTGCTGTGCTAAAACAAAGCAGGCAATGCAAAACACCTCACTCTGAGACACTACAGAGCAGCTGGGCTAGATGGGCGAGGAATCTCTCCTGATACGAAATCACTTCATTATAGTTGTAGAGAACAAACTCTGGACTGCGAGCCCTGCCCTGAGCATTTTATAACTATACTGTGGGCTGGAGTGTGTGCCCTGCACATGATCTGATGAGTGGGAAAGGGGAAATACATTTTTTTCTTCCTGAAACATCCCCATGTAATACAGTAAGGTGCGAGTTCAGATGTTTGAGAGCGTATCTCCTCCAACTCTACTCCCTCCCTCCAGAGAATTTTTGGCAAACTGTTATGACTCAAGCAGGCTCATTGCCTCTCTGCCCTCCTTGTTTGTCAACTGATACATTGAGATTCAATGGTACTTTATAGAGTACCTTAAAATGTAGAAAACAACACATGGCCCTGTTTTGTTTCAGAGCTGATAAGCATTCAGCCACCCAAGGCCATTATAGGGAATGCTATTGAGCTAGGTTTTCTTTGTATGCTTGCTAACTGACAAGAGCTGCGACAAGAGGGATCAGGTGAGAGCTACACTGACTCCGGTGCCGTTCCCACCCTTGGAGGTTAAAGGGCAAAGAAAAGTAAGAGATTAAGAAGAAAGTCACCAAGTTTTCAGAGGAAGAATGGGAATCAGAAGAATGAGGAGGAAGTATCAGAGGTGGAGAAGGAATCGCTGGCTGTAGTGTTCACCCTTATTATGTTAAGTATTTATGAATATTCATGTTTTAGGCTAATGTTGCTAAGAGGCGGAGCCGAGAGAAATGTAATAAAGAGGCGGAGTCAGAGAGTGAAACAGTCAGTCAGTAAGAGAAGTGAGAAAGTGGAGAGAGAGAGTGTGGTATTTGGGAGCTCTGAGGTGTGATTAGAGTGAAGAGTGAATAAGTACTGTTTAACAAATAGAAGGTTGAGACTGACGATCAATAAACCTGTAGAAGTTACCTATGATTAATAATCAAACATATGTAATCAATAAACAAGTTTTATTTAAAAGACAGTGAAGTTTTGATCCGCATCTTCATCTTTCCATAAGTAATGTTGATTTAGTGATCAACTGGTAAGGTAAAGGTAAAGGTTCCCCTTGACAATTTTTGTCCAGTCGTGTTCAACTCTAGGGGGCGGTGCTCATCCCCGTTTCTAAGCCATAGAGCCAGCGTTTTGTCCAAAGACAATCTTCCGTGATCACATGGTCAGTGCGACTTAGACACGGAACGCTGTTACCTTCTCACCGAGGTGGTCCCTATTTATCTACTTGCATTTACATGCTTTCGAACCGCTGGGATCAACTGGTGGCAGCGGGTAAAAAGGAGTATTGGTTTGCCTTCGTGTGCTCTGTGTTTGGGGATTCAGGGAGGGGCCACAAGGGGCGAACGCCACACTGGCCATTAAACCAGTAGATCTTTCTATTAACATGGGAAAGTAAGTTTTAATTTTGGAAGAATTTATTTGGTGGTCATTTGATGAACATTTTGGCTTGCCTTCTTCAAAATGGAGTGGATCCTTCCTCTGGCTTGCATTCAAGTTATTAGGTGACAATCTTGTCCCTTAACCTCACCAATCTTCCTTCTCTGAATGGGTGTCCTGTTTCTCATTAAGGGCAAATGGCAACCATTTTGTGATAGCACTGACAAAATTTCCTCAGAATTCCAAATATGTTCACAGAACTCAAAAGATTGGGTATGCCTGTTTTACACATATATCAATAATATTCATAACATATCTCCAAAGTAGGATGCTTTTATCGCCAGTCTCATTTTATAGTTGGAAAATTGAGACTGGGAGAGTTGAGGCCTAAAGCTCACATAATGTTTCATTTGTTAATTCATCCTCATACCCATTCCTATTAGTTTCACCCGTGAGTAGAGATGGGCACGAATTGCCAGTTTGGGCTAGTTTGGCTGACGGCCAAACAGGTGTCCCACAGTCAGGTGCCCCATCCCCTCTGGTGGGTCCCCACTTGGAAGTAGCCCCCCCCCTCCTCCAGGTGCTGCACCTGAGTTGCTGCCTGCTGGGAGGGACGTGGTGTTGAACTGCAGAACACCTCTTTGCCCATCATCTGAACCAGCACAAATCACCAGTTCATGCCAATCTCTACTCATCAGCATAAAACAAATTCTGTAACTTTTGGCTCAAGTTATGAAATCATAGTAGACACTATCTGTCACATACTGAGTTGTGCAACTAAACACACACTGGATAATGTATTTGGTGATTTCTTCACTTGAAGCAATTTGCCACCAGAAGTTACACTGTTTGTGTTACACCAGTGACCACTAATTTTTATCCTGACCTGTGAGGAATTGTAAATAGTGGTGCCTTGACCTACAAACAATTTGACTTATGAACAGTTCCGTTTGCAAAATTTTGCTTTGACTTGCAAACGGAGCTTTAACTTATGAACAGAAAAAAGGCAGGGAAAGGGGGCGGGAAATTCAAATATACTAACCATTGGTGGTGAAGAGGCTGCTTCTTTGTAGCTCTTTCGCCCCAATGGTTAGAGCAGGGGGTCAGGGAACTTTTTAAATTTTACAGTACAGAAAAGTACTGTACCGGAAAAGGGATGCAGTGGCCCTGTCCGCTGCTGGGTCCTGTTTCCACCGGGCCAGGGACTGAGCATAGCCCGCCGTTGGCGGGTGGCTCCTGGGCTGCTCTTTGGGGCTCATCGCCCGATGCAGCCAGCAGTCACAGCAGCGGTCAGTCCTTGGCCCGACAGGAATGGGACCCAGCAGTGGTAGCATCGAGTGAAGAGCCCCGAATAACAGCCAGGCTCTACATCGGCAGTGGAGCCCGGGAAGCCTCCTGGCGGCGACGGCGGAGTCTGGGAAGCCTCCTGGCAGCAGAGCCTGGGAAGCCTCCTGGCTGGCCTTCCACTCGCTCCTCGCTGCCCTCCACTGTAGATTCAAGATTGCCAACTTACCCAACTATAAGGTTGAACTGAAATATTTATTTCAAGATAAGTGGACCGATGCCACCACTGGTGCCCGATGCCGGATCCAGCTCTGGAACCAGCACCACTGGCTGCTCGCCAGGGCCTCAGCGTTCCTTGCCACCCTCTACCATTTGAATTTCCTGCCATCGGCCCGCGGAGGGTGGCGAGAGCACCGAGGACTGACGCGGCCGTCCCAGTGAGCAGCTACTGGTGCTGGTCCCGGAGCTGGAGTCAGCATTGGGCACCAGCGGCGGCATTGGTCCGCGGAGGTTGGCAAGGAGCAAGCAGGAGGTGAGCAGCCGAAGCACCCCAACCAGGCTCAAGCCTCCCGGCTGTGGCAGTCGCAGCAGCGGTGGAAGCCCGGGAGGCTTAGGAGGCTTCGTAACAGCAAGGTGCTGCTTTTTAAAAAAAGTTTTTGTTTTGTTGGTGGGGGGGATTGAGGGTTGGTGTTGTTTTGTTTTTGGTGTTTTTGTTTTTTGTTTTGGCAGTCCCAGCATGGGACTTGCTCTGTTTATTTTTATTTTGGTATTCTTTTGAAATGCTGGAATGGATTAGTCAATCAATCAATCAATCAATCAGACCTTTATTGGCATAGACGAGACAACGTATAAAAGGAAAATTAAAAGAGGAGTGCAGTTTGCTGGTCTTTGTTGCACAGGATTGTAACATAGTGTAGAAAGGATGCTACGCTCGCAGATACATCCTGTAGAGAGTCACTCAGCATAAAATAAACTTTATCAGCTTCAGAGAGGCCTGATTTGTTTTTTAAAATTGGTTCTAAAAATTGGATACGAGGGGCAGTATACTTGGGACACCCTAATAGGATATGGGAAATTGAATCGATACAATTTTGTTTACATGAACAAAGCCTATCTGCGTGGGGGGTCCTTAAAAATCTGCCAGTCAGGACTGCAGATGGCATCACATTAAACCGGGCCAATGAGAACGCCCTCCGGTGCTGGGGGTTACTTAGTGCAGAAAGATATGAAGCTATATGTCCAAATTTGCAAGGGAGAGACAATTTCGCTGGTGAACAAGTCTTGTTAGCCGCATTATAAAGATTTTGTTGCTCAATATCCAGGACTCTTCGTTTAATTATTTGGAACGTTTCAGAGGCAGACAGCATATAAAAAGAGTCCAAGCATAGACCCAAAGCACTAATTTTTTTCTCGATGATGGCAAGCCAGTTGGAGGGGGACAAATCTTGAAGTAATTGAAAAATGAGACTATTTGGATCAGGGTCGTTATGAAGTCTCAGCCAGTATTTGAAGGTAATCAACCAGGCTCTAGATTCGATTGAAGTCTGTCCAGTTTCCAGGCAAAGAGCAGCGTAAGGAACGCAATTAGGCAGCCCTAATATTTTGCGAAGAAATTTTGACTGGATACACTCAATAGAATGGTCGAATGAGCTAATCCATATAGGGCAACCATATAAAATTTGGGCCTGAACTTTAGCGTTAAAGACCTTTATGGCTGCAGGGATGAGTTGGTTGCCAGTATTGTAGAAAAACCGGGAGACTGCAAAGGCGCTGGAAGTGGCTAGATTTGTAACAGAATTACGGTGTTGTGTCCAAAATAAGTTATATTGAAAGTTGATACCAAGGTATTTGTAATGCTTAACCTGTTCTATTATGTTACCATTGATTACCCATTTTAAGGGTCGCCAGGATTTGGAGAAAACAAGAATTTTTGATTTTTCGCAGTTTAGTAGAAGCTTGTTTTGGTTGAGATATTCGAGGCACCTGGTAAGTAGGCGTTTCAAACCCACACGGGTGCGGGAAATTAGAACGGCGTCATCCGCGTAAAGGAGCAGAGGGACTTGTAGGGAGCCGATTTTAGGAGAGTGAGCATCTATTTCAGCCAAGAAAGGAGCCATATCATTGAGGAACAGGTTAAATAAAGCGGGCGCTAGGATGCAGCCCTGTTTGACGCCTTTATTAACCGGGATCTTTAATGTTAGTATTCCAGTGGGGGAGCACTTGACTTGGCATGTTGTAGAAGTATGCAGTCTTTTGATGAGGAAGAGCAGCCTTTGATCAATGTTCAGTTTGTTTAGTTTGGTCCAGAGAAGATCTCTGTCAATAGAATCAAAAGCTCCCTTCAGATCCAGGAAAGCAGTGTAGAGTTTGCAATTGGGCTTCTGTGAATATTTGCTGGCCAAATGATAGAGAACTAGACAGTGGTCTGTAGTTGACTTCCCTTTAGTGAACCCGATTTGTTCAGGCCCAGGGATTTTGGACTGTGCCATCCAGGAGGCAAGTTTGGCCATTAGATGCTTTGCATAGAGTTTCCCGATGATGGACAAGAGACTAATTGGCCTATAGTTGGAGGGGAGTGAACGGTCTCCCTTCTTGAAGATGGGAGTTATAATGGCATTCGTCCATGCTTCTGGCATTAAGCCAGTTTAGTCAGCCATTGAAAAGGTGGAAGCAAGAAGGGGGGCCCAAAAGTCCGAGTCATGCTTTAGCATTTCAGCTGAGATGACATCGGGGCCAGGGGCTTTTCCATTTTTGAGTTGAGAAATTAACTCACGGACTTCGTCGGGTGTGGTCAAGGGCCAGTTGGGTAAGGCGGTCAATGGGGGATCTAAAGAGTTTGGAACATCAGTTTGTCTTTCATAGAACAGAGCTGAGAAGTGTCGAAGCCACTCCAGTGATGAAACTGTGGAAGCCTCTGGATCAGCTTTGTGAGAAGACCCAGATATTATAGACCAGAAGAGTTTAGGTTTATTATAGATTGTGGCTTGATATAGCTGTTCCCACTGGGAAAGTGAAAGGTCTTCTTTCTTTTTCTGAATAAGTTGTTGGAGTTGTTTTTTAAGGTCAAAGTATCTTAGAAATAGAGATCTATCATTAGAGTCCCGGAATTGGCGGTAAGTATCACGGATGAGACGTTTCAGTTCACGACACCCCTTGGCTGCCCAGGGAAAACTATAAGGCGTTCTTAAGTTCCTTTGAGATCTTGGGCTCTGGATCAAGGAATCAACTATGTGGGAAAGTATAGCCTCGTATCTTTTAATAAATTCGGGGGGGTCGTCAGATGAAGTACAGTGTAGCCGGAGTTCTAGCATGGTGTGGGATTTGATTAAGTTAGAAAATATTTGAATTGAGGCCTCGTTCCAATGGATTTTGCATAGGGCCTCAGTAGATTCAGCAGGGAATTGTTTGGCTAAAAGAGAGCTTGGCTGGTAGTGAAGCTTAATTATCAATGTTAAAGGAACGTGGTCGCTATCTGTGTGGTCGCCCACTGCAAAATCATAAACGTATGGCAGAAAAGAAGAAGAGATCACTATATAGTCAATTACGCCAATTCCGGTGATTTTACTTTCCTGTCACCCAGAGGAATGGATTAGTCACATTCCCAGGCATTTCAATGGGAAATTGGGCTTTGACTTACGGACGTTTTGACTTATGAACGCCATTCCGATATGGATTAAGTTTGTAAGTCAAGGCACCACTGTAGATTCAAGATTGCTTACTTATACAACTATAAGGTTGGACTGAAATATTTATTTCAAGATAAGTAACAGACAATAAAGGCAAACAAAACTCTCATTATTATTATTTTTATGGCCAAATGATGTAATTAAAAAGAAGAAGAAAACTTACTTGATAACAATTTTGGAATCTGTTGTTGTGGTCTGCTCAGTAGTGGTCTGTACATGTTCCCCTGACTGTAGGCACCAGGAGGACCAATATTGCTGTAAACTCCACTTCCTGACTGTCCTCTGTCCCTTGGCATTACATGGCTAAATATGAAGGAAGAAGGGGGGATATCCTTGTTAGCTATGGAAAGCTCAGTTCCATACATGGTGAAAGAACAAACGTTGCCCTTCAGGTTAGAACAGTGGCAAATTTCTGACAACTCTAGGCCTGGCCAGATATTAAAGAGCATGGGAGTCTACTACATGCAATGAGATATGAAGCAGACATCACATATGTCTATCACTGTGGCCAAAAAAAATGTGTAAATAGGGCATTTGCACATAAAAATGTGCCTGTCCTATTTTATCTGTCCAATTCTTTCTTTACTAACAAGGAGCAGAATGCAAATGCAAATTAGATGAATGCACATACATTTGTACACAGAGATGGCTGAGGCTGCATATTAGGTTTTATTTACGGGCACCAGCGTAGAAGGCGTGCATGATGTTGTATCTAGCATAGGAAATAACTGGGCTCATGAAGGTCTGAACTAGTTCTCTCTAAGTTTTCTGGTCTCCACATCTGGAAAAATAAAGTGCTAACTACGGCTAAGAAGGCCTTAGGTAATTTACTTGGGGATGCTCTTGCACGCATCATGGTCAAACAGGTAGTGACAAACAGTACAAACAGGTAGTGACAATAGCCTAACAAAATTTCACTCAACTTCAGTTTATATGCTAGTTGTAGCCCTACTGGGTTGACAGAAGCTGCTCTCAATTACCCATGATCTACTAGTAATTTTCAAACAATGGTTAAACCGCTGTACTGCACCAAAACTGTGTTCACGACCTGGGATTCAATCCCAGGTAGCTGGCTCAAGGTTGACTCAGCCTTCTATCCTTCTGAGGTTGGTAAAATGAGTACTCAGCTTGCTGGGGGTGGGGTAATGTGTAGCCTGCATAATTAACTTGTAAACCGCCCAGACAGTGCTTGAAGCACTATGGGGTGGTATATAAGCAGCACGCTTTGCTTTACTACTGCAATGCACTTTACACAGGGCCTGTGAACTTCAACTAGTACAAAATGAGTCTGCCTGGATGCTAATGGGGGCCAGAGTCTCTGATCAGCATCCTCTTTGCTCAATTTATGAAACAGATATTATTGGGAAAGCTGCAAATAGGCTATAACAGCACTGTCCCTCCTGTATTCCCCAACACAGGCATACAGAGACATATTATCTCTGGAACTGAAGGTAATATATAGTCCCCATAGCTGATCTCCTTTCAAAAACACTCAACCTGGCAATTATCAATGTAGAAGTTTCTTTTCCTTAATGGGATTCAAAATACTAAAAAAGTTCTTTGCAATCTTATTTTGTTCAATATTTAAAATATATCCAGTCCAGTTGAGGAACAAGAACAGCTTTCTTTTTTTCCTTGTATAAAAATATATAAATAAATGCATAGTGGCTGGATACTAAAGGAGAGATGTAACTGTAGTCAGGTTTTCTTACCCTAATGTTCTGAATGATGACTGGTCCAAATGAACTTGTCTCCTATCACGGTTAAAACCAAGTTGTGGTCTCCAAGGTCTGCCATCATTGTTAGTTTTCTCCCAGTCACCCGGCTTCAGAACAGGTGAAGGCTTTCTGAATGTTCAAGTGACAAAAGATTACACTAACAGATGAGAAAGTTACAGAACTGCAAGAAACCTAAAAGGCAACTTCATATCTCTGGCACATGGTAGAATCAACCCCCCAGAACAAATTCCAGAGATTCTACAATAAAGAAATATATTTAGAAGAACTAGCAATTAGATGCAATCCATGAAGATACTTACTTTGCCCCAGATAACAACACTGCCTTAAATACAAAATCTTCTTGGTATTGTGGATCTTTAAAGTTGATACTGAGAATGAAATATAGTTTGAACAATATGAGATATTAGCATATGTCATGTGACATCAAAGTGAACAGCTTACAGTATTTGCTTCCTCTGCTACCATATTTTATTCATGCTTTATGTATCTGGATCAAAACTGAAGTCAGGCATGTATAGGTGATGTGTCCCATCCATCATATATTCTGGCAGGTTTAGCAGCAGAGGGGTGCTAATTTGAGTCTTTGGACTCCCAGCTCCGAGAGCTGAATGCAAAACCACAAAACTATACCCCAATAAAGCCAGACATTTACTGGACTACATTTGCTATGCTGTGTCATTGGTTCTGCAGGCCTGCTTTGAAAAGAAATATAATTGTATGCAAGATAGTCTTCAACTTTCCATCTAGCTGCATGCAGAGGAGGCTTGACAGCGCATATAGATACCATGACAACAGCATCCTAGAAGAAACTCTCAGAAAGATTGCTTGTGACACCCAAAAGATATGTATATTTTCAGATATACTTGTTTTAGTTAGATCATAGCTCTGCTCTCTCAATTTCTCTTCCTTAGCATGCAGAGCTAGGCTCCTGAACATCTTGGATAAGTAAGCTGGCTCACATCGCTAGATTTACAAACTTAAACTGTACTATCAAATGCTTGACTTGTATGGAAATACTAAATCCCAGTTTCATATCATCTTATTTTTACCACACAGATTTCCAATAAATCCAATTTTTGCACACCCAGCAGGTGAGTCATCAAAGTATATACATGCATTTGTGAAGTGGCCTAGAATCTCTAACAGTTTCACTAGTACCATGAGCCAACTTTTATACTGGAGCCAGTTCAGAAACAGAACAGAGTTTCCCAGACTTCTGATATCTGAGGCATACTATCTTCTGAATTGTAACGGGAGGCATACTTTATTCCTGCAGTTGAAATGTTTTAAGAGGGTAAGAGCAAAAATTACCCATCCACTCAGGAACCAATCCCATGTTGCTGCATAGTCACAGCTCCAGCCATGCCTCCTGAATGAAATAAGGCCACAGCAGTGAATTATATAGTGGTGAAGCAAACAGGCTCCTCTGTGAAGGGGCTGGTTTGGCTAACAGGACCCATTCACATTACCGTATTTTTTGCTCCATAAGACGCACTTTTTCTCTTCAAAAAGGTGGGAGGGAAAGTACATGCGTCTTATGGAGTGAATGCAGTAACCCAGGGCTCAGCCACCACCACCCAAAAGCCTCCCACTGCCATGCTGGGAGGTCTCTGAACTGGCAGCAGAGACTGCTTGCTATTTAGACCTCACCATTCTGCACTGCTAGCTTTCCAGGACCTGCTTCCTGCAGCCCACCTGGAAAACCAGCAAGGCAAATAGGCCTATGGCAGCAAACAGTGAAAATAGCCAAGGACCAAAGGATAGTTCTAGAAACACCAGGGGAAACCATAAACACAGTCTCTCACTTAGGCAGTTGATTTTCCCATGTTTGGGGAAATCACAGGAGTCAGCTCATCTGAAGTGCAATAGATGAGCCTTACCCTGGGAAAACCACTTTTACAACAATGGTATCTCCCCTGCCAGGTCTGAGTTTGAACAGCCTCTAAGCCTCCTGGCCCTTTGTGAGCCCTACCCTCCAAAGGCATGGTGACCCCCGGCTGCACCTCCTGATTAGAACAGGGCTGCATAGCCCCAATCCCAAAAGAGGCCAGGAGAGCTCTTCAGTGTTTTGGGGTGCCCTGCAGGACCCCCATCAGGGGCTGGATGTTCCTCCCACAATCCTTCAGTGCACGGATATTAGCATATCTGCCTGCTTGCATCACCCAATTGGCTATTGGAGAAGCAAAGCAGGAAGGAGGAGTCTCTTTCCCTTCACCTTCTGCAGAGAAGTTAAACCATGTGACCAACCAGACATGTGGAGAACCAGAGAGAGAGAGAGAGAGAGAGGACAGAAACAAAAGCTTCTAAAATTGCCAGTAAGTTTAATATTTTTTTATTTATTTTATTTATTTTATAGGCCTTGGTAGTAAGCTGCATCACTTCCCCACAAATTAAGCCTAAATAGAAGTAATTTTGCAGATATTTAAAACATTAAGGGACCTGGGGGGGAGGCTAATGTGTATTGTTAGCCAAATTTCATTCTGAAGCACAGAATGATTAAAAAGGCACTGAGCACATGCAGAATAAAGTTCAAAAGGGAAACTAAAAGGGACCTAACACTCCTTTCCTTAATATATTACCACTAGGGCTACAGGTTTTATTTGGTGTATTAGCTTGCCACAGTTTTAATGGACTCATCAGGAGTAAGGCAATTTGGAATTGCAGAGGGCAGATCTGAATCACAGATCTGAATATGTCCAAGTAAAGCTTTGAAATCTTGAAAATTGGTTTAAGAACCCAACATTTCATAAATAGCATTTCACACGTACACACACACAACTGGAAACAGAAATTTTAGTACTATTTTTGTGTTAATAAAAGCTGCATGGTGTCACTCCCCCTGTATTTATTGGTTTTTCTTAATCATTGTTGTTCTACAATATTGCTGGTAGATTTTATCTTTTTATTGTGATTCCCAGCTACTGTATTTTATCCTATTGTAGTCTCTAAAACTGGACAACCATCTGTCAGATCTGCTCTGATTTGGATTCCTGCATTGAACCAGGGGTTGGAATTGATGGCCTTACAGTATAGGCCTCTTCCAACTCCATTATTCTATGATTCTGTGCTGCTTTGAGATTATATTTGTAAAAGCAAGCAGGCAGTAGATGTCGTGATGTATAAGGGGCACATTTTTCTTGCAGAGTATGGGAACTCATTCTACCAGTGCAAGGATGATAAAGCAGAAAAGGCTAGCATATAACATTCCTTTTAAACTAGAGGTAGTAAAATATGCTAAGGAGTATGGAAACAGTGAACAGTGCAGAGACATTTTGGGCCTCCTCATCTGAAAAAATGATTAAAGAGTGGAGGAAACAGGAGGATCAGCTGCAAAAAGCTGATAAAAGTAAGCACACTTTCTGTGGACATGCTGCATGCTGCAAAGTAAAGAACTGAATGATGGAGAGAGAAAACTTTATTGCTGTAAAGAAGGAAGGGAGGAAGGGAGGGAGTGGAAGTGAGGCATGCTTTGCTGTTTGCTTACACCTGTGCTGGTGGTGATTTCTTCATCATAGCTCTTATTGACTACCCAGCAACAATCTGTTTATTCATCTCTTTCAGTGCAATAACAATTCATTATAAGTGTTAAAACTTGAGATGGTAATTCCCACTCATTGTGTGTCATCTTGGTGTAGAAGTCTGCTTCATGATTCTCCACTTCTGGTACATGTATGACTTGTGAAATGACATGCTTGAGAATACACCAGTCCCAAAACTGTACTGTTAGTAGCAAGAAAGACATGGATTTTGTTCCTCCTTGGTGGTTGATATAAAGCATTGTAGTGTTGTTGTCTGTGGCTATTGGAATAACTTTGCCAACTACAAATTGTTCAAAAGCTCTCACTGTGTTGTACACTGCAAGAAGTTTGAGGTAATTGATGTGACAACATCTATCTATTGCTACTGCCTTATGAATTTGCCAGAATATTTTTTCCCTGTTTTCCTCTCCTAAAAATGAGGTGCGTCTTACGGAGAGGTGCGTCTTATGGAGCGAAAAATACGGTATTTATTGTGGCTCACAGACATACTTGAACATACTATATGGGAATTACTGCACTAGAAGTATTATGCAGTTTTTATGTGATAAGAAAAGCAACAGGAAGAAAGTCTCTACTTGAGGAGAGCACATTAAGACTACCACAGGCAATTAAGGTGCTGAAATTATCATTACTGCCAAGGTGCTGATGGAGACTGGAGGGTACCAGCTCCTCCTGCAATTTCAGACATCATCTGGATATAGTCAGAAGGAAGTGTATTTGATTCATTGTTCTTAAAAAAGATGCCCTTCTGAGGATTAGCAGCTCAGTTGTTCTACCAGCCCAGAGAAGAAACAGCTTGGTAGATGAAGGAATGTCCACCTTCACTAGTTTTGTTCCTTCTCTCACCATTTTATATTCCTTGGTACCGTGTTTCCCCGAAAATAAGACAGGGTCTTATATTATTTTTTGCTATTTTTTTCATGGATAATGTTCTACATTTATTCAAATACTGTACAACCATGTCATCTTCTTCTGGTTGATGTACAATGGTGGAGGGCGGGGTTTCACTTAACTGGGGCTTACATTATGAACATCCTGAAAAATCATACTAGGGCTTATTTTCAGCTTAGGTCTTATTTTCAGGGAAACAGGGTAGTCTCAAAATAAGAAACAAGCCATGAACTGGTTGAATGTCACAACCACTGGGGGCTCTGTATTGTGACCTTGAACATACAGCTAAAGTGCTTGGAAAGTATTCAGCCAAATTTAGTTTACCTTATTGCTGAATTTTGTGTCAGATCGTGTAGCATTGGCACAGGAGAAGTCACTGTTCTATGATATAAGGAAAAATTGACAAATATTCAGAAGAAAATCTCTCTGCTGAAGAAGATGTGGAAAATATTTCATAATGTAAGAGATTTCTACATTGCTTTTCATTAAAAAAATCCAAAATGGTTCCTAATATGCCAGGACTAGACCACAAAGAATATTTTGATACAAATGGATACTGAATTTGTCCATATGACCAAAGTCTTGACCTAAATGCTGCACAAACATTCCCAAGATCAAAAACTCAAATGGCAAGATCACACATGAATACCCACAGAGCAAAACTAAAACAAGTGAAGTCAAATTGGTTCTGTCCAAGCTTAAGTAAAGGAACCGGAAGGGCAGCACAAAGAAATGTTCTCAGAAATGACAGATGTCTAACTGTACATTCTATGCCAACTCAATGTAAACATAGCAGAAGACATAAATGATTAACACGATCTATTAGACAAGAATTCAAATAAGTCATATTGAATCAAAATGCATTAATTAAAAAGCTAAACATATCTTAAGCTAAGCCACACTTCTATCAACTTGAGCTAACCATTCCTTCTGTCTTTCATTTTTGCAGACTGAAAATTGACCTTTAACGCCATTATAAAACTAAGACACCTCCTTTAAGTGTGCTATACTTCAATTGCCCCATTCTGCACCCAATCCAATTTCCTCCACTAGTGGTCTCCAGTTGTCATTGTATTCTAAAAAAAAAAAAAAAAACCAGTGGTGATGCTGCTGGTGCAATCTACCTTCACCTGGGATACGACCCTCTCTGGAGTTTCCTGGTGAAAAATTGAGCAGCTTTGGATTTATACTAGGGACCGCATCACAGATTTGCTTCCTATGAAGAAAATTCATTTAGATTGGTTTTTCTTTTCTTTTCTGAAGATTCCTAATAAGGACACATTCTTCCTCAGCAAATTGAACTTAATATAAATGACACTTACTTATCTGGAATAACTGGATTTTCATTCAGGGAAAGTTTTCCTTGAATACCATGACACAATTCAGGGGGCATGTCTATTGGCTGTTGGGGAATAATAAAATCCTGATCAGATGAGTAAGGGAGACATCCAGGACAAATGAAGTACACACAAAAATTAGTGTGACATACCTCTTTTTCACCAGACTTATACTGTTCAAGAAGGAAGTCATGAATTGGATGATGTTTCCCAACAAAGAGAACATCCCCACCAAGACTATTTCTTCTCTCTAAAGAAAGGAGTGAAGTAATAGCACTTCATTAATACAAATGTTTAGAAAGAATACAAAACCAGCCTCATACAGTTTATAATCTACCTTTTCAACACATACGAAAACTTTTTCTCTCAGCTTATTGTGCATTTAAGACTGCACAAGGATGCAGCCTTGATGTGCCAAATGTATTCTTCTAACAGGCAGTGAGATTATCTGACCCATGCTAACTTGATACTCCCACAAACCCTTATACTGCTCCCAGGCACCATCTTTCTTATAATGGCAATGGAGGCCCAAATGAAGATGAGAAAAGCTCCTCTTTAAACTACTGTTTTGGGAGGAAGCTACCAGGATTTGCCTGGTGGAATTCTTGGAGAATTCTGGGAGTCATTGTCTAAAAATACAATCTCTGGAGTAGGATTCAAATATAAGGCTCAGCAGATGCACTGCTAACCAGCCTTGTGGCACAGAAGCTTAAGCTGCAGTCCCAGCTTGGGATTTTAGGTGTAGCAAAAGAAAGAAAATGGTTTGTTGTTTCACTTGTTACTGTTGTATTTCTCCTGTCAGACAAGGGAAGTACCTTTTAAGATTTTCTGCCTCATGAATTAAAATAACTCGGTTCAAGTATCTTGGGGCAACCTTTATAAGAAGCATTACATAGGCCTACAGATCTTACTTTCTTCAGGAGTGAGGTCAGGATACACTTCTTCTAGAGCAGCTCTAAGCCGACGTTCATCAACAAATGGCAACAGAGCAACACCTACAGAAAACAAGTGAATAGACCCCTTATTTTCTATCCAGTAGTACTATGGAGAAAATAAAAAGATACAGGGAGACCCTTCTGCAAGATTCAGACAAAGTGATCACATTAATTTCAATTAAAGAGAGAGCTGAGTTCTACCAAATCATTATGATCTTCAACTAATGCCATAAATATTTTACCTTGCCAAGCATATTTCTTTCCATTCAAATCAATAGCAAAGTCTTCAGGGTAGAAGTCAATTATACTTGATTCCTGTTTTATATAAAAAATTGTAATGTTTCAGAAACTGAAGTATTGTAGGAAGTTACTTACCTTCTTCCCTCAAACTTATAAAGAGTAAGTTGAAATAAACAGTACTTTGGTATCAGCTTTTAAACAGCCACTTCTGAAATTTGAATTTTCACAGAGTAAGACTGGCATCTGCTAAATCTCTAACACTTCAAGAAGTCCCAGTGGCCCAATAAATTATTTTGCTATTGGCAGTCCCTTTTGCTAGGCTTATTTTGGGTACCTGCTTCTTGACCAAGGTTGAGTAATCTATTCACCCAGTTCTTACTTCAAAACTCACCACAGCTAACAAACAACAAACTGGGTACCAACCGAGATAAGCATCCTAGTTCAACCAGTGTGAGCATAGCTTTAACATCTCTGCCTTCAGTGGACAGGGTAAAAATACCCTTGCTCTTTAGAAAGGCATCAAAGCTGCTAAGAGAATACTTAAAAAAAGAAGCCCAAATTGTACACAGATTTAAAAAGGGGGGGGGGGGAAGGAAAAGCACAACAAAGCAGTTTGCTTACCGGATCACTCATAAGTTTCCGCCAAGTTGGTGGGAGAAAGTTACCACTGGCTGCTGGAAAGACTCCCATAAGTTGTTCAAGAGGTTTGAACTATTAGAAATGAAATTAAGGAAACAACAACAACAAAACCTAGTTCAAACACCCAGTAGAAATAAACAACAATAATTTACAATAATTGACCAGGATCTAATATTGTTCTATTATTCTTCCACAAGCTTCTTTTTTGCCCCTTCCGAAGTTTTCTAGGCTATCTGAAAATCTGCTCATCAGTTCTAGCTATTCAAGGCAAACTTTGAAGGCATATTAGAGGCAGTGGATGTGGAAAGGAAAGCATCTGCCTCCTGGTTCTGCCAGCATAACTGTTTCAGTTAGTGAATCAACAACACTGGATATTTGCCAATGAATTATTATAAAAATAAACAATTCTTACCGGCTTTGTTCCCTTTTCAAAGTCTGACGGCATGTCTGTTATCCCTTCAAAATCTGAAGCAAATGGTGCATAATGGAAAGGATAATACCATTTCCAGGAAGCACACCCCTAGATTAGAGAACATAAGAATTCAAATCATACAAAGAAGATCTAATAGCTTCCCATTCTCTTCTGTAAGGAACTCACTAGTACTAAAAACCATTTGTTTATTGCTGTGGCATAGCAGCTCTTCACAGCATGGTCACAACTAATCTACCTAAATATTGTACAATCAAGCAAATGATTTTTGTTTTTGCTCAATAGTAATAACATTATTTCATAAACCATTCTGAAACACTGGATCAATGGTATTCAAATCCAACATATAAAATAGCAGCTAAATTTTTATTTTTCAATAGTAAAAAAACTTTATACAACTCATTTGACATTTCCTCCCATATTGCAGATCTTTCAACTACAGTTCATAGCAAGTATGGGAAATGTAGTCACTGAAAGAGCAGTAAATGACATTATCCATAAAATAATTAAGCTGCAGTCAAGTAACACTGAGTAGAACACTTAAGATAATAACATTTTCAGGGATAAGAAAGCAAAGGCTAATATCCTGTTGAGCACCAACAGATCGTAATTCTCCACTAGAGACCAAGTAACATGGAATTTTATGCTTGCACGTTCAGTTCTGGCACACAGAATGCTCTCCTAATTATGGAAATCTGAGTCATGCTTGGGCAAGCACAAACTGGATACCTCCTTGAGCAAGAGCTTACAATAGTTAACTGTTCATTCTCCATCCATTATGGAAGCCCGGTTGGCCTCAAAAGAATCCAAGTCATGGCTTCTAAAGACTTGCTATTAATTTAATGAGTGGATAAAATAGCAAAAGTGGACATCTTCAACATTCTGTTTTTTTTCCCCCCAGGTGACTGCTTTTAGGAGGTAGAAATCAGAATGCTAGTTGCTTCTTAAGCTATTTTTCTACTAAAACATACTCAGAGCACCTTTCACATCAAAATACACAATAAATACAATGTAAAACTGAAACAACAAGACTACTGATAAAACAAGAAGAGAATGAGAAAATAATCTGACAGTGGTTACAGGCACATAGAAATAACATTGGGTTCACTTTAAGTCTAAACATCAATGAAGACAGAGCAAGACAGACACCTCTAAGGAAGTCAGTTTAAGAGAGAAGCCTTGAATATCTTTGCCACACTCATGAGGGTGTTCAGAAACTCCTTCTGTTTTTCGTTAAAATGTAATCTTGGTGCATACACACAGTTTATATTACTAAGAATGAAAAAATGTGCATCTAAATAAAGAACTATTACTGCTGGAAATTCAGGTAACTCTTGAATTACAGGGAAAAACTGTACTTTCAAAGCAGGGAATGTGAATGTATGTATGTCGGGGGTGGGAAGCAATCACAGAGTAATAGCCAGCATTTTGTTCCTAAGAGAAAGTGTAAAAAATAATTTTATCCACTGGCGTGCCTTATACTAAAACCTGCTGATTCCCCCCCCGAAGTAATATTTTAATTAACAGCATAAATGCAATGAAATAAACATTTTCAGATTTAAATGTCAACAGCAAAAAGTTAATCTTTCCATGCCGAACAGTTAACGTAAATGAAGTAGTTTTCAAGCCTAGTTTGGCAAGGTCTACATTGCTGCTGACTTAAGTCTGATTAACTCAATGGGCTTTCCCTAGCTAGGAATAACCTATATGCTCTTTGACATCTGTTGCTGAAAATTTTCTACGACCTGACCTGGTCCAAACATTTCTAACCTTTATACTGAAAAATGTTCAGAAGGAAACAATACCCGCTGATAATCTTATGTCAGTGTAGTACAATAACAACCTTGTCCATTCCTTTTACAAAATTGAAAAATACAGTGGTGCCTCGCATAACGAGCGCTGTTTAACGACGAATCCGCAAAGCTATCTATTTTTTTAGATCACTAATGCGATCGCATTGCAATGTTTTAATGGGTAAAACATCGTATTGCAATGTTTTTTGAACAGCTGATCGGTAGTTCCAAAATGGCCGCCGCAACCATTTTCGCGCCCTGCCCTTGCTTACCGAGGGCACGAAAATGGCGGTGCTATGGAGGAACTTCGCTGAACTGTGAGTTTGGGTCCCATAGGAATGCATTAAACAAAGTGCCTTTTTCCGTTCCGTTTAGTGATGTTTCCTCATAGCGACGATTAATCTGGAACGGATTAACGTCGCTATGCAGGGCACCACTGTACAAAGAATTAGAGAAAACTGTTAGAACAACAGTCAAAACAAAACAGCTTAACTGAAAAACTAGTAGATAATATGAAATCAGTACAATATCAAATAAATCTATGGTAGGTGTCAGAAATGGCAATGAAGATAAAACAAGTGAAACAATTTTTTTTAAAAAAGCAAACAAATCAGGCAGATGGCTTATCTATAGACTGAGAAAAGAACAAACAAGAAACCAAATTATAAACCTCAAAGACCAGGAAGGAGAGACTAGATGGGAGCAGAAGGAAATAAAAAAATTGTCAAGGATTTCTATCAAGCGCTACACAAAGTACCAGGATAATTAATAATAAAGCAAAGAGAATATCTGCAGAAGTTTCAGAAATTATCTAAAGAAAATAAAGAGATCTTGAATTCCTCAATAACAATGTGTGAAGTGGTGGAAGCTATCAGAAAAAGAATAATAAATCTCCAGGAAGTGATGGATTAGCGGCTGAATATAAGAACTCTGAAGAAGTTCTACCTTTTAAAGAATTAATTGAAGAAATAGAAACAGAAAAAGAAATACCCACTTCGTGGAAAGAAGCAATAATTTCAGTTATACAAAAAGAAGGCACTGATCAATTAGAAATCCAAAATTATAGACCAATTTAGTTATTGAATGTAGATTATAAAATGTTTGCATCAATATTAGCAAAAAGACTGAAAAAGGTTTTGGTGCAGATCATTCATCAGGACCAATCAGGATTCTTACCAAAAAGACAAATCAAAAACAACATCAGGATAGTATTGAATGTTTTGGAATACTATGAAGTTCACCCTGAAAAACGATGTCCCTAATATTCTTCGATGCAGAGAAGGCCTTTGACAATATGAACTGGAATTTCCTGCTGACACAGTTGCAATTAATGGAAGCTGGAGAAAAGTTTATAGGATAAATTAAAGCAATGTATTACAAACAAGAAGCAAGAATCAAAGTGAATGGAGAACTGACGAAACAATTCAAATTGAAAAAGGTACAAGGCAAGGACGCCTGCTGTCACCTCTGTTTATTCTTATGCTGGAAGTCCTAAATCAAAAGCGGCGTGAGGGGGGCTCTGGGGGGCAGGGGGTGGCGAGCCTGCCCCTACCACCCCCCCACCCCACCCACCCCGGCAAAGCGCCGCTTTCAGAAGCCTCCTGGGGCTTTTTCAGCAGTGAAAATGCACCTCTGAAAGCCCCGCTTTGCAGCAGGGGGCGCGCGAGGTGTGGCAGGCCTGCTTTCAGAGGCTTCCCCAGTGCATTTCCACTGCCTGTTTACCTGCTGGGCAAGCCTAGGGAAGCTTCTAAGAGCAGCGGGGATCAGTTGTAAGGCGGGCAGGGGCTGGAGCGGAGAAGATGGCAAAATATGGGCTTGTTTATTTCGCATAGCGACCAATCCGTATAGCGACAATTTTGGCTGCACGGATTATCGTCACTATGTAGGGCACCACTGTATCTTTAATGGGCAGAATAAATGCAATAAAAATGAATATACTACCAAAACAAGTTTTCCTTTTTCAAACAATTCCAATAGTATTAAAAGAAGACTTTTTAAAAGAACTGAATAAGATAATGACCAAATTTGTTTGGGACGGGGGAAAACCAAGAATAAAACTTAAGGCTCTTCAGGACAATAAACAAAGAGGAGGGTTTGGTCTACCAGATTGGGTAAATCATTACAGAGCAGCAGCTTTGTCCTGGGTGAGAGAATGGATTACTCTACAAAATCAGGGACTCTTAAAAATTGTGAGGTATGATTTAAGACTGAACCAGCATGCATACCTATGGCACCAAAATGATAGCAATGCAAAACATTTAATATACATCCAATCAGGAGAGCTTTATTATGGGTCTGGAAGACAGTTAAGGTACAACATTACAGAAAGATACCATTATAGGTAGCTCCATTAGAAGCGTTCTCTGGTCCGGCAAGAACACCTCAAGGGATAAAAGGGAGATATCCCGAGACACTTGTTTCTTTTTTCTCTTTAGTTTTCTTTTTCCTCCATCTTGAACTTTTAATTTGTTGATTTAATCATGTGATTGTTTTATGACATGTTTTGATAATTATGACGATTCTATATGATTATACTTTATGATGTTTTATAACTGTTTGTAAGCTGCCCCGAGTAGACTCTGTCTAGAGGGCTGGGGTAGAAGTCAAATAATAAATAAATATTAGATAGAGATTTTAATCTAAAAAACAAAGATGAACTGGCAAAACAAAGTATTATCTTAGACTGGTAGTCAATAAATTTATTGAAATCAAGATATGTAAAAGATAAAACTATAGGGTTCCAGAAGGACAAAATACCTTTGGATAAGGGGTTGCTGGATTCAGAGGAAAAATCGATTAAAGGTTTATATAATACTTTAACAAACAAAAAATGGATGATGAAATTGTGAAGGACTGCATGGTAAAGTGGGCTCAAAATATAGGACAATACAGAATTAAGTGCCTGGTCACAAATTTGGGAACGAAATATTAAAATGACTAAATCTATAAACCTAAGAGAAAATATATACAAAATGTTTTATAGATGGTATGTAACACCAGAGAAATTAACAAAAATGTATAAAAATGTTTCTAACAAGTGCTGGAAATGTGAAAAGAATGTAGGCAGCTTCTATCACATGTGGTGGATGTGCAATAAGGCCAAGGAATTTTGGAAAATGATTCATGAAATGATAGAGAAAATTTTAGGGGTTAAAATTGATATGACACCAGAAAGCTTCTTACTGAATATATTACCACCTATACAGTGGTGCCTCGCTTAGCGATGTTAATCGCTGCTAACCGAAACATCGCTAAGCGATTTTTAAAAGCCCATAGGAATGCATTGAAACCCCTTCAATGTGTTCCTATGGGCAAAAATCTCACCTTTAAGCGAAAATCCTCCATACGGCAGCCATTTTTGCTGCCCGGTATGCAAGGAATCCATCCCAAAACACAGCGGGCGGCCATGTTTTTTTCCCGGTGGCCATTTTGGAACCACCGATCAGCTGCAGGAAAAAGATCGCTATGCGATAATTGGTAAGCGAAACAGCTTACCGATCATCGCAAAGCGATTTTTCCTATTTAAAACATCGCAATGCGATTGCTTTTTCGATCGCAATTTCTTTGTCGCTAAGCGGTTTCATCATTAAACAGGGAGCTCGTTAAGCAAGGCACCACTGGTACTCCAAAAAAAAGAGACCTACTTGACCTTACACCTGATAACTAGAATTGTATATGCCAGTAAGTGGAAGATGAAAGAGATCGTGACAAAGAAAGAATTTACTGTGAAGATTTTGGAACTAGCAGAAATGGATATTTTGACAGATACATTAAATGACAGACTGGATGACAGATACATTAAATGACAGAGTGGATAATAATAAATGGGAACCTCTTTATACCTGGATGAAATCTATATCAACTTAAGTAGAATAGATTAGATCAATACTACGTTAGAGAATATGATAAGATTAAATGAATGGAATATATTGTAATAAATCACTCTGGTTGCAACGGATCGAAAAGTAGAAAAAATACAATAAAATATATTTTTTGAAAATAATGACCTTGTCCAAAATATCAATTGCTAGCATCTTTCAAAGAGTTTCTATAGAAATGGCAGGAATTCCACTGGTATTTGCATACGGGTTTGCACAGCTTGCTGCAGCTAATTGCTACTAAGAAAGAAAATGCCAGGGGGTATCTTGGTTGTACAGTTGGCCATGTGACACAGCCCATGGCTCAGTCATGCCCCAACACATAATCAATTAGCATAACAATTTGTCATGTCAAGTTACTCAAACCTTAAGCAAACACTAATAAAATTTTGGCCGATATCAGATAAAATCTGCACATGAGGACTGACCCATCATTATGAGGACTGAATAATTTTATTTAAAGCATTTTTAGCACTCCACTTTTCTTTTAGAGGGCTCAAGGGGCCTAGCAGAATTAAAAACAGTAATCATAATATAAAATGAAATACACTGAAAACAAAAAAATAAAAATAAAACCAGCTCCAAATATCAATGCAACTAAGGCAGCATCCAAGAAGTAATAAAAATATACCATGAACACTATGCCACTTAGACTGAAAACCTTATTTCAGCCTCTCATGTTTCTCTGTTAATTCTGTTCTAACAAATGATACAATCTAGTCTTCCACAAAGAAAGTACAGTGTTCAAACCATCAGAGAGTAAGAGTGCCACTATAAATTTTATTTTCTAATTTTTACATGAATTCATATAAGACTAAAAACATCATATTCATACATTTTGTTTTGTTAAAGCTTATGTTCCATACATACACAGTGTTCATGTTCTCTCTTTCTATAACTACTTCAGTGTTTAAGTCCTTTGTTTGACAACTCTCTAAATCTATTCTGGCATGTGTTTTGATTGAAACTCATTGTCAGTTCAAAAATTACTTTCTACTGTGCTTCTCAGAATAATTCGGATACGAACTGCTGAGCCCAAATTTTTAAGCACCACTCACTACAGGTCACTTGAATTGTTGCACTCCTGATTATGCCACTCTTGATCCTTATTAAATATCTATAGCAGGCAAGCAAATAATGATTACTGGAATTATTACTACAGATAAAACAGAGATGAATTCTGAGGAAACAAAAACTCCAAACAGCTGAACAGAAAAGTACCTGATAATAGTAGCGGAGAACCCAGCAAAGCCCTTCCACATATGACTGCACAACTTTACGTCGGAATTTTTTGTCGGAGATATCAACATCAAATTTGTTCTTGTAGTAGCGCTGTTTCCAGCCAGCTTCCCACAGCCTATACAACAATTCCCTTTTTGTTAATATTTGTATCATATATATTTACACATTGTGCATTATAAATTTTAAAGTAATTTTAACACTAAAGTACCTGCAGCTTAAATCACATTTATCACGAGAATGGCATAAAACCTTTCCCCACCCTTCCCCTCTAATTCTCAAAGGAAAGTAGTCAATAAAAATACGATAAAAGTACTGCCAAAGATCCAATGAACTTCAAATAATGTTCTATGAATATATGGAAGGCTTTCAGAATCTTCCTTCACACTGCAGTCTCATGCATCCTGTTTAACTAATCTCTTCTAGAGGTTCAGCAGAACTTTTCTGGGACAGCATTCGAGAGAAAGACAAGCATTTCAAATGCAAGGAAAATCCATTCACACATACACCATTTTTGGATCCTACTTATCAATAAAGCTCATCTTAGGAATGGTGTGACACTGATAGGCATTTTCTCTTACATAATCAGCACTGAACCTAAAAATTAAGCATGTAAAATAAAATACACCATGGCTTGGATCCAAGCTCCTTCCCCTGTATGTATGCACAGAAGAGTCCAACAAAGTCTTCTCCAAACTACTGTACAGACTATATACCCATGAATTTCTATTTTACTGCAAACCCCAATATATGAGATGGAATTTTAAGAGGGCAGGAGCAGCTTTTTGCTGAGCACCAGCATGTAGTAAAAAAAAGAAAGAGAGGGAGAGAGCGAGACAAACCTATGATGCTCTTTTAGGCAGAGACAAACTTTTGGTCAGATTTATCAGTATTACCTACATTGACCAGTAGCATCTCTTTCCTAATTCTGCAGATTATTTTATCTGAAGGTGCCAAGATAGGACCTTGTGCAAAGCAAATTTGCCACTACCATCAATGGGCCCTCACTAAAGTTGACAAAGCAAAGGGGAATTTTTTTTTGCAGAGCTTAAAGAGTTAACCTGTTTCATTTATGCTGTAAAATAACATTCTGTTCATAGAGTCTGAGCTGAATACTGAACCTGTCAGCAAGCTGGTACTGAGTCTCAAAGGGAGTAGCAGCTTTTAGGACGAAAACCTGCATGCATACTAATGGAAACACTTAAATTTAACAGCTACAGCCTACACATCTCACTGGAATTTACTGAGTATCCCAACTCTCCACATTAATTATTGGTGGATAAAAAGATCATGGAAAAGCATTACAAGGCACTGCAGATATAGGGTAAATAGCATTAATGAGGCGACATCCCCTTTGACAATGTGCTAACAAAGTACCAAATGCGTCACCTGATATTATCTTCAGGCTCAGGTTCACTGTCACTGTCCTCTGCTTTACGCTTAATTCCTCCTGCTGGAGATGGCGTACCATCAGATGTGAAGCTCGTATTAGGAGACGCTGAAGGAGTCTGGGGACACAGTCATTGTACAGAGAGTTAGGGAAAAGGCCTCACTATAAAACTAAAATTACTGGCTTTGTCACAAAGAACTGAAAAATATCCATTCTAATTTTTTGGTGGTACAGAAGCTGGGATCCAAAAGAACCAGTAAAAACCAGTTCCATACACTGATAGGACTTTGGGCCATATCTTTCAAATAGAAGCCTTTTCCTCCATGCAACAAAATAATTTTGAGCACACATTTTCCCATAATCAGCCTGCAATGTTGTACTGGAGGATCCTAATGGTCAGAAGATGCAGCAAAGTATGACGATAGAGATTTTGCTCCCCCCCCCAAATATCTAAGCATCACTTTACATGTTATCATTTACTCTTTTTCGAGGTACGCACTAACGTTGTGGATCTAATGAATGAATGAATGAATGATATTTTTATCCCACCTCTCTCCTTGATAAGGACCCAAGGTGGCTTACATCAGACAATATTTAAAGCTAACATTAGTAAGTGTACAAATACTTAAAAGGATCAAACAAAAACACCAAAGGCACATTTAAAGGAATAAGGCACATCAGTCCACTAAAAAACTCCACTCATGCATTGAAGAGAAATATCTTTGCTTGTTTGTGGAATACAGCAAAGATGAGGCCAACTTGGCTACCAATGGGAGGGAGTTCCAGATAGAGCTCTCTCCTGATGATCTTAACAGCTGAGCAGGCTCATAAAGGGAGACTGGGTCCTTGAAATTGCTTGGACCCAAGCCATTTAGGGCTTTATAGGCTGGAATCAGCACTTTGAATTGTGCCTGAAAACAGACATAATAGAAAGGCTAAATAGAAAGGCTAAATGGAAAGGCTAAGATGTATAAAAATGACATTGACGTGCTCCCAAACAACCCACTTTCTCCCTGAAATATCTTTATCAGCCAAAGGTGTGTAGATAAACAATGAAGAACTCCTCCATTCCAAAACTGTAGGTAACAGGAGGGAGACCCTTTATGCTTATACAATGGTGCCTTGACTTACGAACTTCCCGACATACGGCCATTTCAAATTACGACCAGCTCCGGCTGCAAAATTTTGCTTCGACTTCCAGCTGGAGCTTCGAGTTGCGATCAAAAGAGGCAGGGAGAAAAGGTGGGGAATTGACCAGACCAGATGGGCGGGATACAAATCAAATCAAATAAATAAATAAATAAATAAATTAGAGAGCTAACTGTTGGTCGGTGAAGAGCTTCTTTGTAGCTCTTTAGTCCCAATGGTTAGAGTGTGTGCAATCAGAGGAGGCTTGGGACTGCCTGGCCTCTGCTTCTGAGTGAGAGTGTGTTTGTTTGCAGGGAGGCTTGGGACTGCCTGGTAAGGTAAGGTGCTGCTTTCTGCTTTTTAAAAACTGCCTGCTCTGGATGGGTTTTGCAGGGTGGGTTTGGGCTGGGTGGGTTATGTTTCTGTGCTCTGATGGGTCTTGCAGTGTGGGTTTAAAATGTGAACATTAGATTGTAATATTAAATTAAAATTAAATGTGAAAATTAGACTGTAATTTTAAAATGTAAAATTAGACTGAGAGGTCTGTTTGCTGGAATAATGGTTGCTGGATTTATTTATTTATTTTTGCATTCTGTGGCTCCTAGGGTTTGCATACTGTGACCTCTCTTTTGTTTTAAAATGTGTGGGTTTAAAATGTGACTCCAAAGTCTTTTTGTTTTAAAATAAGAAAAGGGGTTCTGCTTGCTGGAATGGTGTAAAATGTGGTTTAGACTCAAGTCTCTCCCCCCCGCCCCGTGTTCTCTCTCTCTCTCTCCTCTTTTTTTGTGCTTAACAGCACAAACTTTGTCTGAGGGGTCTGTGTACCCCAGTGATGACCTTCTTTCTTTCCTCTTTTCCCCATTGTTCCCTCCCTCCCTCCTTTCCTGCCCTTTTTTAAACCTAAGCAATCTTAGGTTAAAAGAAGAAAAGTTCTCCCTCTAGTGGTAGTGGATGGATTAACTGCTTTTGCATTCGTTCCTACAGGAATAAATGGTTCAACTTGCAACCGGCGCCTCTAGGTACAACCAAAAACAGCTGGAACGGACTGATCACATTTCAATGGGAAATGGTGCTTCAACATACGACCATTTCGAGTTACAACCATCTTCTAAACAGATTAAGCTTGTAAGTCGAGGCACCACAGTATACTTTAAAATCTTATTGTGCATTCCAAACCGACATTACTTTAAAAACCACACACTGTATGAACACAATTCCAAAAACCATTGTTATTTTAAAATATGTTTTCCTTGATAATCTATATCATGGTGTAACTATACTAAATCAGCCAAATTCTAATCGGCCTACTACATGATTCGTCAGCTTTTTACTAATAAATAAATCAAGATAATTGAAGTGGCTTGGCATTGGGGATAATTCTCCTTTGTATCTATGAACCTTCACCAGGTCGCCTATTATTATTGTAATTTTATTGTCTTTTGAAAGTATTGTGTATGATGCCTTATTTGTACTTCCATTGGTGTATTTTTTTTGCCCAGAATAGTAGTAGTCACTGGGTGGGTGGATGGATGGATGGATGGATGGATGGATGGATGGATGGATGGATGGATGGATGGATGGATGGATGGATGGATGGATGGATGGATGGATGGATGGATGGATAGACAGACAGACAGACAGACAGACAGACAGACAGACAGACAGACAGACAGACAGACAGACAGACAGACAGAGGACCTGTCCAAATATAATTGTTCAAAAATAAATTATGTTTGGCTATGGTTGTTATAGGTTTTTCAGGCTGTTTGGCCATGTTCTGGAACATAGATAACCAAACACAGGTATGTTTGGCTACTTCAAAATAATGAATATTCACAGTAGGAAACTATGGCAGACTCCAACTGATGAACTTGTAAGTTATGCATATTTTGCTGTTGCTAACTGTGGCTAAATACCAAGGTCCCAGGGTGTATACTAATTCTGTGCCTGACCACACACCCAATTTTGCAACTGAGATGTATCCAGGTGCCTTATCAATTAGTGCAATTAGCAACAGCAAGTTACACAATCCTTATGTGAACACTAACAAGATGTCAGCTTATGAAGATTGGAAATTAAAGTTACAGTGCGCATGGTCGCCTTCCTGAATAATTACCTTTGATGTGAAAAATGGGACTCAATTTTAAGTAGACAGTTTTTCACTTAAAGCTTGAGCAGCTAAAAAGAACGACAGTAAAGCTGTACTGAAAAGCACTGACTTGCAGAAACAAAACTGAACCATCAATAAACCTAAAAAATTATCACATTTTCTGTTGTTATAGCAAAATTCAGAACTATCACTTACGGTGTTCTGCATTCTCATTTCAAATGCTGCATGTCTAGGATTGCTGATCGGCTGATGGCTTGATCTGTTTCCCCTCCCCAAAGGTTGTGGGGTGAACTGTCCACCAGGCATAGAATGTTGTTCCCTCTAAATTGAACATGCACCCATTAGCAACCATTTAACAGAAAAAGTATTATATTAAAAAGTGGATTTCTAGGAAGTATATATTGCCTTGCTTATGTTTCACACCTAGCAAAATTTTCAAGCAAGTTTGTATATGATTTCTAGAAGGCAGGTCAACACTGTCAAGTGTGTGGAGGGGGGCAGCATGTTTACTGGGGTTTGACGGCACCATCACAGATACCTTTACATGCATCACACGACCAGTGGCGGTGCCTCCACTGATGAAAAAGACTGAATTTGGGCAGAAAAGGTGCATGTGGAGGGTGGCCTTGGATCTGCTGCTTCTAAAGTCTGTGCTGCTCCCCAGACATGGTTTTGGGTGGATCTCTACTCTGTTTTTCTTCTCCTTCCCATTACAAGAAAAAATGGTGGTGGGGTAGCAGGGATGTGGTGGCGCTGCAGGTTAAACTGCAAAGCCTCTGGGCTGCAAAGTCAAAAGATCAGCAGTTTGAATCCACGCGACGGAGTAAGCTCCCATTGCTTGTCCCAGCTCCTGCCAACCTAGCAGTTCGAAAGCATGTAAAAATGCAAGTAGATAAATAGGTACTACTACAGTGGGAAGGTTACGGCGTCCCATGTCTAGTCGCATTGGCCACATGACCACGGAAACTGTATATGGACAAACGCTGGCTCTATGGCTTGGAAACAGGGTGAGCACCACCCCCTAGAGTCAGACACAACTGGACAATTGTCAAGGGGAACCATACCTGATGGTTGGGTAGTCAGCAGAAACAATAGGAAAAAAGAGAGAAACCCCACACTGAAATCTAGATTGCACTGGCAGAACTGATGTGCTGATGAATAATTAACATTTATTTTACTTGGAATAAATATTAGGTACTCTTCAACAATCCTTCCATTGGAGTTTTTTGAAGTGCCTCAAACCTTTCAGCTAACACAGCTATCTGTCAAAATCATCAGAACACATCAGTGGGGATGCTATAATTTATCAGCATCATGAAATAAAGAAGGTCAAAACAATGTTCTAAAAATCTACCGCTTATATGTCACACTAAGGCTGCTTTCTCTGCTTTCTTTTATGAAATAGTAAGAATAGAAACGAACTGCAATTCTGAGGGAAAACATTCCACAGTAGGGAAGTAGCACAGACAAGCTCCTTCTTCACTGCCCATCAAGTAGGCCTCTGCAGGCACTTTTCTTTCTTTCTTTCTTTCTTTCTTTCTTTCTTTCTTTCTTTCTTTCTTTCTTTCTTTCTTTCTTTTTTAATTAACAACTTGGGATAAGGTAAGGGGTACAGGAGGTAAAGGGGCATATGAGGGGAGAAAAAAGGAGGGGAAAGAGAACACAAAATGTACTGACATCCAATCTATTCATATTACCATATCAACTCAACTTTCCACTTTTCTACTACAGTGGTGCCTCGCTTAACTATGTTAATTGGTTCAAAAAACCATCGCTATGGGAAAACATCGCTAAGCGAAACACGTTTTCCCATAGAGATGCATTGAAAACCGGTTAATCCGTTCCAATGGGAACGAATTGCCGTCCTTAAGCGAAAATCCCCATAGGAAACATCGCTAAGCAATACAATGTTTCCCCCATTGGAATGCATTGAAGCCTATTCAATGCATTCCAATGGTTTTGCGATGTCCGTTTTTGCAATTTTAAGTGTGTCTTAAAAGGTTCAAAAACGGTTTTAAATGCTTGGAATCGTTAGTGCACCTTCTAAAACGTGTGCAAACTTAATTTGGCTTTGTTCTGACTCTTCGTTAATTTTTGGTGAATTTCTTTCTCCCCCATTGGAATGCATTGAACCCGATTTTAACAGCTGTCAAAGTTGGGTTCAATGCTTTCCAATGGGGGGGGAATTCACCAAAGATTAACGAAGAGTCAGAAACTGTTTTAAATGCTTGGATTCATTAGAGCACCTTGTAAAACGTGTGCAAACTTAATTTGGCTTTGTTCTGAGTCTTCGTTAATTTTTGGCGAATTTCTCCCCCCCCCCATTGAAATGCATTGAACCCAATTTTGACAGCTGTCAAAATCGGGTTCAATGCTTTCCAATGGGGGAAAAAAATCTTGAAAAAAAGACTGTTTTAATATTATGGGAATTGTCTGAAATAAAAATAGAATTTTAGGTAGAACATTCATTTTAATGGTTGCTATTCTTCCCATCAGCGATAGTTGTAATTTGTCCCATCTCTCCAAGCTAGTCTGTATCTCTTTCATCAACTTCATATAATTATCTTTAAATAATGTACTCGTTTTCTTTGTGATTTGGATCCCTAAGTAGCTAACTGTTTTCTTTTTGAAAATTAGACTTTTCTAGCTGGGTATTGATTGCTTTAATTAATTTCAAAAATCTTTCTTCGACTTGTAGCACTTCCAATTATTCCAATTTAGATTATCAAAGGCTTTCTCCGCATCCAAGAATATCATAGCCATTTGCTTTTCTGGGTGTGCTTCATAGTATTCCAGAGTATTTAAAATTATCCTTATATTATTTTTCATCTGCTTTTTTGGGATCAAGCCCGACTGGTCTTCATGTATTGTCTGTATTAAAATTCTTTTCAATCTAGTTGCCAACATGGTTGCATATATTTTTTAATCCACATTTAGTAATGAGATCGGTCTGTAGTTTTTGATTTCTTTACCCTCCATGTTTTCCTTATGTATAAGAGAAATTATTGCTTCGGACCATGTTGGTGGCAGCTCTCCCTTTTCTTCTACATATTCCAAGAGTTTCTTATATGGTTTGAGCAATACATTTTCTAATTCTTTATAATATTCTGCTGGCAGACCATCTGGGCCTGGTGATTTCCCATTCTTTTGCTTTTTGAGGGCTTCTATAATTTCTGCATATGTTACAGGCTCATTTAAGGGCTGCATTTGGTCTTTAGTCATTTTCATTTTATTACACATTTTATTACTTTACATATTCTTTCTGAGCTTGTCTACTACCTTTCTATTGTATAAATTCAGACAGAAGTCCTCAACAATCGTTTTTATTTCTTCTTGTTTAAATTTCTCAGTCCCTGTTTCATCTTTCAATGTCCGTATTATTGGTTTCTCTTTCTCTTTCCTTAATTTATATGCTAACCATCTCCCCGGCTTGTTTGCATTTTCAAAAAAAATTTGCTTTGGAAATTTAAGCTTCTTTGCAGTTTCCTCAGTGAGCAATATATTTATCTGGTGTTGTACTAACTTTATTTTCTTTTTCAGTTCTGTATTTTGTTGGGTTTTGTTTCAGCTGTAATTCATCTGAGGCTAATCTATTTTCCAAAATCTTGTATTTTTTCGGTCTTTCTCTTTTTCGTTTTGATGCAAATCTTATGGCTGCTCCTCTTTAAAAATGCCTTACTTGCATCCCAGACCATTGTCATTGGTGTTTCTGGCCTCATATTGTGTTTGAAGAAGAAATCCATGTCTTCTTTTATTTGCTTAATGAATTCCTCATTTTTAGATATGAAGTATTGAGCTTCCAATTAAATTCCATTGATTTGCTACCCAGTTGTAATAAAATTGGACTGTGGTCTGCAAATGTGTTGGGTAAGATGTGTATTTGCTCCAATTCTTTCATTAGGCTTGTTGAGATCCAACACGCATCAATACTTGACCACAATTTATGGGTTACATGTCCTCCACACATCTATAATATTACGACAAGTAGAAAATTTCTTGAGATTGCTCCTCTTTTTTTGTTATTTTATCTGATTTTGTGTCTAGCTTGTCAAAAACAGCATTAAAATCTCCTATCACACAACAGTAGTCATAATGCTTATTTGTTAGTTCTAGCTGCAGTTGTTTAAAAATTTTTTCTTGATTTCCATTTTGCGCATAAATATTAATTAGCATTTTCTTTGAATTTCCACCATTAGTATCCTTCCATTGTCTGAGGCAAATATTTGTTTTGGTTCCAGTTCTTTCTTTATGTACATAGCCACACCTTTCTTATTTTTACTTATGTCCAAAGCTACAAACATTTTTCCTAACCTTGAACATTCCAGCAGTTTCTGATCTGTTCTTTTCATATGGGGTTCTTGAATGCAAATTACATCAGATTTCTGTTTCTGCAGTTGTAGAAATATCTTCTTCCGTTTTTGAGGTGAGTTCAGACCATTTATGTTGACTGAAAAAGTCTTCATTTGTTTTCTAGTCATCTTGTTGTTGATTACTATCTTTCTGTTTTCTCTTCATCATGCCTCTGGTACATCTTCGCTCAGCTGAATCCTAGCTCTGTGTCTGATTCTGATTGTGATGGGCGATCTGATTTCTCTTGAGGTCTTTCTTCTGGTTTCCCCTCCTTCTTTCCTTCTCCCTGTATCTTCAGATTTTTCTCATTTTTTCCATAAAATCTTGCACTTTCATTGGCGATGTTATATCATATCTCTGTGTATCAATTCGAAAAATAGACCTTCTGGTGTCAGCCATCTATATGAAATTCCATTTTGTTGAAGTAGTGATGCAAGGGAGGAGTATTGCTTCCTTCTTTGCCTCATTTGCCAGGGAATTTGTTTTAAGACATTTATTTTCTTATCTTCTATTATCAATTGTTTATCTTGTGAGGCTCTTAAAACCATGTCTGTAATTGATTTCTTCATAAATCTCACATGAATTGCTTATTCCTTCTGGTGTATGCTGTGTTCACCCTGAAAGTTGCTTCCAAAAATGATGAAAGTCAGCTGCTTCCATCCCTATTTCTGCAGCCAAGGCTTTACTCATTAGTATCTCTAGGTCCTCCCCTTCCTTTTCTGGCACATTCTGAAATCTGAGAAAGGCACTGGCATTTTCAAGAGGACCTTGCCTGATGATCTTAGTATCTGGACAGTTTCATTAGATGATCTCACAGATAGCCAGGGTCCAAACCATGTTAAAACTAACACCAATAGCGTTTCCCCCCCAAAATTAGACAGGGTCTTATATTAATTTTTGCTCCAAAAACGCATTAGGCCTTATTTTCAGGGGATGCTTTATTTTGCAGTCATGTCATCTTCTGGTTGCTACACAATGCTGCACAATGGTGGAGGGCCTGGTTTCACTTAACTAGGGCATTTTTGGGGTAGGGCTTAAATTACGAGCATCTTGAAAAATCATACTATGGCTTATTTTCAGGTTAGGTCTTATTTTGAAAGTTGCATCTTTCAAGTATAGTATTTGTAGAACAGAAATGCCCCTGAAAAGATAGAAGCTGGCCATTCCTGTATCACAAGACTGCACAATCTTGTTTCTTTTGATACTCAGTTTTAATACGATATTATAGAAACTCAAAATCTTAATCCAAGCACTTCATTAAGTGTTATGTCTTTCATACTGGTTTCTACCAAAAGATGCATTTTGATGAGACAGCCATTTTAAAGAAGCAACTAGGTATGTTAAACTAATCATGATATTATGGCACAAACAACGTTCCTTCTAAGTTTCTATCCCGTTATGTGGGACCCTCGCTTTGTGTGGGAGTGGGTGGGTGGGCAAGTGCACATGCGCACAGTTTACAGGTAGCATTGGGCACAAACATCACTACAAGTTTATAAATGCCTTGGTTCAAATAAGATAAATTTTGGTTTAAATACCAGTCTTAGAAATCTAGGTTTCCCTTAATGTAAGTGGCATAACCAAGAAAAGACATTAAAGCAGCTAAAGCAGGAATAGTAGCTTTATATTTACCTTCATTCTTTTTCTCTTTTCCTTCTGCCTCCTTTTGAAATTCTCCTAAAGGAAGAATAAAAATATGAGAACTATAGCCATATAAAATACAGAACATGACAGAGTATTATCAGAAATATTTATTGGCTTATCCTGGGAAAAAAAGGGGCAAGTCATTCACTTTGTCATAGCCATTTGCACCAGAGGTCCCCAACCCATGGTCCGGTGACAGTCTGTGGCCTGAGCAGGACTGGGCCACGGAAGCACATCTCTCGCCCCCTGCACGTGCTCCCCCTATGCATGCCTATACACACACAGAGCCCACCCACCTGTACGCACAAGCACGCCACACCCATCTACGTATGCGTGAGCAAGTGCCACGTCCACCTGTGCACGAGTGTGCTATGCCCATCCGCTCATGCATGAGCGTGTGCCACATCCATCCACGCATGCATGAGCATGTGCCACGCCCATCTGTGAGCATGGAGGGTGCCCCGGCCCCCTGCACATGGAACCCCCCCCCCAGCCAGTCCGCAGTTCAGAAAAGGTTGGGGACCACTGATTTACACAACCATCCACTTGTTATTAAGAGTATTGGTATTCAAAACCTGGAATGCTATCAAAATGTATACAAACTCACAATCTTCATTAGATTACAGTGGTGCCCCGCTTGATGATTACCTCGTTAGACGAGGAAATCGCTTAACGATGAAGTTTTTGCTATCACTTTTGCCATCACAAAACGATGTTTTACTAGGGAAAAATCACTTCACGATGATCGGTTCCCTGCTTTGGGAAATGATTTTTCGCTTAACAAGGATCAAAACAGCTGATTGTCGGGATTTCAAAATGGCTCTCCGCTGTGTAAAATGGACGGATTCCTCGCTTTAAAGGCACCGGAAAATGGCCGCCCTATGGAGGATCTTCGCTGGACGCTGAGGTATTTCGCCCACTGGAATGCACTGAACTGGTGTTCAATGCATTTCAATGGGATTTTTACTTTCACTTGACAACGATTTCCACACGCCATAGCATAACATTATCATAGCAGCTAAAATCAGAAAGCAGTACATATACTACCAGCATTTTCATCATGTTCTATTTTTTACGTGATGTTCAATCTGAAGTAATAATCTGATCAATGTATATATTTGTATACTGATTTCTGGTGGTCTTAAAAAAGACATTCTTTTGCTATCACTACCCAGATTTTTTCTCACAATTCATCCTATTGTACATATAAAAAAACTTCTATACTTTTAATGTTTTCCTCTTCTATCTAATTTTCTTGGGCCCAAGCTATCTAAAGGATCCTATCTCTCTATGGAGCTTTCTTGGCTTTTAAGACCCTCTGGGGAGGCTCTTCTCTCAGTTCCACCACTTTCCCAGGCTTGCTTGGTTAGGACATGGGATAAATCATTCTCATGGCTACTCCCAGGCTTTGAAATGCACTGCCCCATTAAGCTAGGCAAATACCTTCTTTTTCAGACAGTAATAAGTCAGGGTCTCAGGAATGCTGTATTTATTGAATTTAGAGATTTTTAAATGGCTTTTAAACTGTTTTAAGAATTGCTTATAAGGGTGGTTTTAAAATTGATAATTGTTTAAGTGTCTTTGGGTATAGTTTTTACTGGCTTTTAACTGTGAATACTGTGTTATTTTAATTGTTATGAGACACCTTGGGGGTCCCTATGGAAATGAGTGGCAAATAAATAAATAAATAAATAAATAAATAAATAAATAAATAAATACATAAATAAATACATAAATAAATACATACATACATACATACATACATACATACATACATACATACATACATACATACATACATACATACATAGCACTAAAATAGAAAAGTACTGTGGACTCTTACACAGTAAGCCAGAGTAAAGAGGGAAAAAACATTAAAAACATAAAAGGCAGAGGCCGCTGCGACCTCCTTTTCTCTTGTCTCCTCACCCTGCCTCCCATAGCTGCAGTAGCCATTCAACAAAGGTGTAAAAAAAAGAGTTAAAAGAACAGTCAGAGACTGATCTGCTCCTCTGCTGGCTCTAAAGTTTTCCCTGTGCACACGCCTCCCTGGCAGGCAGCACAAAACCATACTGGTGAAGTAAAGAAAGAGCAACACAGATCCTCACTGGATTCTAGTCAATGTTGGGCCTTTTCACCTTTAAAATTCCTGCTCCCTCTCAGAAGTTCTTATTGGTTGCAGACAGCAGCCTTCACAAAACTCAAAATTTTCCCAGGCCATTTGATACATAAGGGGGGGGAAGTTTAATGAAAGAGGGAACAGGAAAAAACACAAAACTATTCTGTATCCCTCTTTTGTTTAAACAAATTGTTCATGTTTAAGAAACTCTTTTGGTACTTAACACAAGAACCCACAAGTAAAAGTTAAAAGCCTACTTTTGTGGTTTTTGCCTTAAAACTTCCCACAAAAGTCCAGTGCCCTACTGCTCAGTATTTCATACCTCAACAATACAAAAGAAAGAATAACAAATATTACACTAACAATCATGTATACTGTTTTCACTGATTGCTATTAACGTTTTATAAAAACAAACACACAGTCACTTTTTACCTCATCATCTTTTCGTTTCTTAAAAATATTATCTTCAACTTCTCCAACAGCTAACATGATCATCTGCACTCTTTGCAAATTCACATAGCCGTTTTCTGTAAGGTATCCCTGCAAAATATCAGAATAGCGTTGTTAACTACATTCTCCTTCTGAAGTTCAACAAGTTATTAGTAAAGTGGAAGTAGGGATCACTTACGCCAGTTTTGTGTACCACATTTTTATATATGCCAACTAGACGATCAATTGCTCCTTCTCTGCAAATAAGTAAATACAATTAAACAACTCATTTTGTTTCTCGGGTTGTTGTACATACAAACAAAGTTGAGCTCACCTACTATCCTGCCATTCCACAGCAAAAATGTCTTTGAGACATTTGCTATTGACTAGGATTCCTTCCAGCCAACTTGGCACCACTCCAGCATGGATAAAACATTTTATTTCTGCTGGTGAATATACTTGGGAAAGAACTAGGTGAACTGAGTTTTATGAGAAGCAGTTTGGCTTGACAGTTCAGTTAATGAATATAAGAAACCTCTACCTATAGAATACCAGACAAACTTTCACTTTTTCAGTGTGTTAGACAACAAATCTTGTCAATCTCCAATTGGAGTATGTGTTGAGGGTAGGAGGTTGCTGTTCAAAGTGCCTGGAAAGAAAATGGCAAAGGAAGCTTGGCTTTGGGGAGTATTTTCAAGGTGCAATAAACAAAACTGGCCACTTGACAGGTTCTGTTTAAAAACTAATGTTCCTAGCTCTGGGACACTTAAAATACCTCCTGCATCTGACAAAACTGGTAATTTATAATCTTCAGAAAGCAACATTTCTTATCTTTGGCTATAAAAAAATTTTAAGAATTATATATATATGTATACACACTCTCACACACACACATACACACACACACACACAATTTTAAGTATTTCTATATATATAGAAAAAAATACTGTTTTCCTTACCTGATTTCTAGTGATGGTAAATGAGGAAGAAAATCATTTCCCACAAAGAAACACATGAAAACCCAGTCATCAATACTTCTTTCAACATCAAAAGTGAAAGGCAAGCTGGCCATCGTTAATTCTCTTTCCAAATACTATAATTATTTTAAAAGAGGAAGAAAGACAGAGAATGAACAAGAGATTCTATTAAATTACATTGGGACTTATTATGTCTACTGATTACTTGGAATACAGTACAGAAAAAGTACATTACCCACAGAAGGAAGGTGAGCAACTTAAGTCACTGGCGCTTAATGGCATTGTCTCTAATGACCTTACCTATCCACAGATCTCCAGAAGGAAAATAAACTATCCTCCTATTCTACTGGAAAACCTACTATAAAGAAATACACTCTCCCACCTAATAAAAAAACAAAGCAAAACCAAGTGTTGTTTTTATGAACTCCCATCCAGTAGCTCTGCACAAGTCAAACACTCCCATTCTCCCAGTCCTCAAGTCACTTGTCTTGGGCATGCTCTCCGTTTGCACCCACCCTGACAAAGGCTTCCATATGCACCAGACAACAGCCATCTCTTCTTAATACCAGACCTGAAAAAGGGCTTGAGGCCATTATTCACAGGCTTAGATCATATAGCAGAAAGCTATTCTCAGTATGCTAATAGCACTGGCAAGAGATTTTTCCATCTGTTTTGAAATTTCTGTGTTAATTGTTGGTCTACCACACCCAAATCATGGCACTAGTACAAATCCCTATGCCGCTCAAGTCCCAGCTACTTGGGAGGCCTAAATTTCCCAGTACTGACTTAGGGTGTAACCACATTGACATTAAATGCAGGAAATGCTATAGAATTAGGACGGTCATATATTTTTTCTGTTGAACACATGATGTAAACGCAAATGCAAACCAGCCTGGAGTTTCCACTCAAGATTTTTTTTGTCTACCACTGGAGATTCTACTTTTTTTCAGAGTGGATCTATTTGTACCCATTCAAATAGTGTGATTGTCTGAACTGATGCAGAAAAGTGTGATTCTGCACAGACTTTGCTCTCTGCGATCCCCATCAGGCAGAATAATGCTATTTTAAAAAAGCTTGGTGCCACCATTGTGCTAGGCCATGTAGATACAGAGTGAGAGTAAGAGACTGAAAAGAGGAAACGAGATGAGGAAATTGCTGCTCAGCCCTTGTTTATAGCTTGTTAAGGTAGTTCTCCTGTAGCTAAGCCTCCAGAAAATCAGGAGGGCTACAGGAGAGCCATGTTAACAAGTGGTAAACAAGACTGTTTAGCCACTTTCCTCTTCTCTTCCTGGGTGGCCAGTTAACTTGAATTTACTCAGGAAAATCTGGACTCCCAGTTGCGACTTCATGGTGAGTAACTATGCATTTTTCTCACTGTGTAGTTGCACACTCACTCATGATTTAAGATGGGGCAGGATGGTGCCACAGAGCAGTGTGGTCCATATGCAGGCACACACTGCAGGGCATTCTTGGTATTGGTGCCCCAGCTATGGTACTCCCTTCTAGTTGAGATTTGGTAATGCCCTACACTGGTGTTATTCAGTCACTAGTATGGATTTTTAAATTTGTATAATGCTCAGAGTGTAAGGCAAGTGTTCTTTTTTTTTTTTTTTTGGCCTGTAATTTTAAAACATATTTAGGAGTTATAATTTTAAACATCTTTTACAGAGGTTGTTAACTGCCCTGTGCTGTGATGGACAGTGGGATGCAAATTAAAAAAATAAATACATATACTTACTTCTTTCAGAACACATAGGCGAATAAAAATAAATTCTTGTTCCATACCAGGAGGACAATCTGCAAACTGATCATGCTGCCGAGAAAAAAAATATTACATATTATTTACATGTGTACTTTAAAATAATTTATCTTGCAGTAGATCTATGTATGCTCACACAAAAGGCCTTTTAAATTCCAAAGGGTTTTTCTACTAAAGTGTTTATAGAATTGCAGCCTTCAAACATAAAAGTGGGGGGAAATGTAACCAAAATTATTTTTTCAGCAGGATCTGACACATGATTATCCAAGTAAATTCCATTATGCTTAATGATGTTTACTCTCAGGTGAGTTTGTCAGGGTTGTTCCCTTAATCAATGTACATGTGTTATCTATGATTTGCCATCCTCATCCTCCTCTTCGCTCTCCAATGACCATATGCACTTTATATGCATTCTGAGATAGCTGACATATATTCTCAATACACAGAATTGATTGCAATCCTATAAATTGTTGTTTTTTGTTGTTGTTGTGTGCAATCAAATTGATTCCACTTTACGAAGACCTTATGAATTAATGATTTCCAGAATTTCCCGTCATTAACAGATCTTCTCAGGTCTTGCAAAATCAAGAAGATTCTTTTATTAAATCAATCAAGCTGTATTCAGCTGTTCCTACTGCCTTCCGCTTTTGTACCATTTTTTTTAATTGACTTTTCCAGTGGGTCTTATCTTCTCATAATATGTCCAAAGTATGTTAGTCTCAGTTTAGTTATTTTAACCTCTAGTTCAGGTTTGATTTGCCTTAGACCCAACATTTATCTTTCTAGCAGCCCACTGCATCCATAAAGCTCTCTTCCCAAACCACATTTCAAATGAATTTTTTTCCCCCGAATAAGATTTCTTCACTATCTAACACTCACATTCATACATAGTAATCAAGAATACAGTGGTACAGATGATTTTGGCCTTGGTCATCGATAACACATCCTTACATATAAGGAACTTTTTGTAGTTCCTTCATAGCTGCCCTTCTGTGGTTTAGGCTGGAATCCTGTTAGTGCAGCTTCACATGCATGAGGCTGGTGATGTTTCAGCCTTTTCATTAAGATTTTTCTACTCCCTGTCTCATGTTTCAAAGCTCCTTAGGGATCCCTTTTGATCTGGTGAAGACTTTCAAGGGCCACTGGGTGGGGGACGACTTTAATGTCTGAAAATTGCCTATGGCAGACTCAGTACTAGCACAGGATTTGTGGTGGAGATGTTCAGACATTAATGGCTCATCCCCATTATGAGGCCTCCAACGACTTGCCCAGGTTGAAGGGGAAATCTAGGGAGCCTTACAATCTGATGTGTGAGGCACCACTGTAATTAATTTGAATGTTTTCAAACTGAGGGAATCTCATTTTCAGTTCTATCACTTGCTTTGTTTAGACTGTTTCATCATAGGGGTTTCAAGATATAAAGCATTGAGAAGTCATTTACCAATGTCTTTATGTGTGTGTTATACCACAAGTTACTTTGAGAGTGGCTGTCACTGTCCGTGAAAGATCTTCTGCCAGTATCACCTTCTACTGTTTGTGAATAGTTACTGTTTTAGAATTTCTCTGCCCATCCCCATTAGAAGTATCAATTTTCTTCTGCTGATGTGACCATTAATTTCTTAAAAGGATGGCTGCCTCTTAGTCTGGCGTCTCAACACTAAACATTCCACCTTAAGTAACTTTGCTAGGAGTCTGGCCTTCTGATGGTATTGCTTTTAGTTTCCTTGACACACTCAAATCCCCTTGCCACATTAAAGTATACATTCAAGGAGGTGCCATAAATTGTAAAGTCTGGAAAATTGCTTCAACATAATGCTTCATTTATATATAAAACACTAGTCCAAACTTCAACCATGGTTTGTTAGAATCAATCTAACATAGATGCACAATAATCATAACATGTCTCAACAACTCCAGGTTTGCTCTCTCTGTGCCACTTCTGCCTGTACTAAGAGGGTATTCCCAAATATCCTAACCACAGTAAACAATTGCTGTGGTTTCACTATATTGCAACTCTATCCCATTTGCTATTATCTGCAATTGTCAGTATCGGGGGGGGGGGCTTGGAATCAATCCCCAGTGGATATGGGGGTCCTACTGTAGTTTACAATGGTCTTTGGATTTGTCCCTCTGACAACAGATAATGTAAGTTAGTTTGAGAGATAGTTAATCACAACTTGGTCAAGATCTGATTCAGGCTTTCCCACTTCTTAATTTATTGCATCTACCTATGCATACCACACTGGTTCTTACAAAATACAGTAAGGCAAAATGTTCAACTTACCTCCCCCTGTTTTTCTTTCGGCAGGCCTTGACAGTCCTTAACTTCATGTCCAATTTGATTGCACAGACCACATGGCTTAGGTTTATTAGGTTTAAACTCTTCTCTAATAATAGTAAAATTTGGTTCATGTGTAGCTAATCCAAGCATGATAAGATCAGCTATAAAAAAAGGGGGCAAAACTCAAATATTAACTTTTCTTTTGATTAAATAGCTGCAACAATGGCTCAGTTCAGTTAACCCCCACCCCCACCCAAAGAGATCTGGAAAGAAACCATGGGTTTCAAGTTCCTTCCTCCTCTCTTGTTCTTGTATAAAGAAGTCAATAGTGACAGAACATTGTTAGTACCAAATAGGCTATATAGAGAAGTGTTATGTTTACAAGTCTCCATACTGTGATTATTATTATTATTTCCTTCTATTCAAAGTATTTATAAATTTGCTCCCAAAGTGAAGTAAAACAAGATCATCACCAACAATTCAAAACAAAAACAAAACATTCTTTAAATGAAGAAAGAAAGTGATTTTTAAAGCCAAAAACATGGAAAAAAAAAAGGTTTGATGCTTATAAAAAGCTCAGTAAAGAGAGCACCAGCCTGACTTCTCTTGAGTTGAAATGATGCTGCAGAAAAAAACAAAATCCTGGCATGTGTATCTACCAACCTAACTCCACAGTTGTGGGGCAAGCAAAAGGATCTCTGCAGAGGACAGCAAAATATCAACATGGTCATATAGGAATAAATAACCATTTAGATATTCCTGTCCCAAGCTATTTAAAGCTTTTTATGTCAAGATAAAGATAAGAAACAAAATAGAAGCCACTACAGTTGATTCAAGACTCGTAAAATAGAAACCACAATCCTATTGGTTAAAGCTATAATACAAGTGGCACTACGTTTGGGGGTAAATTGCCTGAAGTTTAAAAAAAATCATCCTAGATATTATCTGTCATGCACTGAATTGCACAACCCTGCACTCAATAACGTCTGCAGTGACTTCTTGACTTGAGGCTATTTGCTTCCAAAAGTTACACTACCTGTGTCACACTGGGGTAAAAGCTCAATAAGATTCACACTCTCTAAAGCCCACAACCAAACAATAGTCTTCCTGCCGCATTCTCTTCTATGTATTGCATCTGAACACTGTCTGGGGACAGTCCCACATAAAGTACACTACAGTAATCTGAGAGTTATTCCAAGCATGGATCACTGAAAGGATCCAATTGCCTCCCTAGGAATAGATGCAACTTGCACACCCACCAAACTTAAGCAAAGACACCCTCAGCCATCTGTCTGTCCAAGAGTGACAATGGCTCCCGAGGAACCCCAATCTGCAAACTTGGTTCTTTAGTGCAGGAATCCCCATCCCCTGGTCTACGGCCCAGTGCCAGTCAATGGCCTGGGCTGCACTGGGCCGCAGAGACAGATCTACCATCCCCCGCACGTCCTCCTGCTCCTGCTCCATCACAGCCCCTTCGCACATGTGTGTGGGAGTGCCCCACCCCACCCCTTCGCACGTGCGTGTGAGCATGGGGGGGTGCCCTGCCTTCCCCAACCGGTCTGTGGAGTTAAAAAGGTTGGGGATCACTGCTTTAGAGGATGTGTAATCCCATCCAGAATAGCCTACAACACTGCACTTTGCCCCTGTTCAAGAGCCACAGATATAATTCTTTACTTAACATACAGAACAATTTCTACTAATGAAGAAAACTAAGAGATGGACATACCATCAGCACCACATAAACAGTGATGTGTATTTGGGTCATGGTTCGGTTGAGCTAAAACAAAAGAAAACAAATATGTTTTAATTGTACAAATCTGATTATTCTCAGATAGAGGGAACAGAAAGAGACTTTGATGCATTACTTATTATTAGTACTCAACAAGATGACATATATTTTCACTGCACCTATATACCATGAAACAGTAAGAAATGAGATGAAGAAACTGAAAACCTGAAAGGCAGCAGGCTTGGATGGGTTTTAATTAGCATACCGAATAAGGTTATTAATACATTAGCACTAGAGAAGGGCACAAATCTCAGTTCAGGGGTTCATGCAGTGCGTTCCCTACCCCTCATCATTAGCTGGTTCCCCCACTCACTAGCCAGTGGACACTACTCTCCTCCCTATCCTGCCTCCTTGGCTGATGGCCCACTCAGACAAGGCAGGACAGGCAAACCCATACTCCTGCTGGGGACTGGTCAAACACCCAAAGAGGAAGAAGAGAGAAGCATGTTCTGACTGGTAAGTGGATAATGGAAGGGAAGGTGGGGGAAGGGAACGTCTGGCACCTGTGGTGTCGTGCATTTGAGCCAGTATGAACCTCCAAACCAAGGTATGTGCCCATCTCTAATTAGCACCTATCACTACCAAACAGTTTAATCAACACCTTAAGTAAAGGTAAAGGTTTCCCTTGACATTTAGTCCAGTTGTGTCTGACTCTAGGGCACAGTGCTCATCCCCATTTCCAAGCTATAGAGCCAGTGTTTGTCCGAAGACAGTTTCCGTGGTCATGTGGCCAGCACGACTAGACACGGAACACTGTTACCTTCCCACCGAGGTGGTCCCTATTTAATCTACTCGCATTTGCATGCTTTCAAACTGCTAGGTTGGCAGGAGCTGGGACAAGCGACGGGAGCTCACTCCGTCGCGTGGATTCGATCTTATGATTGCTGGTCTTCTGACCTTGTAGCACAGAGGCTTCTGCGGTTTAACCCGCAGCGCCACCACGTCCCTAATCAATGCCTTACCATTTAATTAAATTGGAAATTAATGGAGGGATGTAATAATGAGATCAATCCTAAAGAGCAGAACTATACACAGACTCTTATACCTCCATTTCACTCTTCACCATAGATTGTAACATATTAAAAGCGGTGTCTACTGACTAACAGATCCTTCCAAATATACGACCTTACTCGCATTAGACCATTCAATAACAATTACTATCTAGCAGTTCACAAACAGAAAATATAATTAGAATAAAGCGTGCTATAGTAACAATGTCACAAAACAATTCACCATCTACAAATTTCTAGCAGACAGAGTAAAATTAGATGGCTAAAATAATTCATTACATATAAGAACTTTAAAAACAGCAAAGCCATGGACCCCTAAAATACTTAAAATAAAGAAAAAATATTCATCTGGTGCTGGAATGGCCATGATGCTACCGAGCTCAACAACTGAATTTCAACTAACCAAGAGACTTTTTCCTTTAGTAGCCATCCAGAGTCCCTTGGCAGAAGAACCCTGAGCAAACGGAGCCTCTAAGAATTTCAACATTTGCACAGGCATATATAGGATAATATGACTTCTCAGGTATTTTGGTCCAAAACTGTTCAGGGCTTTAAAAGCTAAAACCAATGCTTTGATTTGGGTCTGGAAAATGTTTGCGAGTCAATTAAGTACCAATCAATACGATCACACCACTCCATCACAGCTTTGTTGTCCTGTTTTGGTCAAGTGGAGTTTTAGGACCATTTCCCAAGGCACTCAGGTACAAAACATTTAAATAATCTAAGCAGGATATTACCACAGCACGGATAACTGTGGGCAGATCATTGCACTTGGCAAGATAGCCAAACTTGATAAAAGGTGCCTGAGCCACAAAGAAAGCTTGGGCCGTTTGTGATAGTGCTGGAGCAAGAGGCACCTCTAAACTATGAATCTGATTCCTCCAGAACAGGTTAAGTACTACTTAATGCTGCAGATTAGACTAAACTGTGCTCACGACCTGGGGTTCAAATCCCAGGTAGCCGGCTCAAGGTTGACTCAGCCTTCCATCCTTCCGAGGTCGGTAAAATGAGTACCCAGCTTGCTGGGGGGGCAATGTGTAGCCTTTATAATTAAAATTGTAAACCGCCCGGAGAGTGCTTGTAGCGCTATGGGGCGGTATATAAATCCAATAAATAAATAAATAAATAAATAAAATATATTAGAAAGGAGGATAAACCACTGGATCATTAAAACACAGACTAATGATAATTAAGGAATGTTTTTATTATTTAAGATCTCCAAAGCCTTCAAGAGAGCAAAATGGTCCTTCTGGAAGGGGATGGGGTGAAGATTGTTCAAAGGTTTTATTTGGCTTTAGCACTAAATTATAAAAAAATGGTACTTTTTCTTACACCAACTTGGTTTCAAAGGCTTTTACACTAATTGTTCGAAATAAATATATACTATTAAGGAGAGGGGTTAGAGAAACTTCTCCAGTCTCTGCTGCACCTTTTTCCCTCTTAAAGCTTGTGTTCTTTGGATCTACATGAAATTATCTTACACAGTAGTTTGCAGCAACAAACTGGAAAGATACTGGTGATCAAAATAGACACAATCACTATTATTACATTGTTAACTTTTAAAAGGAGAACTGCAAGACATATAGGATGGTCACAGTTTAAAAAATCCCTAAAATATAATAGCACGATGCCTCTGAGGCTTTCAAATAATTACAATTAAATTTTATTGGCACTGAGGATGATGTCAGCAGCTTGCACAGTAGAAATGTACATCAGTAAGATTTTGGCCACTAGCTTCAACCTAAAGTTTCCACAAGTGATAGTATGGACAGAAGATACTCCCACAGAAAAGGAAAAGGAAGTGATTATTTTTGCCACTCCTCCTTTGGCAACAGTCTTCTCTATCCCTTGCTTTACCTCTTTGCCTTCGTATATAATCCATGATTTTGTGTTCACCTTCACCAGGAGCACTAGCATCAGATAAGATAACCTATGAACAAGAAAAAAGAGGCAACAGAAAACATAAGCTGAAACACTTAATACTTGACAGCACCTTGAAAATGACTAGTAATTAATCTTATTTAGTCCAGTGTTTCCCAATTTTTTTATTCTTAAAACTGGAGGCTTACTTCTCTCTAACGCTTAGAAAGGAATACATTACAGTGGTGCCTCGCTTTATGATTGCCCCGCATTACGACAAAACCGCATTACGACGATGGTCTGAATGGGTTTTTTTCGCTTTGTGATGATCGGTTCTGTACTTCCAGAACCAATTCTCCGCAAAACGACGATTTTTCTCCAGCTGATTGATGGTTTCAAAATGGCCGCCAGGTAAATAAAATGGCTCCCTGCTGTTTTCTGGGACAGATTCCTCGCAAGACAGCCACCGAAAATGGCCGCCCTATGGAGGATCTTCGCTAGACGGTGAGTTTCCAGCCCATTGGAACACACTGAAGGGGTTTCAATGCGTTTCAATGGGTTTTTTATTTTTGCATTGTTTTCGTTCTACAGCGATTTTGCTGGAACGAATTAATGTCGTAATGTGAGGCACCACTGTATTTCCCTAAACAACATCCAGCAGTTATTCTTGAAACCCTGAAAGTCTAACTGATAAAGCCTCCTGCCCTACACTTTATCTAGCAAATCCAGGATGAGGTTACACTTCCAGTTGATGCTTCTGGTATCTCACCCTCCACTGTTAAGTCTGTCAGCAACAGAGCAAGCTGCATGAGGGAATCCTAATTTGAACTTCTTTTCATTACTATCATGTATTTCGGCAAGGCTTCTTACTCCAAGAAGGTAAAACAGTGGATACCATTCAACTTGGCACATAATTTTTCAAAGCACATCAGTTGTTGTTTCTTTGAAGCAGACAGATCTGTCTTGGCACATAATTAGCTACACTAACTAAGGCTGATAGGAGCTGCAATCCAACAACATTTGAAGGGGCAGGCATTTCTCACATGTGTTTCATCTGCTATATTAGGCAACATAGTTGAACAGTTTTTGAGCTCCTATGCAACAGCTTAACATGATTGTATAGCTGTCCATCTTCAGTGTAGCCCTATTATTTTGCAAACCATCTGCTTTAAAAAATATACAGTGGTGCCTCGCATAGCGAGGTTAATCCGTTCCGGATTAACCTTCGCTATAGCGAAACATCACTGAACGGAACAAAAAAAGCCATTAAACGATGTTTAATGCGTTCCAAATCGGCCCCAAACTCACCGTTCAGCGATGCTTCCGGGGTCCGGCAGCCATCTTCGTGCCCTCGGTAAGCGAGGGGAGGGCGCGAAAACGCTGCGTGTGGCCATTTCGGCCGCAGCGAGACCGCGGATCAGCTGTTCAGCGGGTCGACAATGGCCGTCGGAACACCTGAAATGGCCGCGCGCAGCGTTTTCGCACCCTCCCCTTGCTTACCAAGGGCGCGAAAACGCTGTGCGCGGCCATTTCAGCTGTTCCGGCAGCCATTTTGGACCCACCGAACAGCTGATCCACGGGTCGCAAAGCGAAGGTCGGTAAGCGAACCGCTTACCGACCTTCACTATGCGATTTTCGGCCATAGAGGCCAACGCGATGCCTTCGCATTAGTGATCCCAAAAAAGGGATCGCTATGCGAATTCATCGTTATACGGTGCGCTCGTTAAGCGAGGCACCACTGTATTTGAGAACTAAAGTCGAGAACAGGATGAGATTCATTTAAATGGACATAATGAAAATGAAACTTACCGTTAAATTTTTCCATCCTGGATCATTATTTAAACGATCAGCAACATAAAAACGGAGACATTTAGCAAGGTTGTCCATAAACTCTGTTCCCTAAAGAGTAGGAATGCAGCAGATAATTTAGATCTACATACTTGAATAGCATTGTTATTATTTTTATTACTATTATTATTACAATGATTATTCAGCAGAGCACTGTGGTCCAAATATTTAAGTCAAGCATAATAACTGTAACTGGGAAAAATGACACACCAAATTTACAGCAGATTACGCGTACACACACATATAATGCCCCCTTTCACTCACACACACGCGCGCGCACACACACACAGAGCACATGTTTTACATGCATAGAGTCATGTATAAAACATATATATATTACAACCAGCAAGCAAACAGGCTCAGAAAAACGTAGCTAATGATCATGCTGAAATTATATGTTTGAATTTTACCAAACTCTACAAGTTACTTCAACTTTATATCAACTGTGTTACATAACACACAGGAGTTCCTGCTCTTGCTCATTCAGATCTTCTGCGGCATTTTTTCTCTTTAAAGAAAGAGAAAACCACAATCTTCCCACTCACCTACAAGAATAACAGCAGTGTATATTTCCCACAAATGCATAATAATGACACTGACACTGGTATAGCAACTTTAAAGATGTCTTAAAATCTGACAATAATGTCCATTTGCGCAAACAATAAGGCCTAAATTAGAAGGAATGTGTCACCTTCTATTTATGGATTGCCATAAAACCTCAATGTTTTATTGCTTCACAGCAGAGGACGTGTCCCCTGGAAATGAGAAGGACAGGTTGTTGTACAGGTCCTGTTCCCTCCCAGTCCAGGTCCTATTGAAGGTGAGGTTGTTAAAATGAGCTCCCCACCTGTGAGGAAGGGAATCTGAATCCAACCCACAATCAAAGCAGAACATGCCAAGTGAATAAATGGAGTTAATACACATGTTTATTTACCCAGTCACAAATTGATTCACCAGTTCTGCTGTGACTGAGATAGCCAATTGTTATTTAGAGTAGAGGTTGTCAACCCCAGTCCGCAACCCGATGCCTGTCTGTGGCCTGAGCCGGACTGGGCCGCAGAGACAGACCTCCCACCCACCCAACCCCCCGCACACACTTCCCTCCCCACAGCTGCTTTGTGCACGCGTGCCAGCGCCGGCATGAGCACTCCTCCACTCCTTCATGCAAGTGCCTGAGCACCCATGTTAAGGGGTGGGCGCGTGTGCGCTGGGGCGTGCAGACACTCCTGCTCATGCGCAAAGAGGTAGGGGAGTGTTCATGCTGGCGCTGGCACATGTGCTCTCTCTCACCACTTCACGCATGCACCCGAGAGCACGAGCACGGGAGTGCCCTGCCTTCCTCAGAGGCTCAGTCAGTCTGCAGTCCCAAAAAGGTTGGGGACTACTGATTTAGAGTGTTAAATCCAATTTAGAGACTAAGATTAAGAATACTTACTGGAGTAATGCAATTGCTGTCAAATCTTTCTTTTACTTCTTCTGGAGGCAGATATCCACCTTTTTGAAGAAAAAAAAAGCATAATGGAGTTAAAAACTACTTTGACAAAGACAGTTCTGAGGTGGAGGGAACAAGAGGCCTGTCCTTCCAGAACTAATTTTTGAATCAATAACAACTCTTGTTATGGGAACTGCAGCTAATTCTAGCAAAGAGTGGTTTGTTTAAATAATCCTATGCATGTTTACTAAGAGGTAAGCTCACAGCAGTTAGTGGAGCTTTTCTCCAATAAGTCTCTACCAATAAGTTTCCACAGAATTACAATTTCAGTTTTAAATATGAATTATGAGCCATTATGAACAAACTCTGTGAACTTTGCCTTTTATGCCACACAACTGACTCTGCTTCTGCCAAACACAGGTCAAGGCAAGGAGCTATGCAAACAGATTGTATTACTAGAAATCTCATTCAGTAACTTCTAATTTCACAGCAAATGGCCCATTTAGTTTCAAGCACATCTTAAAAATAAGGGCAAGAAACTACAGTGGAACCTCAACGTACACACGGCTCCACTTGCATACTTTTTGAGGTCCGGATTTCTCTGGCCGCAAGATTTCCAATTGACTTGCGGCCAGGGAATCGACCTACGGACCGGAAGTGCCAATTTGGCACTTTCCCCGCCTCCCCCTTCCAGTCCGTATGCCGCAGTGTCTCCGGATACCTTCCAGGGCTTCTCCGCCACCATGGGAGGCATCTCGGAGGTCCCCCACCATCGCCGATTGAGCCTCCAAAGGAGCCTCCAAAGGCCTCCCATGGTGGCGGGGAAGGCCTGTGGAGGTCCCCCTTGCCGCCGATTGTGCTTCGGAGCTCAATCAGTGGCAGGGGGAACCCCCAAGAGGCCTCCAATGGCGGTGGGGAAGGCCCCTCGGTGCCCCCCCCGTCGACACAGGATTTCCCAGGGTGGACCGGGCCGACCAGGGGAGGGCTTCACCTGGTAGGCCCGGTCTACCACCCAGGAAAGCCTGGTAGACCAGGCCTACCAGGGGAGTGCTTCCCCCAGTAGGCCCGGTCTACTGCTTGGGAAAGCCTGGTAGACCGGGCCTACCAGGGGAGGGCTTCCCTCAGTAGGTCCGGTCTACTCCCCAGGCGTTCCTGGGGAGTAGACCAGGCCTACTGGGGGAAGCCCTCCCCTGGTAGACCCGGTCCACCCTGAGAAAGCCTGTGTCGGCGGGGGACCTCCGAGAGGCCTCTGGCAGCGGCGGCGAAGCCCTTGGAGGCCTTGGGCAGCGGCGATGGCGGCAGCAAGGGACCCCTGGAAGGCTTCATAAAGGTAAGTTCTATTTATTTTAATTTTTGTGTGTGTGGGGAGGGGGTTCTTGGGCCGGTTACGGATTAAATGGTTTTCAATGCATTTCTATGGGAAATGCATATTCAACCTACAGACTTTTCGACCTACGGACACTGTTCCAATACAGATTATTTCTGTAGGTCGAGGGTCCACTGTAGTTTTTTTAAAAGCTACACATACCTGAATTTTGTGCCCTCTGTCACAAGTCAGCTTCTCTGCGCATAGCAGCCAAATAATACACACAATTTTGATCACATGGACATCATTTTATTCAAACAAATTTCAAATGTGTGCACCAGATTTTTTTTTATCCCAGGCAAGTCAACTGCTATCTGAAATACTTATTTCTTCCAAGAATAACATACTTTCATAAGAAAGAACTTTACAGTCACCTGCTACTGACATACACTAGGAAAAAAATACATGCCTTTTCCCAAGATTTCTTCTCTTATTCTCTGCTTCTCTTCTGCACCTTCCACTCCTTCCTTTGATGCTCTGAATCTTCTAGACCTTTGTTGGTTCATTTTTGCACGGGGAGCCTAGAAGAACAGAATTACTGTGAACAGTATTTTTGTCTTTTTCTTTAAACTTAGTTGTCATATTTGCATTAAATCTAAGACGCCCGCAACCATTAAACGTGACAGTTTATTTCTAAATGAGAAAACTTTATCTGGTGGTGAAATAACACTGTAATTGATGCTGATTTTTAATACCACACACAAGAGAAACATCCAGCAACCAGAAACCGGTGAGAAACAATAGCCACAGTTCGCTCCTCACATTTCTTCCAAAGAATTTTTTTCTATTTTTCCATTGGAAAAATACTTTGTTTCCCGAAAATGAGACACGGTCTTATATTAATTTTTCCATTGGAAAAATAGAAACTTGTGTGAGCTTAGAAATATATTCCAATGATATATTTCTCTTTTGAAATGAGTTAAATGCTTTAAAGCAGAGAGTTTAGTCATTTAAAATACCAGGAATTGTGCAATAAGAAGATCTGTAAGGGAGTCTACAGAATTAGAGAACAATACTTGTTGTGGATACTGCAGACACACACAACACTAAAATTCAAGAGACATTTCTACATCAGGTCAGTGCTGGCATCAGCATGAGAGGAACTTTGCTTGTTGTACTGAAATGCATACGATGCAACAATTTGCAGATTCCTCTTCAACTTAGTACATACTCAACATTTTGCTTAAAGAAAGACTTCAATATTTTTAAATGTCAAGGGCAGATAAAACAATGCATTTTCATATTCTAGTAACATTATGAATAGTGCATTATGTGTTGCTAAAGAGGTAAGATGAGATCTGAGTAGTTATGAATATAAAAATTACATATATTTCAACTTTCCCCCAAATGTCCATCCTTCCCCAAAAAAGAACCCCTCCTTCTCCCTCCCTCACCCCACTGGCATTACAATTTAGGGAAATTTTACACAGAAATTCACTATGTGTTCATAATAATTAAATTACAGTGGTGCCTCGCATAACGTTTTTAATTGGTTCCAAAAAAAAACACGTTATGTGAAACATCGTTATGCGAAACACCATTTCCCATAGAGATGCATTGGAAACCGGTTAATCCGTTCCAATAGGCACGGATTGCCGTCCTTAAGCGAAAAAACCCATAGGAAACATCGTTAAACGATACAATGTATCCTCCGTTGGAATGTATTGTAGCTGACTCAATACGTTTCAATGGCTTTGCGAAGTCAATTTTTGCAAAATTAAGTGTGTCATAAAAGGGTCAAAAATGGTTTTAAATGCTTGGATTAGCTTCTGCACCCTCTAAAACGAATGCAAAAGTTAATTTGGCTTTGATCTGACTTTTCGTTAATTAATGGTGAATTTTTTCCCCCCAACTTTTGACAGCTGTCAAAATCTGACAGCTCCATTATTTCCTATGGGGGAAGAAAAAATTCACAAAAAATTAATGAAGACTCAGCAACTGTTCTAAATTCTTGGGTTCATTAGAGGACCCCCTAAGTTGTGTGCAAACCTGATTTGGCGTTGATCTGAACTTTCGTTAATTTTTTGTAAATTGTTTTCTCCCCCATAGGAAAGCATGGAGCTGTCAGATTTTGACAGGTCCATTGGTTCCTATGGGCTAAAAAAAAAGAATTCACAAAAAATTAACGAAAAGTCAGATCAAAGCCAAATCAGGTTTGCACATGACTTAAGGGGTCCTCTAACGAATCCAAGCATTTAGAACCCTTTTTGACCCTTCTAAGACACTTTTTTAATTGAAAAAAAACACATCGTTAAGTGAAGCAGGGGACCTAAAACCAAAAACGTTAAGCAAAGCATGGTCCCAAAATCGCTATGCGAAAATCGCCCATAGGGAAAAACGTTATACGAAGCACAATCTGACTCTGAAAAAATAAACGTTAAGCGAAAAAAACGTTAAACGAAGCAAACGTTATGCGAGGCACCACTGTATTATCAACTTTCTGCCTTTGTCTTAGAGCAATAGCCAGACAATGCAGCTGAAAGAAAGTGCTATTAGCATATTTTCTTCGAACAATCTGAGACTCGAATGCATAGATTTATAAGACATCATCTCGCCACTTGCATGCAGAACTACACAAATATTCTAAAGATCTGCTTTCTCCATTTTGAAAGCTGCTATCCCTAAACATTCTTGCTCTGAATGGGTCCACAACAGGTTGCCAAACAAGCTGATAGCAAATATTTCTGTACTAACCACTCCATCTATTGCCATGTATAAAAGTCGTCTTGGTCTCACAATGTTGAAAAGCCTGTCAATATACTCAAAAATGGCCACCATCATTTCATCTTCATTTTTGGGCGCTGGCCTGCAATGTAAGGCAATGTGTTATCATTTCAAACTATATATAAGCAATGTATTTCAATGTGTACTAAAGTACATTCAATGTGTACTCACTTGTCTTCCGGATGTGTACAAGGATGGATGATGCCATTCATATCCAAATATAGGTTATCAAATTCCACTTCATTGGGATTCGGCTTGCTAGTGTCAACTGGAATTTTGACTCCATTACATTCTTTAGGCTGCAAATGATGATTGACAAAATTAATGACAGTTTTTTGGAGCTTTTTCAATCAGAAAGAAAATACTGTGTTTCTCCAAAAATAAGAGAGGGTCTTATATTAATTTTTGTGCCAAAACCGCATTTGGGGTTGTTTTCAGGGGATGGTGTTTTGTTTTTGCTTTTTTTCATGTATGACAATCTATATTTATTCAAATACAGGCAAGTCATCATCTTCTGGTTGCTGCACGATGGTGGAGGGCAGGGTTTCACTTAACTTGGGCTTATTTTTTGGAGTAGGGCTTATATTATGAGCATCCTGAAAAATCATACTAGGGCTTATTTTCAGGTTAGGTCTTATTTTCAGGGAAACAGGGTAATGAACATTCCAGGGAGTGCAAAAGCAAGAACATGGAAAGATAAGACTACAATTTAATTTGTTTCAGCATTTGTCCATTGAAATATTTTCTCTTATTGATACAGGATATTTAGCAAAACTACAAGTGATTTTGCACTATAAAAGCTAGTAATCCATTCTAGAGATGAGCATGAAGCACTTTGTACCCCTTTGTCACAAATCATCTGTTCGTTTCCCCCACCCCCTCGCCAGCACCTCCACTTGACAGCTGACATGCGCTGCTCCATCCCTCAATCTTTCAGTCCAGCCTGGACTTCCCTTCTCCGCCTCCTCCAACAGCTGGCTACTCAAACAGAAGCACTGCAGGAATTCCTGCCCCACCGCCTTGTCTGAGTGATCAGCTGCTGGAAGAGGAGAAGGGAAGTCCAGGCTCCTGCCTGGACTGGAAGATTGAGGGATGGAGCAGTACACACTGTCTGGTGAGTGGAGCTGCAGGTGGGGGGAAGGAGTGTATGGCAGCTGCGCTGCCGTGCATATGATTTATGAAAAGGAAGTACTTCATGTCCATCTCTAATCCATTCTTTGGTATGATAATTGTAGAACATTATTTTTAAAAAATCGATAGACAAAAAACTCTGGGAGGCAGTGGAAGACAAGAGGGCCTGGCGTGCTCTGGTCCATGGGGTCCCAAGAGTCAGACACGACTTAAAGACTAAACGACAACATAGACAGAAATCCAATCCAACAAATCAACTACATAATTTAGAAATTTAATTATTTAATACTTATATGCTTTAAAATAAATTACAGAAATCATACAGCACAAGCTAGCAAAAATAATTCATAGTTCTACGTGCTAGTATAAAAAGTCAGTCCAAGAGAGGACTAGACAAATACTCCTTAACCTTTCATCATATGGATCAAATTTTTTATTGTCTGGGCAACTAAGCATCTGGAATTGGACCTGCCATGGATACAAACCTCTTGTCAAAGGCTAGTGTGAATGTAGGTGCCTTAAATAGGCTATCATGTCATGGCTCCAAGATAGATCGTTTGGAGTTGTTTGAGAATTAACCACACCACTTGTATAATAAAGGATTTTTCGATCATACTGAAGATAAATGGGAAGTACAGTGGTGCCTCGCTTAACGAGCGCACCGTATAACGACGAAATCGCATAGCGATCCGTTTTTTCGGATCGCTAATGCGATCGCTCAACATTTTCCTAATAGGGCGAAATTCGCTTTGCGCAAAACGAAGCCCGACGATCAGCTGTTTGGCGGCCAAAATGGCCGCCGGAAGCCCGGAAATGGCCCAAAATGGCCGCGCGCAGCGTTTTCGCGCCCTCGTTAAGCGAGGCGAGGGCGCGAAAATGGCTGCCGGCCATTAAGAAGCATCGCTGAACGGTGAGTATTTGGCCCATTTGGAACGCATTAAACCATGTTTAATGCGTTCCAATGGAATTCCCTGCCCCGTTCAACGATGCTTCAGCACAGCGAAGGTTAATCCGGAACGGATTAACCTCGCTATGCAAGGCACCACTGTACTATAGCAGAGTGCTGGAAAGGCTCCCAGGGATACAGCTGAGCATATATCCCTTAAAGTCTAGTTGCCCGGGCATATGTTCATGTGTGTGGTACCTAGCAGAGATGTGGTATAAAATTATTTTATGTTATGGGTGTGATGATTTGTGTTTTTATTGTATTAGAATGGGATATGTAGTCCTAAGATTGTCCCAATAGCATCCATCTTGATTTAAAGTCTGTTCTGTAGTAGGAAAGTTTTTCATGCTGTTTCAGAGAAGCTTCGCTCTCTGATTATCTCGTTGCTAAGATGAGTAGAGAGCAGAGACTTTAGTAGTCAAAATAATTCTGCCACAAAACTTGATAACAACTCTCAAGCTCTCATGAGAAAGTTAGGCGGGACAACAAGACCCAGGAGGGGCTGTTCCTTATGAAGAATTCTGGGAAGAGGAAGGAAATTGGTAAGGAGTTGGAAAAAGATGGAGTTGGACTGAGAAAGGTCAGACACGTGCTTTTTCCCATAATGGTTTGTAGCTTTGCTATGGACTATTTTTCCTACCATGGACTGATGGAAGTCAACTGGATTTCATCTAGCATCAGCCTATGAAGACCCAAGACACGTGAGATGGACTGTGTTATGCTTTTTATTAGTTAGCATAATTCTATTTCTTTATTTTTCCAGCTGGAGTGGGGAGGGGAGTATTCCGTTTGTCTTGATATGAAAATGTACCTACTGAACTATTTTACCATCAACTGAAACCTTTTCTAAAGCAATTCTTTTCAATAAAGCAGTAATGATTTGATCTGCATGCATTGGTTCTTGTACAGACTAGCTGAATGTCTAATTGGCCATGTGTGTTTGCTACCAAAGATTTAGAGCCAGATTATTCTGAGTATAACTCATGGATTTGTCTGTGTGTGTTGCTTTCTTACTAAAGGAGATTGGCTTTTGAGGAAGAAGTTTAGACAGGACCTTGCTGAGACCTAAGTGGCTCTGCTCAGCAGTCAGAGGTTTGTCTGGATTTCGGACTCATCCCAGTCTCCGGCACCCCCATAAATCTCTTTGGAGATAAGGGGCTGCTTACATGATTGGCAGCGGTGACACGAAACACGGGCTTTGATTTATTGCGTTTACTTTGGCTTAAGTTGAAAGCAGCATCTCGATGCATGTGCTTTTCACAGCTGGGAAATCCCAAGCCTTGGCAGAGGGGTTTCTTCCACGCTATTTACTTTGAAGGGCTATAAATTAGCTATATTGCATTTTTCTTTTCAGCTAAGGGTCTTAAAGAAAGACTTTGCTTTCAAGCGAAGGTCTGTTAAGAACTAATGCCTTAGTTATGTAATTGGGCTGTTTAATGAGTGGGCATTTTCATGCAAGTAAGCGGTCGCCCTTCTGAAGCTCCAGGGTAGGGCTGTTTTCTGCCAGAGTGTTTTATGGCTTTGCCCTCGCCCTACAGTTTCGGCTACAGGGGCAGGGAGAGGATTTTTCCTTTTGGGTCAACTTGGCGTCTGCGTTAGTTGCAGCTTGCATGGAGCAACACTTAGAACGAGAAGAATTTTTGGTGTTGCCTGGAGAGCAGTTTGTGACTCAGAGAAAAGTTAAGATTGGTGGTGCATCTGCTAGACTGCCTTTGGTTAGTAAAGATACGAAGCCCTTGCATCAAGAGCTTTTGGAGGCTGTTGAGCACGGCGTTTTGACTCACAGTGGAGCTAAGCAAAGGATTACTTATGGTTCTTCACAACTAAGAAGGGAATTACAAAAGGGCAATATAATGGCTAAACTCCCAGCACAGGACATCAAGGACCTACTTGGATCTGATCCAGATCAGACTTGGTCTAAGTTGCAACAGATGGATCAGGCAGAGGAAATGGCGGGTACCAGCACTCCAGTAGGGAGGGGAGTGCCAGCCAGGGACATTCCTGATGAAACAGCAGGAGCGGCAGCAGCAGCAGCCGGTGCTGAGGGTCCTGATCCTAACAAGAGTCTATCACCAGTGGATAAGTTAACCCTTATGTTTGCTGATTTTGTTGCTTGTCACACTCAATCTATTCATAATCAGAACATTGCTGATCAGTTATTGAAGCAGTACAGAGAGAAAAAGGTGGAGCGTTTGGTTAATGAGCTGAAGGAAAAAGAGGAGTTTAAGAACTCAATAGCCAGTGTTGATAGAAACAATCTACCTTACTACCATGATGGCGATGATATCTTATCATTTTTATCTATATATGAGCAAGCGTGTAGAGATCTTAGTATACCTGAGGCCTGGTACCTCAAGTTATTGCGTACTCAGTGTTCTGGGCAACTTGCCAACATTGTAGCCAAATTATCTGATGAGGACACTGACTGGCCTATTTTTAAAGAGGAGGTAAAGAGAAAATTTGGTTTCACTTCGGAAATACTGAGGCAGAACTTTAGAAAACTGAAAAAGCAGCCTAATGAGTGTTATTCTGCACTAGCTGACAAGATAGAACATCTAGGTGATCAGTGGTTGAGCTCCTTGGGCGTCAGTACCTTTGAGGATTTAAGAACTGTGTTGTACAAGGAGCATTTTCTTAATTTGGTGCCTTCAGAAATAAGGAGTACTTTGTTGGAGAGAAACTACAAAGACTTGCAAACCCTTGCTTTAAAAACTGATGAAATTCTCTCCTTTAAAATGCATGAACCTGCTGTTAGGGCAAAGACTGCACCAGTAGTGCCTAAGAGACAGAGTCAGCCTGATTTTAGAAAGTCTTTTTCTCAAGAGCCCAGGCAAAGTTCATTTGAGCAACGCAGGAGCCTAGCTCCTAGCCAGAGTAAAACGCCTCTTAAATGTTTTGAATGTGGTGGCTCTCATCTGCGACGAGATTGCCCAAGGTTGAATGTGCCAGCTAGCCAAGTTAAGGAGCCAGCTAGAAAAACACCTGTTCCAGCTCCACGGAGATCTAAAGCAGGCACTCCCAAGATGGCGTATGTAAGTTCTGTGCCAGCGGGAACTCAGCAAGTACCAGCTGCCAGTAATGCAGTTTCTGTGCCTCACCAGTCAAGCATTGTGCCTTCACAGAGTCAGGAAGGAGTTAACTTAACTGTAACCCCTTCGCAAGCCAGTGGAATGCAGGCGGCAGTAAACCAATATGTGCCTAGAGTTTTGGACTTACAAATTGCTGCAATTTCATCAGAAATTGTAAAAGAGACAACCTCAGGAGAGAAATTTTCCATTATGGATCCTGATTGCATAGTACCAACTACACAAAGGGACTGGGCAACCCGCACATTTTCTGAGGTGGTTTTTCTTCACACACCTGGAGGTGATATGGCTTTAAGTGCTTTTCATCACTCGGGTGCCGACATTTCTTCGATAAGCAGACATTTTCTAGACCCCACCTTGATCTTGAACAACCTGAGGTGTCCAGTAAAAACTTATGGGTCTATAGAGACTGAGCAGAAGTTCGTTCCTTTAGCATATGTAAAAATTACCTACAAGTCCTGGTCAGGTGCAAAACATATTTTAACTCATGAGGGAAAACCTGATTTTCTTCTTGGAAATGATCTTGCTTTTTTGGATCGCATGCAGAGTCAAAATGTAGCTTCGATGCAGGTAGTCACACGTTCTCAAAGTAGGGAGATGCATGGCCCTGAACTGGAGCAGGAATCCACTGAGGATAGCTCAGATGGAGACCTTACCCAACAGCAGCCTCTTGTGACCGAACCTGATAAAGCAGCTACAACAGAAACTAAAATGGAGGATGTGACCCCAATGGGATCAGAGGACTTTAGACTGAAGCAACTTAATGATCCCACTCTAGCTTCTTTGAGGTCACAAGCAGACAACTATGCTGAACGTCCTGTGCATCAGCAAGTTAGTTTCCTGTGGGGAGAAAATGGACTTTTGTACAGAGAATATTTCCCCAAATCCAACTTGGATGCCCAACATATTCAACAGTTAGTCGTGCCTACTGAATATAGACTGAGAATACTAGAAATGGCTCATGACCATCCGAGTAGTGGGCACCAAGGAATACAAAAAACCCTAAAGAGGATTTCTCAACATTTTTACTGGCCTGGTATTTCAAAAACTGTAAAGGACTATGTCAGTTCTTGTGACTATTGCCAACGCACAGGCCATCAAACTGACAAGGTAAAGGCCGAAATGCAGATTATGGAGATTCCTGACCAAGTGTTCCAGTGTTTGCAAATGGATGTGCTAGGACCTTTTGTTCCTACTAAATCTAAGAAGAAATACATCATTTCTTTCATCTGTTCAGCCAGTAGGTGGATCGAAGCCTATGCTATTAGCAACCTTACAGCTACCACCATAGCTAGAATCATCGTGGACTTGTGCTCGCGTATTGGAGTACCATCCAAAATAATTTGTGATCAAGCAGGAGCCTTTACAAGTGAACTTATGCGCAAGATATGCGAGATAAGTGGAATAACCATCAGTTTTAGCACGGCCCATCATCCTCAATCGCATGGTATGGTGGAAAGAGGTCAACAAACTTTGCTTAGAATGATTAAAACTTTGACCCAAGAATATGGAAACATTTGGGATGAACTTTTGCCTTTTGCTTTGTTTGCTTACCGTAGCTCAGCTCATTCGTCACTAGGTGGCTTTTCTCCAAGTGAGGTAGTGTTTGGAAGAAATCTACAAGGACCATTGGACTTCCTGAAATCCGATTGGGAAGGTGTGGTTAAAAGTAGTACTGTGCCAGTTGCTGATTTTGTTAGAAAACTTCAAGAGAAACTCTTGGCTGTCCAGGAGTTGGCCAGAGACAATTTGTTGGACGCTCAAGCAAGTCAGAAGTTCTTCCACGATAAGAGATCCAGACACAGGGAATTTTCTGTGGGTGATTTGGTACTTGTTCTGAACCCACTCAGACCTTCTAAGCTAGAAGTTGTCTGGGAAGGTCCAGGTGAAATTGTTCAAAAATTGGGAAATGTCAATTATCTTGTCAAAATGTTGGATTCTAATAAGAAACCTGTTCTTTACCATGTCAATAGTTTGAAACTGTACAAAGATAGATCTGCAATGGTTTTTCAATGTCATGCTGAATATTTTCATGCTGCAAATGAACCTATTGATATGTTGTCTGAATTGCAAGATGCAGGTACATGGTCTGATAATCTTGTTTTAACAGGTACCGTTGATCAGAAAGAAAGGTTGTTTCAAATTTTAGAACAATACCAAGATGTGTTTTCAGATAAACCAGGTTACACCAAATTGATCAGTCATGTGATAACTACTGAGAACAATGCCCAGCCCATACGGTCTAGCCCATATAGAGCAATTGGTAATCATGCTATCCAGATTGAACAAGAGATACAAAAGATGTTGTCTTTGGGGGTGATTGAACCGTCATTCTCCCCTTGGGCTTCTCCGGTGGTACTGGTGCCAAAACGTAACGCTCTGGGTGAAATTCTCGAGGAAGTAAGATTTTGTGTTGATTACAGAAAGTTAAACAGTGTTACTGTTCCAGATCCATACCCATTGCCTAGAATGGATGATTTAATTGAACATCTTTCAAAGGCTAAGTTTATCAGCATTCTCGATCTAAAGAATGCTTATTGGCAGCTCGATTTGGCTGAAGATTCACGAGATAAGACCGCTTTCATCACGCATGTGGGAACTTTCCGTTTCCGAAGATTGCCATTTGGTTTGAAGAATGCTGGTGCTTCATTTCAAAGGATGATAGACAAACTTTTACAAGGTTTACCTTTTGCAAGTGCTTATCTTGATGATGTTGCCATTTTCAGTTCTGATTTTGATTCTCACATGTCTCACATTGAAACTGTTTTGTCCAGACTTCAGCACGCAGGACTGACAGTCAAAGCCAGCAAATGTCAATGGATGCAAGGAAAAGTCATGTACTTAGGTCATTTGATTGGGCAAGGAGAAATTCAGACTCTGCAAGCCAAAGTACAATCTATTAATGATTGGCCTATTCCAAAAACTAAGAAACAGGTACGCTCGTTTTTGGGCCTAGTTGGCTACTACAGAAAATTTATTCCTGATTTCAGTCATTTGGCTTCACCTCTGACAGAGCTCACTAAGAAGAGACAGCCTGTCAAGGTAAAGTGGACACCAGAGTGTCAAGGTGCCTTTGATGCTTTAAAAGCTAAGATTATGGATGCACCTATACTGAAATCCCCTGATTTTGACAAACCATTCGTTCTACAAACAGATGCCTCTGAATTAGGCCTTGGAGCAGTATTGTTACAGCAAGGAGAAGATGGGAACCTTTACCCTATCTCATACTTCTCTAGAAAACTCTTGGATAGAGAGAGAAATTACGCAGTACCTGAAAAAGAGGCTCTTTCTATATTTTGGTCTCTAAATTTACTTAGACCTTACTTATGGGGGCGTAAGTTTACACTCCAAACAGATCACAGAGCTTTAGTTTGGTTGCAGAAGATGAAATCTCACAACCAAAAATTGTTGAGATGGAGTCTAGCATTGCAAGATTTTGATTTTGAAGTTCAACACATTCCTGGAAAATTGAATGTTGTGGCAGATGGTCTTTCTAGAATGTACTGTGAAGATTCTTATGAACCTGAACGTTGAAACAATGTATTCAACAGTGTGCTATGTTTCAGTGTTGTAATAGTTAATCTGTAGTTAAGGTTTGAGATATAACGAGTTACTTTGAATTACTTTTTAGTTACTTTTGCTTGATTTCTTAAAATTAGATCAGATTTACTGCTCTGAATTTTAACGATAATCAGGGGGGGCATGTGATGATTTGTGTTTTTATGTGTATTAGAATGGGATATGTAGTCCTAAGATTGTCCCAATAGCATCCATCTTGATTTAAAGTCTGTTCTGTAGTAGGAAAGTTTTTCATGCTGTTTCAGAGAAGCTTCGCTCTCTGATTATCTCGTTGCTAAGATGAGTAGAGAGCAGAGACTTTAGTAGTCAAAATAATTCTGCCACAAAACTTGATAACAACTCTCAAGCTCTCATGAGAAAGTTAGGCGGGACAACAAGACCCAGGAGGGGGTGTTCCTTATGAAGAATTCTGGGAAGAAGAAGGAAGTTGGTAAGGAGTTGGAAAAAGATGGAGTTGGACTGAGAAAGGTCAGACACGTGCTTTTCCCCATAATGGTTTGTAGCTTTGCTATGGACTATTTTTCCTACCATGGACTGATGGAAGTCAACTGGATTTCATCTAGCATCAGCCTATGAAGACCCAAGACACGTGAGATGGACTGTGTTATGCTTTTTATTAGTTAGCATAATTCTATTTCTTTATTTTTCCAGCTGGAGTGGGGAGGGGAGTATTCCGTTTGTCTTGATATGAAAATGTACCTACTGAACTATTTTACCATCAACTGAAACCTTTTCTAAAGCAATTCTTTTCAATAAAGCAGTAATGATTTGATCTGCATGCATTGGTTCTTGTACAGACTAGCTGAATGTCTAATTGGCCATGTGTGTTTGCTACCAAAGATTTAGAGCCAGATTATTCTGAGTATAACTCATGGATTTGTCTGTGTGTGTTGCTTTCTTACTAAAGGAGATTGGCTTTTGAGGAAGAAGTTTAGACAGGACCTTGCTGAGACCTAAGTGGCTCTGCTCAGCAGTCAGAGGTTTGTCTGGATTTCGGACTCATCCCAGTCTCCGGCACCCCCATAAATCTCTTTGGAGATAAGGGGCAGCTTACAATGGGTGTCTCCATTTCAGAATTTATAGAAGCTTAATGTGAGAGGTGGGTGGTAGGGCTGTGAGCAGAAGCTAACAGCACCTCAGTTCTCGTGAGAAGTTATAGACACCTTCTTAGTAATTTTCCTGCAAAAGCAGCTCACTTTACACCAGTGCAGCCTGTTAAATGAATGAGCTAATGAGAAGCAACAAGCTAAAGAGAGTAACAAATTTTAATCCCAATAGCAAAGGAATATGATCCAAAATGACAACTGACATGTAGGACAGGAAAATCCACACCACTGAGTAATTCTGATGCTTATTACAGTAGGCACTGAACACGGCCACAGGTATAAAAACACTTCAAAGAAAAACAAAACCACAGGTATAAAAACACTTCAAAGAAAAACAAAACCCCAACACAGTTGCCACACTGAAAAGACAAACTCGAAGAAACATAGGTATGTAAGTAACAAAATATTCTTCATTCTGGTGCCCATATAGGGGTGATTCGCAAGCTAGAGTTGTGGAGGTGGGAGTTATGCCAGGACAGAACAGCCCTCTCAAAAGCAGAATTTCTCTCAGCCCTGAGATTTAGCCTGTCATTTGTGACAAAGGTTAAGGGCTGGGACCACGTGGCTGCTCAGCAAATATCCTGGATGTTTACACCTTGCATAAAGGCAGTAGGGAAGAACATTCCTATGGCAGAGTGGCTGCAGAAAGCCAGAGGTGGGGGCTTGCTTGCAAGTTCATAGGCCAAGGCCACAGATAAGGAGATCCATTTTCAGAAGCGTTGGGAGGAAATTGGCTGTCCTTTCTTGGCGCCTTGGTAGGAAACTAGAAGTCTGGTTGTTTGTCTAAAGTCCTTTGTTCTGTCTAGGTAGAAGGCCAGCGCTTGGTGTATGTCCAAGGACTAGAAGGATCATTACAGGTCATTTTGAGGATACAGATAAAAGGTAGGTAACATGATAGGTTGAAACATGTGAAAAGAGATGCTACTTTGAGTAGGAAGGTGCTATAAGTATGGAGAGTGACCTTGTCTTGGGAGAAAATGATGTAAGGTGAGTCATAATGAAGTGCCATAAGCTCTGCAGCTCGATGTGCTGATGTGAGTACTACCAGAAGTGCAACCTTGAGAGATAGAAGGCAGAGACCCACTGTAGCCAGTGGTTCAAAGGGAAGCTTGGTAAGCTGGGAAAGAACTAGTGGTAGGGGGACCAGGGGTCTTGTGGAGGTCACTTACCTGGGTAGGCATTGTGGAGGCCCTTTAGGATGCTTTTTTTTCACAGCGTGATTTCTGAAGAATTTTACAATTTTACAATTTCTGAAGAATTTTACAAGGGGATGGCCAGTTGATTGATGAGCGACTATGTCGGCAACTATGAGATGTTGTTTGAGATGCAGTAGGAAAGTAAGAACTGTGGAAAGAGATGCAGGAGAGTCCTGAAGCTGATGTGATGCCACTGAAAATGCTTCCACTTATAGCCATGAAGTCTAGTAGTAGGAGGGTAGCTATGAGAGGGGTGAGAGGGATATTCCCCCAGGCAGCGAGTTACAGGTGAGGGATGTCTGGGTGAAGTGCCATGCTGTTTTGGCTAGAGAGGTGGTCACGGTGCAGAGGAAGCTGAAATCTGCCAACTACTGTGGAAAGGGTGGTGAACCGCTGTTGTCCTAGCCACAACGGAGTGAGAACTGCCTCTGAATGATCACATAAGAGTTTCACAATTGTGTACTGAATCAGTGGAAAGGGAGGGAATATGTAAAAGAGATCCCCCGTCCAAGTCACGGTAAAGGCGTAGCCCAAGGAATTTGGTCCATTGCCTGCACAGGAGCAGTGGCAGGCACATTTTGGAGTTGGTGGCAGTAGCAAACACATCCACAGTAGGCTCGCCCTAGCAAGATGTCAGTTGGGCGTACACTTTGTGATAAGGTTTCCATTCGTGTATTTGTGTCGTTTTCTGGCTGAGTTGGTTTGTGGTTGTGTTGTCGGTGCCGGAGACATGGGTTGCTATATGGATGATTTGGTGGGACATACACTATTCCCAGAGGAAGCCCAAAAGGTATAGAAGGCTCAGGGATTTGGTTCCTCCGTGTTTGTTTAGATAATACACTGCTGTGATATTGTCAGAGGCAATCTGAACCATGTGACCTTGAATTAGAATTCTGAAAGTTCGGAGGGCCTTGAAGATGGCTAGAGGCTCGAGGAAGTTGATATGACGAGTCTTCTAGTTTCTGGACAACATAGCCTGAACTTGTCTGTGGCCACAGTGGGCACCCCATCCCCTTGTGCCTGTTTCTGTAAGTATGCGATAGGGAGGGGGATGCAGTTGTCCACCATAGAAGCTTCTCTTGAGATGTGGCAGAAGAAACAGTCTTTTGTTTGGGAGTGTGCCTCTCTCTTGTTGCTGTAGGTGAGAAGATAAAAGGATTGTAGCAGTCGCATCCTCAGTCAAGAGTGTGACAGGACGGATGTGGTGGATGCATTGTGTGACAGGACGGATGTGGTGGATGCATTGTCCATTGTTGTTGACCGGAATGGACAGAAGTACGGTGAGTTCAAATTTGTTTCATTGTGCAGCGGGTGATGATATCTATGTGCAGTTGACATAGAATAATTCAGGTGCTTCAGGCATCTAGGAAAACTCTTATATACTAGTAAGTCTGGGATGGGACAAGGTGAGACTTTCTCATTGACTTGCAGCCTGAGGCTTGAAAATAGGCGAAGGGTAAATGCAATGTTGGTATGTAGAGTAGTCCTGTCACGCACTACCAGAAGCCAATAATCGATGTAGGGAAAGACAGCAATACCGTGGATTCTGAGAAAGGCAGCAACTGGTGCCATGCATTTTGTGAATACCCTCAAGACTATGAAGCGTTCGAAGGGAAGCATGTGGAAATGGTAGGTTTGTTGGTCAACAAAGAATCTGCGGATGGGATAAGTGATGATGTTGGGGCTGAACTGAGATGTGGGATTATGTGTTATGAAGGACTATGGACGTGAACCAGTCTCCTTTTTGGAGGAGAGGGAGAATACACTGTAATGTTACCATCTGGAAACATTTTGGGGCGGTGAAACTGTTCAGGGTGTGTAGATGAGCCATAGTCCTCCATCCTTTTTTGGCACTGTAAAGTATTGGGAGAAGAAGGGAGTATGTGCACGGTGGAGAGGCACTCTTGAGATAGCTTTTTCCTCAAGAGTGTGTGAATTTCTGCCTGAATGACAGGCAAGGAGATGGTATGGCGGCTACAACCCATGGGTGTGAGGGATGAAAATTCTATGATGTACCCATCTATGATGTTTAGAACCAATACATCTGAGGGAATGAAATTCCAGTCATGGATAAAGGGTGCCAACCATATATCTGTTGTTGACTGTGAAAGAGACAGTGGTTAATAGATAGAGAAATCAAGCTTGGGCTGGGACACGTCAAAATTGCTGTCTGGGCTTCCTGTCCATCTTTTGGGAGAGAGCGGTCTGTTTGCATTTGGCAGAAGCGGAGGCAGGAATAAAGCGTTGTTGGGTACACCGGTCAGATGCTCTGAAGCACTCCAATGGAGATTTGTAGTTCAAGTATGGCATGGACCTCTTCCAGTGAAGGTGGAACTGAGAGGTGGTTGATCTGTTGGAGTTGATGTCAATCTTTCTTGCATCTGATCTCTTTCTGTACAGGTCCTGCATGAATTCATCAGTTTTGCCATTGAAGAGTCCATCTCCATCGAATGGAAACTCCTCTATGCAGGATTTAGAGTCATCAGGAAGACCAGCAGAGCCAAGCATGGCGGTGTTAGGTGACATTCGCTGCCTTGCTTTTAGCTACACAGTCAGCCACATGTCGGGTGCAATGAATCTGCTGTCCTGCAAGAGTGTAGGCCTTCTGTTTCAAGGAGATAGCCAGATATTTCTTATCTTGCAGTAAAGCTGAGATTAGAGTTCGGAATTTCTCCTATATGAACTTCTGGTAGGTGCCCATCATGGCCTGAGAGTTAGCAATGTACATATGAAGTGGCACTGAACAGCAAAGTTTTTGAGCCAGTAGGTTGAATTTGCAACTCTCCTTGTTACTAGGGATGTCACATGAGGAGTCCTTAGATCTCATCTGGACGGTTTGTACAATTATGGAATTTGGTGTGGGGTGTTTGAACGGGAATTTAGCTTTGTCCTGTTGAACCCTATAGAAATGCTCAATTCTGTGGGATCGTGGTGGACCCGAGGAGGGGTTTTGCCAGGACTGGCTGTTGAGATTAGTCAAAGTCTCGAGCACTGCCATTTCAACAAGGATGTTTACCTTTTTACGGATGCAGGTGAAGACGGCATCCTTTGCTAGTGGCACTGGTTTGAAGTCAGGTAGCGTCAATGATTTTGCCATTCTCTCCATTAAATCATTATAGGAAGAGAGAACCTCCAAAGATGAGAGTGGAGCGTCATCTTGGACATCGGAGGTGGGTGATCTGAGTGCAGGGAGAGAGGTTTTACCTTCTTCTCCATCAGAGTTGGTGGACCTGCGGTCAAAAAGCAGATCTTCAAGAGGAGCCAAGGTAAGTGAAGTGTCAGCATCAGGAGGTTGTAGAGCTGGGGATGATGCTGGTTGAAGAGCTAAAGCCTGAGATGTTGAGTGGGGCAATCCTGGTTGTCGGTGTTGTCCATACAATAGGCACAGAGTGATGGATTGTGTGGAGAGTGGAATCAATTTCAAGAGTCCAGGTACGATTGGGATGGCCATCCCTTGTCCCTGTACATAAAGTGAGGGGGACAGAAGAAAGGAGTGTAATAAGAGTCCTCATGGTACTGAGAACCCACTGAGAGAGACTGCAAGTAGCATGGTCGGTAGTGATGCGGTAGATATTGTGAGATTAAGACCGATGTAGGTTTCCTACTCTCCCTGTAGTGTTGTCTCGGAGACTGCTGGGTAATGGAGAGGGATCTCAATCTTGATGTTCATCCTCCTGATGGTGGAGTTGATTAACACTGTTGTTATAGAGGAGAAGGTGGTCTTTGTGAGATGGGGACACTCTGCACAGAGAGGCTTAAGTATTCATCCTCTGAAACCAAGACCGTGTATTGGGTGTTGGTAACAGGGGCAGAAGTCAGCTCTCAGATCGGTAGCAAGGGGTCTGCGTGAGCCACAACAACACTGCAGGTTGTCATTTTTTCTTTCTTTTGGTCGCCTCAATATCAGAGGCTGCCTGTCATTTTCAAGAGTCATGTTCCAATTTCTTTGTCAATTTCAAAAACAGTTTTGAGAAAGATGAGGGAGCAGGCTCAAGTTCCAGCCCCCCCCCCCAATAAGGTTATCTGGTCCATTTTTGTACTGGGATTTGCCTTAGTAGGGGGATCCGCAGCTTGAAGGGATTGTTCCCAGAGGAAGGATCAGAATTGAGACTGCTGGTTCTTGAGCGTAAGAGCTGTGAAACTTTTGCAGATTCTGCAAGACTGAACTAAGTGGGTTTCTCCCAGGCAAAAAAGGTAAGTGTTGTGTGTGTGTGTGTGATTGTGGCATCTTCTTGCCACAAATGACATATTTTTTCATTAAAGCAACAGCCATAAATCATTGGGGAATGAGAGTGGCAGAGTCGCAGTAGGGGGTTAGCTCTAACTAAAAATATCTCTCTCTCTTTAACATAAAGGAGGAGAAGATGGAAGAAGGAAGGAAAGCAGAAAACTTTATCAAATGACAGTAAGTGAGGCACAGGTTCCGAAGCAGCCCTTCGCAGCAGCGGACAATAAAGCACTGAGGAAAGCGGGGGCTGCGCACATGCGATATAGGCTGAGCGGCCCTTTCATTTTTGAGGCTCTGGAACTTTCTGAAATGCATACATGGACACCACTACGAAGAACCTGACACCTTCCAGATGCTTTGAACTGTAATTGTCATTAAGCCCTTGCTGGCATGTCCTATGGACGGGGATTATGGGGGCCTTTTCTTTCGGTTTAAATTTAATATTTGCATTATTTAAGAATGCGTAGGAGAGTCAGTCCTCTCAGTTGTGTATCTCCTGCAGAGTTCCAGAACCCTGACATCAACCTCTTCAACACGGAAAGCATTCTCTCAGGGGTCATGGTTGAAATTGGCAAAGAAGCTAGGATCAGGACCATTGTGGTTATTGGAATTTTAAAACAGTTGGCAATTTTCTATTGCTTCTAATACAATCCTTGGCCTCTCATCTTTAGAAACTGTTCACAATTTATTTTTTCATATTTGTAATTCTGATTTAAAAATTGAAAATTTTTCAACAAATCTGTCGTACATTTTAAAGCACTGCTCCACAGACGAGAACTTAGCATTTTTACATGTTCTTGAAAGAAGAAATTGCAATTTTGTGACGTATATATTGAGGTCAGAAAATTGAGAGTTCAGTTCTGTTATGAAGCAGTCCAAAAATGGAAGATAAAGGTAGATTGCATAGTAATCTTTGGAGCTCTCAGCAGATGCATTGTCATGTACTATTTGACAACCATTTTTCCTTGGCCTCTTTATTTCTTCTCCAAAACCACCAAATAGTTTCTCTGCTAAAGAATAAATTTCATCAAAGTGTTCAGGATTCCCTCTTATTTCTTGTAATGTCTGAATTATAACTTTGTGTTCACAATATTGAACAAGATCAGAATCCACCTTGTGAACTGCCTGACATACCTTACTATGGCAACGTAAGAAAAAAGATTATTTAGCAGATCATTCCAAACATTTTTCACGTAAAAACTGAAAAGACCTGCTGTGACGCTTCTTTTGTATTGGAGTTCTGTAAAGTTTGTATTATTGGCAAATACATTTTAAATACAGAAGCCTACAGGTTGATTTTTTTCCCCCATTCAGCTTGTCTCACACAATCTGAGAACATATTCATCCTGACTCTTTTTTTACTACGTTTTCAAAAGATGAATCTCTTTGAGAAGACACTCACAATGGCAACATTGTCATATCCTTGGTCGATCGGCTTTTTCTAAATCTATACCAAACTTGGATAGAGTTGAGGTAATAACTAATGCTAGCCCAAGCACCATTATACCTGCAACTTCTAAAAAAACTAAGCAAATTTTTGCAGTATTTGTTTGCCATCACTTGCTTCCACTTAATGACGACAAATTGCCAACTGCTCTTTCCTTGATATGTTTTGCATCTCATTAGTTAATACAGAAAAACATTCTGCTGCATTTATTTTTGAAACAATACTTGTTTGGACAATTTTCCTACATAGTCCAATGATGTTGCTCTCTATGATTGAAGAGATGAACATACTTCTAGTGCCTGCAGTCTTTATTAAGCACTTATTCAGAACTTTATATCTGCTTTGAATTTGAAAACACAGAAGTGTGTAGTAACTTCTATTATTATTATTCTCTGAGTCTTCCAGTACAACAGCACTGAAGTTGTTAGTGTCTCTTCAGGGTATTTCCTACCATCCACAGTATGGCTTCTATCATGAATACTATTTTTCTGCAGTTCTCTAAAACAATTATTTATGTGAACTCACATGAGGGAAAACTTAAGCTTGCTTTCCTTCCATGATTTTAAGAACATTTTCAGCAAAAAATATTTGCTTAATTGCAAATGCAAGTACTGATGATTGCTTTGACCTCACAATTTTTATTTTCAGAGAGAAACACAAAAAGTAATGAAAAGAAACACATTCTAGAAACTTAGGAAAATGGAAATTGGTCAGGAAAATCTGAACATTGGTCAAAAGTCAGAGAATATCAGGAAAACTGTGATTAAGATACATTAATGTAGTGGGTTTTTTTAAATATGCAGCCACAGCTAGATGATCTTTTCCTTGCAACTGCCTTTCCCAGTTCTACACCTCTTCCCCAGTTCGACCTCTTATCTTAGCAATCAGCCAGATGTCATTGCTAACCTCCGTCCTTGCATGATTTGTAAGGTCAGCTGTAGCTTTTTAAAAAGCAAAGCTAGTTTAACGGTTCAGAGCAACATACAAACTCCAAACATTTAAATGCTTTCTTCTCTACCTGCTAGCCTGCTACTAGATAGCCCTACACTTTCTATGATGTGCGGAGTGACAAGAGAAACAATGAAGAGTCTACACTTGGAGAGTCCATTACTAAGTACAATCAAACAGCTGTTGAACAGTGCCTGAAGTCTAATCCATACAAAAAAAATAAAGAGATAAGAATTCCAGGTTGATATTTAATCCTTTTGATGCACTATAAAATTTATGTATATATCTTATCTCAGCTATCTCTTTCCAGTCTATTCTGTAGTAATTTCTCTCTATAACAATCAATTGTAGATTATTTATAGTGTCCAGGAAGATTCAAATATTCTACCACATGTTTTTGTGTATTAGACATGGGATATCCATGAACTTGGGGATATGAATACGAATATTGGCACCATGGTTGCCTGGGAAGTCCAGTCACTTCCCCTCTGAATTGGCAGGTTCAATTAATGGTCACCACAGAGTGCATGCAGTCAGCACCATTCTTGTCGCGCTTATTGCAGAAGTAGCACTTCCCTGCCTCCCCATGCAGCCAACCACTCTAGTCAGGAAGCAGGATGATGAGTCTCTCTAATCAGCTGCTGAGCAGTTGGAGGGAGGGAGGGAAGTGCCGGCCTGGCTACCTTTGCAATTGGCGTGACAAGAATGAAGCTAGCTGAGTGTGCCACAACCACTAATTGGACCTGTGGGTTTGGAAGGGAGGGACTGGACTTCCCAGGCACCTGTGGTGCTGATATCTGTATTCATATCCCCAGTGATACAAATACGAATTCCAAATGTCTAGTTGTCACTTGTTCCTGGTGGAGTTTACAGAGAACAATCTCTCTTACAACTCTCTTTCCTGATTTCTCCCATACATAACATTTGCAAATGAAAAAAATGTCTGTTTCTTCTAAATTATAGAAATAACCTGTAAGCAATTAATCTCAGTTTTGGAAAGTTTGTACCAGCCACATAAGCAATTCAGCTATATCTTGGTTTGGGCAGGTGCTTCTGTGCTAGGCTGTACCAAAACCACATTTTGAAAACGGTATTTAAGTGGACAGATTTTAATATGTGATTGCGCAATCTAAAATTTTCATGCTGAATTCATTCTATGGTTACCACTAGTTGCTAAACACAAGCACAATGTTTATTGTATAAAGTGTACTGCAAAATATTTGAACTAATTAATACAAGAATTTAAGCTGTTGCATTTCCTGCAAAAGGACCATTATATCACAAGAAGTTGAAAATTAAATAAAGTGAACAGATGGTAAAAGCAAAGATGAAGAAAGCAATGCCCCTGCAAAAACTGGACAACAGGTTCAGAGAGGTGAAAATGGCAAAGAACCGCATCCTGCACAAACCAATATGGCTGCCTGTGTAATCAAGGACTGTGCCTGTGGGCTTTGCAAATAGTGATGAAGAAGCCGTTTAACTCTATAACAACATCAGTGAGTTGTTCAAGCAAATGTTTTCAGACAGCCAAATGGACCCAACAGATTCATCCTGGAAACACAAAAGCAAAGTTTGTTTTCTTTTTTTTCCCAGCAATTAAACAAATTTACAAGCCCCCCCTAGTTCAGTTAAACCAAAGGAGTTGAAGTGCTTACCAGCACCATCTATACGCAGCTATGCCTCCAGATCTCTTTAACTGTCTTATCCCAGGAAATAAAAACACCAGAAAAATGGGAAGCCTCAGGGAGTTCACTTCCTTTCCTCTTCCTATTTCTAAAGGGGGAAAAAAAGCTTTTTCATACTAAGAGCCATAATGAAATAATATTTAAATACTAAATATTTAAATATTTAAATACTAAATAAATAAGCTTCTAAGGACCTTATTATTCTTTTTTAGATTGGGGGGCTGCAGCCTGAACAGGTCCAAGGGAAGTTTAAAAAAAGGCCCTCGGGAGTTGCATGCTATAGACATTCAACCTCATTGTCCAGGTTTACAGTCTGAATAGTAATCAGAAGTATTCGTATCCTATGTTGGGTGAGTAGGACACACTAGGAATTGTACACCCCATTCTAATAGGTATGGCTGTGAAGGGAAAGACCAGAAGCTCTGGGTCTTTCTGGTAGAGCTGACTCTCTTAAAAACATCAAAGTTGACCCAAACTAGCCCTCCTTCCACCCCTGGTCTTAAGAAAGATCAAGGGACCGATGCTTGTGAATCAGAAGAAGATAGACAGGGAGGAAAGCGGTCCTGTGCTGTGGATACAAGCGACCTGGAAGAAGCCCTCAAAGGGTTAATGACAACCAACCCTTGGAAGGAAGATTTGAAGGGAAGAAGAGGGGCGGAGTTAGAGGGGGAAGAAGGGGGGTTAGGAGATATAGAGGATCCGTGGACTGGACGCTGGGAGTAGGTGCGAGTGCCGAAGGAGGAGGCCGAAAGGAGATGTAAGAGGGGTTTCATCCAAAGACTCTCTTATTGGGGGGAGACTGAGGCTAAGGCCTGCCGCAAGAAGCTTAGTGAGGCAAAAGAGGCCAGTGAGAGGGAGAGGGAAGCCCGCCAAGCATGGCATATAGAGCAGCTGAGGCAGATGGGCTGTTACCTGGTCCCTGGAGTGCCTCGCCATGAGAAGGAGACCCATCCTGGGGCTGGATGGGAGATGAAGAAACCCTCCCGCTATTAAGTCCACATGATCCAGTTGGAGAGGACAAACCGTTGGGGCAGGTCCCTGTTGGACCTTGGAATGTTACGCCCGTTAAGACATTTGATGAAAGTGCATGGGTACCCTTGCCTGAACCGTTGTCGGAGCAAGAGACAAAAAGCAAACCAAAAGTTAATGTTGAAGTTCCTTTTACTGAGTTGAATAAAAACAAGTTGTTAGCAGAGGACCCTATCTCAACTCCTTTTTGGGAAGAGCGGGAAGCCCCTGTAAACAAACCTTCACAATGGCCCTCCTGCAATCATCATCATCATCTCCTCAATGGGCAAAGGCCTTGTTGAGGCGGAGGGGCTTGTGTGCTTCAGTGAGATTGAGAGCTATGCTGAAGGGTCTCCCTAGCCAGACAGGTCTCAGCTGAGAAGCCAGATCAACTCTGTCCACCAACCCTCAATTATGATGAGAGGAAATAAAACGAAATCCATACTGAATTGGTCATCAACAAGGACCATGTCAGACGCTATAGCCCCTTGGCATCTGGTGACAAATAGGCTACAGGGCTCAGCACACCCTGTTGAGGAACCAGGACAGGCTGCTGCAAAGCTACTGGAACAATTGTGAAGACTGAGGTTGCAGGTGAGGAAGAGGGTGAACTATCCCCTCATGCGTTTGGGGCAGGAGTAGGCAACATTAGTATGTCCATCTTGCCTAGGTAGGTAGAGAACTTAAATACAGTGGTGCCTCGCACAACGATTGCTTCATACAACGATGAATTCACACAGCGATGGGTTTTTTTGAGGAATTTCCCCCATCGTTTAATGATGTTCTCTATGGGGGAATTTCACTTAACGATGTCCCTTTTTGCTCATTTAAAAGTATCTTAAAATGTTTGAAACCTGTTTTAAATGCTTGGATTCCATAGTGCACCTTGTGAAACATGTGCAAACTTAATTTGGTTTTGTTCTGAGTCTTCATTAATTTTTGGTGATTTTTTTATTTTCCCCATTTAAATCAATTGAATGGACAGTTCAATGCATTTAAATAGGGAAAACAAAAAATCACCAAAAATTAAGGACGACTCAGAACAACACCAAATTAAGTTTGCATAGGGTTCAGGAGGTGGGCTAACGATTGCAAGCATTTAAAACCTGTTCCAAACATTGTAAGGCACTTAAAAATGAGCGAAAAGGGACATCGGAAAGGACTTCAAAAGCACTGAAGCCGGCTTCAGTGCTTTTGAAGCTCTTCCGTTTTCGCTCATTTTTAAGGGTCTTACTATGTTTGGAACAGGTTTTAAATGCTTGCAATCGTTAGCCCACCTCCTGAACCCTATGCAAACTTAATTTGGTGTTGTTCTGAGTCGTCCTTAATTTTTGGTGATTTTTTGAATTTTCTCTCATTGGAATGCATTGAACTTTCCGTCCAATGCATTCCAATGAGAGAAAATTCAAAAAATCACCAAAAATTAAAGACGACTCAGAACAACATCAAATTAAGTTTGCATAGGGTTCAGGAGGTGGGCTAACGATTGCAAGCATTTAAAACCTGTTCCAAACATTGTAAGGCACTTTTACAGGAGTGAAAAAGGACTTCGCAAAGCCATTGAAACGTATTGAGTCGGCTTCAATACATTCCAATGGAGAAAACATTGTTTCACTCAACGATGTTTCCTATGGGTTTTTTCACTTAAAGACGGCAATCCGTTCCAATTGGAACGGATTAACCGGTTTTCAATGCATTCCTATGGGAAATGGTGTTTCACAGAACGATGTTTCACACAACGTTGATTTTTTTGGAACCAATTAACATCGTTGTGTGAGGCACCACTGTATAGGAGGAAGGATGACTGGCGAGTGTGTGAGAGAGAAAAGGCAGGAAAAGAGAAAAGAGAAGTGGGAGTGTTTTTGATGACAGAGGGGGAGGAGGAAGAAAAGAAAAGAAGTTGGGGACCGGAAGAATGGGCTAGTCTGGAGCAAGAGTGAAAGGAGGAATGTAGCCTGAAGGAGGAGGAGAAGAGACCACAGGTGTTTGGTGTGCCAGAAGGGGAGGAAGTGAGGAGGGAGATGGTGGATTCGTGCAAGGGCAAGGAGGACATGTCTGGAGGTACAGCATGGAGAGTTAGACCCCTTAGATGGACCATAAATGTATACCCATGGGAGAAAGGTCCCTGGAGGAAGATGGTCCATCCAGAACCGATTCTGCCGACTCAGACGTCTTGAGAAGGAGACTGGGCCTGTCACTCATGTTGTGGGACCATCTGTGCAGTGAGGAGCGGCCCCATGAAAAAGCTGACTGACAAAGAGAGGTTCAGAGCCTCCCCGCATTAAGAGATGATTGATTGGAGTATGGACTTTTGTTATCTTGAACTGAGTCTCTCTGGTAACAGCTGGTCTTGTTGGACCCACTGAAGTTGTTGATTCTCCCACACCATTTGTCAGTAAAAGTTTGGTTGATAAAAATATGACTCCTGTGTTTCATTCCGCCAAAAAGGAGGAAATGCTGTTTCGTAACAGGACCCACTCAAAACGTAAACTCAAAACTTGGACTCTCCTCAAAACTCGAGAAATTATGAAATGTTATTACAAGGCAAAACCAGCAGCCCATACTTTTCAAAAAAGAATGATAGAAATTTGGAAAGGGAAAAAATCCAAGTAGTGACATAACTAAACCAAACCTATTAATGAACCAGAGAAGGTTTATCATCTGGACTAAAGTGTACTGCAAGAACTGGTACTGCAAGAATTAGAAAAGGTGGCAAAATCAACACAGAACAATGACCATAATATGGAAGACAAATGGAGGGTAGAGGTAGACACAACAATGGAAGAAAACTTATCAACAGAGGAGCAAATTTCGTTGTATGTGTATATACTTACAATGACAATAAATTATTATTATTAAATTATGGAACAACCCAGAAATTATGAGTTGACAGAATGGCAAACATCACTGAGAGAAAAAAATAGTAACCCATATTAGCAAGAACACAGGAAGACAAAGGCTCCTCAATTTGTGCCAATTATGAAGTAAACAAGTAAAAGATCTACTGAATGATGCAAATGCTGTCATCGGAACAATCCCAACCAGCACATTAAAGGAAACAAACCAGCTCATGTATAGCACAGCTACCATAATAACCATGGAATGTGGTTACAAACTAAAAAAAAAAAAAAAAAAACCACAACAAAACAAACAAACAAAAAACCAGAAAACTCATGGCACCCCAAAATTCAGCTGGAAAGAAAAATAAACAAATTACATGCAGACATTAGCAACTTAAAACACTTGAAAGATTTATAACTTAAAAATGAAAAAGAAAAGGCCAGACTAGGCAAAACATATGACCTACAAAGGAAAACAATACAGTGGTGCTTTGACTTACAAACACCTTGATCTATGAACATTTTGAGTTACAAACAGCTCCGTTTGCAAAATTTTGCTTTGACTTGCGAATGGAGCTTCCACTTATGAACAGAAAAAAGGCAGGGGAAAAGGGCGGGAAATCCAAATAGCTAACTGTATGTGGCAATGAGGCTGCTTCTTTGTATTTCTTTCACCCCAGCAGTTAGAGAGTGTGCGATCTGAGGAGGCTGCCTGCTAAGGTAAAGTGCTGCTTTATACTTTTTAAAAACTGTTCTGGTTATTTTTGCAGCGTGATTTTTGGCTGGGGGGGTTTATGTTTCTGTGCCGTGATGGGTCTTGGGAGGGTTTGTTTGTTTTTTGGTTCCCCCCACCCATTTCCGATGGGTCTTGGGGGTTTGGTTGCTTTTTGGAGTGTTTTTTCCCATTTCTGATGGGTCTTGGGGGGTTTGGTTGCTTTTTGGGGTTTCCTCCCATTTTCAATGTGTCTTGCATGCTTTTTGCTTTGTTCTGTTTGCATTTCTGATCTGCTCCATTTGTTTTTGCAATGGTTCCTGCATGCTTCCCTTGCTTTTTGCATTTCTGATCTGCTGTTTGCTTTCTGTGCATTTGCAATGGCTCCTGCATGCCTCCCTTGCTTTTTGCTCTGATGGGTCTTGCAGACCCTTTCTGCAAGGGTCTGTGTTGGCTGGTTTGCTCTAAAATGGAGTTTAGATTCAAGTCTCCCCCCCCCTCATCTTCTCTCTCTCTCTCTCTCTGCTCTCTTTTTGTGCTGAGGGGGTCTGTTTGCTGGAATAATGGTTGCTGGTGCAGGCAGGTTCTAAAATGCAGTTTAGACTCCACTGTCTTTTTTCCCCTTAAAATCAGAAAATATTCTGTGAGGGGTTGTGCTGGCTGGTTTGCTCTAAAATGCCGTTTAGACTCAAGACTCCCCCCTCCCAATTGTCTTCTCTCTCTCCTCTCTTTTTGTGCTGGGGGGGGTCTGTTTGCTGGAATGGTTGATGGATTCTCTGGCTCCTAGGGTTTGCGTACTGCGGTGGGAACTCTCTTTTGTTTTAAAAGGTGTTGGTAGGTGGGTTTAAAAGGTGTTTGGTTTTAAAATGTGTTTCACTTAAAAGGTGTTTGGTTTGGTCGGAGGGGTCTGTGTGCCCCAGTGATGACCTTCTTTCTTTTTTCCCTCCCTCCCTCCTTTTCTGCCCTTTTTTCCCCTAAGTTCTTCTTTTAACCTAAGAATAATTTAGGGAAAAAATTATCCCCCTAGTTGTAGAGGGTGGATTAACCAGCTTTGCATTCGTTCCTATAGGAACAAATGCTTTGACTTATGAACCATGCCTTGACATAAGAACAAAAAACAGCCAGAACTGATTGATTGGGTTTCAATGCATTCCTATGGGAAATGCTGCTTTGACTTACAAATGTTTTGACCTACGAACACCATTCCATTACCTTTGTAAGTCAAGGCACCACTGCAGTTGAAACTATGGAAGAATAAAAACAGTGGGTAACAGCTACAGCAGAGAAAACTGAAATAAATAATGGAAATTTTAAACAATACAGTGGTGCCCGCTAGACGATAATCCGTTCCACTAAAATCACTGTTTAGAGAAATCATCATCTAGCAAAAAGCATTTCCCCATTGGAATGCATTTAAACCTGTTTAATGCGTTCCAATGGGGAAGAATCGTCGTTGTCTAGTGAAGATCGGCCATAGGAAAGCCACTTTGCGAACCGCCGATCAGCTGTTTAAATCGCTGTCTTGCGGAGCTTAGGTCCCGAAAACACCCGTTTTGTGAGCACGGAGGGAGCTGTCAAAATCGTTGTCTAGCCAAAATTGGTTTGCGAAGCAGGGACCAAAAATTGTCCAGTGAAATTCCCCCATAGGAATCACTGTTTTGTAAATCGCTATAGCGATCGCAAAAAGTCGATGTCTAGCAAAAAAACGGTCATGTCTAGCGAGGTACCACTGTATAGAGAAAACACACAATTTCCAAAATAATCATTTTAAACATCACTAGAAAAAATGCAGAGCAAAAGAAATTAGGCCCATGTAAAGATGCTCATGGGGTGCCATCAACTTCTACCACTGCTTAGTCCAGGGGTTCTCCATTCATATCCACTCCAAGCCTGGTGGTATAACACTTTCCTGCTTCTGCCTCTCCTGTTCCTCTTCTTGATTCCTCCCCCCCCCAATATATCCCCCTTTTCCCTTCCTTATTCCTGCCTTTTCTAACTTCTTCTCCACTTCCTGTACTTTTAACACTCCTTCACCCAGTGGTTTCCTCCTTTCCCACCTTTTCCAGTTGAACTTCAGCCTCAGGCAGCCCCTGCTCTTTATTTCTAGATTCTCCCATTTCTTCACTGTTCCCAGCTTTTGACTCATCACCTGGATCTACCTCTATCTTCCTTGCTCTCTCTGTGATCCTTCCCATCTCTCTCTCATCCCATTCTCCCAATGGAGTTGTCAGTTTTCTGACAAGTTGCATGTTTCCCCCCTGGGCTCTATTGGCTTCTCCCTCTTCTCCTCAGGAAAAGATGGCACTTGAGTCAGGATGGGTTAGTCTTGCCTCACAAACTTTTTAGAATTCTTTGAAAAGGTCAACAGGCATGTGGATACAGGCAAACCAGTGGATATGGTTGATCTGAATTTTCAGAAGGCATTTGACACAGCCCCTCACCAAAGGCTGCTGAGAAAACTCCACAGTCAAGGGATAAGAGGGCAGAGTCTCTTATGGACTGAGAATTGGTTGAGAACCAGGAAACAGAGAGTAGGTGTCAATGGGCAATTTTCACAATGGAGAGAGGTGAAGAGCGGTGTGCCCCAGGGATACGTCCAGGGACTGGTGCTTTTAAACCTGCTCATAAATGACCAGGGATAAGCAGCAAGGTGGCTAAGTGTCATGAGTGTATCCAAAGACCTGGAACCAGAAGGGTTAACTGAGGCTGAAGAGAATGCTGAGAGATCAGAAACACCTGAACCACCTCCAGATTCTCCTTCCACAGCAGACAAGCTTCGGGCCAGGCTTCAGGAAAGACTTAGGACAAGGAGATCAGAGGATCGCTCGAAGGCTGTCCACAGAAACCTATGTTCATCTAGTCCTGAGTATTGACAGGATAGAAAGCTTTCCAGCAGCTCCTGGAAAACAGCTCCCAGTGAAGCCAGAAATTCTGTGGAAGCAAGGAGAGAAAACCTTGGCTTGCATCCATGTTTCTTGAACCATGTTCCTGACTCTGAACTCTGGACTCTGCCCCTGGACTACGCTGTGTATCGGACTCTGGGCTTTGACGCTGGACCTCATTCTGTGAGTTGATTTATGGACATTGGCTTTGCATTCTTGACCATGGACTGGTTTATCGGACTTCGGCTGTTGTAACCCCCGGGAACGTGACACTAAGTTTGCAGATGACACGAAACTTTTCTGGGTGGTGAAGACCAGAAGGGATTGTGAAGAGCTCCAGAAGTAAAGTAATGCACATTGGGGCAGAAAACCAAAACTTTATTTATCAGCTGATGGGTTCTGAGCTGTCCGTGATGGGTCAGGAAAGAGATCTTGGTGTGCTAGTGGACAGCTCGATGAAAGTGTCAACCCAGTGTGCGGCAGCAGTGAAGAAGGCCAATTCCATGCTAGGTCTCATTAAAAAGGGGATTGAACATAAAACAGCCAACATTATAATGTCATTGTACATAATGCTGATAAGGCCGCGCCTAAAGTATTGCATACAGTTCTGGTTGCTGCACCTCAAAAAGGGCATAGTAGAACTGAAAAAGGTGCAGAAGAGAGAGACTCAAGTAATTACTGGGCTGGGGCACCTCCCTTATGAGGAAGGGCTACAGCTTTTGGGGCTCTTTAGTCTGAGGGGGGGACCTGATTGAGACGTATCAAATTATGCAGGGGATGGGTAAAGTGGATAGAGGGAAGCTCTTTTCCCTCTCACGCAACACCAGAACCAGGGGACATCCACTATAATTGAGTGTTGGGACAGTGAGAAAAAACAAAAGAAAGTATTTCTTTACCCAATGTGTTGTTAGTTTGTGGAACACGTTGCCACAAGAAGTGGTGATTGCATCTGGCCTTGATGCCTTTAAAAGGGGACTGGACAGATTTCTGGAGGAAAAGTCCATCACAGGTTACAAGCCATGAAGAGGATGTACACGGCTTGAAAAATACTGTTTGGCAAGCCTGTCTCTCTCACTCTCTAGTCCTGCAGTCCTCCCCCCCCCCGCTTCCATTACAAAAGGAAAACTGCCCTATTCTCGTGAGAAAACAGTTTGAGTGGCACATAGAGATACAGCTCTGCAGGAGAATGTAGAGTATTTCCATGCTGGAGAATATGGAGATTCCCTGCTCCCAATTTCAACCCAACGAGATGACATCCTGGGGTGGGAGGGAACCATGGCTCCTTAAGAGGTTGGGCACTTTTGCTTTCAGTTTTATGTTTGCTGGAGACATTCAAAAGAAAGGCATTCAAAATACAAGCTTCATGACTCCACAGGCATGCAACTGAAGTCTGAGGGTATAAATCAGTGATTCCGGAGTACGTAATACAATTTATTTTGGGTTTGTACGCATTGTTACATAGAAATAAAAGTGAACAAGTCCCCAGTTTAAATTTGTTAACATAAATTGCAAGGCTATAGTCCAGTCATGCTGACTGGTGAAATTTTTGACTGACTGGTGAGACATTCTAAAAATTTTGAAGCCCTGAGGATGATAATCAATCTCCAGGCTTAAGACGAAGGTATCTCAAAATGCCAGATGCAGGGGAGGGGTATCAGGAGACAGGTACTGTATCTAGTTGTCTCATATGCCCCTAGAGGCACCTGGTGGGGCCATTGTGAGATACAGGAAGGTGGACTAGATGGGCCCCTGGCCTGATCCAGCAGGGCTCTTATGTTCTTTTCCCTCACATAATGGCTCCTTCAACTTTTTAATAACTGTTGGATGAGCAAACAAATTCCAAAAATATGGACGAAGATAAAAGTAATCGCTATACTGAAGCCAAAGAGCCATCAGATCCCCAAAGCTACAGCCCAATCTTCCTACTATGCCACTTATACAAAGTGTTTAAAGAATATTAAACTGTCTAGCCCCTAAAACTGAACTTCTAATTCCACAATACAGTGGGGTCTTGACTTAAGAACGGCTTGAGTTAAGAACATTTTGACTTAAGAACCGCTCTCATAGGAAAATATTGACTTGACTTAAGTACTTAGATTTGAGTTAAGAACTGAAAAAACCCACGTGGGAGGCAGGGAAAGTGCAAAAAGTGAACTTTCAGTTAACTGTTGGCCAGTGAAAAGGGTGCCTGTCTGCTTCCTCATTCCTCCCAGTGTTTAGAGAGTGGATTGGGAGACAGTCTTCAGACTGCCTGGTACTGTACTGCCTGGGACTGTACGTATTTTCCCTGCCTTCCCTGAACCTTTCTTGACCTAAGAAAAAAAGAAACAAAATATCCCCCTCTAGTGGTCGAAGGCGGAATAGCAACTTCCCATTAGTTTCTATGGACGGAAAAGAGCAGATACGGATCAAATGGTTTTCAATGCATTCCTATGGGAAATGCAGATTTGACTTGAGAACTTTTTGACTTGAGAACCGCCTTCCAATACGGATTAAGTTCTCAAGTCAAGACCCCACTGTAGACAGACATTAAAGCTATATGACTCAGATCTTACATCTAACCCAGCATATAGAAGATAGTTTTTAAACACAAAATAACTGGAGCAGCATTTGTCGACCGTATAGTGGCATATGATTTTGTTCACCATCAACTGCTGCTCAAAAAACCCTACCCTCCTTACTAAAGATAATGGACTAACAGAAATTGTCCCTGTTCCATTGCAAAACTGATGATTCTTTATTAAATTTCAATTTACTGGAGAAATCAAAGAACAGTCTCCCATGGGGTGCACAAAAGATCAACCAACATGCCCATACTCCAAGCATTTTATCTTTGATGACAATCTTGCCCTTACTGTCCAGCTAACACCTGCATTAGAAAATCTTTCTTTATACTGTATTACAAAAACAACTAGTTGAAACCAAACTCCTTAAAAACACAGGTCTGTGCTTCCACTTAAAGAATGGAGAAGCAGAGAGGAGGTTCTGTTGGGAAGGCAAGATTTTGGAATATTGCCCTACCACAGTGTATTTGGCCATCATTCTAGATTGAACCCTGACCTACAAAAAACACTGTCCAAACACCAAACAGAAAGGTGCTCTCAGAAATAACATACTTAAGAAATTGGCTGGGTCAGACTTGGGTGCACATCCACAAATAATAAAAACAACTGCTATGTTCCTGTGCTACTCCATAGCGGAATACACCAGTGCTATATGGTTTAAATAAGCACATCTCAAACAACTGGATGTAGCTCTTAATTAATCATGCAGGATTATTACTGGCTGCCTGAAAATAACCCCAAATGAAAAAGTCTAATATTTGGCTGCTGCCGCCCCTCCAGAAGTATTTCAAGAGGTGCTAGCAAATAAAAACAAAATAATACATCACCAAACATACCCACTTCTTAGACACCAACCCCTTAGATATGGCTAAAATTCAGGAAATGTTTTCAGCGCACATCTCAAGCTCTAAATATTAAGCCAGAAGCTAGGCTAAACCTATAGAGAACAAAAACAATATGCCAAAAGGATGAATGCTGAAGAGTGTATCTCACTAGGAAAAGACTCTAGCTGGACTATCTGGAAGTCAATAGACTTCAATAGAATAACTGGAATAATCACTTAATAAGAATAATCAAGTAAAATGGGGCTACTTGGATCCAGGACAGATTTTCTATAATTGTGAGGAATTTCACAATTATGTTCAGGCAATTTATGTTCAGGCAATTTGTGCCCCATCACATGTACAAAAGAAGATCTAGCAAGTGGCTGAGATAATGCTATAGAAGTAGCCTGCTTCTGGTCAAAAATAGGTAATTAACATTTTAATTTGTTTTTAATTTTACCTATATTTCATATCAGCACCTAATTTTAAATTCTGCAGTGCTCTAATATGAATAAAGATAGAAAGAAAGCCGTAGCAATTTCATGGTTAACACATTTAACAGACAAAATATACTTGGGTGCAGGCTAACTGGAAGACTAAATTCTCTGTGTGTGTGTGTGCTTTGAGATCTATGGGATCTCAGCTTTGAGATTTTGGTCCTGCCACTTTGCAGACACAGTTGATCATAATATAAGACAGCTTTCTTCAGCATTTGAGGACTGTGGAATGAGCTTCCAAGAGAGACTAGGCTGTCTCCCCCATCAACATTGCCAAAATGGACTATTGAACAACAGAGAAAAACAGTGAGATATTTTCACACCAACCTGATTGGGGTGGGTGGAGGTGGCAAACATAAAAGTTGGCATATTGTTTTTTGCTTTGATTTCTGTGCATTTCTGACCTTGTCCCTTTGTTCTCTGTGCATTTCTAATCTGCTCCATTTGTTTTCTGTGCATTTGCAATGGTCCCTGCATGCTTCCCTTGCAGCTTGGATAGGTGGATGGGGGGTTATGTTTCTGTGCTCTGATGGGTCTTGCAGACCCTTTCTGCAAGGATCTGTGCTGGCTGGTTTGCTCTAAAATGGAGTTTAGACTCAAGTCTCTCCCCTCCCCCATTGTCTTCTCTCTCTCTCTCTCTCTATGCTCCGCAGGTTCTTGGTTTGGTTTAAAATGTGTTTTGCTTAAAAGGTGCTTGGTTTGGTTTTAAAGGTGTTTGATTTAAAAGTTGATTGGTTTGGTTTAAAAGAAGTTTGGTTTAATATATGTTGGTGTAAAATTGTTCCCCATAGTTCCCTCCCTTCCTCCCTCTTTCCTGCTCTTTTTTTAACCTAAGTCATCTTAGGGTGTGTTTTTTTTTTAAAAAAAAAATCTCCCCCTAGTGGTAGCAGACGGATTAACTGGTTTTGCATTCGTTCCTATGGGAACTAATGCTTCGACTTACAAACGGCGCCTCTACATACAAACAAAAAACAGCCAGAATGGATTAATTGGTCTTCAATGCATTCCTGTGGGAAATGCTGATTCGACTTACGAAAGTTTTGACTTAACATCTTCTGGGATGGATTAAGTTCTTAAGTAGAAGCACCACTGTATAACCTTGAAAGTGGGTAGTTACTACAAAAGTGAAGTAGCAAGTTTGAACTACCATATTTTTCAATGTATATGACCCCCCCCCAATGTATAAGATGACTCCCAATTTTGACCCTTGTCAGAGGCGGAGGAGCAGTCTTTATATTGGTTGATTGCTTAAAACCATAGGTCATTGCAATATATCAATGACAGCATCAAACATATGTGGTACTCTCATATCACAATTACACTTAAAAAGAAAGATTTAGGATTTTGGATGCTTGCCGCAAATCTTCTTTGCTGCCAAGGCAAATTTTGGTACTTCATGGGTAGTAAATAAATCCCTGTCCACAAGCAGCATGCAGAGTTGAGCTAGAGGAGGGCTGTCACACAAAGTTCTAAGTGTGCCTGCAAGGAATTTGTTCCTGGGGTGATCATATAAAGGACTTCTTAACAAATAATGACAAACATCTTCAACTTCTCCTGATCCACATATACAAAGTCTACGATCAAAAGGAACATTTTCATATCTTCCTATTAATATTGCAGTCGGCATACACTGAAAGCGCAAAGCTGTAAACGCTTTTCTTAGAGGGGCTGAGGTTAAATTAACAAAGTAGTCCTCCAAACAGAATGATGTTTTATACAAAGGGAACCAAAAGTTATAGAAGGAGCAGTCAATGGGCAGCCGCGAGAGGTCGCCGAGTGCGGCTGCTCCTTCACCTCCCCCGCCGCCTCCTTCTGTGTATAAAACAACCTCAATTTCTCCCCTAATGATTTTAGGAAAAAGTGCTGTTTTATACACAGAAAACCCCCGGTACCATTCAGAAGAGAGACCAAACAGGAGAAAATTCCAGAACCTGATACCTTTTTGCATCAGTTAACTACATGTCACCCAAACACAAAGCAATTGTCAGTGCTGTTTTTCAACAAGTTCTCTAGGTATCTGTTACTTGGAGCCACAAAGTAATGAAAATGCCTGGAAGAAATGGCAGTGAGCACAAGAGGGTATTCTGGAGACCATCTTGACTGTTGACATGGGTACTGTTAACATTCAGGCTGCCCTTTGCTCTATAAGGCTTGGCACCCTTTTTCCTGGCAATGTGGGCACAATATCGTGGAGCAATATCAGGCCATTTCCTGGAGTTTTGAATTGTGGATACAAAAGCACAATACCTCACATTCATAAACTGGAAGTGTTTTGAAGAACTGAATTTCCCTGTGACATCTCTGCCTATAAACTTGTCCACGACCACAGGTAGTGTGTATACACTTGACATTCAGGGTAACACTTCATGCATGTGATGAAGACAACAAGAGCCCATGAAAGATCGTGCTGTAACATAGCGTTTTATCTTTTAAAGTCTACAGTACTCTTTTTCATTTAAGTAACAAAAGCAAGGCATCAGACCTTACTGGATAGCTCTGCATCAATTCCAAAAATTGGAAGATATCCAAAAGCTGAAGGAATTGTTCTCGAAAATAAAACACTCTGCAAGGTATAAAATCAAAGAAAAGTAGCTAGAATAAAGATAAAAACCAAAACACTATAAATGAATTTTAAAGAAAGGTCCAGGACTTTAAAGGGGACCGGGAAAAAATCAGCTGTTTTCTAAGCCTTTTTTCACTTATGGACTAAAACTCTATGCACACTTATTCAAGGAGGCACAATAAAAAGCACTAAGACTTACAAACAGGTATGTGTAGTGTTGCAACCAACAATGCTCTCCTGACTAGTACCACTCACAAAAGAATTTTCACTTGGAATACAGTAAAAAAACCCTCTGCAAATATTTATACAACATTCTTTAGTCAACTGTTAAAATTAGATCAGGGGTCTCCAAACTACAGCCCGCAGGCCACAGCCAGCCCATGTGGCCATTTTGTCTGGCCTGTTGCCTTCAGCCCATGCACGTTTGTGTGTGGCGTGGGCAGTTATCCATGCGTGCATGGGTGTGTGCATGCATGTGTGCGTGCATGGGGCATATGGGCATGCAGGGGTGCAGCCAGGGATGTGCATGTGTGTGAGCAGCCGGGGGGGTGTGCAGCCATGCGTACGTGCGCAAACGTTCCTGTTCCTTTAGCCCTCAAAAACTTTGAAAATGTCCAGTGTGGACCTCACTGTAAAAAGTCTGGAGGCCCCTGTGTTAGATGGAACTCTGTAGTAAAACTCTGTTTTAAGTAGTATATCAAGAACTGGCTTATTTTGATGAGAGTTTGTGAACAAAACAGAGAGAAGATAGATGGCATTATAACAACCAAAATCCGCAACATTTGACTTTAGAGAAATGCTGAACATATGCTGAGCATTCTGAAACTTATTTCTGAAGCTTTAAACAAAATACAGAAAAAACCCTGTTTTATTGCTTATGCTGTTGAAATATGAAAGGAACCAAGTGAGCACTTAAGAACAGAGCTACAAAGTGACAAAATAAAAATAGAAGTATTTTAAAAATGAATGGTATGAGCCCTGCCTCTATCTCATTTTCTCGCAAATATTGTTCATACGTGGTACTAGGGTCAAACCTTAAGTGCTGAGGAAAAAGAGTTAGCTATGACATGATTATCCTGCAATCATCCATCTGTAATGGCAACTATAATAAACTTCTGAGCTAAGGGGGAACCATTTGAACCATATATGTTTGCTGGTGATGTTTTTAAAGAAAATCACATCAGTGAACTTGGTGGAAGTCACTTAAGCACTCGGATTTAGACTCTGCTGAAGCAATAATTTAGACTCTGTTGAAGTAATGATTTCACTTTTAACAGCACTAGCTTCTTCTGCTAATATAAAAAGAATATTCTCATCTTTGGAACCATTCATTCTAAATTGAGAAATCACTTGGGACCTGATAAAGCAGGAAAGCTTATTTCTCTTTTCCAGATTATGAACAAACAAGAAGATGAGTAAGCTACAGAGGACAGCAGTTTATGTTTTTGACGTGTGGACCTGGCTGATTGTTGTTGTTTAGTTGTTAAGTCGTGTCTGACTCTTTGTGACCCCACGGACCAGAGCACACCAGGCCCTCCTGTCTTCCACTGCCTCACGGAGTTGGGTCAAATTCATGTTGGTAGCTTCAATGACACTGTCCAAACATCTTGTCCTCTGTTGTCCCCTTCTCTTGCCTTCACTCTTTCCCAACATCAAGGTCTTTTATAGGGACTCTTCTCTTCTCATGAGATGGCCAAAGTATTCGAGCCTCAGCTTCGGGATCTGTCCTTCCAGTGAGCACTCAGGGTTGATTTTCTTCAGAATGGATAGATTTGATCTCCTTGCAGTCCAGGGGACTCTCAAAAGTCTCCTCCAGCACCACAATTCAAAAACATCAATTCTTCAGTGGTCAGCCTTCTTTATGGTCCAGTTCTCACTTCCATACATCGCTACTGGAAAAAAAACCATAGCTTTGACTATGTGGACCTTTGTCAGCAAGGTGATATCTCTGCTTTTTAAGATGCTCTCTAGGTTTGTCATCACTTTCCTCCCAAGAAGCAAGGATCTTTTAATTTTGTGGCTGCTGTCACCATCTGCAGTGATCATGGAGCCCAAGAAGGTAAACTCTGTCACTGCCTCCATATCTTCTCCTTCTATTTGCCAGGAGGTGATGGGACCAGTGGCCATGATCTTAATTTTTTTGATGTTGAGCTTCAGACCATTCTTTGCACTCTCCTATTCCACCCTCATTAAGAGGTTGTTTAATTCCTCCTCACTTTCTGCCATCAGAGTGGTATCATCTGCATATTGGAGGTTGTTGATATTTCTTTCGGCAATCTTAATTCCAGTTTGGGATCCATCCAGTCCTGCCTTTCACATGATGGGTTCTGCATATAAATAAGCAAGGAGACACTATACAGCCTTGCTGTACTCCATTCTCAATTTTGAACCAATCAGTTGTTCCATATCCAGTTCTAACTGTTGCTTCCTGTCCCACTGTGAGACAGTGGATTTGACTTTTGGCTCCAAATTCATTTCAAAGAAATCAGTAGATCTGTCTTGTTTCAAAACAGGTGTGGGATTTATTGGGGCATTAAACAATAAACAAGTGTCTGGAACATGATGATGAGTCTTTTCTCCTTCTGCCAACTGGTCCGAATGGGCTTCCATTTGTCGAACAGGAACGGGTTTCTATAACTGCAGTCCCATGGTCCCAGGAGATCAGTGGAGGCCCAGTCCTTTACCTCTACCTATTGACTGTAGCACCTTAACAGCGTCATCTTTTAAGATTTTAAATAGTTGAACTCGAATGCCATCACCTCCACCGGCCTTATTGTTAGCCATGCTTCCTAGGGCCCACTTGACTTCGCTCTCCAGGGTGTCTGGCTCAAGGTCAGCAACCACACTATCTGGGTTGTCTGGGACATCCAGATCTTTCTGGTATAATTCCTGTGTATTCTTGCCACCTCTTCTTGATGTCTTTTGCTTCTCTTAGGTTCCTACAATTTTTGTCCTTTATTATATCCATCTCTGTACAAAATGCTCCTTTAATAGCTCAAATTTTCTTGAACAGATCTCTGGTTTTTCCCTTTCTATTATTTTCCTCTATATCTTTGCATTGTTCATTTAAGAAGGCCCTCTTGTCTCTCCTTGCCAGCCTTTCGAAGTCAACATTTAATTTTCTGTAACTTTCCCTATCTCCCTTGCATTTTGTTTCCCTTCTCTTTCCTGCTATTTGTAAGACCTCGTTGGACAGCCACTTTGCTTTCTTGCATTTCCTGTTCTTTGGGATGGTTTTTGTTGCTGCCTCCTGTACAAATGTTACGAGCCTCCATCAATAGTTCTTCAGGCACTCTGTCCACCAAATCGAGTTCCTTAAAACTGTTCATTACTCCCACTGTGTATTCATAAGGGATTTGGTTTAGATTATACCTGACTAGCCCAGTGGTTTTTCCTACTCTCTTCAGTTTAAGCTTGAGTTTTGCTATAAGGAGCTGATGATCAGAGCCACAATCAACTCCAGGTCTTGTTTTTGCTGACTGTATAGAGATTCGCTATCTTTGGCTGCACAGAATGTAATCTATCTGATTTCGGTATTGCCCATCTGGTGATTTCCATGTATAAAGTCGCCTCTTGTGTTGTTGGAAAAGAGTGTTTGTGATAACCAGCTTGTTCACTTGACAAAACTCTATTAGCCTTTGCCCTGCTTTGTTTTGAACTCCAAGGCCAAACTTACCTGTTGTTCCTTTTATCTCTTGACTCCCTACTTTAGCATTCCAGTCCCCTATAATGAGAAGAACATCTTTCTTTGGTGTCAGTTCTAGAAGGTGTTGTAGGTTTTCATAGAATTTGTCAATTTCAGCCTCTTCAGCATCAGTGGTTGGTGCATAAACTTGGATTACTGTGATGTTGAAAGGTCTGCCTTGGATTCATATTGAAATCATTCTATCATTTTTGAGATTGTATTCCCAGTACAGCTTTTCCCACACTTTTGTTGATTATAAGGGCTACTCCATTTCTTCTACAGGATTCTTGCCCACAATAGTAGATATAATCATCTGAACTGAATTTGCCCATTCCCGTCCATTTTAGTTCACTGATGCCCAGGATGTCAATGTTTATTCTTGCCATCTCCTGTTTGACCACATCCAGCTTAACAAAGTTCATAGATCTTACATTCCAGGTTCCTATGCAGTATTTTTCTTTGCAGCATCGGACTTTACTTTCACTTCCAGGCGCGTCCGCAGCTGAGCATCCTTTTGGCTTTGGCCCAGCCACTTCATTAGCTCTGGAGCTACTTGTACTTGTCCTCCGCTTTTCCTCAGTAGCATGCTGGACACCTTCTTCCAACATGCTACTGAGGGGCTCATCTTCCAGCATCATATCTTTTAGCCTTTTCTTTCTGTTCATGGAGTTTTCTTGGCAAAGATACTGGAGTGGCTTGCCAGTTCCTGCTCCAGTTGGATCGCGTTTAGTCTGAATTCTCCACTATGGCCTGTCCCTCTTGGGTGTCCCTGCCCAGCATAGCCCATAGCTTCTCTCAATTACTCAAGCTCCTTTGCCACGGCAAGGCAGCAACCTGTGAAGGGAAACCAGGCTGATACTCTTTTTATAAAAGATATTTTGAATAACCACTTCAGTTAACAAGTATGGATGTTTAAGCAAATTAAGAATACATAATGTTAAAGTTTTAAACAAAACTATTTAAATTGCTATTAAGGTCATAATTTATTCATGAAGGTCATAATTATTTTTCTCCTTCCAATGAAGTACAGCAGATAAGTTGTCCAAATATGAATTATTAACCTATTAAACTGTAGTTAATTCACTTCACAATAAATTCTTAATTACCTATGATGTATTTCTAATAGTATAACCAAATCAGCAATTGTTTTTGAAATAACTGTAAAACTGATTTGAACAGTTAATCTAAAAATGAAACCTTCATCTGGTTTGAAATACAGTGGTGCCCCGCATAGCGAGCGCCTCGGGTTAACGACGAATCCGCATAGCGACACGTTTTTTGCGATCACAAAAGCGATCGCATTGTGATGTTCTCAATGGCTAAAAATCGCTTTGCGATGATCTGTAAGCGTTTTGCTTACCGATTTTCGTATAGCAATGTTTTGGGAACAGCTGATTGGCGGTTCCAAAATGGCCGCCAGAAAAAAATGGCAGCCCGCAACGTTTTCGCGCCCTTTACTCACTTACCGGGCAGCGAAAATGGTGGCCGCATGGAGGATTTCCGCATAGCGGTGAGTTTACAGCCTATAGGATCGCATTAAACGTGTTTTAATGCGTTCCTATGGGGTTTTTTGCCCCACATAGCGACGAATCCGGATAGCGACGATGTTTTTGGAACGGATTATCGTCGCTATGCGAGGCACCACTGTATTAAGGTTATGTGAGCAAGAATGAGTCTTTGTGTAGAAAACCATGATTTAAATGTCGTCTTGCCAAATAGTGATTTAAATTGGTTTTATTTAACTCAAATCCACTCTGATTCTAATCTATGATGTTCCCTTTCAGGGTTTGGCATAGAGCAGTCAAAAGTAGTTTATACCATTCCCTTTTTCAGGGGGCACCCTGGAACTGTACAGTTTGCCCAAAGCAACACAGGTTGGCTCTTCTCCTGGGATGCAAAGTGGAGAATCGAATTCCCAACCTCTGACTCCACAGTCAAACACTTAACCCACTGAGTTATGCAGGTAACAGAATAATAATTTACTTTAACAGCCCTACATGCTCCATTTACAAAACTGGAAGCCTCACCTCCCCCATCCACCTGCTTTCACACTTAATAAAGGTACAAGGAAATTATTCTCCAGTTTGTTTTTCATTAAGAAACTGCCCTATATGCAAAAGCAAAGTGGGGAGAATCATTTTTATGAGGCAACATCATCAAAATAGTGTATTCTTAAGTACTTCAGAGAGGAAAGTACAATCTAAAGATTTCCAATGATCCTTAAATAAATCGTAACAGGAGATTCAGAAGAGTTTTGAGTAAGACATCAAGTGGTCTTAAAATAAGATGTCACCATCCAGATAATTTAACTGGTAGAAGTCAGTCTAATAAAATAATGGAACTTAATCAGCCTGTGATAGAAAGGTAAGCTAAATACTGTACATTGCTCTCCAGCAATGGTGTAGTTCCTGGTATGCAAGGATGGTAGAATACCTTTCACTGAATTAGTCATGGTGGTGCCTTAAACAGGAAACTGACAGATGCAACTGAAGTTTTTCCAGTCATGAATATAATCATGATAGTGAACACAAAAATGTAATCATACAATACGGGGCTACATTCTTGTAAATTCAAAGCGGATCAACACTGGTTCCCACATGAACACTAACCACTAAATGTGCAAATCTTGCTTTTGCTTTTAAACTTGATTTTATTATAAACTTTAACATTATATTTATTTAATGTGTTTTAAAATATTGTGATAATGTATTTTTTGGTTTTCAACCTTGTTTCTTTTAATACTATAAGCCACATTGCATCCTCTAGGAGAAAGGTGGCATATAAATATTTTATATATATAATAATAAATAATAAATTTCACTGAGAATTGTGCTGGATGTCATGCAATTCTCATCCTTTCTTCATCTTCCTTGGAAGCATAAACCAAAATTTTATTCTTCCTTTCACTGACTCCTTCCTCCACTGTTGCCACAGAAACTGTGGGGCCCAATTCTTTCACATCTCCAACAGCCAACTTTATTTCCTATCCTCAAGGCCAAAAAAGTTATCTCATAATCTGGTGTTAACTTCTTGGGAGGTTTACAGGACAACTAGGATATCCATGAATAGCACTGAGCAGCTCAAGGGACACTTACAGAATTTAAGGGAAAGACACAACGAAGCGCCACTCCCCACAAGGATAAGCATCTTCTTAAATGAGCTTTTTTTGTGTGTGGACTTGTGGAGGATTTGCTGGAAAGCCCTCATGAAGCCAGAACTGCTGTCTTGGAGAGAGGACAATAGCCGGCAGAGATAAGGGGAAGAGATCAGAGGGAGGAAAGGAAACCACTCTGCCATGAAGTTGATAGAATGGAAGTTGGAATTTTGGTGTTTTTTTTATGAAATAGATTTTAGAAAATATTAAAATTTTACTGGCATGCTATATTAGTTAGTTCTTTAAGGTGCCAAAAGACATCCACTTGCTTCACTTATAAGTGTGCAAACCCACTATTTCCATGTTAATAATCACTGCTAAAAACCCTTTCTCCTGTTTTGCATTGCTTAAGCCTATTCTTTACTTGCTTCTCATTTACTCTACCACAGCCTTTCCTACTTGGACAACTGCTTCTCTGTTCCTCCTACTGGATGTGTTAGCAAACTTAACAGCTTTTTAAAGCAAGGACAAATGCTCCCTAACATGTTTAACTTGGGCGCAGCCTACAGAGCTCAAACATGCTTTCTTATAGAGATTTAGCTTTAAGAAAGCTATAATGGGATTGCAAACTCCCAAAAAGACTGCCTCAAAAAAGAAACACCTCACAAAAAAACCCTGTCCAAGGGGCAATGATTCTGCGGGGACAAATAGGAAGAGCCGCTGGTAAGATGAGGCAGAGCTGGGCCACGAGGCCCATATACACTACAGGGCGGTCATCGGTGGCAGGTGCTACCTTGGAAGCAAAAAGCAGCGTTGCAGAAATATAGCAGCAAACAATTAAACGGGCAACGAGCGACGGGATCAGACCGGAAGCCTGTGGACAACACTCTGCAGCCGCCCGTGGAGGAGGAGGAGGAGCCCGTTCCAGAGAGGGCGCCCACCTAACGTTTCACGGACCCCACAGGAAGCCTCGCGAGAGGGCCACTCCTCTCCTCTTCCTCCCCCCCCCGCACGCACACCCACAAAGTCCACGGAACTCTTTTTCCCCCTCTCGGCCTTCACTGGCGCAGATAGAAAAGCGAAGCACGGGCCCGCGCTGCGCCCCGTTGGATCGGGCGCTGTTCCCCCTTTCCCTCACCTTCTCTTCGGTACACGAGACGATGATAGACGGGTACTTGCGGCTCAGCCACCGGAAAAACGCCGGGACTCCCATCGGTTATGATTTCCACTACTCGGGCCAGCCGAGCCCTGCGAAAGGTAACCGGCGGCGGAGGGGGGGGGCAAAAAAATTTCCGGGTCACCAGGTCATGGTTAAGCCTGACGGGAAAAAGGCAAGCTCTGGGCGGGAAGGGGAGGTGGGGCCCGTCAGGTCACGTGACTCGTGACGCAGGGGCTTCCCGCTCGAACCCGGTGTGGGGACGTGTGCAGAGGCGAAAGCGGGGGGTTTCTGCGAGGAAGCTTCGGAATGGGGGGCAGGAGAGGAGCGTCGGGTCGAACTCGGAAGGAGGGAAGGCAGGCGCTGCCTTGCCCGGCCCAACAGATGCCGGCCGATTTGTGAGGCAGGCGCGGCGGCGAAGCTTTACGAAATGGGTCGCCCCAACTTCTAAACAAACAGTTGTGTTCTTTGGAAGCAACTTCCACTAAAATTCTGTTGATAACAATTATCTCATGTGCCACAATAATTCTCATTTCTAGATTGGACATGCTTCGTTTTTTGATACAGTTGCACATTTATGGGATCTACTCCGCGAAGGACTTTGTGGTAGAGCGTATACATTCTGGCTGCTGGAAATCCCATGTGGCTGTTGAATTTTAAATTCTTAAGTAAGCAATTAAAAGGATCCAGTAGCTGATATAAGGCATCTTCCTGTATTCACCGATTCCATTTTGCGTCCGGAGGACACAGGAAGTGCCTATTAGAAAGACAACGGGCCAGTCTTAAGTTTGTGAGCGAAGTTTGATGTCAAGCCCTCTTAACTCCATTAAGGAATTTGCAAGCACCTTTTTAATTCTTGCATTAAAATGAAAGCAGGGTTTAGAAAAGAATATAGATATGGTGGCTGGGGATTCTGGGAGTGAACAAACTGTGTTTGCAAGTTCTGCATGAAAGAGACTAAAGCTGCAGTCCAAAACATGGAATTAAGTTTCTACCCAATAGTAGCAGGGCTTTTCTCTACAGAAACGTGCATCGTTATCACTGTTTACAAATGTGTAAAATCTAAGGGTGTGACCACGTTGGAAAGCCAAATTGGAGTGATTCAGCTTTGCAGTGATTAGATTTGCAGCATGAATCATATTTGAAATCATAATCAGTGATCACACAGGGGCTGCAGATTAATTCAGGGATCCACCCTTCATACTGGGTGCGGTTCAAGTCATTCCTGCCCACAGCCTCCTTTTCTTCCTCTGGTCCTGCATCTGCCAATCATTTATGGTTTGCTGTGAAGCTGCTTTCTCAAAGCTTCAAAGTACTACATTTCCCAGAAACCTCTCTACAAAAAACTAACATGGAAAGGTACTTGACAGTCTAAGAATATGGAACATTAAAGTCTGAGAAGTAATTTGCAAAATACATTATAATTTACATGTCAGAATGATTCCTTAACAGGGATCACCAACTTCCCTTTCCCATTCATTACTTTTCCCTTACTTTCAAGTAATGTGTGCAGGAATTGCCTCACCTCTGGTCACAGTTTATCATACCAATTAGGGATAGGCGATTGATTATTCTGATACCTCCATGCAAAAGCACAGCTGCCATGTGTCCACTCAGCCCTCCCCCAGCTCTTCCCCAGGTCCACAGACCTGGCAGTGTGTGAGGACAAGTCAGTGAACCAGCCATTCCGGAGGAGGGCTGAGTGGCCAAATGGCAGCTCTGCTGCTGCGTGGAGATATTCAGATCTAGGAATCTGAAAAATTCAGTGCCTTTCCCTAATACCATTAGTTAAAAACCCTATGTGAACAGATATAAGGTAATTCCTGAATACATTCCTTGAAAGTAAGGGAAAAGAGTAATGGGTGAGGAGGTGATTTTAATGACACTTCCAAAGTGCTAATTAATTAATTAACAGCACTAAGCTTTTGCTTCACAACAAAAGGAGCTTTCCACATGATCTGACAGGATTCAGGACTAGCACTTGATTCCCCACATTAAAATGACAGTGCTTTGCTTTTGCATTCCCCCCCCCCCCAAACCTGCCTGAGCATGCCCGCCTCTGTCACTGAAACACTCTATCCACAGACACACACCCTGTCTGTACCAGAATGTATCACAACATAGGAAAATGCCCATTCAGATTCTTCGGGCTTTTAAAAAGCAGAAGCTTCCCAGCAGCAAAAAAATTTTTTTTAGAAAGCTGTATCATTCTAGCTATGGAAACTGAAAACTATAGCCATGGAAAAGTTTCAGATGTAGAGTTTCTGTACTCTTACTCCTATCTGAAAAGAACTGTAAGTACTGATATCAACTCAAAGCTTTGTTTTGTTGAGGAATTGGGAGTTTTTTCCCCCCTGCTGGCCTTCTTTCTGTCTTCTGATTGTTCAGTGTGTGAACTTGTCCCTTCTAGTTGTTTTGGTTTTTGTAATAGATTGGGATTGTTTTTGTTTTCTACTTCCTTTTCTTGAAAAGCTACAATTTACACCATTTCACAAATGAAAATAGAAACACTATTACACTGCCTGAGCAAACACACTACCGTTACACAATGCTATGTATTCTTCTGTTCCTGCCTCCTCTTGTATTCCTTCTGACATAGCTTGCCTGGAACTGGCTTCTGAGGCAGGCTCAATAGTAAGCTGAACATCACTCTTCTGTAGATGTAGAAATACTTAAGTCTTCTATCTAATGGATATATTTGTATAGAATAACTATAGCTTAAGCACATTCAATAGTATTTTCTTTCTGGATAAGTGGATGGACTTGGTATGTGGAAAGAGAGCCTGAAAGTGGTATTTCAAAAACCAAGAACTAATAAACATAGTTACAACATGGATCTACCCATATGACTTTAGCATAAACTCTAGCCTTTCCTTTTAAAGATACATACAGTAGTACCTTGGTTTATGAACACCTCGGTTAATGTAATTTTCGGTTTACGAACGGAAATCCATTTAAAATAATGCCTTGGTTTACAAAACAAATTTCACAATACGAAGGAAGTTTCCCCAGGATGCACTGTGCCTGGAGGTTTATAGCGCTGCCCCCATTCCTATGGCAATCTGCATTTTGGTTTACTAATTTTTTGCATTACGTAACTTCCCGGAGAATCCATTAAATTTGTAAACTGAGGTACCACTGTAACTAACACAATTGTCTTATGCTATGTTATTTGACAGTTCACAGTGAACCTCACCAGCTACCACATGTGAAATAACAGATTGTGCACTAGTCACAATGGATTAGTCAAAATTGTGTCTTAGCCCAAGACTTCTACATACATCTACATTTTTCACAGCATTTTCAAAGACTGAAATTTATCAGTGACCAATAACAGAAAACAGAGCACATGGAAAAGTATTTTATTTAAAGTGAGATGCTTGCAATTAGAAAATGTTAACTATTTTGGCCAGTCTCAACTGGTGCTCTGCAGATTCCCCAGTTTCTGTAGTTAACAGTTCACCATCGTAAGTATTATGCAACACTTTCTGGCTGGCGCAGTGGTTAAACCACTGTACTGCAGCTAAAACTGTGCTCACGACCTGGGGTTCAAATCCCAGGTAGCCGGCTCAAGGTTGACTCAGCCTTCTATCCTTCCGAGGTCGGTAAAATGAGTACCCAGCTCGCTGGGGGGGGCCATGTGTAGCCTGCATAATTAAATTGTAAATCGCCCAGACAGTGCTTGAAGCGCTATGGGGCAGTATATAAGCAGTACGCTTTTTGCTTTGATTTGTCTTGGGATAGTCCCTACTTCCTAGTATAACTTCTGAACGTAATTTAACTACAGTAATTGGCATTACTAAGGCCAAACATGCAACATGTAAAAAAAAAGTTGGGGCCCTCTGAAGAATCATTTTTCTTAGCTTTGGGTGCAATTGCCACATGCTATTAAATTCTACTTTTTTCTCTACTCTATAATCGGGACCTACGAGCAATGAAGCGAAACAGGAGATGGCTAGAGTGCATTTGGAGAGAGGAACCGACGGATCATAATAGGAAAGCTGTCAGGATCGCAACTAACCCTTACCTAGCCAAGGTAAAGGCTGCTAGACAATCACACTTCGCTGACCGGATAAGTGAAGCTTCAAATCAGCAGGCGGAATTATTCCATATAGTTTGCGATCTATCTGGAATTGGTCTCGGTGATGGGCCTCCCTCTAATATCTCACCTGACTAATTTGCATCATTTTTAAAATCAAAAGTGGAGGCCATCCGCTGGCATCTCCCTCCTTTAAATATAGTGGATCGAGCAGAGATGTTTAACGCTCCGCCTTGCCCGGTGACACTCGAGCGCTTTCAGCCTGTGACACCAGATATAGTGGACAAAGCGCTTGATCGATGTCGGGCCACCACTTCCTCTCTTGACCCTTGCCTGGCCTGGCTAATCAAAGCAACCAGGCCTATAACAATGGAATGGGCCACAGCGATAATTAATGGGTCTCCTGCCCTCAAGGTTTCTCTTGCCCTCAAGAAGACACTCATTAGGCCCCTTATGAAGAAACCAAATTTGGCGGCGGACAAAATGGGCAAATATAGGCCCGTCGCCAATGTTTCCTTCCTTAGCAAAGTGGTAGAGAGGGTGGTGGCTGATCAGCTCCAGCCGCTTTTGGATGAAACTAACATTCTGGATCCATTTCAGTCAGGATTCAGGCCACGCCATGGTACAGAAATGGCACTGGTTGCACTGTTGGATGACCTGTTGAGGGAGGCTGACAGGGTCAATATGTCCTTGTTGGTCCTCCTCAATATCTCAGCTGCCTTTGATACTGTCGACCACGGTATCCTCCTGGGGAGGCTCTCCGAGTTGGGAATCGGTGGCCTGGCGCTTGCCTGGCTCAGTTCTTTCTTGGAGGATCGTCCCCAGAGAGTCCAGCTTGGAGAGAGTGTCTCAGCCCCGTGGAGTCTCAATTGTGGGGTTCCATAGGGGTCGATTATCTCCCCAATGCTGTTTAATATCTATATGAGGCCGCTGGGTGGGGTCATCAGGGGATGTGGGGCTTCGTGCCATCAGTATGCCAATGACACCCAGCTTTACATCTCCTTTTCACCTACTTCAGTGGATGCCGTTCTGGCCCTTCAGTGCTGGAGGCCGTACTGCAATGGATGCAGCTGAATGGGTTGAGGCTGAACACGGACAAGATGGAGGTCTTGAGGGTGGGCGGCCCCCCCACTGGCAGTTTGGGAGACTCCCTCTCTTTTTTGGGGGGGTGACTCTCACCACACGGAGTGAGGTTCACAGCTTGGGGATACATCTGGACCTGGCGCTTACCATAGAAACCCAGGTGGTGTCCATGGCCCGCTCCGCCTATTTTCATTTGTGGTGGATCGCCCAGCTGCAACCCTACCTTGATGGGGGGTCCCTCACTACTCTCGTCCACACGCTCGTAATCTCGAGATTAGACCACTGTAATGCACTCTACGTGGGGCTACCTTTGAGATTGATGCAGAAGCTTCAGATGGTGCAGAACGCGGCAGCCAGACTTCTTAGTGGGCTGAGAAAACACCAGCATATCTCCCCCACTCTGGCCGCCTTACACTGGCTGCCCATTCGCTTCCGCATCGACTTCAAAGTGCTAATGATGATGTATAAAGCCCTAAACGGTTTGGGACCTTGGTATTTGGCAGATCGCCTTCTCCCACCCAGATCTACCCGAATTACTCGGCATAGCCAGGACGGTTGGTTGAGGGGCCTAATGCCGAGAGAGGCCTGGAAAGAACAGGAAACGGGGCCTTCTCGGCAATGGCCCCTCGACTATGGAACAGCCTTCCATCAGAGATCCGCCTGGCTCCCTCGCTGGGTGTTTTTAAGAGCCACTTAAAAACTTGGCTCTTCAGGCAGGCCTTCCCTCCTGTCAATTCTTGAATTCTATCTTTCTGTTCTTTCATTCCCCATCTTGATCATACTATATTTTTGTTTCAATTTTTATGATTATGATTATGTTTGACTATGATTGTAATATTTTTATTGTCATTTAATGATATTTTATGATTTTGTAAGCCGCCCCGAGTAGACGCTGTCTAGGGGGGGCGGGGTATACATCGAATGAATGAATGAATGAATAAAATACTCCCAAACCTCGTCTGCATCAAAGTTGCAGAAAAATCTGTTTTCAGCAGGATGGAGAAAATCAATGCCTTACAGATTTTTTAATTTAAATTGTTTTTTTTTTATTGTATTGCTAAAATCTTTTAATTTTTAAAAATAATTAAATAATTTAATTTCAAATGTGTCATAGCTGAACAATTTCACTATGAAATAGGGATTATAAATTATAATATTACTTTATGACACAATATCTATATACAGGGCTTGAAAAATGAACTTGTCCACTCGTCTGTGACGAGTGAAAAAAATGCTGCTTGACGAGCCACAGCTCCCTGCCTCCTTACCCTCCATCTCTCTCTTTTTCTCTCTGAGCCTGCAGTACTCTCCTCCTATTGCAAAAGAAAAACAGCCCTCTTCTCTTGAGAGTTTGAGCGGCACATAGATATATAGCTCTACGGGAGAATGTAGAGTAGCCCCATGCTAGAGAATATGGAGATTCCCTGCTCTGAACTTCAACTGAATGAAAACACATCCTGGGGTGGAAGGGAACCGTGGCTCCTTAGGAGGCCGGGTGCTTTTGCTTTCAGTTTTATATTGTTGGAGACATTCAAAAGAAAGGCATTCAAAATACAAGCTTCATGACCTCACAGGCATGCAGGTAATAACATAACCCAAGTATATTTATTTTGGGTTTGTACACATTGTTATGTAGAAATAAAAGTGCCTAGTTTAAATTTAAAATAAATTGCAAGGCTATAGTCCAGTCATACTGATTGGTGAGACATTCTAAAATTTTTCAAGCCCTGTCTATATAAAAACTCCAGATGGCCCAACAGTTTTCAAATTAAGGCCCTGTGTTTATGCATTTCTACTGGTTGCTGTACAGATTAATCAATGTACAGTGGTGCCTCGCTTAGCGACGTTAATCTGCTCCAGGAAAAACGTCGCTAAGGGATTTCGTTGCTAAACAGTTTAAGACACTTTTACAGGAGCGAAAAGGGGCATCGGAAAGAGCTCTTTGATCTCCATTTCCCTTTTAAAGCTCTTTCCGATGTCTCTTTTCACTCATTTAAAAGTGCCTTAAACTGTTTGACGCCTGTTTTAAATGCTTGCAATGGTTAGCCCACCTCCTGAACCCTATGCAAACTTATTTTGGTGTTGTTCTGACACTTCGTTAATTTGTGGTGATTTTTTGTTTTTCCCCTCATTGAACTCCATGCATTTCAATGAGGGGGAAAACAAAAAATCACCACAAATTAACGAAGTGTCAGAACAACACCAAAATAAGTTTGCATAGGTTTCAGGAGGTGGGCTAACCATTGCAAGCATTTAAAACAGGTTCCAAACATTGTAAGACACTTTTACAGGAGCGAAAAAGGACGTCGCAAAGCCATTGAAATGCATTGAGTCAGCTTCAATGCATTTCAATTGGGGAACCGGGTTTCACTCAACGATGTTTCCTATGGGGATTTTCGCTCAAGGACGGCAATCCGTTCCAATTGGAATGGATTAACCGGTTTTCAATGCATTCCTATGGGAAATGGTGTTTCACAGAACGATGTTTCACACAACGTTGATTTTTTTTGAACCAATTAACATCGTTGTGCGAGGCACCACTGTATCTAGATGTTAAAATGTTTAACTGTATTTTCAAAACAAAATTGAAAAACCCAGATGCTCATTAAATTTCACCTGAAATCTTAACACAGCTCCATGCATACAATGGGGATAACAGCAGTTACATGCGCTCCACAGTCACCTCTAATCAGCAGCACTTTACTCTGATGAGGACATCTTGTGTGTGCTAAGCTGTGCAACAGGATTTCAGCCACTGTGTTTATTGTCAAATAAAAATCTACCACACCGTGTTGATTTAGTTAAAGAAACCCATTTCAGTGTCTGGAGATATCAACTGGTTTGAATAAAAATAACTTAATAAAATCTTCTGAATTTTCATGGTTTACCTGTTCAACTGGAGATTGTTCTGTTAACTTCATAAATACAGATTACACTGAGCTTTTGGTAACTAAAATAATTGTTCATTTTCTAATATGATTTCAAAACTGATCTTAAAAGTGTATTTCAGAATAAATCAATTTTTCAAATGTATAAGGGTCCTCTGGAAAAAAACGTTTATTTTTGAGCAGTATGAAATTTACATGTGTAATTTAAGGTTGCAGCACTGATGAGTGAACTGCGGGGAAGAAGCTCATTATTAAATTAAACTAGTCTTTCTGAGTAGTAATTTAAATCACATTTTTTCATTAGTTTGATTTAAATCAAATCCACCCTGGTTTTCAGTGTCCCAAAACTTAGTTTGTACTTGTTCAGATTTTTATATATTTAAACCTTGAAGGAGAGGAAGCTATAAAATCTGAACAATGTAATGTAAAAAACAAAGGGGTTTTCTTGATAGAACATATTGGCTGAAATAGTGTTATTTATTGTAGTAAGCCAAAATAGGTGTACTAATGGAATAGCCCTGCTAAATCGATGGAACTTACGGAGTTGTCTCACCAAACCGCACTGATTCAATTGGTTTTCTCTAGCTGTGACTTACTAGGTATGCCAAGCTACAGCATTTCACCTTAAATGTTGATGCATTTGTGTGGTGATTACTGAAACAAAGGAAAGGCTAATTGCCTTGGAGAGAGAGAGAACAAAAGGAGTCGACAACAGTTGTCCAAACCCGTGGAGCCTCACGGCAACGCCCCAAGGGCTCTGTTTATTGACTTAGCATGACTACACAATATGTTTATGAGAGAAACAGATAGGATAGTGGTTACCTAATCATTAACTAAGATTGGCTAAAATAACTTTTTGGTCTTATACTCTATTTCTTAAGCGGAAGGGCAGAAGAAGAGCCTACCCCTCCTCTTGGCCGCTGCAAGTCTATTTAATTTAAATAGGCATCCTTCAGTCTCGTGAAAGACTATAGTACAATGTGCTCTGAATAGAGGTCTTAGTGTGGCTGAGAAGGCCAATTCGAGAGTGACAGTCTATTCCACATTGAAGACAAATGCAATCTGTCCCCTGTCCAGCTCCCTGATTTTGCTGCTTCCGGGACTGCCTCTTTGCCTCAGCCTGCTGGACAAGGGTCTCTTCAAATTGGGAGAGGCCATGATGTACTACCTGCCTCCAGGATGAACGCTCCGATGTCAGGGTTTCCCATCTGTTGAGGTCCATTCCTAAGGCCTTCAGATCCCGCTTGCAGATATCCTTGTATCGCAGCTGTGGTCTCCCTCTGGGACGATTTCCCTGCACTAATTCGCCATACAGGATCTTTCGGAACCCGACCATCAGCCCTTCTCACAAGATGCCCAAGCCAATATAGACGTCGCTGTTTCAGTAATGTATACAGTACATGCTAAAAATTCCAGCTCCTTCTAGGACTACTGTGTTTGGCACTTTGTCCTGCCAGGTGTTACCAAAAATGCATTGGAGACAACACATATGGAACGTGTTCAGCTTCCTCTCATGCAGTGCACAAAGGGTCCAGGACTCACTGCAGTACAGGAGTGTGCTCAGGACACAGGCAGTGTAGACCTGGATCTTGTTATATGTCGTCAGCTTCTTATTGAGCCATACTCTCTTTGTGAGTCTAGAGAACATGGTAGCTGCTTTGCCAATGTGTTTATCCAGCGTGACATCTAGGGAGAGAGTGTCGGAGATCATTGAGCAAAGTCATGAACAACCTCCAATTCTTGTCTGGAGATGGTAATAGAGGGAGGTGAGTCCACACCCTGGCCCATGACTTGTGCTTTCGTTAGGCTGATTGTTAGTCCAAAATCTTGGTTACTAAAACGTTTCATAAGTTGTTGGAGCTCTTCAGAAGAATGGGCAACAACAGCTGCATCATCGGCGAAGAGAAGGTCCTGTATGCATTTCAGCTGGACTTTGGTCTTCACTCTCAATCTAGAGAGATTAAAGAGCTTTCCATCTGATCTAGTCCAGAGATAGAAACCTTCTGTTGCAGTTCCAAAGGTGTGCTTCAGCCTGACAGCAAGAAAGATCCCAAACAGAGTTGGCGCAAGGACACAGCCCTGTTTCACTCTGCTTCAAATGTCAAAGAGATCTGAGGTTAAGCTGTCAAAAACTACAGTGCCCTTCATTTCCTCATGAAAGGACCTGATGATGTTAAGGAGTGGATTGGACATCCAATCTTTGGAAGTATTTTTAAAAGGCCATCCCGGCTGACCAAATCAAAGGCCTTTGTAAGATCTATGAAGGCCACAAAGAGTGGCTGTTGTTCCCTACATTTCTCCTGCAACTGTCTGAGGGAAAATACCATGCCAATGGTGGATCTATTAGTTTGAAATCCATACTGTGATTCTGGATAGACTCTGCCTGCAAGCACTTGGAGTCTCTTCAGCACAACATTTAAGCAAGTAAACACACACAATATCATCATCCAGTTTCTCTTGTTCTTTGCAGGATATATATCCCTATTTAGTTCAGGAGGATTGTGTCTGAATCCAGATGTAAATACTTCACTGATTGTCTGTAAAAAGTTTATTACTTCATTTTTTATAATGATTTATATCTTGCCATTAACACAAACACTTGCATGGTGGCTTGCAAGTAAAATCAAAATTAATACAACCACAGTGGAGAGAAAAATCAAGCCAAACTATGATATCAGCATTCCTCTGATGGAGAAGTTTGCAGTGTTTCAGCATTTGATAACAATTCATTGGACTTCAGAATATATAGCAAATGACATACACAGGTCAATTTTTTAAAAACATGACTTGAATAAATCTCTTCAAGCAAGTGGCCAGGGGTGCATATTACTCTTACTATCTTTCACAAGGGTATGCCAACAAAAGTCAGTGTGCAAGATGTTTTGTGACTAAGGCATATAAATGACAAGCTGATCTATTACATAATATCATTTACTCCTGTGTCTCAGCTGCCAACCAAGGGCCAACACAGATATGGTGATGATTACTAAATGCGTGAACTATAAGTAATTAGCTATTACTACAGAAAGAACAGCACAATCCAGAATGTAATTGTGGGGAGGATTATGAATATTTTGCTTTCTTTCTCTCCATGTTTGTCCACTGTTTGTGGCGACAGAGGGGTTCTATTAAATGGTAACTCTCCTTCCAGTGTAAATATTAGCCCTGGGGAGGGAACAGTATTTAAAATGAGACTGCAGTGAAGAAGAAAATGTTACAAACCCTCCCCTCAAACCATATTCCCAGTCTGGACCAAAATTCCAATATTTCTCCCCTTCATTGCCCACAATCTATAAATGTAAGGGTTACAGCCCATGTTTTGGTCCCATAGTAGACTGTAAAAGCACATTATGTTTAAGCATGTCTAATGATAGGCGGAGACCTTATGTGAACAAAAAAGTACTTTTTCAGTGGTGGATCAGTCAAACACTTCTGCCCATTTCCCAACTCCCAAACCACCTTATGTATTTTAAACAAATGCTTACAAGGCCAAGAATGAAATCCTGGGTTTCTCACGTTGAAGCTCTATTTTTATCCGCAATCTGTGTCCGAAGAGACTTTATACACATTCACAAACACACATTGGGAACCAAGCAAAGATGTGGCCAACACAAAAATATACCCAAACCTCCTGAAAAACTTGTCCAGTCATACTGTTTTAATACTATATTGTATATGTGACTATAATGTTAATTTCTCAGTCGTAGAAGTCATCAAAGTCCTCTTCGTGTGAAGATTGCACTTGAGGACGCAGAGCTGCTTCAATATCAGAGTTGCTGTCATCGGAATCACCCCAGAAGGCTGGATAAAGAAAAAGGGTCAGAAAAAGATTTTAAAAGATTTATTTTATAAATAACAAATAACTGATATTTAAATATTCGTAATTTCTAACTATATGATCCCCCCATGAACAAAGCTATTTCAAATTGGTTGTTGTAGGTTCAAGAATACAATTTAAAATTGTTCACTGGGTACAGACAAAGGCAAGATGCACTACAACAAGAACATTTATTCCAGCAACATCAGGAGCGGCAACATAAACTTAGCAGAGTCAGATTTCTCTGATACCATCATTTCTCTTTTTTAAAATCTATCTCTTGGAGAGTGGTTAACTTCACCTTCCCCTGCTCTAAATTGTAAACCACCCGGAGAGTGCTTGTAGCGCTATGGGGTGGTATATAAGTCCAAAAAAAAAAAAAAAACCTATGTTCCCCAGAAGCCTGCCTTCAGGCAGTGTGAACCTCCACTTCTAATTGGCAGGAAGCCAGGAAATTACATGGCTGTTGTTTTTGCCCATTTATTCTGCTATACACACACTCAAGTTTGCCTTTCTCATAGTGCCTCCATCTCCTTCTCCTCTCTTCTGAGATCCCTCTTTTTGTATCCTCCTGAACTTCTCCCCATCTCAAGTCATGTACTCTTCTTCCATGAACTTTCCTCCCAAAGTCACCCCACTCAGAGTCCCCCTGCACATTCATAGCTGGGTTGGTGAATACAATGTCTGTTTGGAGACACACTCTGAATTCTATTCAGTGTGGGCAATGTTGGTGGTGGGTGATAGCCTTCTAGTAATGCTTGTGGACTTTTCGGGAACATCTGAGTGCCATTACCAGAAGCAAAAGGTCTTGCTTGGTTTTATCCTTTCTCTTCTTAAAAACTGTGCCAGGGGGTGGGGAATGGCAACCAAGATTGCTTCACTAATTATAAATGGTGGCATAGTTACCTTTGGATTTTATTGTAGATGGCATTTTCTTTTGGTTTTCACCCCTATAAAATGCAGTTATCAAATACATGTTAGCAAGGACACATTTCAGCCAGCATCACATCTCAGAAAAATGATCAATTATAAATGTTGCATTACCTATTTTCACCTTAATATCAACAATAAATGCAAATCTGAACTTAGTTTCTAAATGTATATTCCACAAAGACTGACATAGCTTATGTAGGAAGCAGATTTTTCTCTAAGGACCATCTCCACTGGTAACATAAGAAGGCCTTGAAATGTATTTATAGTTACCAAACTATGGCCCTGAACTGTTCTTACTAAACATACCAGAGCTTTTAAAAAGTTATGATTGAGATGCTAAAAGATATTAGTAGAAGATCCAATTTTCTTTTTCCTATTCCTTTACTTTTATTCCCTGATGTGAATATGTATTGCTGGGATTCAACAGTTGGGCTCCCATAGCTGCACCCCTGTTTCCATGTAAATTTTGTGGTTTTAGCTACTTTTGATCTACCTGGATACAAATCCAGTCACCATTCTGTGCTGCTAAATGAATGCTGTTGTGTTTCCAAGCATCACCGACTCCTTGGAATCTGCTAAACAAGCTGGAATCATTTTGATCTTTTGTGTATCACTTGTGTATGGTATCGCTGCTGCTGTGAAATAGTGTTACAAGAGGCAATGATGTAAAGAATTAACTATTCTATTAAGTGTATTGTGACAAAAGGCAAAAAAAAAATGGCGCGCCAATCTATTTTAACGTGTGAGGGCTGATTTTGGCAAGATATATTTTATCTGACAGAAGTTCGACTGACTTACAGCACATAAAATAATGGTGTCTCCCAACACTAAAGCACATTCTATGAAGCCATGTCTAGGGAACATTTGGACTATTGGAACCTTCATGAATTGCCTCCCCTCCATAGGTAGAAATTCTCCTTTCCTGCTTCAGTGCTCTGTGCCACAGACCAGGCTACTCTGGAGGTTCCCTGAACCTCATGAGGGTTTTTTGGGGGGAGAGTCAAGTAAAATATATGTGGTATGTAATGGGGGGGGAGAGAGATGTTAATGGGTAGGGTGAGATTAACTAAATAAAAGCAGAGTTCACTGAAGCCAATATACCTATTCTTTAAAAAAAGTGACAACCCAAAGGGGTACCTCACATCTACTACTGGCAAAACATGCACACCTCCTTGGTGAGGCAGGACTGCCAAGCAGAGACATGACACTGCCAAACGCCGCATATCCAGTTTCAAGAATGGGAATCCAAGCATCCTCTTTGCCAGTTCTAAGAAGGTTCTGTGCCATCCCAGCCAGCAGTACAACTCCTTTCAGTGAAGGAATCTTAAGTTATAATGGCATGTACAGAGTCTGCTGCTTGACAAGAGTGTCTAGATATAGTGATCTATATATAGACATATATGTTCTTCCAAAAAAGTGCAGGTGCATTAAAATGAATTGAAGGAGAAAACAGGTGAAAAGCCTGATGCCAGCCAATGTTTATGTTCAAAAGCTAGCAAATACAATCAGGAACATCATGACCTGGAGGCCCCATGTTTTTTTAATTAAAGGCAAATAACCCATCTACAGAAAGAAAATGGAAAAAGACAAATGCAAATTTAGAAAATAATATTGAAGAACTACTTCTTCTAGATGACTTCTCTTCACTTAAACACATCTTTGAAGTATAATTCAGACTTATTTTCTCCACAAGCCAGCCTTTCAAACAACTCATTGTGGTGCTTCTTTCTGCCCATGCTAGACTGTCATGAAAGTATATTTGTAAATAAAACTGATAACAGTATTAGGATGAATGGCTGTGAATGTCTGAATAACATACATGCCAAGGCTGAGAGCTAGGATGATTGGCAGATGGATGATAGAATGCCGAGTGAAGAATTGTTTGATGGGTGTGATTTGGCAGTGAGGCAGTTGATTGAGTCCGGCTGTTTTGAAAGGGAGTTAGTAAGGGACTGTTGAAGAATCAAGTAGAAAGTAGTAAAAGAGAAAGCTAATGAGAGAGGTTGTCTTGTGATAGAGAGCTGAAAGGAATCTTATTGAGAATGTGTTGTGTTGAGTGCCTGGGAAAGCAGATATTCTGAATTTGAATACAGACAAGTTAATTTTTATATTACAGGTTATTGGACATGCACCAGCCCTTTACCTGAGGTACCCTAGAACAGCGATGGTGAACCTATGGTATGCGTGCCACAGCCAGCACACAGAGCCCTCTCTGCAGGCACGCAAGCCATGTTGTGGGATTGCTATTCCACTCCCCCCCCCCCGCAGCCAAACCTGAGAAGGCGGCGGGCCAGGATCTGGAGCAGCTGGTGCTGGCGGCAGATCCAGAGTGGGGTTTCAAAGCACCTCTGTGCCCGGGATTCCCCCTTCTGCCACCGCCCGCTGGTTGTTTGTTTGTTTTTTTCCAATTTGGGCACTCAAGCCCAAAATGGTTCACCATCACTGCCCTAGAATATACATTTCTCTTCCTACCATTTACCTATGTAATCGGAACAAACAATTTTGTTTGTTCAGAAAAAGACCCTCTCATAATTTAATTTTATAAGCAATTTAAAAGATCTTAAGCAGTCTATAGGTAGAAATCATCACAACTAGATTGTGCAAGGCTACATAATATCAGAGGGAAGACATTATAGCAGAAATAAACCTTTTCACCCAGCATTTGAATACAAAATAAATACTAAACTGGGGCAAGAAAGGAGACTCTAGCTGAGACACAGTAAAAAGGGCAACCCTAAATACTTGGTAGATTGTTTTGGCTGTGATTGTCCTTTGGACTAAAGCTTAATCCACTGACACTAAGGAGCGATGGATAGGTTCAAGGTGAAGGTACCAGAATACTGCCTGCAACTACTTGGGGAAAGTGTGACCCACTAGTGTGAAAATTAGTGGGAAGGGATGCCTCCCTAGGGAGGAAAGTTGCACTCATCTTCAATAAATGTGGTTGTTCCAGGTTTGGCTACACATTTGCTAAGTTGCCTAATTCTTTTTCCCAGAGAAAAGTGGTGATAAAAGTTTAAAACCTTGAGAAAAGAAAAACTGCTTGACATGGAACTGGTGGGGAAATCGGTAGCTATATAGTGCACCATTCGTCGTCATTTAGTCGTTTAGTTGTGTCCGATTCTTCGTGACCCCATGGACCAGAGCACGCCAGGCCCTCCTGTCTTCCACTGCCTCCTGGAACTGTGTCAAATTCATGTTGGTTGCTTCGCAGACACTGTCCAGCCATCTCATCCTCGGTCGTCCCCTTCTCCTCTTGCCTTCACACTTTCCTAACATCAAGGTTTTTTCCAAGGAGTCTTCTCTTCTCATGAGGTGGCCAAAGTATTGGAGCCTCAGTTTCAGGATCTGTCCTTCCAGTGAGCACTCAGGGTTGATTTCCTTTAGAATTGATAGGTTTGTTCTCCTTGCAGTCCAGGGGATTCTCAAGAGCCTCCTCCAGCACCACAATTCAAAGGCATCAATTCTTTGTGGGTCTGCTTTCTTTATGGTCCAGCTCTCACTTCCATACATCACGACAGGAAAAACCATATGTGACGGCTGCGATGACGTCACCTGCCTATCAATGGTATGCTGGAGCTCTTCTGCCTATAGCAGGGTAGGAGGTGGGACTCCAGGAGGTGGAGCTGTGTATATAAGGGGGGGAGTGAATGATGTGAGACAGTTTTGGAGAGGAAAAGTGAGAGTTGAGTTAGGGCATGAAGTACTGTGTTAGTTAAGGTCTGAGTGATAGTGTGTTTGAGGGGATACTTTATTTATGTATTGATTATAGTGATTAACTTATTTACTTGTTACAATAAACAATCATTTTCCTTTTTAAAATCCATACCTTTGTCTGAGGAGTCAGATATATGTGGTTGGTTGGTGGCAGCGTGTGTTGAGAAAGAGAGTGTGAAGTGGCGTCCCCTCTGTGACGTATGAGGAGGCGGCCACACCATAGCTTTGACTATTCGGACTTTTGTTGGCAAGGTGATGTCTCTGCTTTTTAAGATGCTGTCAAGATCTGTCATCGCTTTCCTCCCAAGAAGCAGACGTCTTTTAATTTCGTGGCTGCTGTCTCCATCTGCAGTGATAATGGAGCCCAGGAAAATAAAATCTGTCACTGCCTCCATGTCTTCCCCTTCTATTTCCCAGGAGGTAATGGGACCAGTGGCCATGATCTTAGTTTTTTTGATGTTGAGTTGCAGACCGTTTTTTGCACTCTCCTCTTTCACCCTCATTACAAGGTTCTTTAACTCCTCCTCACTTTCTGTCATCAGAGTGGTATCATCTGCATATCGGAGGTTGTTGATATTTCTTCTGGCCATCTTAATTCCGGCTTGGGATTCCTCCAGTCCAGCCTTCCGCATGATATATTCTGCATATAAGTTAAATAAGCTGGGGGACAATATACAGCCTTGTCATACTCCTTTCCCAATTTTGAACCAATCAGTGTTTCATATCCAGTTCTAACTGTTGCTTCCTGTCCCCCATATAGGTTTCTCAGGAGATAGATAAGGTGGTCAGGCCCTCCCATTTCTTTAAGAACTTTCCATACTTTGCTGTGGTCCACACAGTCAAAGGCTTTTGCATAGTCAATGAAGCAGAAGTAGATATTTTTCTGGAACTCTCTGGCTTTCTCCATAATCCAGCGGAGGTTAGCAATTTGGTCTCTAGTTCCTCTGCATCTTCGGAATCCAGCTTGTACTTCTGGGAGTTCTCAGTCCACATACTGCTGAAGCCTACCTTGCAGGATTTTGAGCATAACCTTGTTAGCGTGTGAAATTGTACGGTAGTTGGAGCATTCTTTGGCACTGCCTTTCTTTGGGATTGGGATGTAGAATGATCTTTTCCAATCCTCTGGCCACTGTTGGGTTTTCCAAACTTGCTGGCATATTGAATCTAGCACCTTAACAGCATCATCTTTCAAGATTTTAAATAGTTCAACTGGAATGTCATCACCTCCACTGGCCTTTTTGTTAGCCAGGCTTTCTAAGGCCCACTTGACTTCACTCTTCAGGATGTCTGGATCAAGATCAGCAACTACATTGTCTGGGTTGTCTGGGATATCCAAATCTTTCTGATATAATTACTCTGTGTATTCTTGCCACCTCTTCTTGATGTCTTCTGCTTCTCTTAGGTCCCTCCCATTTTTCTCCTTTATCATGTCCATCTTTGCACAAAATATTCCTCTAATATCTCCAATTTTCCTGAACAGATCTCTGGTTTTTCCTTTTCTGTTATTTTCCTCTATTTCTTTGCATTGTTCATTTAAGAAGGCCCTCTTGTCTCTCCTTGCTATTCTTTGGAAGTCTGCATTCAACTTTCTCTAACTTTCCCTATCTCCCCTGCATTTTGTTTCCCTTCTCCTCTCTGCTATTTCTAAGGCCTCGTTGGAAATCCACTTTGCTTTCTTGCATTTCCTTTTCTTTGGGATGGTTTTTGTTGCTGCCTCCTGTACAATGTTACGAGCCTCTGTCCAAAGTTCTTCAGACACTCTGTCCACCAAATCCAGTTCCTTAAATCTGTTCTTTACTTCCACTGTGTATTCATAAGGGATTTGATTTAGATTATACCTGACTAGCCCAGTGGTTTTTCCTACTCTCTTCAGTTTAAGCTTGAATTTTGCTATGAGAAGCTGATGATCAGAGCCACAATCAGCTCCAGGTCTTGTTTTTGCTGACTGTACAGAGCTTCTCCATCATTGGCTGCAGAGAATATAATCAATCTGATTACGGTATTGCCCATCTGGTGATTTCCATGTATAGAGTCGGCTCTTGTGTTGTTGGAAAAGGGTGTGATGACCAGCTTATTCTCTTGACAAAACTCTATTAGCCTTTGCCCTACTTCATTCTGAACTCCAAGGCCAAACTTCCTTGTTGTTCCTTTTATCTCTTGGCTCCCTACTTTAGCATTCCAGTCCCCTAGAATTAGAAGAACATCTTTCTTTAGTGTCAGTTCTAGAAGGTGTTGTAAATCTTCACAAAATTGTTCAATTTCAGTCTCCTCAGTAATGGTGGTTGGTGCATAAACTTGGATTATTGTGATGTTGAAAGGTCTGCCTTGGATTCATATTGACATCATTCTATCATTTTTGAGATTGTATCCCATTACAGCTTTTCCCACTCTTTTGTTGACTATGAGGGCCACTCCATTCCTTCTATGGGATTCCTGCCCACAATAGTAGATATGATAATCATCTGAACTGAATTTGCCCATTCCCGTCCATTTTAGTTCACTGATGCCCAGGACGTCAATGTTTATTCTTGCCATCTCCTGTTTGACCACATCCAGCTTAACAAAGTTCATAGATCTTACATTCCAGGTTCCTATGCAGTATTTTTCTTTGCAGCATTGGACTTTCCTTTCACTTCCAGGCACGTCCACAGCTGAGCGTCCTTCCGGCTTTGGCACAACCACTTCATTAGCTCTGGAGCTACTTGTACTTGTCCTCCACTCTTCCTCAGTAGCATGTTGGACACCTTTCGACCTGAGGGGCCCATCTTCCAGCGTCATATCTTTTAGCCTTTTGTTTCTGATCATGGGGCGTTCTTGGCAAAGATACTGGAGTGCCATTGCCAGTTCCTACTCCAGGTGGATTGCGTTTAGTCGGAACTCTCCACTATGACCTGTCCGTCTTGGGTGTCCCTGCACGGCATAGCGCATAGCTTCTCTGAGTTACTCAAGCCCCTTCGCCACGACAAGGCAGCAATCCATGAAGGGAGTGCACCATTCCTGCCAGTAATTCCAAGGCATTGATATGCAGACTGTGTTCTTATGTACATCAGTACCAATGAATGTTGATTCCTGGAAATGAGGGTGTGCCCGATTTATTAGCCTAAGTTGATATAAGGGACTCCCAGACACCAATTGCACCTGCACTTACACAGATAGCATCAAGTTCTGAAAAAAAAAACCCAAGCTACAAAGCTGGCCTTTCAGAAGGAATGCAACCCACTCTTTTTGACCAAACTGGTTAACCATCTCTCAACAGAACAGTTTGGTTTCCTAATCCACCGTACTTCCACCTTGACTAATCAAGTTTCAGCTTGTTTGCCTTATTCATCCGCAAATTATCGCTATAATTCAATGATTACCTGACACTGTATCTCATTACTTCGCTGCCACAATTTGGAAAGTAAATTGAATGAGTCATTAAATGATAAATGAGAATTAATTCCCTCTGTGTTTGTGGGCTAGTGCTCCAAATAGTAGTTATACCAAGTTAATTGAACAGCAGCTTTCTACTGTTATAAAAGACAATATTCAGGTGTAACATCCTATTATTATTGCTCTTTGAATTTATAGATCTGCTATAAGAACTTTTTTTTAAAAAAAAACTTGTTACAAGGCTATACAGATAATGGGTGAAAATGTGGAAAGGTGCACACCAAAGTGGCATGGTACAGGCAGACTTTTTCATAATAATTTTATTACATTTTGCAATCAGCCAAGGTGGAGTACTTTAACACAACCTGTTCTGGTTTCACTAATATCTATTTCATTCACTTAATTCCCAGGAGGTAACATGTTCCCATCATGACTGATCATTTTCTCATCCATGAATGCATCTAATCTGCTTTTAAAGCCATCCAAGTTTTTGGTCATCACCACATGTTGCATTAATTAAGCAGGTATCAAATATACAGTGGTGCCTCGCATAGTGACGATAATTCCTTCCACAAAAATTGCTGCAGAACGAAAACGTCACTATGCGGTATTAAAAAGCCCATAGAAACGCATTAAAATGCAATTAATGTGTTCCTCTTGGCTTAAAACTCACCTTTAAGCAAAGATCCTCCATAGCGCCACCATTTTCAGTGCTTCTAAAGCTAGGAATCCGTCCCTAAACACAGCGGGCGGCCATTTTGTTTACCCGGTGGCCATTTTGAAACCGCCGATCAGGTGTTAAAAAAATCATCACTTTGCGATGATCGGTGCCCGAAGCAGGGAACCGATCATCGCAAAGCGAAATTCCCCCATAGGGAACATCGCGAAGCAATTGCTTTTGCGATCACAAAAAATGTGTTGCAAAGCGATTTCATTGTAAAACGAAGCGATCGCTATGTGAGGCACCACTGTACAGTATATTTTAATCTTTACAGACTCTTCCACCATCCATTTTTCATGAGATGACCCCAGGTTCTAGAGGGGACAAGTGAAAAAGCTCTCCCTGTTTCTCCACACCATGCACTGTTATATATCTCTGCCTTTTTTAAAAAAAACTAAAATTTCTCAAACATTACAATTTTTTCTCATGGGGCAGTTGCCCCAGCTCCTTGAACATTCTGGTTGCCTTTCTCTGCATCTTTCCATTTGCATGTTGCTTAGAAAATGTTAAAACTCAAAGCAGGACCTACGGAAATGACCAAAGTCAGCATAAAGAGGCACACCCTCAAAGATAGATAAGACCCAGCTGACGAAGAGCTAAACAAAAGAATTTTGAACTAAAAAAAAGAATTGAAGATCAGTGATGTTGGGATAAAGTCAAATATGTTTGGTGCCCATATTAGCTACAGGAAAAAAGCAATACAGTGGTGCCCCGCATAGCGACGTTTATCCGTTCCAGGATTAATGTTGCTATCCGGATTCGTCGCTATGCGGGGGGGACCCCACAGGAACGCATTAAACTCTGTTTAATGCGTTCCTATTGGGGAAAAACTCGCCGCTATGTGGGGAATCCTCCATCCGGCTGCCATTTTCGCCACCCGGTAAGCGAGGGCAGGGCACGAAAACGCAGCAGGTGGCCATTTTGTTGACCCGGCGGCCATTTTGGAACTGCCAATCAGCTGTTCCCAAAACAGCAATGCGAAGGTCAGTAAGCAAAACGCTTACCGATCATCGCAATGCGATGTTTTGCCTATTAAAACATTGCAATGCGATCACATTAGCGATCGCAAAACACGTGTTGCTATGCGGATTCGTCATTAAATGGTGCACTCGTTAAGCGAGGCACCACTGTATTTTGTAGTAGCAGAAGCTTCTATATGGTCTTTAAAAGCAGACTTGCACAGATTGCATTACAGCAGTTATTTCTAAAGCATGTGTTGTTATGTGCCACCATTTCGCATCAAACTCACAGTGACCCTTAAAAGGGATTGAAAGATATTTGATATAGTTGGGAACTGATTTTATCATTACCATCTTCCAGTCAGTTTCCATGAACAAATGGGAGGTCAGACCTAGGTCTCTTGAGTCCTGGTTCATCACTTTACTTACATACTTACCCACCCACCTATCTCCTTGAAAAGGACCCAAGGCGGCTTACAACACTGAAAGACAATATTTAAAGCTAAGAACAACGATATAAGGAGGCAGCTTACATCATTAAAAGGCAATATTACAACTAAGAACAATAAATATATAAAAATGCTGCTTTGAAAAACTGGAACACAAGTTCTAAAAAATCCAGTCAAAGCAGTAATATATAACAATCCATCTAAAAAAATCACACAACTGGTAACTAGTTACTGAGGAAAGGCTTGCCTGAAGAGAAAGGTTTTTGCCTACCTACAGAAGGATAGCAAAGATGGGGTCAGCCTAGCTTTCGTGGGAGGGAGTCTGGGAGCAGCAACAGAGAAGGTCCTCTCTGTGTCTCCATGAAACACACCTGCGAGAGTGATGAGACAGAGAGAAATGCCTCCCCTGATGATATCTGTGAAGCGTCTCAGTCATCCAGGTGTGGTTATCAGGAAGTTGAATCATGTCAACTGGACTACTTTCTTGTTAAGTTGAAATGTTTCACTATTCATCTAAGTAGCTTCTTCAGTCTGAGGAGAGTTGGTAGGAGATCTCTGATATATCTTCCATGTTGGTTTCACTTCCCCCTGGTCTGAATAGGCTCATTAGAAAGACAAAGAACTGGAGGTGAGGGATAATCCCACTTCTGCAGTCCATCTCCACTCATTGTCATGGGTCATTAACAGTCCTTAATAGTGATCTTTCTGGTATGTGTGGTCCTGATCTTTCTGGAGAGGGATGAAAGTGCAGCATTAAGATTGTATCTAAGGCCTCCACCCCCTTGAGTGAGGGATTTTCTATATGCACATGTATGGCCCCCCTGACCCATCTCTCAAACTGCAAAATGAGTTTATCTTGGTCATCAAATGAATGTCCTTTGTCCTTCAGATGAAGGAACACTGATGATTGAGACATTGCCCCTCCTGTGCTGGGATATTCTCCTTTTTAGTTTATCCAAGATCTTATCCTGGAGGAGGATGCAGACCTGGCATGCCTAACTGAAACTTAGATGGGCGGGGAAGGGGGTGTTCCCTCGACCCTTGCCTGCCCTCCAGTCCAACACTAGGGTACATTAGACCTTGTTAGGCCCTCAGCGGTGGTGATGCCAGGTCTTGAGGCCCCACATGTGTCGATTGGGGCCAGAGAGAGTACTGGGATCTTGCTGTGTTACCACGCTCCCCACGACCCAGCCATTTCCTTACTGGACCTGGCAGACTTAGTCTCCGCTGCACTGTTGGAATCTCCAAGGCTTTTAGTCTTGGGTGATTTCAACATCCACGTGGAGGCGGAGGTTTCTGGTCTGACTCTTGAGTTCTTGGAAACCATGGCTTCCTTGGACATGTCCCAACACGTCAACAGCTCCACCCACATGGGCGGTCACATGTTAGACCTGGTGTTTTCCTCCAAGAAGAGTGAGTGCGATCTGATGGTGACTGACCTTGTGTCAGTCCCCTTGTCCTGGTCAGATCACCACCTGATTAAATGCAACCTCTCGAGACGTCACTTCCGCTCGGGGGGATGACCAGCTAGGAGCGAACCCTCCGTATCGCCTAGCAAGGTAAAAAGCTATTAAAATGCATTTCTTTCTTTAGAAGAATGTTTTTTTTATCATAAATCCTTGGAGAGAAGGATAAGGAAGGCATATCGCTGATTAAAAGCCTTAAGGACTATGTTCTTTTAAAGTTAAAAACTACTTTCACTTTCATGGCCGATTAGCTACTGGCGTTTTCCAGCTGCCCTGCTCCTAACGAAAAGCCTGAAACAACAATAATTATTTTTAATTAGAACTCTCTATGTCAAGGAGGAGGGATAAAACTGCCAAAACCCCCTCAGATCGCAGTTTGGAAAGATTGACGACACAACCAACTGAAGACGATAGGATGGACGAGGTTACAAGGCTTATAAAAGATCTGTCTTGTAAAATGTCTGAAGGCTTTGACAAAACAGAGCAAAGATCTAAGTCCATCGAAAGAAGCATCACTAAGCTTCAAGATCAAATTTCAGGGGTGTCACAGGAGTTAAAGGACATGAAGAGCAAAATTAGGGACCTTGGTGATACAGTTCAAGGAAATAAAGAAGAAATTGTGTCCATGGCGCAGCAAATTTCTGATACCAATAAAAAGCTTATATTTATGGATGATAACCTCAGAAGGTCTAATATTAAAATAATGAACTTCCAAGTGCAACAGGGCCGAGATCTCAGAAAGGAGATAATGGCTTGGATAAACTCTATAATGGACACGCAGCATCTGATTGAAACAGATATAGAAAAGGCATATTTCCTGGGAAATCCAAGTAGTCTCGGTATTAGACCAGTGGTTGTGAAGTTTTTGAATCATACAAAGAAAGAACAATTTTTAAAAGCAATCAGACAAAAACAAGACCAGCTGGTTTATAGGGACAGAAAAATTCAGATTTTCCAGGATTTTTGTAAAGAGACTGCGAAATGGCGAGGATCTATGCAGCCGGTTACAGCAATTCTGAGGAAAAATAACATCAGATATCATTGGGGCTACCCAATTTTTTTGAAAATCTGGAAAGACAAGATTTTGTTTAAAATCCACTCCTGCGAGCAAGGTTTACAACTGCTGAAAGATTGGAACATTTATGAAGGAGAAAGTCAGGAGTTAATTCCAACCACAAGCAAAGAACTAGAAGGCTGAACCAGAAGGAAGAAGATGGACCAGTTTTTTCTTATATTTTTTTATTATTCTATCTTATTTTTTATATCTTTTATTTTTTTTCCTTTATCTTTCTCCTAATAAAATCTTTCTTATATATATGTATGTGTATGCATATATATATACATATATATGTTTCTCTCCTCCCCTCTTTCCCCTCTTCTAATTTTTGAAGTTCTTTTTTGTTGTTTTTAAAATAGCTTTATAGAATAATACCATTTATTTATTTTACTCTTGTTCTAATCATACTAAACACACTAAATTTAGATAGTAAAAGGGGTAACAAAATTAAAATTACTAAAAACTAAATATAAACTCTTTAAAGGATTCCAGTAAGGGGAAGGGGGGAAGGAGAAGGGTATTCTTATTCTTATTTTTATCTTGTTACTATTGTAGTATTAAACATTAAGTAGAAATGCAAAAGTTAAATGAAAAGATCAGAGGCAAGGCTCCGGTCATGGTTCCGCCGGACGATGGTGGCGTCTCCCCCCCACCTTTTGCTCATGCCAGTGGTCATGGCATGGGACCATGGTGGAGAGGATACGAATGTATATGTTCACAAAATTGGTGAAAATCAATTATGGGGTGTTGTTTTGTCTGTTTTATGTTGTTGGTGGGAGGTAAGGTTACACACGGGACCTATTGGAAAGAAAACTTTTGAACACATATGGGTAGAAAAATAAGACTTGCAACTTTAAACGTTAAAGGCCTCGGATCAACAGTGAAAAGAAGAAGAATAGAAGCATTGTTGAGGAAAAACAAGCTGGATATCGTCTTTCTACAAGAGACTCATCAATCAGAAAAAGGAGTCAATGAGTTAAAGATGAACAATATCGACATTTATGAAAAAAAATTTGGAACTTCTAAATCTAGGGGTGTAGCAATTATAATTTTCAAAAACTGCGAATTTAAAGTAGAAAAGGTAGTAAAAGATTGTAATGGTAGATTTATAATAATGCAAGGTAAAATGGGGTTGGAAGAATATACTTTGGTAAATATGTACACACCTAATAATAAACAAGGTGAATTTTATGATTTGGTTTTTAAAGAAATGGAAAAGGTAAAGAAAGGTTATGTTATTATGGCAGGAGATTTCAATATGGTTATGGATAAGATAAAAGACAAAACTGCATACAGTCGGAATGATATTTATCATAGAAACACAATATTAAGTAAAAAGATAAAAAATAACCATTTGAAGGATATTTGGAGAGAAATGAAAGGTGATGAAAAAAGATATACTTATTTTTCAGTTGTGCACAATACTTACTCTAGAATAGATTATATATTTACATCTCAGGATTTAATTTCTAAGATTGTTGATACTGAAATAAACCCTATTAAAATAACAGATCATGCATTGATGTTAATAGAGATTGAAATAAAGAAAGATTATAAAGACTCCAAAAGATGGAGAATTGATAATAATATTCTGCAGCATCCAGAAATAATAGAAAAGATAAAGAAGGAATGGCTAGAATTATGGACAATAAATGAAACAGGAGGTGCTAAGCCAGGCCTGTTGTGGGACACAATGAAAGCAATCACAAGAGGAATAACGATAAGAGAATCGTGTAAATTAAAAAAAATTAAGGAGGGACATGTGAAAAAAATAGAAGAAGATTTGAAAAACTTAGAAAATAGATTTTTTACAGAAAGAGATAGAAGAATATTAATAGAAATTCAGGCTAAGAGAAAGGAATTAGATAATATAGAAATAGAGAAAGTTCAAAGAGATTTGATGTATTTAAAGAGACATTTTTTTGAATTTAATAACAAAAACTCAAAATTGTTAGCTAAAATGTGTAAAAATAAAAGAGCAAAAAATTCAATAGGGATAATTAAAGATCAAACAGGTAAAAATTGTAATATAATGAAAGAAAAATTGAAGATTTTTCATGAATTTTTTCAGAAACTATACAAAGGAAATAACATAAAGAAAGAATGTATAGAAAAATATATAAACGATAATTTAAAAACTAAATTATCAGAAAATGATAAAAGAATATTAGAAGAAGAGATCAAGGAGCAAGAGATTGCTGAAGTCATAAATAAATTAAAAAATGGTAAAACACCAGGTCCTGACGGATTGGGTTCAGAATATTATAAACACTTTAGCACCATTTTAATACCTAAGTTAAAAATGATTTATAATAAGATAATGGAAGGAGAGACAATACCAGCTTCATGGAAGCATTCATTAACGATTCTCATTCTAAAACCCAATAAGGATCAAACAGATCCGGGATCCTATAGACCTATATCTTTAATAAACCAAGATGCTAAGATTTTTACCGCTATATTGGCAAATAGATTAAATAGATTTATAGCAAATTATATTAAAGAAGACCAATGTGGTTTCATTAAGGGTAGACAAATGGACAATTTAACTAGACGAGTTTTAAATATTATACATGAAATAGAAAAAGAAAAAATAAAAGCAATGATTTTATCATTGGATATATTTAAAGCCTTTGATTGTGTTGAATGGTCAACACTAAAACTTCTTATAAGAGGTTGGGGATTTGGTAAAAAGTTTAGAGGTGTTATAGATCAATTATACTTAGATAATACTTCAGAAATAATAGTTAATGATGGTATAACGGAAAAGATCTTTCTAGGCCGAGGTACTAGACAAGGCTGCCCACTTTCACCAATATTGTTTTGCATGATTATAGAATTATTAGCTAACGCAATAAGAAATGATAAATTAATTAAAGGAACAGGTAAAAATGAAATGATTAAAATTAATTTGTTTGCTGATGATTCCTTACTGACTATTAAAAATCCATTAGAGAGTATGGAAAACATTAAAAACCATTTAGAAAAATTTGGGGAAATAACAGGTTTAAGGATTAATTGGCAAAAATCACAAATGATGATGTTTAACTATAATATACAGGAGCAAGACATGTTTGTGAATAAATATAGCGTTAAAATGTGTAATCTTATCAAATATTTAGGTATAAACATAATTAGAACAACTCAAAAATTAAAAGAGAAAAATTTTAATAAATTAAAAAATGAAATTAAAGATAAATTGCAAGAGTACGCCAAATTGAAACTATCATGGTTTGGGAGAATCGCTTTAATTAAGATGAAAATATTACCGAAGATCACTTTTTTATTTAGGATGCTCCCAATACGATTAGAAGAAGAGGATTTTAAATATTGGCAGGGATTAATTAATGGATTTTGTAATCAAGGCAAAAAATCTAGAATAAATAAAAGATATTGGTATAAGGCTCAAAAAAAAGGAGGTTTAGGTATGCCCAATGTTAAAAATTATTATATAGCAAATCAATTAAGAGTTATTGGAGATATTATATTCAATAAAGAAAAATTAATTTGGTGGGAGATGGAATCTTCAGAAATAAATGGAAATGCTGAAGGATACTTGTTTAATATACTAAAGAGAAGTTCAATAAATCAGATTAAAAACCCCTTTTTAAGAAACCTGTTAAATATTTGGAATAAATATAAAGAGAAGTTTTGTCCCTTAACTTCACCATTAAAACTAGTGACTGAGACAGAAAACTTTCCTACAAATTTAAAGGATTTAGTAGAATTATTTAAGAATAAAAGGGTTGCAAGATTGAAGGACTGGATGGGTAACATGAGATCGAAGGAGTTGATTATGTCTAAACTGCAATCTAATAAACTATCATGGTATAATCTTATTCAGTTAGACACCTGGACAAAGGATTGGTTGAAAACTAATGGTAAATGTAGAGAACTTACTAAGTACGAACAATTTCTGTCATCACATGAAGATATGCAAGATACAACTTTGAAAGGAATAGTAAGTAAAATATATAATATAATTTTGGAACAAGAGGAAAAAGAATGGGGAATAGAAGGTTTAAAATTAATTTGGGAAAACGATTTAAAAACAGATATTAAAATAGAGGATTGGACAAAAATGTGGAGGATGAGAGTGTTAAGATTAATGTCAACAAGAATAAAGGAAAATTTTTTTAAAATCTGTCTAAGGTGGTATTTGACTCCTGTAAAATTGAATATAATAAATCCAACATACTCCAAAGCATGTTGGAAATGTGATGAGGAAATTGGTACGTATTTTCATATGTGGTGGGAATGTAAAGTGGTTAAGAAATTTTGGGAATTGATTTTTAAGGAAATGTGTGATAGATGGCGGCCGGTAGCGGGCGGATAGCGATCCCACCGCCGCTGCCTGGCTAGCTTTCCTACCTTTCCTACCTTCCTATCTTCTTTTCCTCTTGTTTTCTTTTATTTTCTTTTTGTTTTTTATTTGTTTGATTTTCTTTTTGCTCCTGGGGCGGTTGTTCTCCTCCCCATTTTGCGGCGCTGGGGGCTAACTCCGGAGAGGGCGCTGGGTCCTGGGCTTCGGACTGCAACTTCTGAGCCGAAGCGGACGGACCCGGCGCTGCCCGGACGCGAGGCTCGGCTGCGGACCGCCCGGTGGGGTCGAGGCTCGAGTTGCCTGCCTCTTGATCTGAGCTGGTGCGGAGCTGGTGCGGCTGAGCGGGACAGGAGTCGGGGCACAGGACGCGAGGCTCGGCTGCTGGCTGCCCGGTGGTGTCGGAGGCTGTTTGCTCGTTCCCCGCCTGTTCCCCAGCGGTCGCTCCGGCGGGGGCGGGGTGTTCGGACGGCGGAGGATCCGTGGCTGGTGTCCCGAGGCTGTTGGGGTCTCCGGCAGAGTGAGTGGCGGGGCGCGGAGATCGGAGGTGCCCGGGAGGCGCAGGGTCTTCGCGGGGAGCCGGAGGAGCTTGTGGGGGCTGTCGGAGCGCCTGAACGCCAGACGCCGGCGCCATGTTGGGAGATCTCTCCCCAGGTCTGCCTTTCCCTGCTTGCTTCCCATCTGCTGAGGATGGCCCCCTGACTGCTTTCTTGGGGCGAAGAATGGCAGGGTCTTTGGCCGGCCACCTGGTGCTTCTGACTCTGTTTAACTATAACTTTACGACCAAAAACTCCATCGCTGAATATCGTGACTCCTGGCCCTTTAAAGAACATTGTAAATCAGCGCCACTATTAACATCGTCAAGGCCAATTACATCAATACCAAGGCCAGGTGGAGGAGGAGGACAGTTCTGGGTGTTCTGTGGGGGCTAATCAGTTTGGGTTTTTGTAGTTAGATTTATTTATTATTATTGTTATCATTATTATTTTTAACTTTTACTTTGATATTATTATTAATTGTATTTAAGTTATGTTTACTTATTTTATGTATATTATTTTTATGCTTTGTTATATGATTAGTTTGTTATATGATTAGTTTTTTTTTTTCTGTTATTTGATTTAGTTACATTATTTTAATTTTTCTTCTTCCCTCTTCCCTCCTTTGTTATTTCTTTCCCCCCCCTTCTTTCCTCTTTCCTTCCCTTCCCCCTTCTGACACGGAAATGATGGCCTGCCACCCCAGTGAGGGACCCCAAAATATCTCTGTGGTCACGGGTAGAGGGAAATATGGCGTGGCCACGATCCCTACTTGTGTAAGAAGAACGATGCACAGATGCCTGAAGGCTGTGCATTGTTCTGAGATCGTGACCAGCCCTCAATATCGAGGCAGCCAGTCCAGCCAGCCTTCCACTCTACGCCTGGTGTTGTTGAATGCCAGGTCTGCACCCAATAAGGCCCAGGTAATTCACGACCTCATCCTGGAGGAGGATGCAGACCTGGCATGCATAACCGAAACATGGATTGGCGGAGAGGGGGGTCCCCCCCTAGCACTCATCTGTCCGCCCGGTTATGCTGTCCAACACCAGGGTAGACTGGAAGGACGGGGGGGGGGGAGTTGCCATTGTTTACAAATCCATCCTAGAGGTTACTAGGCGCTCCTCGGTGGTAAAGCCGGGTCTGGAGGCTCTCCACGTGTCGATAGGGGCCAGGGACGGTATTGGGATCTTGCTGGGTTACCGTGCTCCCCGCGACCCAGCCATTTCCCTACCGGAGCTGGTGGACTTTGTCTCTGCAGCACTGTTGGTCTCCCCAAGGCTGTTGGCTTTGGGGGACTTCAACGTGCATGCGGAGGCAGAGATCTCCGGTCCAGCTCTTGAGTTCTTGGAGACCATGGCCTTCTTGAACATGTCCCAACATGTCAACGGCCCCACCCACGTGGGTGGCCACACACTTGACCTGGTTTTTTCTACCAGTGGGAGCGAGAGTGGTCCGATGGTGACTGACCTTGAGTCGGTCCCTTTGTCATGGTCGGATCATCACCTAATAAAATGTAACCTCAACATGGCCCTCCCCCCTCGCAGGGAGCAGGGACCGATTGTCATGGTCCGCCCTCGAAGACTACTGGATCCGAATGGATTCCAGGATGCCATGAGAGGAGTTCCGACTGACCTGGCTGGCGCTCCTGCCGAGGCTCTGACCGTCAGCTGGTTCGCCGCTGCGGCTAGGGCTGTTGACACGATCGCACCTAAGCGCCCTCTCCAACGCAGAGCCCGCCCGGCTCCTTGGTTTAACCAGGACCTCCGGGCGCTGAAGCGGATAAGGAGACGGCTAGAGCGCAAATGGAGAAAGGACCCGACGGATCACAACTGGATTGCTGTTAAAGTCGCCACTAACCTTTACCTGTCCAAGGTAAAGGCTGCCAGTCGAGCATACTTCGCTAACCGGATAAGCGAAGCTTCCAACCAGCAGGCGGAATTATTCCGTATAGTGCGCGACTTATCCGGAATTGGTACGGGTGATGGGCCTCCCCCTAGTCTTACACCTGACCAATTTGCAGCATTTTTTAAATCAAAAGTGGAGGCCATCCGCCGGGACCTCTCTCCTTATTTGAACACAGTGAGTCGAGCTGAGATGTCCAGCGCTCCGTCTTGCCCGGTAACTTTTGATTCTTTTCAGCCAGTCACGCCTGACACTGTGGCCAGGGCGCTTGATCGCTGTCGTGCCACCACCTCCTCCCTTGACCCTTGCCCGGCCTGGCTAATCAAAGCAGCCAGGCCGATAACAACGGAATGGGCCACTGTAATAATAAATGGGTCCCTCCTTGAGGGCAGATTTCCATCTGCCCTCAAGGAGACACTCATTAGGCCCATTAGGAAGAAACCAAGTTTGGCGGCGGACGAGATTGGCAACTATAGGCCCGTCGCCAATGTTTCTTTCCTAAGCAAGGTGGTTGAGAGGGTGGTGGCCGACCAGCTTCAGGCGCACCTGGATGAAACAGATGCCCTGGATCCATTTCAGTCGGGCTTCAGGCCGCGCCATGGTACAGAAACGGCATTGGTCGCCCTGTGTGATGACCTATTGAGGGAGGCCGACAGGGGCAATGTGTCCCTGCTGGTCCTCCTCGATATCTCAGCGGCCTTTGATACCATTGACCACGGTATCCTCCTGGGGAGGCTCTCCGAGTTGGGAATTGGTGGCCTGGCATTGGCCTGGCTCCGTTCCTTCTTGGGGGACCGCCCCCAGAGAGTACAGCTTGGGGAGAATGTCTCGGCCCCGTGGAGTCTCAATTGTGGGGTTCCACAGGGGTCGATTATCTCCCCAATGCTATTTAACATCTATATGAGGCCGCTGGGTGGGGTCATCAGGGGATGTGGAGCTCGGTGTCATCAGTATGCTGATGATACTCAGCTGTACATCTCCTTTCCACCTACCACAGGAGATGCCGTTCTGTCCCTTCAGCGCTGCCTGGGGACCGTACTGCAATGGATGCAGGAGAACGGGTTGAGGCTGAACCCGGACAAGACGGAGGTACTGAGGGTGGGCGCTCCCACAGTCGGGTGTTTGGGAAACTTCCTCACTTTTGGGGGGGCGACCCTCCCCGCCAAGGATGGGGTCCGCAGCTTGGGGATCCATTTGGACCCGGCGCTCACCATGGAATCCCAGGTGGCGTCGGTTGTCCGAACGGCCTTTTACCACCTTAGGCGGATAGCCCAGCTGCGGCCCTATCTCGAGGTGGGGGCGCTCACTACGTTGGTGCATGCGCTCGTAATCTCAAGATTAGACCACTGTAATGCGCTCTACGTGGGGCTGCCTTTGAGGCTGCTGCGGAAATTACAGGTGGTGCAGAATGCGGCGGCCAGACTACTCAGTGGTGTGAAAAGGTACCAACATATTTCGCCCACCCTGGCCGCATTGCATTGGCTGCCCATCCGTTTCCGCATCGACTTCAAAGTGTTGATGCTTACTTATAAAGCCCTAAACGGCTTGGGGCCTCGATACTTGGCGGAACGCCTATTTCCACCAAGTTCTACCCGTGTCACTCGCGCGAGTCAGGAGGTGAGGCTGAGGAGCCTAACGCCGAGGGAGGCCCGGAAAGAAAAAACAAGAAATCGGGCCTTCTCGGCGGTGGCTCCTCGCCTCTGGAATAACCTTCCCCCTGACATTCGCGCGGCTCCCTCACTGGGTATTTTTAAAAAACAACTAAAAACTTTGATGTACCGGCAGGCTTTCCCGTTTATTAATTCCTGATCACCCTTCCTTTTTCTTCCTTAGCTTCCTCTCATCTTGTCGTAATTTTTCCTTTGTATGATTTATTTAACCGTATTGTTGTTGTTTATTGTTGTAAGCCGCCTAGAGTAATCTTGGTTGATTAGATAGGCGGGATATAAATAAAATAAATAAATAATAATAATAAATAATAATAAAGATATTGATTTTAATGCCAAAATTGCTTTATTGTCAATTTTTGATAATACAGATCTGGACCATCACTCGAAAGAATTAATCACTAATTTTATGACAGGTGCTAGAATATTAATAGCTAGATTTTGGAAAGACAAGAATTATATTAAAATTGAAGACTGGTATTGTGAAGTATGGGACATTGCATTAAATGATAAATTGACTATGGAACTTAAAATAAAAAGAGGGGAAATAAGATGTAACAATTTCTATGATATTTGGGGTAAATTTGTGGAATTTGTGTTAGTGAAAGGAAGGGGGAAAGCCTCTAAAGAATACTCAATACAATTTTGGAGAGGTAATCTGTAAGAAAAAAATTATTATAGTAAATAGAGTCCCGTGGGTATGGGGTGCACATTAGAATTTAGTTTATAATAAGCACTATTACTTGTATTTTTTTGTATTTTTGTTATGTATGTGTTCTTTTGTGTATTTTTTTTTGTGTATAAAATAAAATATTACAAAAAAAAAAAAAAATAAATGCAACCTCTCAGTGGCTCTCCCTTCCCGCAGGCAGCAAGGAACTATTTTAATGGTTTGCCCTCGAATGTTACTGGATCTTATAGGATTCCAGGACTCCATGAGAGGGATTCCAGCTGCTCTGACTGGCTCTGTCGAGGCTCTGGTTGATGGCTAGCTTGCTGCTGCTATCAGGGCTGTTGACACGATCGCTCCTAAACACCCTCTCCCATTGCAGAGCTCATTCAGCACCCTGGTTTAACCAGCAGCTGTGAGCTATGAAGCAAAATAGAAGAAGGCTAGAGTGCAATTGCAAACCCCACTCTGGCTGCCCTGCATTGGTTGCCCGTTTGTTTCCACATGGATTTCAAAGTATTAATGAGGACATATAAAGCCCTAAGTGTTTTAGGACCTCAATATCTAGTGAAACGTCTTCTCCCACATAGATTACCCAAACCATTCGCTTTAGCCAGAATGGGCGGCTGAGGGGCCTAATGCCAAGGGAGGCCCAGAGAGAAAGAACAAGAAATCGGACCTTCTCGGCAGTGGCCCCTCGCCTTTGGAACAATCCTCCCTCAGAAATTTGTCTGGCTCCCTTGCTAGGTGCTTTTAAGAGCAAACTCAAGACCTGGCTCTTTAAATAGGCCTTTCCTCTTGTCAATGCCTAATTTATTTATTGCCATCTTCAATTGTATTAATGTTGTTGTTTTATTTTATTTGGATTGTTGGTCTAGATGGGTGGGGTATAAATAAAATAAAATAAAATAAGTAAATAAGTAAATAAGTAAATAAATAAATAAATAAATAAATAAATAAATAAATAAATAAATAAATAAATAAATAAATAAATAAAAATATCTTTATATAATACCAGTCAATGTTTTTATAATTTTGAGTGTGTCTGGTGTTTTAGGATGATGAGGATGATAATTAATAATTAATATTAATAGGTAAAGGTAAAGGTTCCCCTTGACAATTTTTGTCCAGTCGTGTTCGACTCTAGGGGGCGGTGCTCATCCCCGTTTCCAAGCCATAGAGCCAGCGTTTTGTCCGAAGACAATCTTCCGTGGTCACATGGCCAGTGCGACTTAGACACAGAACGCTGTTATCTTCCCACCGAAGTGGTCCCTATTTATCTACTTGCATTTCATGCGTTCGAACCACTAGGTTGGTGGGAGCTGGGACAAGCGATGGGAGCTCACTCCATTGTGTGGATTCGATCTTACGACTGCTTGGTCTTCTGACCCTGCAGCACAGGCTTCTGCGGTTTAGCCCGCAGCGCCACCACGGTCCCTCTGCAAATTAATAGCTACAAAAATGGCAATATTTGGAACAGCATATGTACTGCATCAATATTTAACAGACACTTAGTTTTGGGTTAAAACTTGTATCTGTTATATAATACCAGTTAAAGTTTTTATAGTTTTGATTGTGCCCGGAGCTTTTTAATAAGAGTGGTCCATCATGTTAATACCAATTTACAGTGACTCTTTCCAGAATTTTCAAGGTACAGATTACTCAGAAGTGGCTTACCATTCACTTCTTCCAGGGGTGCACTAGAACTGTGTAGCTTGCCCAAGGCTACACAAGTTGGCTTTTCAGGAGGCACAATGGGGGACTGAACTCCTAACCTCTGGCTCTGCAAACAGGTACCAAATGAGAATAAAACAGAGATGATGGAAACAATATGCTGAAGAACAGAGATGGAAGAATGCCAGATTCCTTTGAAAATGGAGGGAATGTTGCTCTCGAAGTACTTGCGAGAAATAAGTCACAAGGAATATATGAGATTCTAATAGAGCTATTTCAAGCTATAGGAACTGAATATATGAGAGACCGATAACGTACCAATAAAATTATTTCAAGCTACAGATATATACCAACTAATACAGAAAATAAAACAATGGCCTCCAGACTGGAAAAATTCAATATACTGTATTTTTCCGTGTATAAGATGATACTTTTATCTAAAATCTTTAGATTAAATTGAGGGTCATCATACACAGAAGTAAGGGGGAAAGGGATAAAAGCGCTACAGGATTGCAGCCCTTTGATCCTGCAGCCTTTTCATGGCTGCTTTACCCCTCCACTTCCTAAACCCCACGGGGATTGCAGCCCTTTGACCCTGCAGCCCTTTCATCACTCCTTTACCCCTCCACTTCCTAAGATAGCTGCTTTCCTTCTCCACTTCTGTAGCAGTTTGATCCTGCTTTTGCGGGGCTTAGGAAGTGGAGGGGGAAAGCAAGTGATAAAATTTTCTTATTTGGGGTTGGAAAAGTGGGGATCATCTTATACATCAGGTCGTTTTATACACTGAAAAATACAGTAATTTCAATCCCAAAAAAGGAGACAGCAAAGACTACAATAACTATTATATTAATCTCCTATGCATTAGATTAATATCCTATGTGAAGTGATGCTTTGCAACAGATTTTGCAAAAAGGCTTTTGCTATATATCAAGTGAGAAATGCCAAATATTCAGACTAAATTTGAAAAAGGAAGAGGCACTAGAGATCATATTTAAAATATATGTTGGCCACTGGAGTGTATTGAAGAATTTTGAAGAAAATCAAGTCTATGCTTTGTAGATTACAGTACATTCTTTCACTGTGATGATGATTATGCAAAGATGTGGATCATTCTGGAAGAAATGGCTATTGTTCTGGTGTTTAACCTATAATCTGGACAAGAAACTGTTGGGACAGAATATGCAGAAAGAGAATAATTTCCCACAGACAAAGGTGTCAGATAGGATGTATTTAAACTTGCTATCTGTTCAATCAATATGCAGATTGTATCAAAAACAGGATTAGGTTCAGATTACATGAGTGAAAATTGGTGAAAGAAACATCAATAATTGAACATACATACTGGCAGAAAACAGCAATGACTTGAAATGATTACTGATGAAGGCTGAAGAAAGTTCAAAGGGACGATTACAGCTAAACACTAATAAAACAAAAATATCAGAATAGAAGAATTACAATACCTTTAACATTGACAATGAAGAAATCAAAACAGTTATTTTGTATATACGCGTATCTCAGTTCAGTCATTAATCCTGGCTGAGATTGCAATCAAGAAGTTAAAAGATTTAGGCTTCGAAAGATAGCTATGAAGGAGATAGAAAAAAGTCCTTAACAGTAAGGATGCATCACTTGAGACCAAGATTATGCATACTATATTATTTCCGGTTATCATGTACAGCTGTGAACCCTGGAGAATGAAGAAACCTAACAAAAAAAAAATTAATTCATTCAGAATTTGGTGTCACATTTAGAGATGAGTCCTAGATCAAATCAAGCCTGAACTACGAGGGGATGCTGATAAGTACTGAGCTTTTCCCAGAAAAAAAATTGAGCTAGGAAGCTATAAATTACAGGGTGTATTGGCCAATTTCTCTATATTCAATGTTGCAAAAATCAACTACCTATGATTTCAACTTATCTTTCATGTTCAGGTCCAAAGTGAACATGGCAGCACCTCCAGAAAAGTTCAATGTGGAAGAGCATAGGACCATAATCAAGTTCCTGGTTCTCCAAGGAAAGGTGCAAAGCAGATCCATGATGAAATGTCACAAACTATGAGTGAGAGTGGCCCTTCATATGCAACAGTTAAACTTTGGGTTGTCAATTTTAAAACTGGCCATTTCAATGCTGAAATGGCCAGTTTTTTTAAAAAAGTGAGAAATCCAGGAAGGCCTGTTTCTGTCTCTGTGCCTACAAATGTGAAAGCCATCCATGACATGATCATGGAGGACCACCGAATATCAGCCAAATGTATTGCTATATATCTGAGAATATCATGTGAGAGAGTTGGTGCCATTATCCACAACGACTTGGAAATGAGAAGGCTGGCAGCAAAGTGGATCTCCAAACTTTTGACAACCAAACAAAAGAGGAAACATGTGGAGTCATAGGTGGCTGTTCTGGAACATTTTGCAAGAAATGAGTCAGATTTCTAAGGCAAACTGGTAACTTGTGATGACACATGGATCTACTGTTATGATCCTGAGACAAAGGAACAGTTTAAGGAATGGAGGCACCGTGGTTCCTCCCAGGCTAAAAAAGTTCCGAGTGCAAAGGTCAGTGCAGAAGCAAATGACAACATTTTTTTGGGGATAAGAAGGGACTTCTGTTGGTGGCCTACCTCCAACAGGGTTCAACCATCAATGCAAAATATTACTGTGCTTTATTGATGAAGTTGAGGCAAAACATCAAGGAAAAAACGTTGAGGAAAGCTCTCCAAAGGTGTCATCCTGTTGCATGACAATGCCTCGTCACACACTGCAGGTGAAACAATGACAAAACTGTCATCCTTAGGCTTTCAAGTGATGCCCCATCTACCCTATTCTCCCAACCTGGCTCCTTCTGACTATTATCTGTTCCCCAAATTCAAAAAACACCTAAAGGGACAACGATTTGGGAATATTCTGGAGGCAACTAATGCTACAAATGAGTCTTTACACCAGCAGTCGGAAGAATTTTATTTGCAGGGACTTAAGAAGCTGCAGGACATATGTCGCAAGTGCATTGACTTCCTAAGGGAATCTGTAGAATAGTGTGGCAGTTACATCTTCCTAGCTCAATTTTTTCTGGGAAAGGCTCAGTACTTATCACCACCTCCTCATATCTCTGGAGGGAAAAATGATGAAACTGAGGCTACCATATTTTGAGCACATCATGAAAAGGCAAGATTCTCTAGAAAAGACAATAATGCTGGGAAAGGTTGAAGGCAGCAGGAAATGGGGAAACCAAATATAAGAGGGATTGACTCCCCAAAGGAAGACACAGGTTTGAGTTTACAAGAGCTAAGCAGAACTCTTGAGGACAGAACACACTGAAGATTTCTCATTCTAGGTTCGCTATGGGTCAGAGGTGACTTGACTGCATGTAACAACAACATAACAACAGATCAACCCCTAATTATCCCTAGAATTAGCTCCCTAGAAGCTAAAATGACTAAACTAAGGCTATTTTGAAATAACAGTATAAGTTGGACTAGACTGTGGAGTAAACACTATTGGCACACCGGAAACGTATATATATTCAGCATTTAGTTGATAGTACTAGTGTACCTTTCAGGACTGACAGACCAAACATGGCATCCACTTTCATCACTCACCACAAAAATGGGTGGAGGACAGGAACGAGTAAATTACAGAAGGGAAGGAAGGTGTAGGAGGACGGAATTAAACAGGCAAGGGAGTTTTGGCACAGCAGCAAGAAAGGAATAAGGCTAAAAAGGGGGTGAAGGATTGACTTTTACATAATTAGGTGGTTTAGTCTGTTTATCAAACAGAACACGCATGTTTAAAAATTCCTCAGGAATAAACTACAATTCCCACAGTTGGGCATTATATGTAATAGCACAAGATAACTAACATGTGAAACTTTGTGTTGTGCTATATCTGAATGGAAAGTAACATCTTCCTCCCCCCCCCTCCAATTTAGAAATTAAAAATTAAGGGAAAATGAAGTAAAGTACTTTATCAAATTAAGAGAATGCATGAAAAGTCTTCGTGGTGACTGTATTTTGAAGAGTAAAAAAATAGGCAGAAAGACTTCTTAATATATCCTCAAATACGGAATCATTTACATCATTACATAATTGAAATTTAATCTGGTTTTGAAACAGACTTTGAACTAAAGTGCTGTAATTTAGCAAAGAAATAGTGACCCCCAATGGTCATTATGATTATGTGCAAAGAATGTTCTCAAATGTTTTTAGCAGAGGCACATCCACTGCAGATGCCTTAAATATTATAACGTAAGGCCATTTAAACCAAGAACAATCACAAACAGAGATTAACTCGTATGACAAGCAGTGGTTTGTGGAAAAAACATTTTGAAAAGCACCTGCTTAAGGACTAAATTTTAGAAACTAAGAGCTTGCAAAGACTATGTAATTTTGAAAGCTAATCTAAACAGGCGAGTCAAAAGCCTGAGGAAAGCAGAAGAGTTTGGGCTTGGCCATCGTCCACCACAGCGAATTCAGAACAAGATTCTTGCAAATGGTGGTTTTGAATGGGAATCAAACATATCTCCCTGTAGAGATGGCACGATCCACCGAATTGGCAGTTTGTTTCTTGACCAAACAGGTGTTTCATGCTTCCAAGCCCTGCTTTCTCCACTGGGGTCTGTCTTTGAGTGGGCATCAGCTGGAGGAAGCAGGGCTGAGAAGCCCACCTCTATCTCTGAGTTCTGGCTCACTTGCACTGTTTGTTTCTGTGCTCAATTCAAGATGCTGGTTTTGACTTATAAAGCCCTAAATGTCTTGGGACTTCAATATCTAATGGGACATCTCTCCCTGCACTAATCTACCCTTTCACTCCTTGCAATATATGTAACTGAAAAGTGCCAATACCAAGGGAGGCCAAAATGCCCACAACTAGAAATCAGGCATTTTCTCTCCATTGAAGAAGGTACCGTTGGTGGTCCGCCAAGCACCATCCAGCCTGACCTTCAGAAAGATGCTAAAAACAGAACTTTCCAGGACAGTTATTAATGGTCTTCCACCATAAAAATCTGTGACATTCATCATATTAATCTAGGTTTAGGTGGTTAGGATGTTAGTATGTGTTTTAATTTTAATTTAATTATCTTCATTTCAGCAGAAGATACTATGTCACTTGTTCTCTGTTACTATGTTTATTTATTGATTATTAATATCTTTAATTGCTGATCTTTTTTGTAATACAATATCCTAGTTGTTTGTACACTGCCCAGAGAGTGCTTGTTCACTATAGGTTAGTATAAAATATAATAAATAAAATAAATATAATGCAATATTATACAAGTCTACTGAGAAGTTAAGTCCCAGGGAGTTCAATGGGGCTTCCTGGAGAAGCTAACAGGCAAAAGATTGCAGCCTTAATGACTTATTTCTGAAACCTAAAGCCAAGAGTTCATATTATTTTACAAGCTTGATATATCAGAATTCTGGTCTCCAATTCATCTTTAACCTTCAAAATGTTGCAGAGCAGAGGCTTGGGAAGAGGCAATGCCTCTGTCCCTAAAACCGCAACAATAGAATGCTACTGACCTCCACTGGCTGATTGTATTGCTACAGAACTACAAAATGCCACACACATTGCACCGCAGCCACTGGTTTAGAGATTAAGACACAGCTAATGATAGCCCTTCCTCCAAATAATTCATTTGCTGAGAACATATTCTGTTCCTTTAACAGCATGTTATAATCCTCACATTTACAAGATCACATCTCAGTTGAAACATATTTGTATTAAGCTGCAGAAAACAATTTTAAGCGAAGATACTAGAAGGTAATTTTTTGCTGGAGAAAAGGAAGCTGTGGCATGCACCTCCAAACAAAAGGGAACAAGTGGCCTTCAATCAGAGAGCAGCTTCCTATTAAGACTCACTCCTTCGTACATTATGCCTTTCATCCCCACTCAACCACAAAATGATTTTGCTGTAGGACACACAATGGTGGAAAAAGATTTACATTGAAAGAATCTTTAATAATAAACTGTTGCAGGTCTGCCTACTTCCCTCATGATTTATAATACAATAAACATTGGATTCTATTAAGTCTCATGCACTGAAGTTGCACTGAAAAAAAAAAAAAGAATATGAAAGCACTCAATTCTTCCCATCTCCAGTGCCATAATAGTGAAATGAGCATGGATAAATGTGCTAAGAGTATCTCTTTGCATCTTTTATAGCTTGTGTGTATTAATCTGTAAAGCTTATTAAGAAAGTCATTGCTATGCAAAGCAGCACCCAATCTCTTTCTCTTGCTTTTCAACAGAGTGCAGTGTTTAACCAATAGGACTCGTCCGCTGCCCCTCATTCTGCATTCATAACATGCAACATTTGCACAATGTATCTCTCAAAGACTACTGAATAGAAAGCCTTAATACTCATGTAAACAACTGCAAACCAATTACTTAATGAATCAGGCCCACGCATAATGAGGTGCCAGACAAAGAGCTATAAATGCATTTTTGCGCCCAAGCCTCTGCTTTAAAGTAAAATCCCTCAGCTGTAGTTTGGGCTTAACTAGCACATCATAATTATTGTCTGTAGGACATCAGAGGAAGCCATTTTTTTTATTTAGGTCCATCAGGGTATTTTTTTGAGGTCACTCATCAGCTCAGTGACTAAACATTGCGAAGAGGGGGGGAAATAAAAGTACCACAGTGGTACTAGACTGTTATGTTTATTTTCAAGTACTGGGTTTCGAGACCACTTGTAAAAGCAATAAAGCGCAAGAAGTGACAATAAGTGGAATCCTTAGACATCAGCCTGTAAGAAAATTCACTGTGTCCCAATTGCAAATAAGCACTTGAGTCATTTCCCATTCTTTCGCACTTTATTCCTACATTGTGCTTGTAAACATCTTTCTAAGATAGATGTCAAGTGTAAAGCAGCAAGTGTTACTAACCGATCTGGTTTAACAGACATTTTATTTCTCAGTTATTGAGGGAACAAAAATGCACACTATTCATTTAAAAAATAACTAATAATTCATACTGTACTATGAAATGTATTTTCTCCCAAGACTAGGAGCACAAAATGATATGGTACAGTAAATGCTTCCCAAAATTATATCTGTCATGCATACAAATGTTTAGAAATAATCTCAGTGCTACAGAATTTGCATTGTATGAGCATTTCAGAAATGCCAGAAACTGCTGGTTCATATTGTAATTCAAACTATTGTCCCCTAGGACATTCCTTTTTGTTTATGTTGTTTACACATATGCCTCTTCTTTGTATATTAGAAATAATAGCTGAAAGCTACTTCGAATTTCAGTAAATTAGATATTGCTTCTTCAGATTATTATTCCCTCAAATAGCAATTACCTTAGGAAGATAGAATTTTAACTATTTTATTTTAACAAGCAAGCTTTAAAGATATTACTTTCCAACCCCAACTCCTAGAAATCAAATACAAAATACATAGTTTAAACTATTTTTTCTGCAAACCGACTACTGTTTCTACATTATACTGGCCAACTGCCTTTTGTTCCAATTCCTGTTTTAAAAAAAATCAGTTTTTCACAATGAGAAATTCCAAGACTTTTAAAACAGAAAATCATAAATAGTGGTTTGGCAGTGAAATGTATTATAATGCTACAACTCAATATATACATCTATATTATATATCCCACATCATCAATGGGAATTCCAAGAAGGAAAAACATAAGCAGAACCAAGCTATGAAAGTGTTTTAACAATTATTATGTAACAATCTGAGGCCAATCTAAAATTCCACAATTGTTTACTATGTTTCATTTGCTATTACTGCTTGATTGCTAGTAATTTGATTCATGCTGCTAATGAAAAAAGTGAAATAAAACATTACTCAAAGAACTGAAAAAGATAAATTGCACCTCTTTAGGAAAAAGCCAGGACACTAATTAAATGCTCTCAATTTGAACATACAAAAGAAGAAAGTAACAAATAATCTAGTATCAAATACTTCTTTAAAGGACACAAAAATAGGTATTGAGCTGAAGCTCATTTACATTTCAACTACATCCAGAAGACTACGCACCACTTTATTTCTTCAAGACTTCATGTTTTACGTCTGCCCTTTTCCTGACAACTTCCTTTGTCTGGTCTCTAAGTAGTCCTACTGAGAGCAGCTGTACACGCTAATTTGTGGTTCACTGAGATGTCAATTGAGTCTTAAAATGAGAAAACAACAGCTGCAAAACAATACCTGGCTTTAGTGCAAATATTTTCTAAGGTGTACACAATTTTAAATTGCTGCCTTTGAAAAACACCAATTGGAACCATGGCCGTTGGATCAAAATATTGTTGCTAAACCTTTATTAACTTTTTAGTGGCATTTCTCACTAGGCTGAACTATTCAGAAACGAAACATTTTAATGACTTTACCTTGACAAAGAGCTTCTTTCAAGAGATGAAATACTAGGTTCTGAACTGGTTCTGTCACTCTTCTGTTCTTTTAAGCCACTGTCATCAATATTCAAACCTAGAAGGAGAATAAACACCAAACACTTCTAATTAATGGTTGACTAAATTAAATTAAGAGCTGCCACACAAAGTAACTTCTGACCTGTAAATGGCAATGGAATAGATACTACAAAAACTGCAAAGAAAATGTATTTCATATTATGCATTTTGAAGAATATTATTTTAAAAATCAGTTTAGTAGAGTGCAAGCATCCTATAAATAGTTTTCTACCAGTATTATGGCTAAAACTTTCCAGAGTTGTTACATGATGGCAGAATACCAGATTGCAAAACATAAGATCAATGGTTTAACAGAACTCAGGCAATATTTTATTTTTCTATTAACAAAAAGCCCACTTCTATCCAAAAACACATTACAAGATATTTAGGACTTTCCCATCCACTAATACAAAAATTCTAGTGATATTATTCCTGGTGATCTATATTGTCCTTATGTTTTCTTCAGTATAATATACTTTCTCTCCTACTGTGCAGTAACCATTGCATAGTCATCACTGGAGATTTCTTCCACATTTGTATTTTGCACAATGGATAGTCTCTTTAACACCGACAATGTTGCTTCCAACTCATAATCTAGCTGGCGCTCTTTTGTGAATATGTTTAGGTGGCAGAAATGGGCCAAAATCTGGAGTTATCACATAACATTCCAAAATACTAACTTTGTATCAAATTGCCTGTTTGAAACATTCTAAACAAATGGCTCTGGAACAAAGCAAGAAAATACAGATTGTCAATCTATGCTTTACAGACTATAGCAAAGCCTTTGACTGTGTGGATCATGAAAGGCTATGGATTGTTCAAATAAATGTGTGTGTCTCAACACTTGATTGTCCTGAAGCCTAACCTATACTGTGAACAAGCAGTTAAAGTTAGGAAAGAATATGGAGGACTAGAATTGTTTTCCATAGACAAAGGTGTCAAACAACGGCACACTTTATTGCCCTTTTATTGTGTTTAGCCAGTATGCAGAATGTATCATATGGAAAGCTGGACCAGATTTAGATGAAGGTGGAGTAAACATTGGTGGAAGAAACAGCAATACTTTAAGACAGTGGTCCCCAACCTTTTCCGAATCACAGACCAGTTTAGCATGCACAGCGGGGCGTCCGTGCATGGGTGGGCGGGCACCCATGCAGGTGGGCGTGCATGCATGAGCAGGGCATGTGTGCATATGTGTGTGGGGGTGTACGTGCGTGGGGGGCAGGAGATTTGTCTTCGTGGCCCAGTCCTGCCAAGGCCCGATACCGGGCCGCGGCCAGGGGGTTGGGGACCCTGGCTTTAAGATACAATGACGACACAGAGCTTAAGTCTGTTGGCAATTTTCATAACAATTGACCATGTTATTCTGTAGCTCCCATTCATTAAAATGGGCTTATCAGCTCAATATCTTAATCTGCTGTACCATCTAAAGTCATCCTTAAAGTTATTCATTTCTGTTTACATTATATTCTCCAGTGACCTCAAGGCAGCATGTATGGCTTTTCTCTTGTTGCTTTTATACTTAGTGCAATAACTCCAAGGTAGATCCGGCTGACAGAGAATGAGTAGCTATCAATAGTGTCAAACCTACTGCCAGCCATTGTGGAGAAGTGAGGTCTCAACTAAACAAACTCACATAGCGGTCTAGGCATAAGAATGTATACAACATATTTTGAGTTACATTAATTCAAGACAGGTTACCATCATATGCTAAGCTGTAAGTATGTGGTGACTAATAGGTGAACTCCGGGGATCTGAATTGGTTCCTGCCCTAGAAGGTGCCAGCTCTGCATCCCACTGATAGCCCATTGTTGTAACATGTTTAAGAAAGAAGCAGTTACCAGTATGATTATCCCACAGACTGTCAAATGCCAGTCTATGCCCTGATGCTTTTAGTTGCACATTTCCATTACCAATGATATATGCCAACATATACAATGCCAAGCAGCAGAAGACTCAAAATGGACAACACAGGACAACACAGCAGTGCCTGGTTTTTTGATGCTTCGGTATGTAAATGTTTGGTAATGTAATTCTGAGTGATGTTTATGGTGCTTTGAAACACTAGGATACATATGTGTTAAATATATGATAGCAATCTTAAGCCTCAGCTTGTATTATTACAACTATATGAAAGGAGGGAAATTTCAAAAGCAGGAGATCTTAATTGCCATATGAAGAAAAAAAACAGTCATTTCCTTGTGGCTCTCCTTAAGGGTCTGGACTTGATGATCTATAGGGCCCCTTCCAGGTCTGCAGTTCTAAGATTAAAGGTTGCCAAATTTTACTGGGATGTTTCCTTACTTTGTTATCTAGTTCTCTCACTATCCAACAAGGAAGAAGATTCTCCTTACCACCACTAGTGGAGGTTTGGTGCAGTTATGACTGATTAAATGCCCTCATTCTTTTAATTATTTATTTAAGATTTTTGCCCTAATGTTTCTCTCTTAAGTTAATATATTTGTGAGAAAATGAGCTAGACCTTTCAACTCCTTCCCTGGACTCAAGTAAGGTATTCTTTCCCCATTCTTCTCTGCTAGTTATGTGGGGTAGGTAAGTGTGGTTAACCAGGAGAGCTGGGAGGATTACAAAAAATGGTGGTGGTGGTGGTGGTGGTGGTAGTAGTAGCAGTAATTAATAATAATAAAAAATTTGGATCACTGACTCCAGCTCCTCTCAAAGATACAGTGGGGAACTGACCTCCCCACCTCTGGCTCCGCAGCCAGAGACCTAAGTCACTGAACTATCCAGCAGTTCATACAGTGGTGCCCCGCTTGATGACGAAATCGCCTGACGATGAGTTTTTTTGTGATCACTATAACGATTGCAAAACGATGGTTCCTATGGGGTTTTTTCGCTTTACATTGATTAGGTGCCTGTTTCACGAACTGTTTCTTCGCAAAACGATATTTTTTCTGGTTCTGCAAAATGGCTTCCCTTCGCAAAATGGCTTCCCTCCCTTCGCAAAATGGCTGTTTTCTGGACCCCTGCTTCAGAAGACAGCGATTTTAAACAGCTGATCGGCGGTTCTCTATGGGCGATCTTCGCTGGACGATGAGGTATTTCCCCATTGGAACGCATTAACCAGTTTTCGATGCATTCCAATTGGTTTGTTTTTTTCACTTGACGACGATTTCGCTTAACAGTGATTTTCCTGGAATGGATTACTGTATCGTCGTCAAACAGGGCACCACTGTATTTTAAAACAGAAAGTTGTATTAAATGCAAGCACATATCAAAGCAACAGAAACAAACAGGCAGAAATGTTGTGATTTAGAATTTTATGAACTAAAAGAACAAAATGTGTTGGATCAGTGCTCCTTTTTTTCTTCTTATCCTCCTAGATACATCCTACATGTTTCAAGCAGTAGATCTTTCATCTTAGTGTTGCAGTTAATTTGAGGCAGGAATGCGGAATGTGTAGCCCTCTAAATGTTGTGGGAACCCAATACCCATCAGCTTCATATAGCATAACCAGTGGTGAAGGATGATGATAGATGGGAATCTAACAATGTGAAGGGTCACACATTTAAAGCAGTAGTAAGACAAGTGCAGCCCTCCAGATACTGCTGAACAGCCACTCCTAGTGCTACTCATCACTGACTGTGCCAGAAAGGCCTCATAGTTACTGCAATTCAGGCCACTCTTTGCTTACTCCTGCTTTAAGGCAGACCTTGCATTCTGGTTGAAATTCCCTTGCCACCAACTGCCATCATCTTGGTTCCTGCCAGTTCTAGTAGCACTAAATCAATCTAAGCCTAGATATCTGATCATCAGGGATGCCATCTGAGCTGGGAAGCAGGGCTGTATGTAATCCTATTATATTCCTTATGGTGTGGCCAGCAACTCAGAAGCCCATAATGCTCCACCACAAGCTGGAAATAGCTCTGGAACCAGCAGACCTGCAAAAGTGAACTCCCTCTCTGATGCACAGGGAGAGTGAGAGCAAGAGAGAGAGCTTAAATAAGCCACACATAGCTCCAACATAGGACAAAAAGGCAGAATAAAGGTTCCCCACTCGCATGAGGGGGGATATCCAGTAGAGTATCCAAACATCCCATTCAAACCACAAAGCTGTGCATATCTAACACCAGCTGGAACTTAGGAATTCAGGACATCCAATGACCTGGTCAACTGGCTATATTTACATTTGGTTTGGCAGTAAGACAGGTGTGTGTAACAGCCCACCTCTTGTGGCCTGGAGGCATCAGACTAGATGGGTTTCTGGATAAACAGGGTTGTTGACAATGCCTCCAAAAAGGGGACATCCTCATAAAAAAAACACTTGCCTGGGATTCAAAAGCTCCAGCCCAACTTGGAAGCTGGCATGTTCCCTTCCCTTCCAGACAACAAGGGAGTCTTACATGATTTATCCACACCACATCAGCTGAGGTCTCCCACTATTTCTATTACCAGGACAACACACAGGGTCAGAGGGATTGTCAGCCATGTTCGAGCTCTACTCTAGTAACAAGACATGGAATCCCTTACGCAGTTTGTAAGGCCCTTTAGGGCTTTACAGGTTAAAACCAACCCATAGAATTTCCTCTGGTAAGCAGCTGCCAATCACTGCAGGTGTTTCAGTATCAGAAGCACATGTTCTCAGTACCACACACCAGTTAGCAACCTAGTTGCTGTATAAATAAATAAAATAAATACATAAATATTGGACCAACTGAAGAGTGCAGACCCCCTTCAAGGCTAGTACCATGAACACTGCATTGCAGTAGTTTAAATGTTACATAACTGAGATAGCCAAGTCCAGTCAACTCAAGAAAGGCACAGCGGGCACATTACGCAGCCTTGTGGAAATATGTTGCTCATCACTGCTGTCACCTGAAAATACAGGGACAGTGAAAAATCAAGGAATACTCTCAAACTGCAAATCTGACCTATCAAGGGGAATGCTGCTCCTTCTAAAACAGGTTGAACTCCAATCCCTGAGTTTGACTTTCTACTGACTGGGAGCACAACTCCTTGTTTTCAACTTGCTTACCCTTGTCCAGCCAATCATCTAAGTCAGGCAAGGGTACTAACTGCTTCCTCAGTGTTAGGTGTCAACGAGCAAAAGAACTGGCCATCATTAGTATACTGACAGCACTTCATGCCAAAGCATTATATGACCTCTCCCAGCAACTTCATGTAGGTATTACCTAATAGAGGGAACAGGTTTGAGACCTGAAGGATACCACACAGCAAAGACTATGACACTGAGCAGTATTTACCCAGCACCATCCTCACATTTTCTGCAAATACTAAATCAGGTCAGACAGTGCAACAGGACGTCATAATTAATAGAATCAAAATTCACTGAAAGGTTCAGAAAGGTGAATAAAGCTTCAATCCCCTTATCCCCAGTGTAGTCATCTGCCAAGGTGATCAAAGTAGGCATCATCCCACATCCTGTCTGAAAGCCTTTTTGAAATGGGTTCAGATAAACAGTGCCATCTGAGACTGTTTGGAGCTGTACCATCACTACCTTCTCAACTACAATAGCAACTGAAATGATTAAGAAGCAAGTAAAGGCTGTGAAAAATTGGAGTCTACCTGGTCCAGATGAACTGCACAGATTTTGGTTAAAGCATCTAACAAGTCTCCACCAACGTAGAGCAATGCAATGTAATCACTTACTTTAAAATTCTACAACTGAAGGCTGAATGACAACAAGCTGCACATTTGATAATAAAAGATCATCAAAAGGGCAATGAACCCAGTAATTATCAACCAATTACATACTTTCCAACAATGATCAAGCTCCTCACAGGAGTACTTGCAAGATCAATATATAATTACTTAACTAAAAGCTCCCTATACCCAAATGAACAGAAAAGGAAGTTTAAAAAGTCCAGAGGCACAAAAGATCAGCTGCTTATTGATAAAATGATCCTGAAGAATGCAAAAAGAAGAAAAACAAACAAAACAAATCCAGCTGTGTGACTCATTGCCACACAGCTGGATTAACACCTGCCTAAAAATGTTTGCATTAGTAAAAACCTTCAGAAGTTCAAGAAAAACATGGAAAAATGGAAAATCGTCTTGTTGAAGAAATTGGGGAAGTTAGCATCAAAAGAGGAATATATTCACGAAGGCTTTCATGGCCGGGATCTAATGGTTGTTATGGGATTTTCGGGCTCTTTGGCCGTGTTCTGAAGGTTGTTCTTTCTAACCTTTTAACGGTCTCTGTGGCCGGCATCTTCAGAGGACAGGAGTAGCATTGTGCAAACTCTAAGCACAATGGCTACAGTGCCGAACACCAACATCTTGTAATTAAACTCACTATGGTAGCCCACTGGGATGCAGCAAAACCAGTATTAGTGCTGTAACTTAGTATTAGGTTATCTGGATCTTCCTCTCCTGTTATTTTGATGCTACTTCTGTATGTGATACTACCAATGCTAGACTAACCTTGCCCTGCATCTGGAGTATCTTGCAATTACAACAATTACACACACAAAATATGATGCAAGTGTGTATTGGTCTACAAGAAGCACTATCACAACAGATATGTATTAGCCACTGGGTAAAACAAGGGTGCATTTTAGCACCATTTCTTTTTAATTTCTTTATAAACAGCTTGATCCCGCAAATGGTTTCCCCCTCTTTTTTCTCCCCAGCCATAGGCTGCAGGAAGATCTCAATGCTGCTTTATGTTGATGATCTGGTTTTGCTATCCCTGAACAAAACTGGTCTTAAAAGAATGCTATCTCAATTTGGGCAGCTCCCTAAAGAGGAACGGCTACCGATCAACTACGCTAAGACAAAGATCATGGTCTATGGGAGGAGAGCCCCTAACAATAATTGCTCATTGGATGGGCATGAACAGGTACATTCTTTTAAATATTTGGGTATCTACTTTTGTGAGAAACTATCTTGGAAACAACATCTAAATGCCACTGTATTATTGAGCTCCAGATCGATAGAGAATCTAAAAATATTTTTTTATCGCAGAGGCAGCCAACTGATAAATCCTGCACTCAAGATGTTCACTGACAAAATCCTACCACAAACATTTTATGGAGCAGAATTATGGGGAGAAGCAGCTAAACCAAATTTGGAAATTTTGCAGAATAAATTCATGAGGCTGATACTGGGGCTCCCTCGGGGAATTCCCTCAGTGCATCTCAGAGCTGAGCTAGGCCTTCCCTCAATTGCCTCTATAACTGATCTGACCTATTTTAGATACTGGCACAGATTGAACAACCTAGAGGACCTCTCCTTGACAAAGTGCTGCTGGCTAGAAAAACTACAGTTTGGTGGATGGGCACAACAGTGCTACCAAAAACTAAAAGCCTATAACCTCCCACTGGAAAAATTCCTCAGTCTAGGCCCCCCGGGACCTTAGAAACTGGATTCTCAACTTTGATGCCAGTCAGGACAGGGCTGTTATTGTTGGGTCCCATTTTTCCACCTGGTATTCCCACCCTCAGTTGAATCATGCAAAACCAAGTTACTTTGAGTCACTGACTTTTCCTTAGATCCATAGAGCATTAGAACTTAGATTTGGGCACATGACTACAGCATATCTTGAAGGGAGGTATGAAGGAATCCCAGAGGAGGAGTGGAAATGTCTCTATGGCTGCAATAAGATTGAGGATGTAACTCACTACTTAAAATCCCAGAGAAAGATTTCTGTCTCCCATTATTCAGCTGTATCCCAACTGTACTTCAATGGAAACAATAGTAAGACTACTTGCTGATACACAGCTGTATATTATGTACTCTGTTGCACAATTTGCTCTGGCAGCTAAGAAGTTGAGGCTTCAATTTGTTAAGGTTCATAATGTTACATAAATGTTGAATATAGTGACTTTGATATTACAGTAGTGCCTCACTTTACGATTGACCCGCATTATGACGAATCTTTTTTGCGATCGCAAAATGATGGTCTAAATGGGGGAATTTCGCTTTGCGATGATCGGTTCCCTGCTTCGGGAACCGATTCTTCGCAAAACAATGTTTTTCTAACAGCTGATCAGTGGTTTCAAAATGGCCATCAGGTAATTAAAATGGTTCTCCGCTGTGTTTAGGGATGGATTACTCACTATACAGGCAGCAAAAATCGCCGCCGTATGGAGGATCTTCGCTGGACTGTACGTTTTTACCCCACTGGAACGCATTAAATGGATTTCAATGGGGTTTTTTAAATTTCACTTTATGATGTTTTCGCTTAATGGCAATTTTTCTGGAATGGATTATCATCATTAAGTGAGGCACCACTGTATACAATATGCCACCATTTCCAGAATGGGTTTATTGACCTCTTGAGCCATCCTTTTGTTTTAACTGTTTCTATGTAAGTCTGCCTTTGTAAAGGCCTATGGCCAGAAACCATAAAGGTACTGTCTCTCTATCTCTATCTCTGTGTGTGTGTGTGTGTGTGTCGCTACCAATGCTATGATTTTACTGTAGTACTAGTGTTATGTTTACATGTTGAGTGAATACTTGACTTGGTGTTACTTGAATGTGTTTGATTATTTATTTATTGTATTTATGTGCTGCTTCCACTGAGACTCAATACAGCTTACAAAACAGTTTAAAAATAATAGAAAACTAAAATGAAATGAATTACAAATGTTCAAATAGGATTAAATTAATTATATTGAAATTAAAATGGTTTACAATATTTGATGAAAAATATCTACATCATTTTACCTTTAAAAAGAAAACTAACATATTATGTAAAATCCAACTGTTTGAGACACTTCCAAAGTCCTGCCTGAATAAAAAAAAAGTTTGCCTGCCACTTGAAGGATAGCAGAGAGGGGGCAAGCCTAGCCTCTCTTCGCAAGCAGTTCCAGAGCCTGGGTGTGAACAATTAGACGGTCCTCTCTTGAGTCCCCACTAAACTGGCCTCTGAAGTTGGTGGGACTGTGAGAAGGGTCTCTGCAGCAGACTTTAAAGCAGAAGCAGGCTTGTATGGGAAAACAGGTCTGTCAGACAGCCCAGACCTAAGCTATATAACACTGCACATCATTATGAATTGTGCCTGGAAATAGACCAGTAGCCATGTAGCTATTGTAGGGTGAGGTTATGCATTATCTGTACCTAGAGTCAGTGTACAGGCAACTGAAGTTTTCAAACACTCATCAAATCTAGTCAGGATGTAACCACAGCATGTGTCACTATGGCCAAGTTTGACATGTCCAAGACTTTGTGCAAGTGACAGTTTTTTGTAGCAAAATATAGCCACACATGAGGCTATATTTGGATGTTTATTTCATTTATTGTGAGCCACATGGTTTATTGTGGAAAAATCGGCACATAAAATATAAATGATTTATTTAGCTAGCTAACTACTTCCCATACTATTTTGCCCATCCATAATATAAATTGAGGAACCTATGTTTTGTGTCTTAGTGATGTTTGATGCAAGACTAGTTGGGAGAAAACTTGTTTGCAGCCACAGCTAGCAAACTTCTTACCATGGGAAAATATGTTGGCGCCCTGTCCCTGTCTTTCAGTTTGCCACCAATACTTTTTCTATTCAGATTGGCATTAAGTCTGCCATGGCTTGAATTTATAGATGAGTTTTAATCTTCTTTCTCTGTTATATATTGGACTTTTGTTTTAAAGTTGTCAGAAACCATCTTTCAACACTGTGCCTAATCAGTCAGTGAATGAAGATAACAAAGTGTACAATGTGAAGCTACCTGAACGGGGTAACTGGGAAGACTCTAACAATGTTTATTTCAATAAACATCAGACAGAATTAGAAAACTTGTTTTAAGAAAACTGCAAAATATGATGAATGGAATGGTTAGAATCCAAAAGATATTTCTACAGCAGTCATTAAAAACAATGCCACTGCTCATAACCTACAGTTTAGAACATCTAGGCCTCTTCTAGCTACTACAAAGTAGTCAAAAAAGTGTATGTGTGGGGTTTTGTGTGTGTTTTTTTTTTTGCTGCAATCTTCTGAAAAATAATATGTAAATTCCATCCCTCAAAGAACTGTAGATAAAATATGCCTAAGGCCAAGGCAGAATCATCATCTCCTCCATCATGCCTCCAATCCAAAATCTAATTAGTACTGGAGTGGTGTGAAACATGTACAAATTTCATTGCAAAACTGTACAATTGGCTGATGAACACAAGGTGGTGCTGCAGCTGAAGTTGATATAGGCTACTTACTTGACTTTCTTTAATAACTGTTACTCAGAGCTCCATTAAAACCAGCATTCGGCTACCACAAACACAAGCATCAAGTTCCTCTTTACATCCAACATATACAGAAACACTGAAGGTCTCCCTTAACACCTCAGAATTCCACACAAGTATCAGAAGTTTAGGAAAAATTCCTTTGCTGCACCAACTAATTCAAGCACAAAGCTCTCTTTATCAGTAGAAGCAACTCCTGTACTAGACACATTTGAAGTATAGATGAACATTCCTTTCACTTAACATTAATCACCTCCCAGCACTACGTTTAATCACAAATATAGGATACAACTTGAACTTCACCAATAATAAGCAAATTTTCAAAGGAAGGAGTGGGAATAAACCCACCCTGTTCCCTTATCTGAACCATACTGATCTGATGTCCCGTGGGAAGGGGGCAGGAAAATGGATGATCACTGTACTGCATTAGTGATTGTTAGTATGTTCTCTGTTAACATACTAACTCCCTGGAAAAGACCCTGATGTTGGGAAAATGTGAAGGCAGGAGGAGAAGGGGACGACAGAGGCCGAGATGCTGGACGATGTCACCAAAGCGACCAACATGAATTTGACCAAATTCATGTTTGGTGAATGGAATGGCAGTGGAAGACAGGAGGGCCTGGCGTGCTCTGGTCCATGGAGTCACGAAGAGTCGGACATGACTTAACGACTAAACAACAAAAACACCTGACAGTGTCGGGGTTTTTTTTCTTCCAAATTCAATACATGGAAAAGTGTGAAACGCTAGTTATTTTACAATATTTTGGCTTATCATTGTGTATCACAGTGGCCATTCAGTTTACAAAGGGCATGCAAAATTATCTTCAGCTCTGTGAACACAGATTATACAAAGAACATCAGACCTAACTCAAGATAATAAAAAATAGACATATTAGATAAACCAACAACACTGTAAACAATTTTTATATTTGCAATCCGCTTTCGCAAATTAGAGCCACAGACTCAGATACTGTAGTTATTGCTCTGGAGATAGCCTATATTAGCACAATTTCCAGTTCAGCACAATCAAACCCAGAGCTCATGTAGCTCAGTCACACTTTTAGGTTATTTCTGCATGGTTCCATTTCCTTTGTATTGACATTATTCAATAATATGGAGAATCCAAACAATACTCTTACAGGATTCTACCATTAAAAAAAAAAATCTCATTTCAGTTGTATGCTAAAATGTGAGGAAGCAAATTTGGAAAACAAATGCCATTGCCCTAATACTGAACACTGAACAATCAAACAGCTAGGTCAGCTTGTCTGCAAGGAGACAAGAATCAATTCAAGTGCCAACGCAAGTAGCGTTAGTACTTGGAAGAAGCATTAAGTGTTCAAAATTTTGAGATGAAGGGAGTCCAAAAGTGTTGCCCTAAAAAAAGTCCTGTTAAAAGGTGCCTCAGAGAGCTGTATGAAAAGCAAATGTATACAGTGGTGCCCCGTAAGGCGAATGTAATTCATTCCGCAAGAAGCGCTGTCTTGCAAAAAAAATCATCTTGCGAGGTTCCCTATGGGAACCCTATGGTGCCGTCTTGCGAGGCACCATAGCAATCGCAAAAACCAATTGTCTTGCGGGTTTTTCACCCTGTGAGGCATTCGTCTTGCGAGGCACCACTGTAACTGGAAACATACTCTGTGAGGATTGTTTATATTGTAAAACCAAAACAACTTGCATATTTTGGTACAAACAGAACTGATAAGGCAAATGTAGTTGATTAAGTTTCTCAACAAGTTTTCGTGATGAAAAAGGAAAATAACAAAATGCTTACATTATGTGAGGAGAGACAACAGAAAAAAATGGAAAGCATTTTACATTGCTGCTTGAGTTACGTTTACCTATAATATTAATTTTAAAAAAATACCACAAAATAGATGTGAAAATCGGTGTTGAACAAATGAAAATAACCATATATTGTACAGAAGAAGCTTTTACAAAACAATGAAAAGGATAAATAGATAAATGTTATTTTAAGTAGTTTGTTTCTTGATAAGCAATTAGAAAAAAAGCAAAAGTAGTGTTCATTTTATAAAGATTTAGCCTCATAATAATTAATAATTGTCTAATTTAATGAGGTGACAATGGGGAGTATGAACTCATATAATATTTTATAGACATTATGAATGAAATACCGTATTTGCCGGCGTACAAGACGACTGGGCGTATAAGATGAACCCCCAACATTTCCACTCAAAATATAAAGTGGACGGCTCTGCTGCGGCGCCGGCAGCAGCTTCCCGGGGCTCTGCCCAGGCCCACCCTGGAAGTTCATGGCTGACGACAAGGAGGGTGAGGAGGAGGGGAAGTGGCTGGGCGGGCCCAAGGAGGAGGGGAAGCGGCTCTCTGGCGGCCGGCGGGCGAGAGGGCAGCTGGCTCTGCGGCAAGGAGGGCGAGGAGGGGAAGCGGCTGGGTAGGTGGCGGCAGCAGAGGAGGATGAGAGGAAGCGGCTCTCTGGGGGCGGGCGTGAGCAGCTGGCTCAGCAGCGCGGGGTGGCGGGCAGCCCAGTGGCAGGCTCTGGCCATTCAGGCATGGCCGGCTCTGCTTTCCTTCCTCCATCCGAACCAACCGCCTGCCTTCCTCCCCGGCTGGAGCAGCCCTGCGCCACTCACTCAACGGCAGCGGCAGTGGCTCCTTCCTGGCCCAACTGAAGTGCACTCGGCATATAAGACGACCCTTCCACTTGGAGGCATGTTTTTAGGCCAAAAAAGTCACTTTATACGCCGGCAAATATGGTATCTAAATGTACTGCATTGTCTAAATATGGTGCCAATGAAAATGCTTCATCTAGAAAATGGTACTCCAACAGTGGGGGCTACCCTAGAGTCTGGCTAATCTAGCTGATTGCTACCCCAGCTCATCAGTACTCAAGGACATTGCTTGTCCATGAGAAAGCTAAAGTTCTATGTCAGATTGTTTTGGCTAAAACAAAACATCAACAGGTATCTAAATAGAGAATTCTATCATGTTTGCAGAACATCTCCCAAAGGATGCAGACAGCCGTTTTTACAAAAAGGTAGCATTCCCTGCTTGTAGTGGAGCACGAAAGACACAGACCGATTGAGAGCAGCCAGGATATTGCCATGGGAATAACATTGTTGTTTGTTGTTGTTTAGTCGTTAAGTCATGTCCAACTCTTCGTGACCCCATGGACCAGAGCACGCCAGGCCCTCCTGTCTTCCACTGCCTCCTGGAGTTTGGTCAAATTCATGTTGGTAGCTTTGATGACACTGTCCAACCATCTCGTCCTCTGTCATCCCCTTCTCCTCTTGCCTTCACATTTTCCCAACATCAGGGTTTTTCCCAGGGAGTCTTCTCTTCCCATAAGATGGCCAAAGTATTGGAGCCTCAGCTTCAAGATCTGTCCTTCCAGTGAGCACTCAGGTTGATTTCCTTCAGAACGGAGGGCATAACATAGCTAAAAGCAAAAGGGCTTGGTAAGAAAAATATTTTTCTCTGTGTTAATAACATGCTTAGAGCTAAGCAATGCTTTTGATTCTGTATATTTTTACTTTTACGTTTAAATGCTTTTTCATGCCTATCACTGAAAACTATAAGGGTTTTAGCTTTTTATGATTTTATTTTTAAGAACTTTGAGGTGTTATAGAGATGTATTCCCTGCCTTTACAGGCTATGAGCTCCTGTGTTTTAATAATTTTGTTTTTTGATGCATACACAGCTTGAATTATGCCTGTAACCTAAGTTTCAGTAATTTTTTACAAGTTGCAAGGATATATTTTAAGTAAACCTACAGTATTTTAAGCTTACCATTTTATATGTCTGTATGACTTTTAGATTTAAACATATTTGCCTATAGTTTATTCCTCATAACTTGATAACTTATATTTTCAAGACTGTCTTTGATAAATTTTGGATTTGCTATTTTCAAGCATGGAACCTAGAAATGATGTAAATAAATATAACTTGCATAGAATTAACAAATTATGGAGTGGTCTAGAATTATTGCAACAATGAAGACACTTATGATACTCAGAGGAGTTTTAGAAACAGCTTGTAACTGATTATTTGGTTTCATTCTAGTATTAACCCTTTACTGGGATGTCAATTATGACAAATCATAGAATCTGTTCTCTTCACTGGGAGGTCTGTAAAACTTCGTAGGACTCCTGGGGGAATCAGTTATCCAAATAAGAATCTGACAACTTAAACTATATCTGATAAAGAGACCTTTATCAGCTGAAGGCCTCAGTCCTATATACATTTTCCATAAGTGAATGACTCCTCCCTCTGAGAAAACATGGCTAAGATTGTGCCTAGAAAGATGAGCAATGCAAGTGTATTGTGGGAAACACAGGCCTAAACCCAATTTTAATCTTAGCTAAACCCACTAAGATCAATGGGTCTTTTACAACACTAATGAAAATCTCATTGACTGCAATGGGAGTGCATTATTTGAGAACAGAACTAGACTTGGAAGGGATCCCAACCATCATCTAGTCCAACTTCAATATCTTAGCTTTATTATACATTAAGTGCCATTTGAAATGACATTTTTTACCAAGTGGGAAAAGAATGATGGAAATGATCATCTCAGCATAGTTAAAGGACCACAGTGCACAGTGCAGAGTTTAGAAATAAATCATTAGGTATTAATTCATAGCCCTTCATTTATGACAACTTTCAACAAGCAATGTAAAATTCATTATTTTAATCATAAAATGCCAAGAATGTTAATTTTTTAATGATAATTAACCTTTCAAGTTATTTTATGTCACTACCTTTTATGGGTAATTGGGGCAGCTGACCATTTCTTGCTATTTTTTGTGATCATAAATGATATTTTATCTAACAGTTTAATGACTTCATTTTAACAGAGCTTATTTAGCAATTTTATAAATTTCTCTTCATGTTCTAATTTTGACCAGTTTTTTCTTTAATGATTCATCATTAACATATCTGTACTAGTATTACCTTCCAAGCTGTAATATTCTACTTTCAAGTTAATGCAGAAAACTATTCTTCACAGTTGATGTATTTGTGTTCCTGAATTTGCCACATTGAGTTTTGTGATTTTTACCTCCTCTTCACAACTTATCAATTAATTCACATTTTTTCATAGATGCCTATTTCCATCACTTTTAAAGTATCCAAAGAACTATGCAACAGTAAAGAGATTCAATCTAAGTACAGTGGTGCCTCACACAACGATGTTAATTGGTTCCAAAAAAATCAACGTTGTGTGAAACATCATTCTGTGAAACACCATTTCCCATAGGAATGCATTGAAAACCGGTTAATCCGTTCCAATTGGAACGGATTGCCGTCTTTAAGTGAAAAAACCCATAGGAAACATCGTTGAGTGAAACAATGTTTCCTCCATTGGAATGTATTGAAGCCGACTCAATACATTTCAATGGCTTTGCGAAGTCCTTTTTCGCTCCTGTAAAAGTGCCTTACAATGTTTGGAACAGGTTTTAAATGCTTGCAATGGTTAGCCCACCTCCTGAACCCTATGCAAACTTAATTTGATGTTGTTCTGAGTCGTCTTTAATTTTTGGTGATTTTTTGAATTTTCTCTCATTGGAATGCATTGGACGGAAAGTTCAATGCATTCCAATGAGAGAAAATTCAAAAAATCACCAAAAATTAAGGACGACTCAGAACAACACCAAATTAAGTTTGCATAGGGTTCAGGAGGTGGGCTAACGACTGCAAGCATTTAAAACCTGTTCCAAACATAGTAAGACCCTTAAAAATGAGCGAAAACGGAAGAGCTTCAAAAGCACTGAAGCCGGCTTCAGTGCTTTTGAAGTCCTTTCCGATGTCCCTTTTCGCTCATTTTTAAGTGCCTTACAATGTTTGGAACAGGTTTTAAATGCTTGCAATCGTTAGCCCACCTCCTGAACCCTATTCAAACTTAATTTGGTGTTGTTCTGAGTCGTCCTTAATTTTTGGTGATTTTTTGTTTTCCCTATTTAAATGCATTGAACTGTCCATTCAATTGATTTAAATGGAGAAAATAAAAAAATCACCAAAAATTAATGAAGACTCAGAACAAAACCAAATTAAGTTTGCACATGTTTCACAAGGTGCACTATGGAATCCATGCATTTAAAACAGGTTTCAAACATTTTAAGACACTTTTAAATGAGCAAAAAGGGACATCGTTAAGTGAAATTCCCCCATAGAGAACATCGTTAAACGATGGGGGAAATTCCTCAAAAAAAACCCATCGCTGTGTGAATTCATTGTTGTATGAAGCAATCGTTGTGCGAGGCACCATTGTACTAAAGTAATTTATTATATGTCTATATAATAAAAATACAGTTAGAAAAGCTCTCTTTTTATATATGAAAAGCATTACTATATTTCTATTATGAAGTGTTTAATGCAGATAGATGCAAAGATAATATTGTAAGGACAGTGAGATTTAAAGGTAGTTTAATTCAAATAGAAATCAGCGACAACTGAAGAGGCCTCTTACCGATTAGTATATTTGACACTGCTAACATATATTGACTATCATAAATCGAGATTCCTCATATATTCCTTTAATTTATGCAATAAATCTTTTCTGATTTATCATTTTTCATAGCTATGTTAACCACTGTATTTACATTTTGATTGAAATGTAAATACAGCCTTTGCATGCCTTTATACAGTATGTTGTTTTCTGACATTTTCTGTTACGATGACAACTCACCTTTTAAACCAGATGAAGATAAAACTGGAGAGGACACAGAAAGAAATCCTTGCAGTATTTTACAATTGTTTTTAGAGGTTTGTTATTTTGTTTAAAAGTGATTACTATACGGTATGTACCTATGAATATATAGTTTGCCCCACGCTTTTACAGGCAAGACTGCCCCTCTCTAGCAGGAGGGACAGGACAAGACTGATGGCTGGGGAGTGTCTTACTCATGCCTGTTATGCAAATGGCAAAGCTGGACTCACACAGATGACTGCGGCCATACCATGTCCTTTCAAAGCATTACATCTGTACTGAAGCTATACAAAGTTAGAAAGCTTCTAACTACATTAACCAGGTTAAGGAAGATACAAGGAAAATAAATCTCTTGGCAGCAAGTGCACAAGAAGTGGCAATGTATGTTAGAAGAGAAACAAAATCATAGGAGCTGTTTAGTTTCCTTTCCAAACAGTTGCCTCTCTCCCACAAATACTGCTTTTTCAAGACGTTCAGATGCAATGCATCAAAGAAGCCGGTTGAGGAAAACAATGAAAGACCTCACTATGCACATGCAACCTGTATTTGTTTCTAAAAAGAGCACCACCCTGCATCAGGCCACAGACTTCTTGTATGTGCCTGCTTGAAAATCTACCTGTTCTAAGTACACCAGAGTGGCTATATATCCACTAAAACTGAAATCAGCACAGCAGTGGGTTGGGCCCACTGAACCCAGTGGACCTTCTTCAGATTAAACATGCATGGGCTCAAACTGTAGGTCTGACAGATTACAAAGAGAAAGTAAACACTCAGACCTTTCCTACTGAAAGTGATACGGATTATCCACAGGTGGATCATGGTTTTCGTACTTTTTCAGACTTATTCACAAAAGCTTACACTAAAAAATATAAAAGTTAGCCTTTAAGGTGCCACCACATTCTTGTCATTTTTTACTTTTTATTTCTATTTTGTTTTTACCTATAATGCTTGCACAGATTAACACAGCTACCCCTTCTACAACTACATACTTGTTCTTGTTCTGGAATACTTTCCACATAAAAAATGGGGAAAGTGAAAGTAATTTTCTAAAGATTTTCTCTTTTTAATTTTAGGCAGGAATTACTTAGGTATTGACATAATTTTTTAATTTTAATTTTATAATTTGCCTTCTGAAGATTCCTGTTTGATGGTATTGTTCCTCTCGCTAATGTTTGGTCCTAGATAGTTCCACTTTCTGTAAAGGCTTCTTTTTGTTTCCTAGATTACAGCAGTCAGTCAGTATTCATATACTGAACTTAAAAATACCAATCAGATTTAATGAACATGAATGAAATCAACACAGAGTGTGATCATCATTATCTGAGAAGGAGCTACCAGCCGTTGCTCTCAAAACAACTGTGGAGAACTTGTCAGAGATGTGGGAAAGTTAGTATATCTTTATAAAAGTACTGCTTTATTGCAAGAAAAAATTCAGAAGCCAAGAGCCATACGGCTATGTGGAAGACACAAAATATTCTTCCTATTTGCAGTATAAACTAGGAATATCACGTAAAAAACCATCAGCCTAGACACACCTCAAAATCCATGTCTCTATTGCTTCACATAACCAACCCCAGCCTGAAATACTGTATGTTTCACCACTAAGAATCAAAGCTAAATTTCTGTGTTCTTCTAAGAAAAAAATCTGTGTATTTGTGAAGACTAAAAAATGTGTTGTACTGTTCATCAAGATTTACAGGTAGAATTGGTTTGTGAAAGGGAAAGAGTAAAACATAGATCTGTACAAATAAAGTTGTTCTCCAGGACCCACATATCTTTATACTAGTTGTGTGTTTTTAGGCTTGACATGAACATGTTAAAAGCATCTGCAAAAATCTATGTGAATAGTTTTTACAAAATGCATATTAAACAACATAAGAATTTAAGCTACTTCCGCATTGTCCAAAACACACACACACCAATATTTTCCCTGGCAATTAAGGTTTTTCTTCCTTATAATACAAGGTGACTACTAAATTAACTTACTACAAACAGGCACATATCTATCAAGCATGCTAATGTATACAGTATCTTCACACCAAAACAGCTACTCTGTTTTTGATATTCTCTCTAAACAAACATAATAAAGAGAAATCTTAACAGGTCCTGATGATACCTTATTGCAAAATATTTTTTAAATTATCAGAGGGCCTTTGTTACTGCTGCAAAAACCCAGCTTGTTGTGTGGCACATTTCCCCCCTGCTCTTATTCTAATGATACACATTCAATTACTACAGAAAAGAAAAGAGTCAAATCAGAAACATCTGTAGTTTGCCATATAATTACTGATTCTTCCCCATGGAGACTGACCTTTGTAACACCGATACAAGACCTGAAAGGCTAAAATAACAGAGGATATTCACAAGGTTTAAAATGTGTAACATGATTACAAGGAATTAAAATAGACACTGTTATTTTCCATCTTGGTTTATGTTAACATAAGCGTGGACTTTATGATCTTGCGTTTAATCTCTGTGCTCAGTATGTAGTAGCTGAATTTACTCACTATTAGGGGGATTCACAAGCTGCTAAAATGCAATGTTTTGATTATATAATAAAGTCAAACCCTGCATTTGAGGCTGTTATGCAGCCATTACTTTTACCTGTAATAGGAATCTTTTCCACCAGGCTTTCTTCCTTGCTCTCATCTTCACACCAGCTTGTGACTTCTGTATCTGAACGCAGACAATAATGAAGCACATTTCAAAGTCACAGTGATCATACCAGTTTGTTTTCTTTTTAAGCCCCATTCCCTTTAATTTTTCATTTTTGTTATCTCTTGTTTATTGATCTAAACTGTCCATTACAGTTCTTTACAAAAGGACCCTACTGTGAACTTCAGTCAAATATGCGGCTACTCTCTGTGTGCAGCTGGCAAAGAAAACAGTAAACTGGCCAAATACCTTGAATAGTTTGGGTCTCCGGCTTTTTAAAGAAAAGACAGCTATAACTTCGCCATCTTGGCCATTAATCCAAAAGCAATATTTGATACACATAAAAACCACTAAACTCACAAAATTAATTTAAATCATAAAGTTTTGTAATGATAAATATCTACCAAGACAACCTAAATAGAGTTGCATATGCTTACTATGTAAAGAAGTCTGTATTCTAATTGCTTGTCTCTTTTGGCCTTTGATGAGAGGACATACTGAGCAAATCACCATCTCCTGCTCCTAAATCAAATTGCTTCCTTTAGCAAAACAAATTCATCTAACAAATCCATTTTTTGAAAATAAATTTCAAAAATCCAACACATGCTTTTCTCGGTATGGGGCGTCTTACTTCTAAGGGTGGGGAAGATCTATCTGTGCTTCCTCTATAACTAACAAGCTACAAATATATACATATATTTTTCCATCAGTGTTTCTGTAGAGAAATGTATATTACAACCTACAGACATTTTCTCCATATAATATATTTTAATGGGACAACAACACAGGAACTACAGCCTGACAATCCCAGGGGAAATTCTGGAGCAGATTATAAGGTGGTCACTCTCCAAGCACCTTGAAAACAATGCAGTAATAACTAGAGGCCAACACTGATTTGTCAAGAAAAAATCCAGACTATTCTCTCATTTTTTGATCAGGTAACTTCCCTGGCAGACAGTGTGAATGCTGTCAAGGTAATATGTCTTGACTTCAGTAAAGCCTTTGACAAAGTGCTCCATGATATTTTCATTAGCAAGTTTACTAGATACGGGCTGGATAGAACAACTATCAGATGGATACACTGTTGGTTGCATAATCATACTCAGAGAGTGCTTATCAATGGTTCCTTCTCAAACTGAAAGGAGGTAACAAGTGGGGTACTAGGAGGCTCATTCCTGGGCCCAGTGCTGCTCAATAGATGAGGGGGTGCAGGGAACACTTATCAAGTTTGCAGATGACACAAAATTGAGTAGAATAGTTAATACCCTGGAAGCCAGATACAACATTCAAAAAGGTCTTGATAGGCTTAAGCATTGGGTTGAAAAGACAAGATGAAATTTAACAGGAATAAATGCAAAATTCTACACCTAGGAAAAATAAACAAAATGCACAGTTACTAGATGGGTTAGAGCAATGGAGCAGTTAAAGGACTGTTTTGAACAAACGAATTGGGAAGTTTTTGACCATCCTGATCTGGAAGAACATACAGCTGCAGTGTTAGGGTATATGGCACACTGTATTGACACGGTCACAGTGGATAAACGTATCCGGGTTTATCCCAATCAAAAACCTTGGATGACCGGGAAGGTTAGACGCCTGTTGTATGCTAGAAATAAGGCTTTTAAGTCTGGGGATGATCTAGACTACAGTGCAGCAAGAACGAATTTGAGGAGAGGCCGAATACAAGAGGAGAATTGAAGACTGCTTTCTCAGCAATAACATGAGGCAAGTTTGGCAGGGGGTTCAACAACTGACAAACTACAAAGCAAAAAAGGTTTCCTCGGGCGGAGGTGTGGAGGTGGCTGAGGAGTTGAACAACTTTTTTGCTCGATTCGAGATCAATCAAACTGAAACTGTTCGTTTGCCATCATTTACTCAGCAGAGTCCCCCCTTCATTGTGAATGAGCAGGATGTGAGACAGACTATGAAAGTGGTTAACTCCAGAAAAGCAGCTGGACCCGACTTAATTCCTGGTCGGGTGGTAAAAGACTGTGCTGATCAGCTAGCCGGGATATGGACTGTAATTTTTAATCGATCCCTGACACTATGCGCAGTTCCCGTCTGTCTCAAGGCTTCCGTCATCATTCCACTGCCTAAAAAGTTGCCTACAAACAGTCCGAATGACTACAGGCCGGTGGCACTAACTTCAATTTTAATGAAGTGCTTTGAGCAGTTAGTTCGGAAATATATTATCTCCTGCCTTCCTGATCCCTTTGATGGGCTTCAGTTTGCTTATAAAGAAAATAGATCAACCGAGGATGCGATCAATACTGTACTTTATACGGCTTTATCCCACTTGGAAACACAAGGGAATTATGTAAGAATGCTGTTTGCGGACTTTAGCTCTGCTTTTAACACCATTATACCCCACAGATTAATAGACAAACTTAAAGATCTTGATTTTCCAGATTCTATCTGTCTGTGGATTTTGGATTTTTTAACAAATTGTCCACAAAGGGTTAAACTGAATGACTACATCTCTACTGACAAGATACTCAGCACTGGCACTCCACAAGGCTGTGTCCTTAGTCCACTACTGTTCTCCATTTATTCATCGGATTGCACCAATAACCATCCCAGTAATAGGATTATCAAATTTGCAGACAATACTACAGTAGTAGGACTTATCTCTGGGGATGATGAGTCTGCGTATCGGGACGAGGTATTACAGCTATCCCGCTGGTGCAAAAAAAACAATCTTTTATTTAACATCCAAAAAACCAAGGAATTCATAGTGGACTATAGGAAAAAAAGAGCAGACATTCAGCCACTGTATATAGATGGAGTTTGTGTGGAACAGGTGGTTGAATGTAAGTTTCTTGGGACTATCATAACAAATGACCTGACTTGGAGTGCAAACACCGCTGCGTTAATCAGGAAGGCACAACAACGGTTGTATTTTCTAAGGATTCTTAGAAAGCAACAATTGACTGAGAGTTTGTTGATCACCTTCTATCGGAGTTCGATTGAGAGCATATTATCCTACTGTCTCTGTGTATGGTTCACAAGCTGCACAGTGGCAGAGAAAAAGGCTATTCAAAGGGTGATTAAGACGGCCCAAAACATCATTGGCTGTTCACTCCCCTCTTTGGAAGAATTGTATAAGAACAGATGTAAGAGGAAGATATCTAACATACTGAAAGACTCCTCTCATCCGGGACATCAGCTCTTTAAACTATTACCATCAGGAAGGAGATTCAGGGTATTGAAAGCAAGGACAAGCAGACTCAAGAACAGTTTTTACCCAAGTGCAGTATTGAGTTTAAATGCGGGGCCATAGGTTTTTGGTGGAATTTTAATTGCTGAGAGAAAACGGGGTATCTATATTTGGATGGTGAAAGTTGTGTATATTTTAACTTTTTTTTGTAGTGTTGTCCAGTTTTACCTTGGGGAAGAGCACCTCATTTCGTTGCACCCACTTGTGAGCGCAATGACAAATAAATTTCTTATGTCTTATGTCTTATACTTGCTTCAGTAATAATAAATGAGAGAAGGATCCTGGAATTGTTGTAGATCACAAACTAAATAAGAGCCAATGGTACAATGCAGCTGCAAAAAAGTTTGCATTGAAAGAAGTATAATGTCCAAATCCTATGAAGTACTAGTTCCCCTCTATTTCGGCCCAATCTTGAGTATTGTGGCCTGATCTTAGTTGGCTTCATTTTAGTACTGTGTCCATTTCTGGACACCACAATCTTAAGAAGGATGGCAACAAACTCGAGCAAGTTCAGAAGAGGGTAACAAGGACAATCAGGGGACTGGAAACCAAGCCCTATGAGGAAAGACTGAAAGAACTGGGAATATTTAGCATTGAGAAAAGACAACTGAGGGTATATATGACAGCACTCTTCAAATATTTTAGAGAGTCATACAGAGGAGGAGCAGGACTTATTCTCAATCATCCCAGAGTGGAGGAGAAGTAACAATGCACTCAAATTACAGGAAGAGATTTTGGTTGAATATCAGGAAAAAATATCCTAACTGTTAGAGCAGTACAACATTAGAACCAATTACCTCAGGAGGTGCTGAGTGCTCCAGCACTGGAAGCATTCAAGAAAAAGTAGGACAACTATCTGTCCGATATACTTTTATTTGGATCCCTGCATTGAGCAGGGGTTGGACTCAATGGCCTTATAAACACCATTAGTCTATGACTCTATAATTCTAACACAGTATTTCAGTTCTAATTTATACCTGGAATAGGAAAGACATTAGTTTTTGAAAAACACAGAGGAAAACACCACTATAAGCCATAAACAAAAGCATTTCACTCAAATACACACATGTTTTCATCTCAGAGGGTTAGGGTTCCACAGCATCCATGGAGCTTTGAAAAAGCAAGGATTGTTCCATTTACTTCAACAGTTCAAAGTGCTCCACACATATAATCCTGCATTTAAACAACCTAATTGTTTCTTTCTGATCAGGTCCTCCATATTACTAATGGTCACTAAGTTTTATGCTGCTGTTCTCTGATAACACAGTCATGTTTTACTCTGGTTTTGGATAACTGTGACATAAATTTTACATTCTTTGTGGATGTATTGTTTGCCATAATGTACATTGTCTGTTACGTTCTGCTGTGTAATGTACAATTTGTTTGGTCCTGGTCTTTGACCATAAATTCAATTCATTTAAACAACTGATAAGTGCAGGCTAGCATAAAATTTATCCCTACCACAGCTAGCATACATTTTATCCCTACCACACGCCCATACTTGTTCAAGGTCCCTTAGTTGCTAGAAGGGCACAAATATCTTCCACAGTTTTTACTGTCACACATCATAACCTGATGTAATCAGAACTGCAGCAGACTATGAATTATTTGAAAAACTACAATTGCCTTTTCAACAATAGTCCAAGTCAGTGTGAATATTTACCTTGCTTTTTTAGACTATTATTCTTTTGTGAATTACAAGAGGTTTTACTGCTAAAAGCTAGTGACTTGCTTTCATATGCTTCTGGAAAGCTCTCTTTCAATAATGATGTGGCCTACAGAAACAAGAATAAAACAGCATTATAAGAAAAAACAAATACAATACAGGTACAGTATTTGCACTTTGGGGGAGGAGTGTCAGGCAAGAGAAACTTTGAAAAGTGTTATGTTGCCACAACATTTAGCAGTATCACAATAAAAATGTAATTAAGTCACATATCTGAACCTTTAAAAAATGAGCTTTGGTTCTGCCTGCCTTGCTTTTCCCTTCAAATATTCTGCAACAAATGACCCAATTTTGTGTTTCGTATTTTTCATGCTCTGTTGCTTCACCAGCATTATGGAAAAGCAAAATGTCATTGTCACCACTTTAATTGCACACTCCTTACCCCAACTTTCTTCATGTAATTGCTCCGTATCATCACAGTACTTGATTTCTGTATCTGTGAAATTCTTTTTGCTAAGTGACATTAGTTTTATTAGAGATCCTGACCAACTATGAGGATTTGATAATTCTGGCATGAACTCCAGGATTTGGTAAATGATGTGGCCCTTAAGAAAAGTTGAATATCTGTGATATACAAGAGCTCTAAACTACAATTACAGCGACAACTCAACAGGCACTCATTTTGAAGTGTATCCAATCGGATTCAAGCTTATTCCTGAAAGAATGTAAGCAAAATGTTCTGTCAAGAGAGACAGAAGTCTAGGTCTGTTCATCCCGAATTATCATGGAAACCTCAGAAAGCCACTGTGAGTTCTGACTTGACGAGTATATTTAAGATACTGAAAATGGTGTACATAGCCCATCATTTGAATATCTAAGCATATCTTCTTTTCAGTACACATAATTTATATGTACATTAAAATTTTTAAAGTTTCCCCTCCTGAGACCTTTCTCTAGATGTCAGTCATTCACCCTAGACAGCCAAATAGGCAAATGATGCGAGCACTAACCTGGTCACTTTGTTCAAGTCTCTGTAAAATCAGCAAGCTATCGAACAAGTATTTCACCTCTTGTTCCACGGAAACGTTGTGCTTTTGTAAGAGCCAGGCATGCTTACATAAACGTGTGAAATACGATGTCAGTTCAGGCCTACAGGAAGATGAAATGTAATATAACTACCATAAGCAAAAGACCATATATTAATAAAAATACATGACTACCCTGAAAGTTTCATGGTGCCTTTTTTTTAAACAGACATTAGGCTCCTTCTAAAATGCCTCTCTGTCTAAATAGCCACCTAGAAAAGAACTGAAATAACAGCTTGTTCCAAAGACCTTGTCCCAAGATATTGTATGGTTAGGAACAGAGCATTTGTGTTTAGCTACTACAGTGTAGCAAACAGTGCTGGACTTGAATTTTACATCAACCATAGAGCTTATATTACAGTTCCAAAGACATCATGAGATAACCTATCCACTCTAAGAGGAGAAGCAAGATACAAGGGTAATAGATTGATTATAATTAATGAGACATCTGCACAGGAATGAAATGTGCAGCCTCATTTAATTTTAAAGCTCAAGAATACATAATGTTGCAAAGAATTAAACCCTTACCATATTTTAATATTAGCTTGACCATACAATCCGAACTCCTGCTCTTGTTCTGTTATCAGAGTCATACACAAAACTTAGGAAGGGTATGAACCCATTCAGAAGCAAGTCCTTTTCATATGAAAAAGATCCTCCCATGATCCAGAACCATTCACAATCAGGGCTGTACTTGATGGAGGAGTCAATGAGCATAAAGTAGGCTCTCCGTGCGACCCTTAGTGGGATAGCTTGGAATAGGGCCTATAGGAATGTGATTCTCCTCATAGTCATGTTAGAAGTAACAATCAAATAGGGATAATACAGTGTTAACACATTAAACTTTAAGATTGTGAATGCCTAAATAACTGTTGCTAGACCTCAGCCTCAAACAAAGAGTTACACATGGAACCAACATCAGTTAATATTCACAAACAGGGATGGGACTTTCGGTTAAATTCAAATGGGGGAAAAACACGAATGAGGTACTTGATTTTGTTATTAGATTCTTTTGTTGCTTTCCAATAGAAAGCTTCTGAATCCCAAAAGATTCCGAATTCTGGAGGACAGGATCATGAAAACATCAGACGTCGTACAGATTGCCTACATTTGACCCTTGCATGTAAAATTGCCGCACTGACATTCCAGCAAATACCAGTGTGTGCCTCAGGACACGGCAGTTTGGTTTTTGCTCTGACCGCCACTGATGGTGGGTGGTTCTTCCTGGCTGGAGGAGCATCTTTGTACAGCCTGCCTCATGTACAGAGACTTTCTCTGCTTTTATATTGCGTTGACTAGAGATTTGGCCTAGATTTGAAGATTTCCCCCTTAGATACTCTAGGTGATCAACAGGACAGACTGATTAAGTGGGTAGTTGGTTTGCTTACTGCCAGCTGGGTGGCTGCTGGCTAGCTAGACTGCTGCTTGGGCTGTGTTGTGTGCAAGGCTGCTGTTGTCTGTGTTTCTTTCTTTGTGCTGGATCTAACACTTTGGTTTTTGGCTCTATATTTTGTACAGGTCAGGTCAGGCCAGGCGTAGGGAGAGGTGACAGGTAGGGTACATAATGGTTGTGTTGTGACTGCCAGGAACAGAGCATGCAGGAGGAGAATAGACTTTGGTGCTCCTCCTAGCCCTGTAGGGCTCATGTTAATGGATCAGGACTCTGTCCCTAGCACCAATATGGCAATATAAGGGCCTACTCCCCATCCCCCCCCCCCGGCTAATCCTACTCCAGGGATGAGAACCTGGAGCCTTCCTACACAGGCTTCACTTTCTGTTTCTCATAGGAAGGAAACAGAATGCAGCAGTAGCAAACAGCCCCCCCACCTTGCCCCAGGCTCAGAGAGAGTGGACCTTCCTGGGGTTGGGGTTGTCAGCACTCAAGCGTGTTAGGCCAGGAGGCTGTAGAGGAAATACATGTTATCTCTGGCCTCCACCTGCCCTAGCCATGCATGGCAGTGTCTGGTCTGCCTCTGGGGAGCCTTCTGCGGTTTTCATACAGGTGAAGAGGAGCAGGGTGCCGGAGGACAAACCTGCTCCTTCTCCTCCTCTTGATACAGCCCTCTAAACCAGAGGTCCCCAACCCCCGGTCCGCGGCCTGGTGCCAGTCCGTGGTCTGAGCCAGACCGGGCTGCAGAGACAGACCTCCCCCTGCACAGCCCCTTTGTGCACGTGCACACATACCTGCGCCCACACGAGCGCTCCCCCACCCCTTTGTGCATGTGCACAAGTGCCCCCAAGCGCTGCGCTGCCCTTCTCACGTGTGCATGAGCACGGGGAGGTGCCCCACCTTCCCGAACTGGTCCGCGGGGTTATAAAGGTTGGGGACTGCTGCTCTAAACCATTCCCATGTCCCTGATGTCAGGGCCAGGCCTGCAGTGTCTCCTGGGGGAGGGTCTGCTGGCACCTGCTCCTGCTGTTTCCTCCTGTGGTCCCAAAAGGACCACTGACTCCAGAAAAATTTCAGATTGGATGAGGCAGACCAATGGTTTGCCATGTGCAAACTGCGCAAGGCCCAAGTGAGCAGGAAGAAGGATCTGGGTACCTGACTAATTGTGGCATGAGATGGCACTAGAATTTACCCATTCTGTGGCACAGAGGGCAGAGGATGCTGAGCTTGAGGCTAGCATGCTATTAATATGGTGAGATAGCAACAGAAAGCCAACTCCAGTGGATAGGGAGCAGGGGGTGGTTTGCTGGTCATGAAAGATGTTTGCCCTGCACAGGAGCAGACAGGAGGTGTGGAGTTTTGTTTTTTGGCTTTGTGCAGATGGGTATGGGGGGTGCAAGTAATGCAGAGGCTACAGGTGGGTTTCTACTGGCTCCTTGGCTTCCTCTCCTATTACATGCCATACAGGTCCACTATGAGTCAGATGGTTTTGCCCACCCTGTATCATGGTGCCCAAGAGTGGCTCAGAAAGCAATAGACCAAGAATGTGGAACCATAAATGTCATCTCACACCAGATGACAAGCTGGAGTGGGGGCCAAATTTTCCCCTCACTCACTGAGCGCTGATGGGTGTGAAAGGAGGCAATCTGGCTGAAGGTAGTTGGGGGGAAGAGAAAGAGAGAAAGAAGGCCACCAGGTTATTGCTGGCTTCTGCTCCACATTCAAATGATGGAGAAGAGGTACACAGGGGACAATATCATACTGACTTTCCAGGAGATGTTACCTCTTGGTGAAATAATGTAATGACATGCACACCCCAAACAGGACTTTATGACCACAGAAAATGGAGCTAATATGGTTTCTGTAGTCGGGACTGTAGGTTTTGTCAACATGCATTGCTTTGCCCACATCTTTCACTTTTTAGTAAACCCTGCCCTACATCTGGGATCAGAGCAGCCTGCCCATGATGACAAGGTGGCAAGACAGCTGTGTGAGCTCCTGAACAGCTGCAACAGGATCACAGGCCATTTCTTGCCCAGTTTAAAGGCTGGTTCCCCATTGTAGAAGCAGCAGTTGTCAGATTCTCCAAAGCACTACAGGTGTGTGATGTCTGCACCAAGTGGAACTCCTACTTGGCAGAACAGAGGCCTTCAACAGCTCACAGTAGAGGATCACAGCCCCACAGAATTTCGCTCAGTGACACAGTCTGGCTCAGGCCATGGCGATCCTTGTCCTGTAGACCAAGCTGCAGTCTTTCCTTGGCAAACCCAAAATTGGGGATCTATTGATGTTAAGTGGCAGAAGCCTCTTCCAGTTCTTGCATGCCGAGGTCACAGAGTGACTAGCCCCACTCTGGGGGAAACAGCTTTCTGTCCTGGCCATGATTTTTGACCTCTCCAACCCAAGTCAAGGGCTCCCCGGCTGAGAAGGCAGGAGGCCTCAAAGGTTCTCCACCACCACAAGAATATTAATTGTACAAGTCTTAACAATTATCATACCTGGATTGATTTTCATCCAGTGTCTCGCTTTTGCTATTAAAGGCATTATCTGGTAAAAGGCATTTGTTTTCCATACTTTGTAATAATCTCTGCAGCTGATGAAGGACAAGTGCTTCACATATCTCAAGGTCTTCTCGTTTCAAGCTTCCAGATTCATTACAGAGGCTATCAACAAAAGTAGGTACTTAATGAAATGTTTACATAAGCCTTTATATTTACTTACATATAAATTCTAATGAAAAGAGTTAAAGAGACTAACTAAATAAGCTTCTTCTCTGTGGTACTGCTGTATGAAAGGTTCTCTCTTGAGCTCCATCAACCTAAACATCCCCTTCTCAGGTGAACACTGCACTTACACTCTTAATATTCAGTCAGGTAGGGTAACACACCCAATTAGGTTTCTTTAGGAAGAAATGCTATGGGACATTTGTAAAGAGTCAATTCTAGATCAATACCATATACTCCTCATACTTGCTTTAACTAGCAACCAAAGGGAGATTAGGAATTCAGCCTAACAAATCAGAATTCTCAGTACCCTTCAAAACATACATAACTCTTTCAACAACCTCTGTGTAGGACAAGAATGCAGCCTACAGAGATGTCGACTGGAGTGTCACTGTAACTATTATGTAACTATTATGAGACTGTGCTAAGATGGAATCAAGGAAGATCAGCTCCAGTACCAAAAATAAATGCTTTCATATTTCAACAATCTGTGGACACATTCATAAGGTCATCCATGGCTCAGAAGCAACCAGATTGTCTCCGCCACATTATCACTTCAAGGAACTTCATCACCAGATTGCTGAAGTATAGGTAAGGGTTTATTTACTATTCTTGAAAGACATAACAAATCAGGCACTACACATAAACAATTTATGGAACCTAAGTGTTTATAATGAGCCATTAAATAACTTATCTGCATTTAAATTGGATCTTCATCAAACAGAGAAACATTACCTTGAGGAGAGGGCACCTCACAGAGTAAGTAAGAGCAATCCATAAACAGAAAAAAAAAAAGTTCTCAGAACAACAAGTGCCATCTAAAAGCTTTCACACATGTCAGGGAATACAACCTGATCTATTTTAGCAGGAAATGGCAGTGTGTGTCCTTAAGGCCCCAGGTACACTCCTCAGAGCATTCCAACCTCTGGGACTCCATATTTTTATTATTCCAGACAGAAAACTCCATCACAGTAAGATTCGAAAGGTGTGATTTGCCCTCTAAATATAATCATCCCAAAAGTAGACATGTATGTGTGTGGGGGGGGGGGATTTTTTAATGTACTGTTTGCAAGAAAGGCCAAGGTATTTTCTATCATAAGAAAGGCCCAGGATGGGCTAAAATTAAATTTAGATGACAAATCACACCCTTCCAGAGGTTTCTGAAGACTGCAGGGCAGAGGGCAGAGAGAAGAGGCATGACATGCAAAGATCCAATGAAGAGAAACAATGGTTCCTGGACTCACAGAAGTTGTATGCTCCATGTGATGGTAAAAAGACCCATTTGCTCATCTCCCTGGAGTTCTCTCTTTAGGCCAGAAGGAACGAAATTTAAGTTGGATTCCCAAAACAGGGATAAGTCTTGGATTAAAGACAAGAAGTTACTGTGTACCTTAACTTCCACCCTAAATAAACTTTACAGCATAACCTCAGCAGTTACCCAGTTCCCTACATAGCACATCACTAGTGGTACAGAAGAGCTAAAATACAACACAAGCTTCGATAGTGTCAACACTTGCAGACAGCATACAGTGGGGTCTCTACTTAAGAACTTAATCCGTATTGGAAGGTGGTTCTCAAGTTGAAAAGTTCTTATGTTGAACTGCATTTCCCATAGGAATGGACTGAAAACCATTTAATCCGTTCTGGCTGTTTTTTTTTTGTTATGTAGAGGTGCATTCGTACATTGAAGCATTAGTTCCCATAGGAACTAATGCAAAGCTGGTTAATACGTACTCTACCACTAGGAGGAGAATTTTTTTTTAACCTAAGATGACCTAAGGTTAAAAAAAGAGCAGGAAAGTTTTTTTTTCCTGTTCTTATCTTGGATTTCTGTTCTCAAGTAGAAGCAAAATTTAGCAAATGGAGCTGTTCTTAAGTTGGATTGTTCTTAAGTAGGGACGTTCTTAAGTAGAGACCCCACTGTACTGGCAGCACAGTTGTATTGGTAGCTACATAAACTTTACCAGCCTGGTCCAGTCAATGCATAGAGTCAAGCAAATCTCTTTTTGTATAAAAGGCTTAATCTTATGTAAGCAGTGTGCTTTCTTTTTGGAGGATTCAGGAATTGAGTTTATCTACCCCATTTGTATGGTGTGGAAGATAAGCCACAAAAAGGATGCATCAATGTATCCATGTTTGGAGCAAAGATGGATGAGACTGATCTGTGATCTGTATCCCCATGCTTTGGATGGCATAGCTCCAAGCATAATGTTTTGCTTTAAATCAAAGTGTTGTTTTTCTCTCTTCTGAGACCTTGCTCATAAGTCAATGTTGGGTGAAGAAAGGCTGAACAAGGTAAGGTAAGAGTTTTTTTAAAAGCCACTTCACACGAAACCAAAACAAAGTTGTCAACAGCGGCATAAACATTGAGCTGCATGTACAAGGTAGACCAAAATTTTCCCCAAACAGTTCTAGTTGGACATCTGACTCTCACATTTATTCACAAAGGAGAAGTTGCCATGTAAACTTGTCTCTTAAAGAGAGATCTTGACACTCCAAAGTGTTCCCCTGTGAAACTCAATGCATGTTTAGCCATATTCAAACAAAAGTTAATTCTACCTTGGGAGACCTATAAAATCAACATTTGTACCTCGTAATTGCCACCTTACACTGTCCATCTGAATAAACGGCACAAGTAGAAATATCTGAATAGCTGAAACTGCAACATCAATGAATTAAGAGCTATAATTTCAAAATTGCTAAAAAAGAGTGAAAAACCTTTTCTACTGTCCATCTAGTTATGTCTATAAACCTTAACTACTATATTAACACCTATGAAGCTGTCCTTAACCATAATCACATAAGATAGTTTGTGGCTAAGAAAATATTTGAGCTAACAGTGTTCCCAAAAGCTAGTTTCAACTTCTACTATTATTTTGCCACTGACTTAGTCATCCATAGCAGAAGAATAAGGGCCACTTTATCAGTTAGCAGAAGTGTGGTAGCTGAGGGGTAAAGTCAAGTGTGTCCCCGGTGCAGAAACAACTTTGTCAAGTCCTTTTTTAGGAATAGAAATATTATTATTGATTTTCTTCATCAGACCATCTTTGTCTAAGAGCTGATCGCAGAAACCCTGCATAGACAGTAACACTAGTACAGTAATGTTATCAGAAAAAGGGAATATCACGTATCTTTTACATCATTATCTTAAGCAGTTCTGATCAAAGTGGAAGTAACCCAAGATTCTAACTTGAGTAGACTCACAGTTACTAAATCCAGAAAAAATAAAAACAGACAGTACACTAACTCTTCCAAAAATAAATGAAATTAATCATTAAACCTTATAAGGGTGTCCAGTTCTGCAGCATTCACAGCTTTGCTCTGATAGAACAATGGGCAGTCAGAAGCTGAGCCAACCACCATTTCTTCTATGAATGTCAAAAGATGAGAAAATCCTTCAAATGATAAACATTCTCTGCAGAAATAAAAACCAATATGTATTTGTTTACAAGTATTAAAATGGTATTTAAAAAGAAAAAAGAAAAGCATTTAAGTGTGAATTGGGTAGACAGGATTTCTTTGAGTACTTTCTAACTGCATACATATCGCCTGTATGTCCTTTGATGTAAAAACCACACCTGATCCCCTTCCTCTATAAACTTATACTTAGCTACCTAGAGTGGAGAAGTTGCCCAGATAGGCTGGGTATAAATCAAATAAATAAATAAATAAATAAACAAATAAATAAATATACACATCAATAAAATCCACTGCTTCTGTCTCATCTAATTTTACCCTGGGGGGAACACAGATTCTAGAAATTGCATAAGAGACTATAAAACAAATTTCTACCCCCCAAAATGTGTTATATGTTTTTTAAAAAAAAACAACATAATGTATGTGCACAGTACCAATGTTACATTTTTAATTTTGCATGGCAGAATTCTTGGAAAAAGGATATGGCAATATCCCTGGAAAAACTTGAAAACTATCAGCATTATCTAAATACATGCATGTACATAAAGATCAGCTATAGCACCTTTACATATTTTTCCTCTTCTATCTGCTATGGAGTCTCATTTCTGAGACTAAATAGCATCTACAATAATGCTCGATAAAAAATTTATAATTTCTCCCAGCCTAGAGTATCTTCTTTCATTACACTATTGCAACGCATTAGAGCTGACACAGGTTTATTAGTGAAAATAAAGGCCCCATCTTTTTTCCTTGTAACAAAATCATGCAGAAGGTGACATAGTCAAATTGTGAGTTCTCATTCAGAAGCCAAGCAGTTGTTCAGACGTGGGAAATTCAGAGGGAAGTTATTTACCACTCAAGCCAAATATTCCCAAATGTTACAGGAAAGGGAGAGAGAGTGTTTTGAGCTCTGTCAGAATCTCAAGTTCTTGCCCTATAGAGGCCATGGAGCTGAAGAAAAAACATATTTGTAGCAAAATTTGATTAAATAAAATGATGGTCCTTTCCTGCAAGGCTGATTCAGGCCAAATGACATACTGTACTTTTCTCACCTCACTTGGGGACAGGGAGACATTGTTACTGTACATGTATTACACTGTTGTACTTGTTAATATTTGATAATTAGAGACTGAAAAGATATCTTGGAGACAAGCCAGAAAAATGATCTGTGATTTGCAAAGGACAGCTCAAATAATTTGGCATTTAGCCTTTTCTTAATTTAAGACAATTACAATTTTTTTAAAAAAGTACCTTATACCTACATGAATGGAAAAGGCTAGTGGCCCCCTACAGGTATAAAACATAACTGGGACCAAAAGGGGATTGTAGGGAAGCAATACCTCTATATTGATGCAAATTACAATTTAAGCATTTTAACAATGGGGCATTGCTAATCCTTTTATAGAGGTGTAAATAGCTATTCAGATTTTTATTTCAGGCTGCTTTCTTTGTTCCAGCATTCAACAGTAAAACTCTACAAAGCAAACACACAGCTGCCTATAAACCGTACTACTACTACTACTAGGTTCAATAGGCTTACCCAAGTTTTAAAAATATCTACAGCTTGCCCACATAAAACTGTGAAATATTCATGCAAACTATTGAACACCACTGCAATGCACTTCCACAACAGTGACTGAGAACAGTGGAAAATGAAGACTGTGCAGGAGTGAAGTTTTCAAGTTTAGACTTAGCGCGCATTGAGCCAGTGAGAACACACAGGCAGTTCAACAGCCCTTTTCATTGCACTGAAGTCTTACAAAATCTCTATTTCAGCTAGCTCATTCCCTATTGTGCTCCTCCCTCTGGGTGGTCTTTCCAGGGTGCCACTTGAAGGGAATACATTAATAAAAAGGAGGGAAAGGAAGGGACACATAAATAAAGAAAAGCAAAATGGATGACATGATGCAGCAGGCTATGGATCAGGGGTCAGCAAACAAGGGGTCTTTCTCTTTTACAGGTTGCTTCCTGGAAACAGTCTGATTAAGTTGACAGCTTGAATTATGTGTTACATTTTGTAATGCACAATCCATCTGTGCTAAGTCCTCTTGAATACAGCTGAAGCCGCACAAGCAAAAGGTCTCTGCCTTCGTCCTTCTTAAACATGCGCTTGAAATACTCATTATCTTCCTAAGTGCTAAATCCAGGAGGCTGGACTTTTTATGGCTCTAAATGAAACACAGGTTAGTTCTGGGAACTGACAAAGTGCCAGACAAGCTTTTCACCTCTAGTTTGCCAATATTGACATGTAGAAATTTCACAACACCAATCCTTATTCAATAGCATATTTGTTGATTTATTTCTTACATTGGAGGGTGAAAGCCTAGAGGGATCAATAGGAATCGGCTGATAACTACAAAACAGCACTATTAAGACATCATATAGGAAATTCAGAGAACAAACTTAACACGCAGGGGTCAGGTAAATCCAGTTGTGCCGACACATGCTAAAAACAGTAACCGAACATAAAAAATACCTATTGTGGAAAAATAAGAGTCAAAGATGGTTTAAATATTATTCCACAAACTCTTAGATTTCTTATATCCATTCAACACCGGTGGGATTTAATCAGTTTACTGAGTGAAGCTTTAAATACAGTGGATCCTTGACTTACAGACGGCTTGACTTACAGACTTTTTGAGTTACAGACTTCTCTGGCCGCAAAATTTAGATTTCACTTGCAGACTGAGATTTGACTTACAGACCAGAAAAAAAACCAAAATGGAACAAAAACGGCGTGTTACGGGATTAATCGGTTTTCAATGCACTGTAGCTCAATGGAGACTTGACCTACAGACTTTTTGACCTGCAGCCACCGTTCCAATACGGATTAATTCTGTAAGTCAAGGGTCCACTGTAATGTTGTTGAAGTGACAGGGGCCAGTACACAAAATTATAACTACATAGATGAATTGGTGCCATCATTTCTAACAGTATAACACTTGAACCAATTTCACAATACACTTAATTTCTAATGGAGTAACACCAGACATCCCTTCACGGATTGCTGCCTTGTTGTGGCGAAGGGACTTGAGTAATTCTGAGAAGCTATGGGCTATGCCGTGCAGGGACACCCAAGATGGACAGGTCATAGTGGAGAATTCGGACTAAACACAATCCACCTGGAGCAGGAACTGGCAAGCCACTCCAGTATCTTTGCCAAGAAAACTCCATGGACAGAAACAAAAGGCTAAAAGATATGATGCTGTAAGAGGGGCCCCTCAGGTCGGAAGACGTCCAACGCACTACTGAGGAAGAGCAGAGGAAAAGGACAAGTAACTCCAGAACTAATGAAGTGGCTGGGCCAAAGACGAAAGGACGTTCAGCTGTGGACGTGCCTGGAAGTGAAAGGAAAGTCCGATGCTGCAAAGAAAAATACTGCATAGGAACCTGGAATGTAAGATCTATGAACCTCAGTAAGCTGGATGTGGTCAAACAGGAGATGGCAAGAATAAACATTGACGTCCTGGGCATCAGTGAACTAAAATGGATGGGAATGGGTGAATTCAATTCAGACGATTATCATATCTACTATTGTGGGCAAGAATCCCGTAGAAGAAATGGAGTAACCCACATAGTCAACAAAAGAGTTGGAAAAGCTGTATTGAGATACAATCTCAAAAATGATAGAATGATTTCAATACGAATCCAAGGCAGACCTTTCAACATCACAGTAATCCAAGTATATGCACCAACGACCAATGCTGAAGAGGCTGAAATTGACTAGTTCTATGAAGACTTACAACAGAACTGACATGAAAGAAATATGTTCTAATAATAGGGGACTGAAATGCTAAAATAGGGAGTCAAGAGATAAAAGGAACAACAGGTAAGTTTGGCCTTGGTGTTCAAAACGAAGCAGGGCAAAGACTAATAGAGCTTTGTCAAGAGAACAAGCTGGTCATCACAAACACTCTTTTCCAACAACACAAGAGGCGGTTCTATACACAGACATCACCAGATGGGCAATACCAAAATCAGATTGATTATGTTCTCTGCAGCCAAAGATGGAGAAGCTCATTCAGCAAAAACAAGACCTGGAGCTGATTGTGGCTCTGACCATCTGCTTCTTATAGGAAAACTCAAGCTTAAACTGAAGAAAGTAGGAAAAACCACAGGGCTAGTCAGCTATAATCTAAACCAAATCCCTTATGAATACACAGTGGAAGTAAAGAACAGATTTAAGGAACTCGATTTAGTGTACAGAGTGCCTGAAGAACTATGGATGGAGGCTCGTAACATTGTACAGGAGGCAGGAACAAAAACCATCCCAAAGAAAAGGAAATGCAAGAAAGCTTAGTGGCTGTCCAACGAGGCCTTACAAATAGCAGAGAAGAGAAGGGAAACAAAATGCAAGGGAGTTAGGGAAAGTTACAGAAAATTGAATGCAGACTTCCAAAGACTAGCAAGGAGAGGCAAAAGGGCCTTCTTAAATGAACATTCCAAAGATATAGAGGAAAATAATCAAAAGGAAAAAAAACAGAGATCTGTTCAAGAAAATTGAAGATACTGTATGAAAGGGACATTTTGTCTAAAGATGGACATGATAAAGGACAAAAATGGGAGGGACCTAAGGGAAGCAGAAGACATCAGGAAGAGGTGCAAGAATACACAGAGGAATTAGACCAGAAAGATCTGGATGTCCCGGACAACCCAGATAGTGTGGTTGCTGACCTTGAGCCAGACATCCTGGAGAGTGAAGTCAAGTGCGCCTTAGAAAGCATGGCTAACAAGGCCAGTGGAGGTGATGGCATTCCAGTTGAACTATTTAAAATCTTAAAACATGATGCTGTTAAGATGCTACAATCACTATGCCAGCAAGTTTGGAAAACTCAGCAGTGGCCCGAGGATTGGAAAAGATCAGTCTACATCCCAATCCCAAAGAAAGGCAGTGCCAAAGAATGCTCCAACTACAGTACAATTGCACTCATTTCACATGCTAGCAAGCTTATGCTCAAAATCCTACAATGTAGGCTTCAGCAGTATGTGGACCGAGAACTCCCAGAAGTACAAGCTGGATTCCGAAGGGGCAAAGGAACTACAGACAAATGGCTAACACGAGCTGAATTATGGAGAAAGACAGCAAGTTCCAGAAAAACATCTACTTCTGCTTCATTGACTACACAAAAGCCTTTGACTGTGTGGCCCACAACAAACTATGGCAAGTTCTTAAAGAAATGAGAGTACCTGACCACCTTATATCTCCTGAGAAATCTATATGTGGGACAGGAAGCAACAGTTAGAACTGGATATGGAACAACTATTCGTTCAAAATTGGGAAAGGAATACAACAAGGCTGTGTATTGTCTCCCTGCTTATTTAACTTATATGCAGAATACATCATGTGAAAGGCTGGACTGGAGGAATCCCAAGACGGAATTAAGATTGCCGGAAGAAATATCAACAACCTCCGATATGCAGATGATTCCACTCTGATGGCAGAAAGTGAGGAGGAATTAAAGAACCTCTTAATGAGGGTGAAAGAGGAGAGTGCAAAAAACGGTCTGAAGCTCAACATCAAAAAAACTAAGATCATGGCCACTGGTCCCATCACCTCCTGGCAAATAGAAAGGGAAAATATGGAGGCAGTGACAGATTTTACTTTCTTGGGCTCCATGATCACTGCAGATGGTGAAAGCAGCCACAAAATTAAAAGATGCCTGTTTCTTAGGAGGAAAGCGATGACAAACCTAGACAGCATCTTAAAAAGCAAAGACATCACCTTGCCGACAAAGGTCCGCATAGTCAAAGCTATGGTTTTTCCAGTAGCAATGTATGGAAGTGAGAGCTGCACCATAAAGAAGGCTGACTGCCGAACTGGGCTGCAAGGAGAACAAACCTATCCATTCTTAAGAAAATCAACCCTGAGTGCTCAGTGGAAGGACAGATCCTGAAGCAGAGGCTCCAAAACTTTGGCCATCTCATGAGAAGAGAAGACTCCCTGGAAAAGCCCCGATGTTGGAAAAGTGTGAAGGCAAGAGGAGAACTGGATGACAGAGGATGAGATGGTTGGACAGTGTCATCAAAGGTACCAACATGAATTTGATCAAATTCCGTGAGGCAGTTTAAGACAGCAGGGCTTGGCATGCTCTGGTCTATGCGGTCACAAAGAGTCAGAGAATGACTTAATGACTAAACAACAAAAACACCTGACAGTGCCAGGTGTTTTTTTTCCAAATTCAATGCATGGGAAAGTGTGAAACGCTAGTTATTTTACAGTACTTTGGCTTATCACTGTGCATCACAATGGCCATTCAGTTTACAAAGGGCTTGCAAAATTATCTTCAGCTTTGTGCACACAGATTATATAAAGAAAATCAGACCTGATAAGACTCATGATAATAATAATTAAAAAACAGACATCAACCAAAATTTAAAGAGGAAATCTCTGGCCACCCTCCTACAGACTCACATTGGTCAACCTTCATCGTACATCAAAGACCCAAGACATTTCATAAACAAGATCAGCACCCTAAAATGCAACCCCAGAGACAGACTGATCAGCTTTGACTTAGTATCCCTATTCAGCAAAATACCGAGAAAGAACACTCTGACACTCCTCCAGCAGATCTTTCCAGAAGACATCATGGCCCTTTTCCAACATCGCCTAATGACCAGCTACTTTCAGTGGGATAATCATTTCTATGAACAGACAGATGGAGTGGCCATGGGGAGTCCCCTCAGGCCAGTTATAGCAAACTTCTACATGGAACATTTAAAAAAACAGGCCCTGGCTTCGGCACCCTTTGCACTCACAAACTGGTTCTGATATGTGGATGACACATTTGCAATTTGGAACCACGGTGAAGAAAAACTGGAATAATTTCTGAACTATCTCAGTAGCATCCACCCAAATATACAATTCACTGTGGAAAAATACAACAAATGTTACGGTCCGCAAAGGACAAAAGGGACCCCCTTCACCTCTGCAGGAGTATACCGGCTACCTTGCAGTTGTGGCCAGCTATATATTGGGGCCACAAAACACAGCATCCACACCAGAATCAAACAACACGGAAAAACACTGCAGATTAAAATAGCCAGAAAAATCGACAGTAGCTGAACATGCCCTGAAACAAGCTAGATATTAAATCCTATTTCAAAACACAAACGTACTGGAAAACACCAGCAATCATTATGTTAGACTACACAGGGAAGCCACTGAAATCCACAAACATCAGCACAACTTCAACAAAAAAGAAGAAAGTATAAAACTCAACAAAGCCTGGCTCCCAGCACTGAAAAATACAGCCTGCAAAATGGTCAACGAACTCTACCCAGCCACAAGGACTGGTGATCACTGCACACAATAGATTAGGTAACAACACTCATTAATCACAATGACATATCACCTCCCCCTTATCACAGCAATACACCCATAACAAAACAAAAAAAAAAACACCCTGATCACCATAATCACCCAATCTCCTGAAAAGGACAAAAAGCTGATTCCACAGCTACAAATATTCTCCAGAGATTGGTGAAATGTTAGGAAGAAAAACCTCCAGAACATGGCCAAACAGCCCAAAAAACCTGCAACAATCATAAGAAACCTAAAGATTTTTTTCTATGATCATATGAAGACAACACTGAGCAAGTGATGCACATTTCCATGCAGAGTCTGCAAAACTAGATTTTTTAAAAGTGCATGAACAGAAAAAATAGGAACACTTACAACAGCAACCTCTAAAGCAGCAGTCCCCAGCATTTCTCGGACCACGGACCAGCTGAGCCTCTGAGGAAGGCGGGGCACCCCCCATGCTTGGGCACATGTGCAAAGTGTTGGGAGGGCACGTGCCCACCCGCCAGTGCCAGTGTGAGAGCTCGCTCACCCCTTCGCACAAGCTCAGGACAGCCTGCACGCCCGCATACACACCCATCCCTTCGCACAGGCACATGCATGAAGGGGAGGGGGAGTGCTCATGCTGGTGCATGTGTGCAAAGCAGCTGTGGGGAGGGGAGTGTGTGCAGGGGGCGGGGGCAGGGGCGGGAGGTCTGTCTCCTTGGCCCAGTCCGGCTCAGGTCACGGAGTGGCACTGGGCCGCAGACGGGGGTTGATTACCTCTGCTCTAAAGAATTCCAGCATCAGTAAGCATTGTGGTGCATGCAGCCACAACTCCTGTTAGTAATGTATGTTAAGTCTAGCCTCTCCAATTTAACAGTGTTATTTGAAAAAAGCAAGGCAGAGAGCAAAGGTCTATGTTACAGAAGAGCTTATAGGAGACCTGGCAATGGACTGGAAAGTCAGGCAGCTAGAAATAAGCCAGAAAACTGGGATATTTGGAAAGCAGCTAGAGTCTATTACATAGTTAAGATTCAGACATATAGCTAGGTGGGACACCAAGAGGTTCCCTGATGGTAGTGGCGCTAGGCTAGAAAGTGAGAGGAAAACACAACTGTTTCAGCCTTCTCTCTTGAGGCCCAAGTGGCTTGCCACAATGGGCAATGGGAAGCAGAATAGGTGCCTGCAGAATTGGAAATAATTGGTTATCTATATTTTAATTATATTTTAATTGTTTTATCTCTTTTATCGTATTTTAATTGTTGTAAACCACCCAGAGACCTTTGGGTACAGTGGGTGGCATATAAGTTAAATAAATAAATAAATAAATAAATAAATAAATAAATAAATAAATAAATAAATAAATAAATACATACATACATACATACATACATACATACATACATACATACATACATACATACATACTGTAAATACATAAATACATAAATACATAAATAGAAATTTGAACTTGTCCCAATGAGTGAATAAATGTGATTATAGTACATTTCTTTTATAAAGGAATACAGTAGCGGCCTACAAGTATTAGATTCTTTCTGAGAGTAAAAAGGATTTTTTTTACATTATTTGTTATTTGGAGCTGGATAGTTGGATGCAACTTGACAGCACATAAAATATTCCACTACTTCAGGCACTGGCTAAGCACTGTAAATGGCCAAGTCTCTGCCAAAGTATTGCTACTGACACATTTCCTGAATCATGTTTTATTGTGCCATATCCTTGTGATGAACCCCCACTGGATACAGTGGAAGCAAGGAGAGGAGTAGCAAAGTCTACTAAACTTATTTTCAAAGGTAAAACATAGATTGCTTCCAACAAAGAGACACATGGCCACCTCATACAATGCAGATAAGTGAAGATGTAAAATTCTGTTACTGAAGGCAACACTCCAAGCAGTTCTGAAAACATAAAAACATAAGGAACAGAATAGATTATTTAGCAAGATAACTACATGAGTAACATAATGGTCATCATTAACAATCCATGGGCTGCCACTCACAAGCAAGTAACAGAACTGCTTATTTTGGGGAAATTAATGTTCGAAACACTGTACATTTTGCTATCAAACTATGACATCAAGGGAAGGGGTTACTGCTAGAAATAAACAAAGAATTATGGGCAACGGCAAGTTCAAAATGTTATAGCAAGGGAGCAGAATGTAGATATAACTTTTACCTTGTTTTATGACTAGAGGATGAGGCTAAACTAGAGGTATCATGACACTGTAAATGTTGATGTACTTCATTATACGCTGTATTGGCAGGTTTTACAGACATGTGGCAGCCTACATCCTGTAGACTTAGGTGTGGTTTTAATAGATCAATTTCTTCTTCATCCTCACTCAGAGAAACAGAGAGATCGCTGCTTTCATCTCTACTTTCACTTTCATCCTGTACATTTTTGTCCAGTTGCAGACAACCCCCAGGAGCTAGAACAAAAATACAAACATTACTTCCACTCTCTAAAAATAGAAAGGATGGAAATAATAGTACACACATTAAAGCATTAGTTTACATTGAAAGTCTCCCCAAACACTTGAGCCCATTGAGCTGTCATCGTGTCCTAAGCGATGTGCCACAAATATTTCTTCCACTAGCCTAATGCAACTCATTTGTATATCACCTCTGTAGTACAGTGACAATTTAGCTAATATCCTACTGCCAGTCTCAACTGACTCAGACCCAATGACTTAATGGAGTTTCTCAAAGAACTAACTTATCACTAGAGATGGGCATGACTTAAGTCATGCTGCACTGTATGACTCATGCTGCATGGTGCCACAGCTGCCGCACATTCCCTCCAAACAACCCCTGGCCGGCTGCCCCATTCACAAGCTTCTGTGCAACAACCAGATTGTTCTCTGTCGCCAGCTGCCCAGTCTGGCAAGGAGCTCGATTTGCCCTTCTCCACCTCCTCTGGCAGCCAATCACTCAGGCAAGGAGGCAGGATGGGGAATCTCCCCACATGGCTTTTGCGGAGTTGGTTGCCAGAGGAGGCAGGAAAGGGCAGCCTGAGCTTCTTTCTGGACTGGACAGCCAGCAACAGATGATGACCCAGGTGGCGTGCAAAGGCTTTTGAGTTGGGCAGTAGGCTGGGAGGCAGCTTGGAGTGAATGCATGGCAGCTGTGGTGCCAGGTGGTGCGAGTCGTATGATGCAGCACGACTTAGCCATGCCCATCTCTACTTACTATTCAACAATGAATTCAATGGATCTACTGCAGTTGACACCAACAATACGAAGATGGCCCTTAAGACAGGATGTCAATAAGTATAAATAATTGAGGACAACAACAACAATTATTGCACCTATACATATGCCTTGCTCTGAAACAGAAAAACAGCAACAGATCACAGTACTGAATTATAACCAAGAAGTAACAGAGTGAGAAAAGTCCCTGGAAACTCTAACAAATTCAATGAGAATTGAATTTGAGAATCAGACAATCTAGCAGAAAATTGAAAAATGTCTGCCCTTTCACCCCTGAGTAAAACAGAGATCTAACTTAGAACGCCATACCACTAACTCTTTAACTCTTTCAAAACTGTGTCCTGTCTTTGTCTATTTTCATTTTTACACTACCTTTCACCAGCACAACAAATTATTCACATTTTAAAAATTAAATATACAAGTGTTGAAACAGTTTTTAAAGGGTTAAAATACATTAAAACATATGTAGAATAATAAGGTCAACATCCAAAATCAAGACTCTTCACTGCCAAATTAATTGTTAAAAATAGCTGTTAAAAGTCTGTCTGAAAATGGTGATCTAGACCTGTCGCCAGAAGGACAAGAAGGAAGGTATCAGCTTTCTAGATGTTTTCCTGGTCAGATGAAAACGCGTTTCCCCCATTCTCTTTATTACTTTTTAAACTGTGCAAAAATGTTAAAGAGCATAACTTGCAGAATAATCTACCATACTTTCCAGCTGAATCACCTCTTTAGAGGCTTTTCAAGATATGCTCTGTAACAGTTCTATACTCTTTTAAAAGTAATGAAGGCAATGGGGAAACACCTCTGCACCTGATCAGGAAAAGATCTAGAAAGCCATTACCAATTGCAATAATAAACAATTTGCATGTACTCTGAATTATTGTATCTTAGACACAAAACCAAACTTAGGCAAGTGATTGACAGCTACAATGGCTTGTCCTGAACTTCACCATTTGCATCTAAAAATCGACTTCTTTTCGTATTTGTTATCTTGCAGTGGCCAGGTATCATCATAAAAATCCAACTGGAGAAAGATCAGAGTTCTGCTGGACAACCTTCCTTTCAAGCCCATTCACTATACCTGAGAACTTTTCCCTGGAGTGTTCATTTCCGGAAACAAGCTGTTCAGGGCGACACGCCAGTGAGATTGGCTGTTTAGATTCCTGTTCATTTACGAAGTGCCGATGTGTCAATGTTTCTTCCAGCGATTTGCAGGAACTGTCACTTTTTAAATCAGTGGTTCTGTTTTCAGGACTTAATCTTTCATGTAACGGGGAGTTACATTCAGGAGACGTGTTCTTTTCCACAAAATTACCACTGCAATTACTTGTGTCGCATTCTGCTGTTAAACAGTGAGTTCTTTCATTCTCATGTGATATGCTGGATGTGACTGGCATTTCCTCACCCATCAGCAGATATGTCTTTCCATCTATTTTGTCAGACTTATTTGAGCACTGTAGATCACTATTAGTTTGTACTACACAGCTGTCTGTCATATAGCTGCTCCGTGATGGCTGTCTACGTGTATGTGGGTCAGAAATTGAAAAGCTCTTTGTGAGCTCAGAAGATTTCTGCTGCACATGGAAATCATCAATGCTTGAGACAGCTGACATTTGGCGGCCCATAAAGATTGTTGCTGTGTGATACAGTCCTCTTGACATGGCTGTCCGGTTGTTAATTCCTGCCTGTCTTGCTTCTGGCATGTTCTGAAAAACATAGTCTGAAATCAACAGAGCAAATTTTGGTTTTGCAGAAGAGGTGTGGGTGAACAGGGTATCTGTCCCCTTTAAACATACATTTACACCTGAAAGGTTTTCATGCCCAAGGCAGGTTATATAAGCACAACCTACTTGGAAGGTCTCACACGTAATCCCTACTTAAAGAAACCGGAAAACATCAGAGAATTTTCCTTTAAATTCACCTCCCTTCCCATTACTACCACAAGATTATTTGCATGTTCATGTAACATTCTGTTGTGGGCTTAATCATTCACAATTTACACTAAAAACAGTAAAGATGAAGATGCTGATAGGTTAACCAAGTATAGTAGAAGATGACCACTACTTCATGAAACAAAGCAAGTGAAACAAACAGGAACATATGAAATTGCCTTGGAGTGTAGGACAGGCCATTGGCCCACTTAGTCCCATACGGTCAGAAAGCCCTGCAGCTTTCTAGATCTTTTCCTGATTAGGTGCAAAGGAGTTCCTGATCACATGCAATCCTGCCAATTCCTTCTCCCTGAAATCCATTAACACGGAGGTGCCACCTACGGAACTATAGGTCTTCTGCATGCCCACCCCCCCTCTTTTTGTTCCCAGGGAAAAGAGATTGTATTTAATAGGAACTAAGATGTGGGGTTTGAGACTCCAGACTTGGGACCAAAGTCTTGGACTTGGGACTCAGACTCAAAGACTTGCCAACAACCCCTACCTCCAGCCAGTTCAATGCTGTAATGTCCTGGCAGAGAGACTCTGTCACACCTATGTCCAGGACAAGTAAAGCAAGCATCTAAGACAGGGGTGTCCAACCTTTCACCTTCCCTGGGCCATATTAAAAGATGAAAATTTGGTTTGGGCCGCACATAAATTTGGTTTGGACCGCATGGGAGGGCAGCCCTAGCCGTCCTCCGCAGCCCTGCTCCAAGCGCGCTTACGGGCAGCTGCTATCTCAGACAGCAGAGGCTACCAGCTTCGACTCCGGTGGCTTTATGGGGCCAGGAGGGGGTCCACCTATTGACGGGGACGTCACAATGCAGTCACACAGCCACCCTCTCCCTTCCCCTCCCGCTCCTTCCTTCCTTCCCTCTCTCCCCCCCCTACCGTTGTGACATGCCCCGGCTGCAAGCACCGGCAGTGTAACTTGAAACGTTGGCATTTCTTTAAAAATAAAAAATTGCACTGGGCCACATTACAAGCCGCAGTTTGGACAAGCCTGATCTAGGACAAGTAATGTTAAGAGTAGAGCTGTCAAAGAAGGAGCTTTGAAGTAAGCTCTATACCAGTTCCACCAAATGGAATGCGTTGTTGGGGTGGTGTTTTCAGCAGTGCAAGTTCATTTCAATAGGACCTGTGCAGAACTTTACAGTGGATTCCGCCCACTATTTCACCCTGAATCCAGAAGTAGTGAGATACTGATCTGTTGCTTTGTACTTAGTCGTAACAGCATTAAGGTCATAGCACTGCTTCAAAATAGGGACCTACTTTCAGAATTATTACTAAAAACGTGACCCTGAGCAATTTAAATTGATATGTATATATTCAGTGTGGCTCCACCTACCACCTACTGAGCCAATGATGGCCAAATATCCACACACACACACACATCACCTTCCTCCAGTAAGAAGCTCATCATGAGGCCATTGCAAAGACAGTGCAAGTCCCATCTACCAGCTAAAAGACTGACAGTAGCAGGAATCTTTTGCCATCCTCTCCAATCAACATAGCTGAATTGTTAGTTATTCTCTGGATTGTTACAAAAGGCTCTGTCAATGTTGAGACTGTCAAATTAACAAATCTCATTTCTCTTCTCCCCAACCCCATTGTTCAAAAATAGTTACATTTATGAATACGTGCAGCTGATACTTTCATTAGGCCACTTTAAAAAAATCAAACAGCTTTATAGGATAATTCAATAATGTCTGGGATCCAAAGCCCCATTCATGGAGCTTTCAAGAGTAAAAAGAATTTCCAAGCTCCCCTGAAGTTGCTTGCATCCCTAGATACCTCCCAGGTTTGTCCAGCTTCTGCCAGCCAATTCAATAGGGACAGAAATGTTGCTGCTTGAATGGGAAGCTGTTGGAATATCAACCATTATTTATAAATAGGTAAAGGTTCCCCATGACATGCTTAGTCCAGTCATGTTCGACTCTAGGGGGGCGGTGCTCGTCCCATTTTTAAGCCGTAGAGCCAGCACTTGTCTGAAGACAGTTTCCGCTGTCACATGGCCAGCGTGACTAGAGAACGTCATTTTACCTTCCCACCAAGGTGGTATCTATTTATCTACTCGCATTTGCATGCTTTTGAACTGCTAGGTTGGCAGGAGCTGGGAGAAGTGACGGGAGCTCACTCTGTCGCGTGGATTTGATCTTACGACTGCTGGTCTTCTGACCCTGCAGCACAGAGGCTTCTGCGGTTTAGCCCGCAGCGCCACCACATCCCTATTTATAAAGCACCATTATTATTGTGTGTACATGGTTACTTGCAGAAGATTAATTTTAAAAAATTGAACAGGCAACCAATTCATGATGTGGGGTACCGTAGTGCTGAAGGGGTTCTGGAGTTTTCACATTCAAACATTTGTGCAAGTAGTAGGGCAATGAGGAAATGCAGTTTTCGTAAAGATCAAAAACCTCCAAGGATGAACATTTTCAGATGATATTTTAAAAATATATACAAACATAGGGAAGCTAGTATTTCTGAAGTCTATCCATATTGTTTCATTAATATGTCAACTGAATGTCATACACATATTTTGGAAGTCCTGCTCCTATAGATCCACACCAGTAACGCTCATTGCTCTGTGTATTATGACAAATGGCCTAAATTCAAGGTTTCTTCACCTTTTTAATCTCTGGTGAAGGAAACCATCTATAAACTGAGATTAACACCTGCTAATGCAATGAAGAAAGAAAAATGAAAACCTTCGTTCTGCTATTAAACACACACACACACACACTTATACACACACAGAAAATAGTGTTGCCTCTGTTTCTTTCCTGATAAGAGTCTTAAATACCAAACAGTTAAATGCATAATAACATTTACTGGCTGCAAGACAGCCTGCTTAGCTGATACATAAAGCAGGTAAAAGGAGGAAAAGTTAATTTCTTGGCTGAATGATTCCATCGGTAGCTATAGGGCAAACTAGAAAGTCTTTTAGTAAAGTAGCAGTTGATTCTTCTATCAATCTGCAGCACACATACTCTTCCAAGGAATGCATTAAATATGAAAATCATATCCTGTTATCATCTGTTTCCAGCTTTCAGCCCAGTAAGCTTTCCTTAATGAATGCTGTAGCCTAAGGGACAAGCATGCTGTTGGCTTTTCTGAATAATGGAGTGATGCTACCCATTTTGGCTTATTACAATATCGACTAGCTGAGGGGGTTTCACATATAGTCACAAGTGACTACTCTTGCCAGCATGCTCCAAGTTATTACAAGATGTTTTTAGACATTTCATCTGAAAGAGCTTTCCTGCTTTTAGGGAAGAAAAACAGCTCTAGTCTTGAACTGTATCATTTATATGGAGATAGGAGGAGGGATTAGAAGGCTGCATTACTGCAGATATATAGCAGAATTTATTTGAGTATTCCATGTCAGGCTTTGTCTGCCATTTAGATAAGCAATCTTTTCTTTGGGGGATGTCTTTTGGGATGGGAAAGGTCAAAATATACAAAATTATAAATGCTACATGTTTAGACTTCAATTGAAACAATTTTGCATACTTTTTCAGTTTATAATTTAAGAACACGAGATGAATGGAACACAAGCTAAGGAGAAGGCCTTTCCTCCAGTTTATTAATTTCACAATGAAGGACAACTTTTTTCAAAAAAAACTGCATGGCAGGAAACAACATTTAAAAAAAAAACAAAATAAAAAGCCGTTAAGAGCTCCTCAGTTGAGGTGATGGGCATGGTATGGCAAGAGCCAAGGACTTCCCATTAATTTTAATGGGAGGAACTTAAACATGCCCTTCACTTTCTCATTGAACTCAATGAGATTTTGAAGTCCTTGGTTCTGACTAGACATGCTGTAAAACTCTGTTCACTTACCTGATGTTTAATATCATCTGTCTCCTCATGTTTTAATATATTTTCTCTCTCAAGTATCCGCCTACTTTTCATTTCTCTTTCATATTCTGCCTAGTATAAAAGGACACACTATTAATTTCGATTAAACAACTTTACCACCATAGGTTGTGATAAAGCCTAGGCTGAGCCAGTATAAGACTCCATAATTTCAAGGGGGACAGTTAAGCACACATATAAACTCACCTTTGAAATAAATGGAACTTTTCTGACTGGATAGATTGCACCCATATGGCAATGAAAATGCAATATATAGTGAAATAAATATTTGGTTTCTGTATTTTATTTTACTTTTTTATATTAAACTAAATGAGCTTCCTGGATAGCAGTATCAGTAGGTATTTTAAATATATTAATGACATATACAGGATAATATAATGGCTTAATGGTTAAGGTATTTCTTATGAAATATGTTTTCCATTTTTTGCAATATTTATTGCATTAGCACACACCTCCCCTGCACTTACAGAAGAGTCATTCCACATCTATTCATTTGTATCCACTAGAACACCTACGATCTTGCACCACTTTTCAACATACTTGCAATGTGCCTAAAGAAAACATTCTAGAATTTTTATACTCTCTTCAAAAATCACCAATCACATAAAATATTTGACTGTAAGGTAATTTCATGAGACCATTAGGAGAGCTGAAAGATTAAACAAAAAGAAAGAAGAAAAGAGCCAAGAAAAAAAAACTCCAAATGAATCCAAATAGAAAGCAGTGGCTAAAAGACACTAGAACAAAAACTACAAAACAGAAGCATGATGTGGGTAATAAAATAAAATAAAAAAATCAAACATTCTCTTACAGAACATAAGGCCATTTTAGAATGCCTCAATAACCAGTAAAATTAAAAGTCATGTGTTTTCACAAAGGGGGGAAAACAAAAAATGCAATGAAATGGCAAGATAAATTTTTGCCTTAATTCTTTACAGTTGAAGATCCACTGGTCACAGAATCAAGCCCTCTTATATTTGGAAATTAGGAAGGTAGACACAGAACAGCAATACCACAGGATGACTATTTAATCCTACTGTGCCCTCAACTCTTCTTTATGTGCAAGCTACAAAAGACCACTCTGGTGCACAACATCTGCATGTATCACACAGACAAAAGAACTATTTTAGAAATTATACTGCCTGATATCAAATGTATGGACACACTCAGACCGTTCCTATCAAAGTTCACCTCTACTATCAAAATACAGAATATACTACCTTTAATTTTTGAAGAGACTCTGAACGTGAAGCAAACTTTCTAATATGAGCTTCAAACCAATCAAATTCCTTTAACAAATCTTGATTGCGGAGCAGAGATTTCTTCTGGCGATCACATATTTCTTTTAAGTATTTTTTTAGCCTCATGTGTTTCATATTAGTTCTACACAAAGCAAAACAAAAACAAGAACATAGGCTTAACTGCAAGAAGAGAAATAGCTTCACACTACATACACCTGCTTATTTTTTTCAAGAGAAATGTTTACTGTACATAGGCGTAGTACCAAGATTCTCATCAAAGTCAGGGTGCTAAGAACAACTTGTTGACTGAGAACTTCAAAAGAATATTGTTCCTTTGCACCTTAAAAGAAGAAGAAGAGCCTCGTGGCGCAGTGGTTAAAATGCTGTACTGCAGCTAAAACTGTGCTCACGACCTGGGGTTCAAATCCCAGGTAGCCGGCTCAAGGTTGACTCAGCCTTCTATCCTTCCGAGGTCGGTAAAATGAGTACCCAGCTTGCTGGGGGGGCGGGCAATGTGTAGCCTGTATAATTAAATTGTAAACTGCCCGGAGAGTGCTTGTAACGCTATGGGGCGGTATATAAGTCCAAAATAAAAAATAAAAAAATAAAAATAAATAAAAGTACGGAGATTAAGGAAAAAATGTATTTGAATGAATTAAGGGTCTAAAGTACTCCATATGTGAGTGCAGTGCTAATTTCTACAGGGTTCAGTAAAAACCTATATCTCCTGGCCCCTTCTCAACAAAAGCATAAAAGGCCACTGAAAAAACGGGGAGCTCCAAGAGCATCTTCGTATCCTGATGGAGTTCCTCATTCCTGTACTATTGGAATGATATCTACTCTGGTGATGAAATGGTGCACAAACAGAGTGGTATCCTAAGGTGAACAAGATAAGGCCCTGAAAAAAAAAGCCTTCCACGCCTGCAACACAGATTACATTATCACCTGTGACAAATCACCACAGATTAAATGCTAATTGCTGCTTATTAAAGCTGCCTGCAGCTACAAATCCTCAAATGAAGCTTTTAATCAGCAGCAGAGGTGGGCACGAACCAGTTAATGACAGTTTGGCCAATGATCACACAGCTGATCTGTTGCTGCACCCACTCGGAGGCAGCATCCTGGCTTCCCAGCCCCGCCTCCTGCAGGCACTGTCTCAGATTCGCCACTGCTGATGACATCACTCCATGGCGCAGGTAGTACTGCACAACATAGCTTCAGCCAATATTTTTGGCATTTAATTGACTTGCATTCAAAATTGGGTAATATCCCATAGACTTATATCATTTCAAAGATAACTCTGGCCTACTTTGCACTACAAGTTGAAGCTCTTTCTAGTGAAACATAGTTAATAGTACAACCAAAGTTGTATCCAAACTGTTGAGGTAATTGCACCAAGTCTCCTTTTAATACATTACAACTATTTCCAGTATCAGTATAGTGGTCAGTATCTTCTTGCAGAGCTCTGGCCACAGCAGGAATAATGTCACCAGCAGCAGCAGTTTGCCACTAATTAATGTGTTGCTTTCCCATTTTTGGTGTATGTATAACTTCATTTTGTTACATCTCACGTACAGTTCAAAATCAAAGAAGGAACTCTTTTATCAGTGGCAATCTGTCACACCTGGTGACGGCATTCTTACTGCAATGGCAAAGTTCTGCAGGAGGATAATTGGAATCTCAGACATAGCATTTAAAATGACTCAGTTATTATCTGACGAAAGACATGGGAGACTAGTCAGAAGAATATCTAACTCTCTATAGTTTGATTTAAAAGAGATTCTCACTGCCCCAACCTGCTTTCAGTCCCACCACCTGAGAGAAAGGCAGCAACCAAGTACAGTAAAAGAAGTAGGTAGGTAGGTAGGTAGGTAGGTAGGTAGGTAGGTAGGTAGGTAGGTAGGCAGGCAGGCAGGCAGGCAGGCAGGCAGGCAGGCAGGCAGGCAGGCAGGCAGGTAGGTGGGTGGCTAGAATGGATGATTCTCAAGTCTGCTTTATTTTAATACATGGAACAATTCTGCATATTTGTTTTTTTCAAACACATATATGATTGTACATATATATTGACACAAATTTTACAACACATTAAAGAGGGCAAAAAAGGAGCAAGAAAAATCTGTAATAACATATGAAAACAAGAGTAAGCAATAACTTTGTTAGACCACAAAAATCTTCTAAAGAGTTAATACTATCAGGCCCTGCAGGACTCTTTACTAAGCTGGGTGTTACAGAGCCTAAGAACAGAGAGAAAAAGAAAAGAACACAAAATCAACGAGGCCAGATGTTGACACCAGGCTTTTTTACTTAAAGTTAGTTCCAAAATAGGACCAGATATAGAATCAGCTGGAAGTAACAGGCTTTGCCTCAAGGGACGTAGATTTCAGCAATAAATGAATGGTAATATTTTGTTTAGTATTCATCAAGATATAACCCATCTAATAATTTCTGTTTTTAACTATTTGAATTCAGGGTTTGACAAAGCACACATTCCACATGACATAAGCCTACCCCAAAGATGCAAGGGGCATGATGCCACATAGGCCACATTCTTTTACAGATCATGGAAAGCAATGAATTTTGGCTTCTTAAGCTGTGATGTACATGAGCAGTTTTCCCATATGCACAGCTCATTCACTTTCGCTTTGTGCATGAGCTGGTAAAGAAATCAGGATGTTGCAATTAAAAATGACTGTCAGTTTCATCCATAAACAGAATTACTGTTAATTACTTCCAAACAAACCAGAACTGGAATGCAGTGATAAAACATATCCCTAGATTTGGATGTGAAGCAGATTTTCAGTCCTGGCGTGTCTGTGGGCAAAGCAACATAGTTGCAAAATTAGAGCAGTTACAAGCAATGCTTACCGTAATTTTAGCTTCCTGGACAGAATTCGATTTGTGTACCCATAAGGTCTGGATAACTTGCTATGGCTAATTGACAAGGTGCTGGGGGACATGTTCATTAGCTACCTGGTTCACATGCCTGACAATGCCACCAAGGTGCACCCCAGACCTTGGCAATTAGCTGCAGTTAGCCACTGCAAGTTATAAAAACCTTAAACAAGCAGTACTGTAATGGGATTCAAACCCATATTTATTTACCAGGTCAGTTTTTAATTTAAAACATTCACATGGAACAAATATCAAAACAAGAATACTCCCACAGAAATCAATGCATCTCTTAGATATGACCATGATTTCTTCAAGTGAAGGGTGAAGGACATGTGGCCCTTTTACTGTAGTTCTGTTGGATGTTGCTGTTGTGCTACTGGAAACCCAACACTGGATCCTGCCCTAGCTCTTCTAAAACACAGCTACCAAAATTTGCCAAAACAATTCACTCATCCTGATACCCACACTCTTGCCCATGAATTGCAGATTTTTATCTGGACATTTCCAAAACAGAAGGGACCCTTTAGTAGTATTCCACTGACTTCCTATAGCTGTTAATTCTACTAGGAGCATGCACATATGACAGTCAGCAGCTACTGGTCTTAGAGGAGGACAAGGGGAGAGGCAAACAGGGCAGGCAGAGGTCTCCTAATCTTAGGACAGAAGAACGTGTGAACTGTAGTGGTTTAGTTTCCCTGTGTGTGAGAGAGAAAGAGAATGTATATGCTTGCAAACAGAAAGGCTCCAGCTTAAAAACAACACAAGCACCACCACCCCCTAGCAAATAGCTCCAAGGGAGAAAGCTGGTCATCACTGAGTAAGATTATGTAAATGATTCTGAGAGAGTAAAATTAATTTTCTTTTCAGACGTGCAACCACAGCAAAGCTTAGAAGGGTTTGGCTCACAAACAAAAACTCTGAGCTCCATCCCATAATGTTCCAGATTATTATATATTTTTTTAAAAACAGCAAACCAAGCCTATGCCTGGCTCTTTCAGCAGTAGAACCATCAAGAAAAGTAAGTAGGTAATATTCCGGGGCAGAGTTGTTAACTTGCTCTTTGCAACAATTAGCAGTATTTTATTACTATTTCAGACAGTTAAATACTTTCAAGCATTTTAAGCTTCTTGTGTTCAGGTTTTACTCTAGATAGTTCTCACTGTATTCTTAGCCTGACTTCATTGTTAAGACTTCTGGGCCAGGAACCCCGCTTTCATCCAGGAATAAACCATTATTTTAGTTTCCCAGGTCTTCCTATATTCTAGTTTTGAATATACATTGCCAGTGTTTGTGCCTAGTAAATTTAAACTTTTGATATTAAAATGCTACATTATCACAACATTTACTATATACCGTATTTTTCGCACCATAAGACACACTTTTCCCCCACAAAACAGGGGGGTGGAAATTCTGTGCGTCTTATGGAGCGAAGAAAACAGATTATATTTTCCTATTTTCTTCTCCTAAAAAATTGGTGCGTCTTATGGAAAGGTGCGTCTTATGGAGCGAAAAATACGGTATGTCAGTCTTCCTCACAATATAAACAATATTAGCTTTTAACCACTTTTAAGACTATAGTTTAAAAAAACTCTTCCCAATTTTAAAAATACTAACCCAAATATAGAATAAAAGGCACATTATGTACTTACAAGCAAGTATCAGATTTGCTATATTCGAGCATTTTTCTTTCCAGTTCCATTCTCTTTATTTCACTGAAAGAAAGATATTATTTTAGAGACTGTACATTATAAATTACTTCACAGTAAATAAAAGATAAAGGTTTAACACATTTTCACTATGAATAAACACCATTCATTTCCCCTATGAATCCTGAGCCAATAATAATGAATAATTATTAAATTAAATTGATTATTTATTACATTTAAACCACACATATCCACTAAAAATAGCACTCAAGGCAGCTTACAAAGTTTTTACAAGATACAAAAACAAACAAAACAAACATTTATCAAAAGCCTTAATAAAACCATATTAAGTCACCCCACTGTAAAGTCATCAAAATCTTGCAAAGGAAATTTAAAAATGATTAAAACAGCAAAGGACGTAGCTTAAAAACAACACAGCAAGTCAGGTTAAATATCAAATGCCAGTTTTAAAAGATGTGGTTTTACTCCCTTCTTAAATCTATGCACTCTCTTCTGATCACAGTTCAGAAAAAAAGCACAAAGAGTCTGTACAGGCTCATATTGAGACAGGTGATTTCTCAGACAGCCCACCACCAAGCCACCAGGAGCTTTAAAGATTAAAACTAACACTTGCAATGGGCACAATAACCAGTTGCCAACTAGTATCAGGGTTATGTGATCATGATATTATACACTGGCAATTTCCAACCTTGGACAACCCAGGTGTTCTTGGACTGCAATTCCCAGAAACTCCAGCCAGCATCACTGGTAGTGAAGGCTCCTGGGAATTGCAGTCCAATAACACCTGGTTGCCCAAGGTTGGGAACCATTGCTATATACCACTTAGCAGCCTAGCTGCCACATGTTGCAGAAGCTGAAGATCCTATACCCTATGTAGCCCTATGTAGAGCACATGGTAATAGTCAAGACATAATATAACTAAGACATGGATGAAGGTTGCTAAGTCAGGTCAACTTAGAACATGTGATAGCTGGCACACTAGGCAGAGTTGTGCAAAAGCACTCCTTATCTTTATAATCTTTATTTAAGCAAAATAACACAATCATCCTGGGTGGTAAATATTAAAGGAATCATCAGCCTCTTCCGATGGCAGGTATTTGGTGTCTATGCATGAACCTCAACAACATATCTTGTCAATTCACACAAACAGACGTTGGCCAACTCCAGCTATTACAGGAAAAAAAATAGCTGGGTCTGTCTTTTTGGCTGTGGTTGATCACAGCTATAATCCAGTACAACTGGAGGACACCAGTCTGGGGAATCGAGCAGGTGAAGCTCCCAAAGGCCAAAAGAGATGTGGCTTTTTCACACAGTTTGCTTCAGGTTGCTGTCGTCTGAAGATGCCGGCCACAGAGACTGGCGAAACGTCGGAAAGAACAACCTTCAGAACACGGCTAAAGAGCCCGAAAAACCCAGAACAACCATTAGATCCCGGCCGTGAAAGCCTTCGTGAATATATTGCTTCAGTATGCTTTAAAACAAGCACACACACAGAAATGGGGGGACAAAAAAGAAACAACCCCCAAGACCCATCAGAAATGGGGGAAAAACACTCCAAAGAGCAACTACAAAACCAACAAACCCCCAAGACCCATCACAGCACAGAAACATAAAACCCCCCCAGCTGAAAACCACACTGCAAAAATACCCAGAACAGTTAAAAGTATAAAGCAGCACCTTACCTTAGCAGGCAGCCTCCTCGGATCCCTCACTGACTAACTGCCAGGGCGAAAGAGCTACAAAGAAGCAGCCTCATCGCCACCTATAGTTAGGTATTTGAATTTCCCACCCTTTTCCCCTGCCTTTTTTGTGTTCATAAGTGGAAGCTCCGTTCACAAGTAGAAACAAAATTTTGCGGCCGGAGCTGTTTGTAAGACGAAATGTTCGTATGTAGTGACGTTCGTAACTAGAGGCACCACTGTATGTCCCACAGAGTTCAATGGAACTTATTTTGTAAGCAACTACACTGTTTGAAAACCTTTCCATGACTTTTCACAAACAATATGCTTGGTAGCTAATTATACTATAATTCCTCACAAGTCAAGTGTTCTGCATTTTTCAGTATAAAGAATTGCTTTTCCAATGCAAATTCCAATTCCTCTCTGAATAACAAGGTGCAAAATAATTCCGCCTCTTAAACAATACATGTGAGAGAACATAACATGACTTTCTGGAACTAGGATCCCAGCATTTACCTGTTAAAAGACCCTGCTGTTGGGAAAATGTGAAGGAAAGAGAAGAAGGGACAACAGAGAACATGATGGCTGGACAATGTCACCGAAGCTACCAACATGAATTTGACCCAACTCCGGGAGGCAGTGGAAGACAGGAGGGCCTGGCGTGCTCTGGTCTATGGGGTCACCAAGAGCTGGACACGACTAAACAACTCAACAACAACAATTAACTTATTAAGACAACCAAGCTGCAGTTGCTAAGGGCTACTTTATACCTAAATCTAAGTATACATCTGACCTTTCAGACTAACTCAGTTCAGAACATATATTTCAGATTCCATTTGTTCAGATTACTGATGCAGTTCTAAATTCACAAGTTGTTTACAAAAATGCTACAAAAAGATATGAAAAATGTACATATTGCAAAATAAACAGGTTTGCTCTCTTCCAAAAAATTAAATAAAAGACAGATACATAAATTTGCTGGATTAAATAGGTATGAAACTGACATAGCCTAGCTGTTTCACTCAGGGTAGTTTGAAGTACACATACCATATGCATATCAGAGACCAGAGATTGGTTGTGGCTCCCTGCTGAGGTATGCTTAGTGGCAACTCTCACTACCTCAGAATTAATTTCTTTTCAACTGCAATCTGCTTTGAGCTTCAGAAGAGCAGCGAAAATATACATATGAGAAAAATAAATAGCACATCAATATTATATGTTGAGGGCACATCCATATTTGTTGCTATGGCTAAAAGAAATATACAGACTTCTGTAAATCTATTATCTATAAAAACCCACCTGAAAAGTAACTTGGGACAAAGTCACAGGAACAAGTATTTTAATCGTTCTTAGATAGTGAAGATTGTCACTAGAAGATTCTTAATAGCCTTATAGAATTCTGCTTTGTAGGAGCTTGAAAACAGAATCTTCCTGAAGGTTCCCCTGGACTAAGACATTCAATTGCTTCTTTAATCTTGTGTATAGATATGTATTCTTCAAAATATTTAAATGGTAGTACTGTCAGCATATTTAAAAGCGATCCTTTCCCAAATGTGTTGAAGAAATTGTCCACAGAGCAGTTTAGAAACTTAAATTATCTGGACAGAGATTCACTTTACTGTAGTTCACCTCCCCATGCTATCAAAACATAATATACAAGAGGGAAAAACTTACTCAGTTATAAAGCTTGGAAAAGTTACTGTTTTGGACAATAGCACCCAGAATCCCCCAGCCAACAGAGCCACTAACTGAGGGATTCTTAGAGATGGAGCCCCGATTTTCCAAATCCTGTCCAGCTAGTATTACCCATACACTAATGGGAGCCACTAGTGCCTCAACCTTTTCATTGCATGACTCAATCAACGCAAGGACAAAACTAGACTGAGTTGAAGCTGTGGAAAAAACGTTGTTAGGATGGTCTATGCAGGACTACTCCCTACCAGTTCTAGTACTTGTGGGATGTTATACTTGCCAAAAATATGTTAATGTATTATAGGAGACTATCCCAGAAGTGAGGAGGAAAGAGTGGAGAAAGGAGCACCTGAAAGCTACAAGCAAACAACCCACCCATGAAGTAGTAAGTATATTTTATTACGGTCATAGACCAGTAAAACCAAATTAATACAAAATAGATACATATAAATATTGTTTAGTAAAGTCGGGCAGGGTAATAAAATCCCATTAAAACATGATAAAACAACCCCTTCTTTCCAATTAATAACATATTATATCCTTAATATAGGTAAAACCTAAGGCAGTGTTATATTAAAAACATTATATTGTCCATCTAAAATCACCTAACCAAACATCTGTTTGCTGCAGCACAGAATTTGGCCACTTGTCTTGTAATATAAGGGGTATTGTCAGAGAGTAGCCACTGTACATAATTCTCCTCTGATCTCCCAGGAGATTTACATATAATAGGTGATAAAAGCTCCATGTGAAGATCCCGATAACAAGTACAAAAAAGAACAACATGACCAACTGATTCAACTTTATCCCTATTACAAGGGCAGAGACAATCTGATGCAGGCAAACCTCAAAATCTTCCCTCCAGAACCTTAGAAGGTAGTATATTAAGCCTAGCTAGCGTAAAAGCCCTTACGGCTTTAGATGACACAAAAAAGGTAAAGGTTCCCCTTGACATTTTCAGTCCAGTCGTGTCCGACTTTAGGGGGCGGTGCTCATCCCGTTTTCAAGCCGTAGAGCCAGCGCTTGTCCGAAGACAGGTTCCATTGCCACGTGGCCAGCGTGACCAGGGAACGCCGTTTTACCTTCCCACCGAGGTGGAATCTATCTACTCGCATTTGCATGCTTTCAAACTGCTAGGTTGGCAAGGAGCTGGGACAAAGCGACGGGAGCTCACTCTGTTGCGTGGATTCGATCTTACGACTGCTGGTCTTCTGACCCTGTAGCACAGGCTTCTGCGGTTTAGCCCACAGCGCCACCATGTCCGATTTAGATGACATAGTGCTGGCTAAATACGAGGAGGTGATAAAAGCAGATTTCTTAAGGAAGTTATATTTCCCTAACTGGCCAACATGGTCCTGTAGTTCAATGTCCCATACCCTTAACTTCACCGCTTTAATGGCATCCGTAAGACCCACTGCTATAAGTATACTGGGAGAAAAGCCAATTTTCGATATCTCTTCTGTTATATGTTTCTTCCACTCCGGCTGAAAGGAATCTAGTAGGATCAGTGGGGCCAACCCTTCTAATGAAAAAATCAGTTTAAGCCAGTATTTCAGCATGAGGACTTTAGCCTGTGCTTTAATGGATATTAACCCAACCTCTAACCGAAGAGCCACACTGGAAGTAGAAGGTGGAACTCCAAGAATGGTCTGAACAATCTCCAGAGGTCATAGATAAGTGTAAGCGAATAGTTGAGAACCATAAATCATTTGTGAAATAGTCCTGGCCTTAAAAACGTGTATTACCGATGGTACATGTTTACCCCCAAACAGTATGAAAAAATCTTGTTATTGCCCCAGTATTTTTCTGGGCATTCATTGCTGCATGGTTTCCATGAGTAAGCCAGGATCCTGAAGAATGAAAAACTATGTCAAGGTATTTATAGCATGCTACTTGCTCTACAGGGTGTCCATTTAGAGACCATTTGTGCTTTATTCTCCTTCTACTAACCACCATAATCTTTGTTTTAGCATAATTAATTATTAGTTGTTCTTCATTACAGTAGGTGGAGAAGGATCTCAGAAGTCTTCTAAATCCTACACGTAGTTGACAATAAAACGGAATCATCAACATAGAGTTGAAATTGGGCAAGAGGCAAGTTTGGGTTGGTGAAAATTGGGGTTACTTAAATTTCTAACTAAGCCATTGACATAGAAATTAAACAAGGTGGGGGCTAGTATGCATCCTTGTCTCACTCCATTAAGCACAGTGACTTGGTTGGGTAAGATCCCCGCGGAGTTACAAAGAACCCACAAATGCGTATTTTCATGAAGTCGCCACATCAGCAGGAGAAGCCGTTTATCAATACTTGTGGTCTCAAATTTAGACCAAAGGCGTTCCCTTGGTATGAGATCAAAAGCAAAACCCACCCATGAACTTGCTACCAGATACTAATAGGAGAGGGAAAGTCCCAAGAATTCTTTGTCCTGCTCTTTCATTCAGCCATCCCAGCCCAGCCCACCGCAACAGCGAATAATCACATTCAATGGCATTAATTGGAGACTGTGAGTGAAGGTGAATTAATAAACTATTTTGGGATAGCAGCCATCGTAAACCAACGATCAATGAAATAGCAGCCATCGTAAACCAACGATCAATGAAATAAAATGTCATTGCATGTTGCATAGGTAGAAGAAAATTGGGGAAATTAAACATCCCTGTGGTATGAATGGATTGAGCTACTTCCTGAAGCTATTAATCAGTATGCCAGTCACAGGTATGCAAACAGGAATGCATGTACAGTATCTTTTTCCAGCAGCATGGCTGATTTCGCTACCCAACCTAAGCCTAAACAAAAAAGAAACGACAAAAGATTGTCCCTAACCAGAGCTCATCAGTATTAAAAATGAAAGTCAACCCATTTTCAAAAAAAAAAGCTTCCTAAATATCTTTCTGGATAACTCAGCAAGTGGGATACCTGGCTGTGGAGTTGGGACCTCCATTCCCCACTTCGCCTCCCAGGGAAGAGCCAGGATGTGTAGCCTTGGTCAAGCTGCACAGTCCCTGTAGACCCAAGAAGAAGGGATCAATAAACTGCTTCAGAGTACTCTATACCTAGAAAACTCTGGAAATGGTTGCCATAAGTCAGAATCAACTTGATGGTACATAAATATTGTTATTAAGCATCATCAATTACTTTGTATTTGACCAAAAAACCCTAAAAGTTTGCATAACCCACAATGGCCCCAACCCACAGAAGCTCACATGGAAGTAAATATAGTAAATACAGTATATGCATTTTCAAGGCAAACATGAAGCCTTGACACAGTATGTAATTTGCATATATATGGATTTGATCACCCATAGTTAAGCGTAATTTCCTAAAATACCCTTCTAGCTTTCATTGGATTGAATTATGTGGTACCACACCCTTTCATATTTTAAACCACTTTGGTGGACTTTCTTATGAAATAGTAATACTTCATAAGCTAGCTCATGTAGTTTACTAGTAGCTTTCTCACTAGTTTACTAAAACCTTTTGAACCTAGAGTCTTAACACAATTTCTTTTCTCTGATTATATAAAAATATTGAGACTGAAATAAATAAGTGTATGTGTCCATGCTATGGTATAACATGGTAATCCTGATGCAGTTTCCATAATAGTTAACAGGCAAACAAAATGATCGCACCAATGGGACACCAACATCTGCCAAGTACTGGAGACTTTGTCAATCATGAAGTGAAAAAAACAGAGACCTATAATTTTAACCTGCTTCTTGTTCTCTTCTGCTTGAAGAGCAAAAATTCCATGTTTCAGTAACAAGCAAGAAATTACATTATTACACTGCTCAATAAAAGTGTTTTAATTTTCTTTATGAATAACCTATCTGTTTTATCTCCTCACTCGCAGCACCTGTTTGACTCTGTTAAGAATAAATTCCGTCAGGAATCGAAATGCATTTACTGTATTGTATTCCTACACACTGCAATGACAGAGTGAAGTGACACTTTTATACTTCTTTTCTAATTAACTTTTAAAAATACTCTTATATGGAATAAATTCTGGAAGATTTTTCATGCACTAAAAATCTTATATATAAAAAGAGAGTTACTATTAAAAGATTGTTACCTTGCTCTTCAACAAAAAAAAAAGGTTCTCAGAGTGGCTTAGAAAGATGAATAATGACAGCCATTCTCTTAGATTCACAGCCTAAATGATATGATCCAAAAGGAAAACAGATTGAGACGGAAGAGGAGAACACAAAACATAGGCACTACTTTTTGGTTATAAAGTTATTATATTTGTTCTTTCTGGCCATGATGTAGGAAGGAAAGCATTCTGTAGTGCTCCTTTTCTACATGAGAAAAAGAGTTTGGTCTTTCTCCACTTTGCTCTGATGTGATTTCTGATAAGCAGTTGCACAGTCTTCCATTTAGTTTTAGCCCTCTGAGCAAAGATAAGGTCTCAATATGCAATATTTCAGCTTTGCAGATCAAGAGCAACATGAATCACGCATTCATCGTCTCGACCATCTATAGACTAGCCCGCCAAGGCAGTCCAACCTGTATTTGGAAATGTGCCAGTGCAATCTGTCAGAAACGGACAATGTGGATCTTGCTCCTTAAAACAGGCATTGATCAAAAAAGTTCCATAGATTTCTTCCTGATAAAGAACAAGCCTTGGAAGTAGGGGAGAAATGCAACCAGTTGACTGACACTTCACCAAAGCCAGGTAGCCTGCCTTGACGTTTTGTCTGCCTACTATGCGCTCAGTTGTTTCTCTGACAGGCCCTTCCAACAGTCAAACAAGCTGATTCTTGAGAAGACATTTTATCTTCCTGAACAGGCTTGTTAATTTTCCCGGCAAGTCTGAAGCTGCATGATATGGGAAGAATCTCACTTAAAAACAGCCATAACAGTTAATTGAATAGTGATGCCACAGTCACAGCATTATCTGGGCCAGACTGGCATCATCCCTGGCAACTGTTTATGAATTATACAAAGTTCTTTACCAGTGCATAAGCACATAAACAGACTGGCATCTGGGACTAAGTTAAGAGAGATCAAATGCTAAGCAATAATAATTATGTTTTGTCAAGTAAAATGCTAAAACATACATATTAATTTCCTGCATAAACACAAGGCACTGTTCAAAACACAGATAAAAACAAGATAAAATAATATTCTGATTTCACACTTACATATGTAACTCAAAAAAATAGAGAGACCAACAGGAATCAAACCCGATATCAGGTGCTGTTATGTGTCCTCAAGTCGTCTTCAGCTTAAATCAACACTATGAATTACTGACCTACAAAAGGTCATTAACATCAGTGCTCAAGTCTTAGAAACTGAAGGCCATGGCTTCCTTTATTAAGTCAATCCATCTCATATTCGGTCTCCCTCTTTTCCTGCTAACTTTAACTTTCCCCATCATTACTGCATTTTCAAGCAAGTTTGGTCTTTTCATGATACAACTAAAGTACAACAGCCTCAGTTTTGTCACTTTTGCTTCTAGAGAGAGTTCAGCCTTGATTTGATCCAGAAAGCACCATCTGTCTTTCCAGCAGTCCATGGTATCTGCGAACCAAACCATCCCCCCCCCCATCAGCTTTCTTAACTGGCCAGCTTTCACATCTAAATTTAGTAACTGAACACACTAATGTAGGTTATCTTGGCCTTGGTCTTCAGTGACACATCCTTAGGCTCAAAGATCTTCTCTAGTTTCTTCATAACTATCCTTCTCAGTCTTAGCCTTCTTCTGATTTCTTGGCTGTAGTCTTCATTTGAACCGATGACTAAACCAAAGTATACAAAACCTTTAGCAATTTTAATTTCTTCACTGTCAATATTAAAGTTCTGTAGTTCTTTTATAGTAATTACCTGTCCCTTCTTAATGTTCAACTGCAGTCCTTTATTTTATCCTGGTCAGATAGGTGTTCCTTTGTTGGTCTGTCAGGATCCTTGATTTAAGCTTAAATTTCCCTTTGATTTCTTTGATGTTATGGAAAAGATCTCATTTTCCCTCTTTGGTTGTCCTCTTTTATTTCTTTGTATTGAATACTGTAATACTTCTTTTTGTTTCTATGTGACAGTCAGTGAAAACATGTGTTTAAGATTCTGAACCTATTTATGTCATATTTTATTTTGACTTCTATCTGGGTAAAAGCAAAACCACCACTCACCAAGTCCTTTTTTGACATCAGATTGTTGATCTGTAATTGGATAAGGCCTATTTGACAGGTTTTGGCAGGGGATGAAAGTTAGATCTTGATTTTTTTTTTCGTCTCATGGCCTGCAAAGGCAACTAATTTCTCTGCAGTAAAGAGAATAAAGTATCTCTAAAATTCCTTCAGGCCAACAGAGCAAAACAGAGCCGAGCTGAATACAACTGTACTTACATCTCTATTTTTCCAGGGGAAGATGTTCTTTTCATATGTCTAAGAAAATTACAGTTGCCACATGACCTACCAGTCAAAAGGATCAGTGTTAGATCTGAAGAGAGCTCAGCACTTCAACCAAATTTTCTAAAGACACCCGAGAATTCTACATAAACAAATTTCAAACCAAACCGGGATTAATCTTACAAAGAGTTCTCTAGTAAGGTCTAACCTACTAAATCTAAAAGGCAACCTAGTAGAATCAAATTTACTGAAAGCATTTTAGCTGAAACTAACTCTGAATAACTTAACCCCTAGTAGTGATCAAGCTGAGCCACCAAAATATCAGAAATATAAACTTTGAACTCTCCACCAGATGTAGTGTTTATCAAGATGAAACTGTCGTTTGGCAAATAGCTGTTATTTTTACTTCTGGTTTGATATGAACTATTTTAAAAAAATTCTTATTTATCTTGGCTTTTCTTTTCTTCTGACTACTAGCTCACAGTTTATTAATGCAAATCTCGTATTTATATAGACTTTAAATTAATCAGAAGCATTATTTACATTATATTTTGATATTATGATTCGTTTAATGATTTTTTTCAGTTTTACTCTAGTTTTGTATATTAAAAATTCAAAAACAATATCACTATTCATTCCTGGTCCTGTCCGGGCAGAAACAATACAGCTTCTCCATCTACTACTTCCCATTATTTAATCTTTTTAGAGCTATATTGGTTATCTGCTAATGTCCATATGTACAAGTCATCTGTTCAGTTGCCTGAAGCATGTATTTGCAATAGATTGTGGACTTCATTGAATCCTGAGTCATTTTCATGCTTCATTTCTGACTTCTAGGCCAAATTCTCCAATAATGTTTAGTTTTGCTTTAGTTTCCACTTTTTCATTTCAGTCACCTATGGTTATCAGCACATCCTCTTTTGGCATATCACTAGTTTCCATCAAGATGCTTGAATCAAGGTTTTTTATTTCTTCCTTTTCAGCACCTGTACATAAGCCACAAACTTGAATTCTGGTTATGTTGATGGGTTTTCCAAGAAGTCTGATATAATTCACTCAGACCTTGCATTGTTGTCCCTAACTGCCTGTGCTACATCTTGCCTCGGTATTCTTGCCACACCGTCTCTTCTGATTTTGTCATTTCCAGTATTATCTGTCTGAAAATGTCCTATTTCAGCACACTTCTGTTCACTCACACCAAGTACTGCAATCAATTTCTTCCTTTTCAGTTTCCCATATACCTTGACTCATAGTCGTCATATTCCATTTATTTTCGTTGTTCAGCATCCAACTTTCCTTTCGTCTTTGTGCACATCAGGCAACAGACATCATTTCCATTTTAATTTGGTTGCTTCATTAGTGACAGTGCTATTCACACTTGTCCTTTGTTCTTCCCAAGTGACTAACAAAAAATTTTAACCACTAAAAAGAATTAATATACTGGTTGAAATCCTTGGCGTAGCATAAAGTTACATCTGTGCAGGTTCACAGGGAGTTACACCAAGGCAGTCTGTATGTCTGATTATGCAACCAGATGTGTAATGAACCATGCTGTCAACTGTGCAATGAGGTATGCAACAATGTACACAACTGAGTGTGCAATGAACCACAGAGCTGATCATGCAACAACTATGCCCACAGAACTGCTTTCTGGATAGGACTTCTGTCCTAGTGCAAATATCACAATGGCTTGTGCAACTTGAAGTTATGCAGGCATCAGAATTCTGGCCAGTGATTTAAAAACATCAAGTTCTCCATATCTCCTATATACTTTCCAAAGAAAGATGTATAGTACTGCTTTAACAATAATTAATATTTACTGTATAGCTTTAAAGATATTTAGAGCTAGTATAACTTAGAGAGATAAATGCAAACCAAATACAAATTCTTAACAGGAGAAGACCAACCCTATACCTCCGGGCCAGACATTATAAACCAGAGGCAGGATATGGTGCCACCGAGGTCCAAAGAAATCCCTGATCACCCCTTCCTACATGGAAGATCTAAAAAATTTTTTTAAAGAACATGGCTTTGCTTTAAAAAAATCCTATTGTGCTGGGGGGACATGAGTAGTAAATCCATCATGTTTTGCACCCCCTTTCCCAGCTGGAAGGAAAAAAGTTTTCCCTGTGGCCACTAGAGGGCAAAAATGGGCATTTTCAGGAAAAACTCTTCTAAGAAAAATACAGCCGAGGAGTGGGTTTGGAGCCACATGAACATCTGTCACTCTCCAAGGTCCATGAGCGAATGTTTATGGCCCACAAGACCTCTAGTAACTGCCCATCCTATAAATGTTTCCTCAAAAGTTATGTTCCACAGTTTTCTGGGATGCTTATTTCAAGGTAAGGTACACAGCTATAATTCCTTTATGAGCTAACCTGGGAGTAACTGAAACATACAGAATGATAAGTCAATGGGACTTTTTTCAAGCTAGGCAAGCATACAGGACTGAGCTGGTAATTATTCTACTTTACTTAGGCCAAAGGCAAGAAAATAAACAGCAGAATAACTGAAATCAATCTTGTTTTTAAACAGGATTGTCCAGAAGTAACAGGGAATTGCACACAGATGCTTCTACAACAAGGTTTCAGGCAAGATGATGTAGATTAAAGGATAAACTGAAGCATCTTCAGTTTCTTGTTCTAGGCTCAAGCAGCCTGTTTCAGTCCATACAGATGTTTCTTTACTTTGCAGACAGAATGAGGATACTACTGGTTAATAAAGCTGGGTGTCTGATCTATATACAGTTTCTCTGAAATATCTCCTTGTAGAAATGCAGTCTTGACACCTAGGTGCTTAATTTGCATCTGTTTGCAGATTGCCACACATAGCTTTCTTATAGTGCTATACTTGACAACAAGAGTAAAGGTTTCATCAAAGTCTTCTAAATACTTCTTTGGGAACCGATCATGCCTTGTAGTGTTCCACTTCTCCTTCTGCACCCTTTTTCATCTTGAAGATCCACTTGCACCCAGTGGCTTTCTTGTCTTTAGTTAAGGGCCATGTTCCATTCTTGTGTAGTGCTTCTATCTCTTCTCTTCCATCTCTTCCTCTCCATCTGGCAGCTTGAGCTACTGGCATCTGTTCAATTTCTTCCTGGGTTGCTGGTTCATTCACCAGCAACGGCCTTTTTAGATAGGTCAGGCCAGCTGGTGGTACACTTTTATTGGGTCACAACGAGTATCTGATGGCTGTCTCTAGATCATGTTGTGGCATCAGTGCCTTTTCTAGCTTAACAGCCTAGACATATCCATTTCTATCTCCTTCTCTTGGGGTATTGCACTTAGAGATGTAAAATTTCTTTAAAAATGTCATTTTTTCCATAAAAATGTTTTCCTGTTTTTTTTTCCAGAAAAAATGGAAATTCTCAGAAATTTTATATTTCTAGAGAGAACTGAAATATATAAAGTCTCAGAAGTCTTTCATTGTCTTCATGTTATATAATTTGAATACTATGTCATAGACATATTATTTATCATTGTAAAAGAACATATTCCACACTCCATTTTTTGCACCCTGTTCATTTCTGACTGGCTCCTGTGCATTACTGTAACTAGGATGGGGCAGGTGAGATAAGTGGTGCTTTTCGCCAGGGTGCCAAATTCAGGAGGCATTCCTCTTCCCTCAGACTTCCAAAATTAGCCCAGCATCCTGGTCAACTGCCAAAGGAAAAAAAATAGCAGTAGATCCAACTGCCAGGGGGCAGCAGAGGAAAGTTGACTATTTCCTTAAATATTTAAAGAAATGGGAAAAACTGTACAAATAACAATGTCCCCCCCCATTGTTGTTTACTTTTGAAGAATAGCATTGTGATTGGGCAAAAAAGGAGTTAATTATATTATAATGGCAGTTAGATTAGTAGTTGCAAGAAACTGGAAACTGAAACATATGTTTTTATTAACTAAATGCAGGCTTCCTTGCCCCACCTCCTTGTCTGAATGGGCAGCTGCTGGAGGAGGAAAACACACACTGCGATCAGTGAGTGGGCAGCTGGTGAATGGGTAAGCATTTAAAAGAGGCAGGAGAGGATTGTGCATGGCACCCACAGAACACCTGCGCAGGCATGGCACTGAACCGAAGTTCATGCCCATCTCTACTTGTTAGTATTTCCTATGTTGTGTTTGTATATTGTAGTATTGCTAAAATAAAAAATAATATATAAGTGTACACATATGCACACACACACAAAATGGAAAATCAGGCCCTGCTGCGGAACCACAGCAGAAATCTACCCAGGGCTTGACAGATTGGGCCTCTGGACTAGACCTAGATGAGAAACCAGCATCCGGTCGTATGGCTGATCGACACAGATCACGTGGATAGACCAGGTCTCCCCCTACTGGATAATTAACTTAATAATATATTTTGTATGTTAAATAAATCATTAATACACATACACACAGGAATAGACAAATAGATTTGTTTTTGCAACTCTGACAATGCTGCTGATCCTCCATGGAGCCGACCAAATGCTGTCAAGGTGTTCAGTGCTGTAATTATTTCTTGTATTATTTTCACACCATGAATTACAAAGTTGATTTGGGGGCACATTTTCCAATGCTTGCGCCCAGAAGCCCCAATTACTACTTATGGTTCCACTTCTGCAGCTACCACATGTAGAAGAAGCAGCCAGAAATAAAAACATATGATCAAAATGTCTAGACCATGGGTTGCTCTTCACTGACTACAAGGTGCAAACCGAGTCACTGTTTTTTCAGTTTCCTAAACCAGAGGTGACTAACTGGAGCAATGCAATATCACTTTAGAATTTAATAAGTTTCCTTGTCATCATAGACAGCTTGGAATTCTACGCAGGTGAGCAAATAAGATGACATAGGAGCGTTGATGCCCTGCTCCAACAGTCCTTGATTCATTTTAAAAAATGAATCGTATACATCTTACTTGATTCATTAAAAAAAAACCTGTCAAAAAGCTGTTACTTTGCCAATAATCATGTGACTACCCAATGTGGGATGTAGAAAGGGGACTGTCTTTTGCATCTTGGCACAGTAGTTAAACTGCTGTACTGCAGCCTAAACTGTGCTCATGACCCGGGGTTCAATCCCTGGTAGCCGGCTCAAAGTTGACTCAGCCTTCTATCCTTCTGAGGTCAGTAAAATGAGTACCCAGCTTGTTTGGGGGGGGGCAATGTGTAGCCTGCATAATTAACTTGTAAACTGCCCAGAGAGTGCTTAAAGCACTATCAGGCAGTATATAAGCTGCATGCTTTTTGCTTTGCATGAACAAACAAATCATTAGCTTCTCAACAGTCAAGCAAAACAAAAAATGTAGGCCAAAAACTTGCAGTTACTGCAACGCTACCTAAAGCAATTATTTCATAAGCTCAACCAAATTTAAACCACTGAGAAAAAAAAGTCCAAAGTTTCAACAATAAGAGATGGAATGATGTTTTAATTTAATTTCTATACTGGTCAATAGCATAAACTTTCAGAACACCTTGTAAGAAAAAAAAATATGTTTGCTCACATCTTGAAACTAGTTTTTAAAAAGTCTTTTTTAACAAACTGAGCCAAGTTTTTGGAAGTGCCTAGCTAAGTTCACAAACGCTAAGAAGCAACTGACGAAACCAAGAGGGCAGAATCAATTAAAAGCTTCATAGAATTTTTAAGGGTCTAATTGTACACTTGACAAAGAACCTTTATAATGTGCAGAAGAAATAGAAATCTGAAGGCCTCTAGAGAGGGGGGGGAGACAAATCTGAAACAAAAGCATTTGTCTCTCCCAGCCCCACCCTTAGATATTGGGGAGGGTCCAAGAAATGGAAACAAGCTGAAAAAATGAACTGGAGAACAATTACTAAAATGTTTAAGATAAAGTAGGCAGCATGCCATTACCTACATACACTAGCATAAGTCAAAAGTAGCAAAGTGCCTCTAATTAAAGAATAAATACTGGCATTCTTTGTTGCACACTAAGTCATGCAATGAGGAATACATGTGTTGATTCCTTAGTGACAGCTGCAATTTACACCATTTGACATAACAGAATACTGTACTATAAATAACAATATGCTAGCTAGTGTTTTTATTTTGCTATCTGGTCTTTCCTCCCCCAAGAGAACTTCTAAACACAATAAGGTGTCAATGCTGGAAAGAAACTTTGAAATATTACATGACACAGAACATCCTCAGGCTCTAGGTTAAGCAATACAATAATGTTTTACCAAAACTCTTTCTCCTAGAATATAGTGGCAAAAGGCAGTGTTTTTGCACCACACAGCAGCTCATTCCTCTTGTTTTTTCCCCTACATCAGACTACTCCATCTTCTTAAGCATGGAAAAAGTTAGAAATGATGTGATTGGAAATGATTACACCAAATCCAGAAATACAGTGGTGCCTCGCTTAGCGATTGCTTCGTTTAACGATGAAATCGTTTAGCGATGACTTTTTCGGAGCGATCTTGCGCTCCGTTTCACAATGGTTCCTATGGGCGATTTTCGCATAGTGATGTTTGGGACCATGCTTTGCATAGCGATGACAGTTTGGGTCCCCCTGTTTCGCTTAACAATGGTTTTGACAGCCTCATGTTGGCTGTTTTTTAAATGTTTAAAAATGTTTTTAAAATGTTTAGAATGTTTGAAATCATAAGTGCACTTAGTAAACCCTTTGTTAAACTAATTTGACTTTGTTCCGACTCTTTTTAAATTTGTTGTAATTTTTCCCCCATTGAGATGCATTGAATAGGTTTCAATGCATTTCAATGGGGGAACCGTGTTTCACTTAGTGATGTTTCCTATGGCGATTTTCGCTTAAGGACAGCAATCCGTTCCCATTAGAACAGATTATCCACTTTTCAATGCATTTCTATGGGAAACCGTGTTTCGCTTAGCGATGAAATCGCTTAACAGCGATTTTTTGGGAACCAATTATCATCGTTAAGCGAGGCACCACTGTAAACTGACATGAAAGGGCAAAGAAATCTCACCTCAATCAAGGCAATCTTTCAGCTTTTAAATGTTCATGATTAATATGATAAAAACAAAGGATTAGAAGCAGAAAACATTAATAGTAGTAAGGTAAAGGTAGTTTCCCCTTGACAAATTGGCCAGTTGTGTCCGACTCTAGGGGGCAGTGCTCATCCCAATTTCCAAGCCATAGAGCCAGCGTTTTGTCTGTAGACCTTGATGGTCACGTGGCCAGCGCGACTAGACACAGAATACTGTTACCTTCCCACTGTGGTGGTACCTATTTATCTACTTGCATTTTTACATGCTTTCAAACTGCTAGGTTGGCAGGAGCTGGGACAAGCGACAGGAGCTCACTCCATCACATGGATTCGAACTGTTGATCTTCCAACCTTGCAGCCCAGAGGCTTTGCAGTTTAACCCACAGCACTACCACATCCCTGTAGTTGAGAAAATGAGACTGATATGAAAATTTTTCATGAAGCAAATTCATTATTCAATGTCTTACCACATAGCATGGTAAGTTGCAACTACAGTAGGTCATTGATTCAATGGAACTTATAGGAGTTGATTTACCAAATCTGCACTGATTCAATTTGCCTTCTCTAGGGTAAGTTACTACACTAAGCAGCAGGATTTCAGCCAATAAGTCCCAGGTGACCTTCCTGCTATTTCTCAGCACTTTTTCATAAAATTAGTGCCTTCAGCATCTGTTTGATGCAACAGAGGAGCTATTATAACAAAATAATTACTTAATGTTATTATTGTGTTTATAGTTTTGTTTGCTTTCAATATTAATCTACTGTTGGCATCTCATAAACTGGCAAAAAATAAGAGATGCTAGATTTCAAGCTGCAACAAACCCACTGAATTAGGCTCGTAAATAGCAGATTCTTATAAGTCTCACTGATCCTACTCTTGTTTTTACTATTGAAATCAGCTCTCATAAGATATCAGTTCCATCTTGATTTGTAACAAACATTTAATAAATTAAAAAAATTAAAAAGAATTAACCAGCAAACGTGCCCTAGTTGTCTGAATTTAAAAAGCAGATTCTTGTAGAAGTTTAACCAATAGGTTTTCTTTGATAAGGTTTTCATGCTACTGTACTTATAAAAATGTATCCAAAGACATATTTGTATTCAAGTTTCCACCAGATTCTTCATGGGAAAGGGGAGTAGTAACTAACTACCATGGATGCCTCCTTTGAAATGTCTCTGTAAGCAAACTATACTTCTAAATTTAATATATCCAAACATAACATATTTGCTCATAAATTATCTATAATGCATATAATGCAGTTTATGTTCTTAAACTAACAGTTATTTTAAATCTGTATATGGTGCTTTTAAAAGTACTGTGCATTTCTTTGACTATTTCCATCTCCTCAGAGAGAAAAATGGCTTTTATATGGCTTCAACATTTCAATAAGTTTTTAAATATCTGCAAATAAAATGTAATTTCTCTTAGGACCTCAAATATCATTCACATTTCTATATAAATTAATGTTCAGCTATCATATATTCTACATGTCCACATGATTTGACCTAAAAAGAGTCACTCTGAGGTCCGCAAAACCACTGTGATTTCTTAATATCCCTGCTGCATTATACAGTGATTCAAATGCCAAGGTTATCAGGATGGTGGTTTCCCTGAGAGCTCTACAATATTGTAGCTTAAACTGAAAGTCAGTAATATCTTGTTGATAACTGTTTGCGCGCATGAAATATAGTCTTTTATTGGCATCAACAAGACAGAAAACGGCATGCATTACAGAGTGAGACTGGTTCCTGTAGGGCAGAGGTCCCCAACCCCAAGTCAGCAACCTGCAGCCTAGACAGGCCCAGGCCCCAAACACAGATCTCCTGCTCCCCATGAGTGCCCCACCGCAAGCACAGGCGTGCACATGTGCACGAGTGCCCCGTATCACCGTACGCATGTGCACATGCACACGAGTGCCCCCACAAGCACTGCTGCGCTCCACCCCCTCCAAGCACAGCATGCACATGCATGCAAGCAGGGGGTGCAAGCGCTGCTGCGCGCATGCTCCACCCCCTGCAGGCGTACCACACCCCCACAAGGGTGCCACACACCCCCAACCAGTCCACAGTTCGGAAAAGGTTGAGGACCACTGCTGTAGAACACGGGTGGAACATAATAAAATAAATAATGCTCCAACCACACAGTAACACATGACCTCCCATTTGCGCCAGTATGCAAATGGATGTCTCCTAATATTGTAATCTTCTTACACATGCGCAATGAGGTCCATGATATCTCCTTGGGCAAGGCTTTAAAAGTTGAGCCACTTACAAGCTGTACATTGCACACATGCTCATCTTAAAAGGATCCTAGCCATAACAAGTTGGTCAGAGTTATCATTTACATACATTTTTAAAATAAGTAAAATTTCCAAACACAAAAATCAGCAGCAATTACTGTATATTTAATATTAAATTTCTAGCAAATAAATTACAAGCAACAGACACTAGGTAACATAAAATATTTGTCTTGAGTTGCAGATGCTTGTAGCTATCCTCCTCTCCACAATTAGGAAAACAGAGCTTTGCTGCAGTCTCAAAGGCAACTCCTAGTCCTACCTCTCATTTCCCATCTGTGTCCTCGGTCCTAAAGCTTTCCTATCTCCATTAAGTTTTAGAACAGTGAATACTCAACACGTGATTTGGAAGCTATAGTTGCTGCATCATGTCACAGAGCAAGTACTGATCATTAACCTTAACTGGCAGATCTATTAAAAGAATCTAGAATCTGAAACAGAACAGTCCATGACCCGATCCTTCCAGTCCACCTCGTCCTGTGTAACATATTAAACAGCACCAAGGCATGTCCTACACACAGAGGCGATCCAAATACTCCGCTAGGCATAATAGAAAAAAGATCCTTCTCTGTGAAAAACAAATACTGTAGCCCACACCAAGGCGCAAGCTTTTAATTCAACCTTTGCCTTCCAGGGAGATTTGATCAGTGTGTGTCGGGAGACATTAAAACATGCCATCCATCCCTCAATGGAGTTGCTCTTCTGCCCAGTCACCACTAACTATACACCATCTCCATCTGAAGATCATATCTGCAATTCCCCTGGTAGGTCAACAGCTGGAACTTTAAAAAAAAAGTTAAAAAAAATATTGGGCCGCCCCTGCACCATAACCCAGTGAGTTCATGCAGAATTAATCGTTTTGCGGAAAAGTCACTGAAACCTCAACCTTCAAGCCCCCAATGAAAGCTGATAACACTTCACTAGACGGAGGATGCAACTCCCCTTTTTCCCGCGCGAGGCTCTTCAACGGTCATTCACAGCCCTCGAGCGATACGATCCCTACCTCACCTGCCTCATTGCTTAGCAACGAGAAAGGCTGGCCACGCCCACTAAGGCACCGCCAGGTCTCTAGGCTATACCAACTACGGACGAGGGGAAGGGGAAGCAAGCAAAAGGCCGGTAAGGAGGGGCGTACCATTTCCCCAAGAAGGGAAGAGGGAAGCGCAGCCTCACCTGTCCCGCAGATCCGCCTGGAGGCGACGGAGTTGCTCATCGTAGTCGTCACTACCACTTCCAGCCGCAGAAGGCTTCCACGTCCCATGCATGGGTGCCCGCACTCGAACAAGCGCGGCAACCAGGCCTCCACGCCCTTGTTTATTTTCCGGGGTCTCTAAGCTACAAGGTTCGCTCCCGACATGCACCACGGCCAACTCTCCTCCATCGCCGGCGCAAGCCAATCACATGCCCAGGCAAAGAGGAAAAGCCACGCCTCCTTGTAGAATGCTGAAGCAAGGGGGCGGGGAGAGGAGCAAGGAATGTTCCCAGCCGCGTGTCCTTTAATTTTCATGCCCCCGAAATGAGTTCGTGCTGAATTCAAGGGAATGTCGTCACAGGTAGGTGCGCATAACAGCAGCCTTTTTCTATATACTGAAGTAACCCGGTTTAGTAGGATTTACTTAGTAATATGGTTATGAACTCTACGCTTAACGTTGTTTTAAATTTTACAGTTACATGAAAAACAATTGGTTTTAAAAGTGTTCCAGATTGGTTGTGTAACCTTGGTCATTAGTTTGATCCCATGCCTGTTTACTCGGAAGTTCCAGTGATTTCAGTGAAATTTACACCCAACTGAGTGTGTGTAGGGATGCTGTCTAATTCTTCACCTAATCCATCAATCACCTCAAAGACTGCTTTTACTCTGCTGGTAACTCTCTTTTCCACCCGCCCAAGAGCCTCTGTGCTCAGACTGCATAAATGCCTTTCTAAGTCTGCTGTGGAAGACTTAAATTGTTTAAGATAGAGAACCCAAATTTTCAAAGTTCTGGTTCTCATTCTTTAGGGTACCCTGAGTGAAACATCCAGGCAAGAAAAACTTAAGGTCAGCCTTCTTTGCTCCCTTCCCACAGAGTGCCAGCTTTTACAGTTGTGTTCAAAATTATTCAGCCCCCAATGCTGTAAAGGGGTTTAGGGACTATAGTGTACATTTGGAATTGTATTCAGAATGAAATCCTACAAGGACGTTTTAAAGAACCAAATGCAACTAAAATAACATCAATTGTTTATGTAATACAGTAGTAAATGTTTCTTTTGTGGTTTCTTCATTGCCACAATTATTCAACCCCTTAAAGACTACCACTCTGAAGAAGAGAGGTTCATTCAGGTGTTTTCGATCAGGTATTGAAAACACCTGTGGATGTCACCGAGCACCAATCAAGCATAATAAGCACCAATTAGGCAGCTTTAAAATGACTGTGATACTCAGCTCCTTCTAGACATTTACTGGTGTGGTTACAAACATGGTGAAGTCAAGAGAATGGTCCAGGAAGACAAGAGAAGAGGTGATTTGTCTTCACAGGAAGGGCAATGGCTATAAGAAGATTGCAAAGAAGTTAAACATACCAAGAGACACCATAGGAAGCATCATTCGCAAATTCAAGGCAAAGGGCACTGTTGAAATGCTACCTGGTCGTGGAAGAAAGAAGATGCTGACTTCGACTGCTGTGCGCTACCTAAAGCGTAGAGTGGTGAAAAGTCCCCGTGTGACTGCTGAGGAACTGAAAAAAGATTTGTCAGATGTGGGTATAGAAGTTTCAGCTCAGACAATAAGGCGCACACTGCGTAATGAAGGTCTCCATGCCAGAACTCCCAGGCGCACCCCCTTGCTGTCTCCCAAGAATAAGAAGAGTCGACTGCAGTATGCCAAAAGTCATGTGGGCAAACCACAAAAGTTGAGGGATAGTGTTCTGTGGACTGATGAAACAAAATTAGAACTGTTGGGCCCATGGATCACCGCTATGTTTGGAGGAGGAAGAACAAGGCATATGACGAAAAGAACACCTTGCCTACTGTGAAGCATGGCGGAGGGTCAATAATGCTTTGGGGCTGTTTTGCTTCTGCAGGTACAGGGAAGCTTCAGCGTGTACAAGGTACCATGAATTCTCTTCAGTACCAGGAGATATTGGATGAAAATGTGATGCAGTCCGTCACACACCTGAGGCTTGGGAGACATTGGACCTTTCAACAGGACAATGATCCCAAGCATACCTCCAAGTCCACTAGAGCATGGTTGCAGAGGAAAGGCTGGAACATTTTGGAGTGGCCATCGCAGTCACCAGACTTAAATCCGATTGAGAACCTCTGGTGGGACTTAAAGAAAGCAGTTGCAGTGCGCAAGCCTAAGAATTTGACTGAACTGGAGGCTTTTGCCCATGAAGAATGGGCGAAGATACCCGTAGATCGCTGCAAGACACTTGTGTCAAGCTATGCTTCACGTTTAAAAGCTGTTATAACTGTAAAAGGATGTTGTACTAAGTACTAAGATTGAATGTCACTTGGGGGTTGAATAAAAACTAATAATGATGTGAGCACAGAAAAGACATTTGTGGTTATTTCATTATAAACTTAAGGTTACATTTCTCTGACCTACAAGTGCCTCTTTCATGTAAATGTAAGCAAGATGACTGAATGATCAAAATCAATGTCAAAATGGCCAAAACATTCAATTTCAGTGGGGGCTGAATAATTTTGAACACAACTGTAACTATGAAACCTTGTGTATTTTTGTCTGCTTTGCTACACATTTTGTAAAAATATCACCTCAATATGCAATATGGGTAATTCATAGGATGCTCATCCCAGGAACAAATGAGTCACAGATTTGCGAACCAAATTTTGAAAAGTTTTAACTTGGAATTTAACCAAATTTTAATCGCCATCACTAGTCAAGTCCACAGACCAAACAAGATAAAGTAGTTGGGCTTGAACTCACTGTTTTCCCTGACAAAAACATGTATGGTCTCTTTGGATATCATGTCTGTAGCACATTTTTAAAATGTTTTTTCAAAATATTTTGTCCATGTTGATTTTATGTTCTGTTCAGCTTTTTTCACAAATCTATAGGTCCCCTGAATTATGTGTTCTTATGAGAAGCCACGTTTCCTTTCTCTATAGAATCAAGCTGCCTAATGCATGGAACACCAGTTGCAGAAAGCTTGGCCTTTGCTCAAACAGTATACACAAAAACATTGCTAAGAACCAGTTATCATGAAACCAAAATATTTAAGGGTCACCAGCTATGTTGTCCATCTTTTTCATTCATCAATTAATGGTAGCACAGGTGGGTAGACAGCATGCAGTAGCCACATACTACATGTTTCCAGTGCTACAGCATGATAAAATAGCACTCCAGCTTGTGATATAACTGTGATCTGAAAATCACTTAAAATCTTTATTAATAGTTTTGTTTATTTGTTTCCTTTTTGTTGTGCAGTTTTAGTTGGAGAATTGAGAGAGACAGAAGTAACCAGAACAAGGAATTAAGTACTTTGAGATAACTGTACTTTGACACAAGTGTGTAACAATAGCAATAAAATATTATTTCAAGGAATTAGTTGTGTTAATCTGTTGAAGAAACAACAAAAAGTCCTGTGGCACCTTTAACACTAACAGATTTTGCTTGGTGTAAGCTTTTGTAGATTGTAGTCTACTTTTTTGGGTGCATTGAGCCTACCTCCAGTAGAAAGACATTTTTACATTAATAGGGCACTTAAGAGCATGAATTATAATAAAACTGCAAATGCAAGACATCTAGCAGGTTGGTGGACAATCATTGGTCCTTAAGAATCATTGACAATCCTAGAGTATGTAGATAATCTCCATGATGATTGTTGAGCTAGTCATTGCTGGCTGACAAGTTCATGCAGGTGCAGAAGAGCAACTGACACACCAAGATGAGGGAAAGATATTTAAGTGCACTGTAATTGAATAGTATGGCCCACAGTCCAATAAGTTTACATGCACATTGGTTCTCATTATGGGAGTGGGATAGAATGTAACATTAGTCATAAACCTCCAAAGGACTGGTTATGATAAACTGGGTGGGATCAGTCTCACCAACAGGTTTTTTCTTGAAATGTTAAAACAACGATTTCTGCATAATACTGAGTGACTTCCAGATGAAGACAGAAGTACCCAGTCTCATAATCCTGCTGGAAAAAATGACACACACCGTAGGGAACACTGGGTAATAGATACAGGGCAAAATCCTATTGGTTTCAATTTACACTAGTGTAATCCGGATTGGACGGTGGATATATTTACATTCCAAGGCTGTCTAAGGCTCCATTTTGCCCTGGAAAAGCCCTTGGGAGCCTTGGGACACAGTGGAGAAGCCTTTGATAGTCAAAAATTATCAGCAGTCATCTTGGTCTCACTGCCAATGATCCAGCAGCTTAAAAAAACTATTTAAGCTCCCCCACCTCCAGTGTCATTCCAGAGGCTTCCCCAAGGCCAGAGGGGCCCAAGAGAGCCTTAGAACCTGAAAGGGAGTAGGTGATTTTCCATTAATTTAAATTAAATATTTCTGGTTACACCAGCATAAATTTATTCAACAGGATTTTGCTCATAACTAAATAAGAAGCCTCTATTTTATCCAAGAGAGATGGAATCAAACCTCTTGATGTACTCTTGTTCAGCTATTTGACATCTCTCTTTGAAGTTATTTTATAGAAAAGTGTTAAAACTCTGAGGTCAGAATAAAGCCATTTTCAGTTTGTCCTAATTTCTTTCCTGAAGCTATCCAGGATTAAAAACCTTTGGCACTGGGTTTGGATGCTGAGGAAATTCCTTTAACATACCCTGAACACACACAGCAAAAAAAAAGAAACAGTAAAGGGAAAATAAATCTAATCCATACTGGGTGGGAATGACTTACCCACTGGGATTTCTAAAGGCCAATTGCATTTCTCTGTCCTTTGGAAGAGACACATGGAATCGAAATGAGAATACACCTGCATCTTTCTTTTCTTTTTTCCTTTTACATTAAACGACCATTGGTGCAATAGGGGAGATTGTGCATCATTTGTCATATGTATTTGAACCCTGTTTTTCCTTCCAAGAAGGAAACCAAAGTGGGGGGAAATCGTCAGTTTCAAAGCACAACTAAATGTTCTGAAATATTATCCAACAATAAAAATGGTCACTACACTGAGAGTAAATATTCAATTCAGGGCACTAATAGGGTTAATAGATGACACAAGTTTTGAAAATATGTCAGAAAACAAGTGTAATCAAATTAAATATATACAGTTTTTCTACACTCCAGCAGCTGATACATTGGGCCATGTGAATATACTGTTAATGTAGCTAAATCTTAGATTCAACAGAATACAAGATGGAAACTAGAGACCTTCTATTGATGCAATAATTGTCACTGTAGCCCCAGCCGCTGCCACCCATGTGAGGGTAGCCCTATCAGTTGCATTTCTCAGTGTTGGTTTTTTTATTTTGGTGACCAATCATTTGTTTTGGCTGTTATACTGGCAATCTTATTTTTGAGTGACTGTTCTCTAGTTTGTTCTTTCATTTCTTCTTGTTCTTTTAGTGGAGGTTGGATATCATGATTATTTTGACTTTGGATGTGACAACTCAAAGCAAGGATTCTGCATTGCATCCAAACCAGTATGCGAGTTTCTTTAGCCAAGACCAGATATAAGATTCTATGTGTTTTGTTTCCCATTATATGACCCAATTACTCTAGATCTCTACATTCTGTGTGTTTTATGATTTCTTGGCTTTGATTCATTCACTTTAGTACTTAGTATTAGACACCAGCTCAATTCAAGAATCCCTTAGCATCCTGCAATAAATTCCCATTTCATAGTTGCCTCTGTCAAACATCCCCAATTCTATGCTACGCATTAGAACTAAAAATGTATCGCATCACACATTATGTGTTCTCAAAGCCACCTTTGTTACATATTGCATTTAAGTTAAGAAAGCTGCATTGTTATCTATATTCGGACTTCTGTGTGGCTGTGATCCCACTATTTCAACCAGATTCCAAGGTACTTATATCTGTCAACATGCTCCACATTCATTTTGGATCTTTAACTGTTTCTTGGGCTTCTTGCTTTTTACTAACTACCATGAACGTAGCCTTTTTAATCTTCGTTTTTAGATTGTGTTCATAACATGCTGCATTGGCTTTGTTGAGTAAACTTCACAGTCTGTCTAAACAATCAGTTAGTAATGCTATACAATCAGCATATCAGATATCGGTGATAATGCCTCCCTGGAAAATGGCACCTCATTTGAACCTGAAAGTGTTTTTCTAACAGTGTTCTTGGAGTACGAATTGAAAAGCAGTGAAGAGAGTATACCGTCTTGACATACTCCTCTTTATATTTTTATCTGCTGTCCTCTGGTCTTTAACTTTCACTTCACCTTTTGGTCAATTGTACAAATATTTTGAATGAAGGCATTTGTTTACCAACCATTCCATTGCTAGTTGGGTTAGATCTTGTCAAAGGCTTTCTCACAGTAAAGTAAGCAAGCTTACATGTCTCCATAGTATCACTCCTCCAAACATGTGCAACTCTTATGTGCATAGTTCAGACTGGATAGCCTCACAGTGTCCTCGGGTTTTTGACAGTTTAGTTTAAATAATATGATGGGGAGACTGGACGAATAGGTTGGTGAATGAAATCTTACTTGCTTTACTTGCCTTATTATTGCACAATTATACACTGAAGTGAATGAAATTAAAAAAAACTTAGGGCAATCCCTGATCGTGTCAAACATGTCCTCATAGCATGGGTTAGAAGCAGAAGGAAGAGAGGCTGCACATGCTACTTTCATACCAAACAGAGACTGCCCATCTAATGTAGTGTTCTGAGCATGATCCAGCCTGGAATATACTTATAGGGCACATAACACTCTCAGCCACTACCCCAGGCAGGTCCACTCAGGACTGAGCTAGTCTCCTCAGGAGTGGTAGAAAATGGGAACGGGTTGTGTGAGCAGGTAACACACCATTTATCAGGCTACACTTCTGCTTCCTAACCTTATCACATTTCAGAATAACCTTTAAATGTATCTGTGGTGATCCCCCTTGTTGCCCCTTTATTTCCTTTGGGCTCCACAAAGGTAAACACGCCTTTTTCCTTCTTTTCGCTGCCACCAGGTATTTCTCCTAATACCACTACATTTCCCACACACAAGAGCTGCACATATAACTTAGGAATCCGGGGTTTGATCAAATATTCTTTTGTTAATGAACAAAATCATAAGGAGAATCAAATATATAACTGTTTTCAGGTGTGCATATATTAGATCATGTATTCAATCACTGGTATTTCTCATATTATGCTTATGTGTTCATTCCTGCTTGTTCAATATGTTTTACTCTTTCAATATTCCTTTCTTAACCCCTTTTTATCTATTCCTAAACCCTAGCTCTCTCCACATCTTCTTGTCCCTAATTCTCTCTATCCCTATCTCATTCCAACTGTCTTTTACTGTCTCTTCCAACTGTCTAACTGTCCTTTTTGCTCCGCCTCTCCTGCCCTATCCTCTGATTGACATGCAGGAATGACGTCATCTTTTGGATTCCGCTACAGCAGTGGTTCTTAACCTTTGTTACTCGGATGTTTTTGAACTGCAACTCCCAGAAACCCCAGCCAGCACAGTTGGTGGTGAAGGCTTCTGGGAGTTGCAGTCCAAAACTCCTGAGTGACCCAAGGTTAAGAACCAGTGCGCTACAGTATCCTTTAAATGTTAAGTTCCTGTTTGAAATGATTCTGCTCACTTCATCCAAGCTGTACAAAGGGGTTCAAACAAGAAGCTCCCTGTTGAATGTTTATTATGGGTTTGGGGTTGTTTTTTTGTTTGTTTTGTTTTTTAGGACAATTCAGTCCTAGAATATATTTCATTTCATGCTCTGTTTGCTTTTGAAAGGGATGGAAAGAGTTCAGCTCTAGCCAGGAGTGTTGGGAAAGTTCGTGGGAGCTTTGCTAGTTAGAGCTCATGAACTTCCTTCTAAAACCTATACTGGACCTAAAGAATTGCATCTAGAAGCCAATTCAACAGTGACCCACATTTTTGTTTTAGAATTTAAAAAAAAAATAGTTTGATGTGCAGTTAGGAATTCAGCTAAACAGTTAAACCCTCCACACCATTCAGGACACAATTGACTATATTTTCGTTCCCTCGCATTGAATTGATAATGCTTGCCTTGATAGCTATGTAAAATACATACGACAAATTTACATAATGCACATATGAGACTTCTGTTAATGAATCAAGTCCTAAATGAAGAGCACTATAAATACATTAGTAATCAAAGAGCAAGGAAGACCAGTGAACGTATCTCTGCAGAGCAGTTGTTGAGATCCATTTCCTACTGTCAGTGTCAATGCATGGAACAGAGTCCTAATTAACATGTTGAATTTAATGTTTAAATTTTAATAAATTTAAATGCAGTGAAATGCTTTCATTCAGGGCTATAGTTCCTTGAAACTAATAATTGCTTTTCTCTGATGTACAAACAGCAAATACATTTTATTGAAAAACTCTGCATTTTGCATACTACACTACCATCCAGATGAGCTCTTGCAGTTCTCAGTTCAGAAGAAGCTTGTGGTAAAAGCAGCAAGTGCAGAAACTAGAAGAACAAGACTGTATTAGTTTTAATCTTCAGATGTTTTATAATAATCTTAGGGATTGAGTGAAACAAATTATCCAAAGGAAGGATATTCATACATTTTCAAGTTTGTGAATGGTGTTTGGAAAATAAATACAGTTCATATTCAGGAGCATCCATTCAAATGGGATAAAAGTGATGTATAAAACTGACATCAGGTTAAAATGAGACAACACTAGCATCAAAGTACTTCACCAATGCACATGGGAGGCTGGGATTTTGGTTCTAGATCCATTTTTATCCAGTTAGAAAGATACTTTTGTTAACTATCATGTCTTTTCCTTTCCCTTCTTTCAAGAGAAGGGCTCAGAGTGGAATACTTAAGATTATCACATTTTATCCTCCAAGATAGCCATGTAGTCATACACAGTAACTTTTCTAGGATCACCTGGCTGACAAAGGGATTTAAATCTAGGAGTTAGAGGTTACAGTCAAGCACTGTAGCAGCCAATGCACCATGCGGTTGTTTTGCAAGCAGATGAGAAATTGTGGGAATAAGTTGCTGCTAGAACTGCCCTGAATTTCATAAAAGGCAGCCTTTTAAAGCAAATTTGAAGATTTCTGCCCAGGGAAAATATTTGAAGAATTCTAGTTTTGATAAGTCTCGACATTGACTTGATAAGACGGGGAAGTTCTGTACATGCCTACTTGGGCTGCCACGCAACATGAATGCAGAACATGAAGTGCAGTGCACATCATTGGCAGCACTACACATCTCTGGATGAAGCTAGAAAAACAGTGCTGTATGCATTGGGTCTTAGGAAAAGTTCAAATAGTCCGATGAATTTGCATAAGAAAACCAGTTGACAAAGTTTGACGAGGAAAGAAGGTTTGGGTAAGACTAGTGAAATGCATAGTTTTGTTATAACAATATATCCAAATCTAGGATGTTTCAATTTGACAAACAAAATAATTAAACAACTTGTCCAAGTATGGAGTCAATTAAAAATCCAGACATCTTTGTGTTTTCCTTCTGAGTAATTAGGGCAACTAGGTGGAAAGGAAAAGTCACTGACCACTGTTTTATTTGATAGGAGGGAGTTCTACTGAGGGCACTTTATCAAACTGATGATACAAGAAATTTGTCAACTTTGGGTTGATAAGCCAACACACATGAGGATGCAACATTGTGCTCTATAGATTAAAAATAGTTTATTAAGTTTTGAATATATTTGATATTGGTGTTCATGTTTTTGGTACAAATATAACAGTACTGAGAGAAAAGATCCCAACTTAGAGCAAATGACTACCCAATGTAGGACCTGAAATGAAGAAAGAACAAAGTGGCCATACAGTGGACCCTCTACTTACGGAATTAATCCGTATTGGAATGGTGGCTGCAAGTCGAAAAGTCTGTAGGTCGAATCTCCATTGACCTACAATGCATTGAAAACTGATTAATCCCATAACTGGCAGTTTTTATTCTATTTTTGTTCCATTTTGGTTTTTTTTTCTGGTCTGTAGGTCAATTCCCCAGCTGCAAGTCGAATCTAAATTTTGCGGCCAGAGAAGTCTGTAACTCGAAAAGTCTGTAAGTCGCGCCGTCTGTAAGTCGAGGGTCCACTGTAAACCCATACAGATATGTCAACATCAGCAAACACACAGCCTTGCCATTCCTGTTTTGTCACCAAAAAGTAAAACTGGGAGACAGAGATTTAATTTTTTTAAAGCATGGAACAACAGATTTGGTGCTTTAAAGAAGATTGTATGTAGGGTGCAATGCCAACACAACCATAAGACAACAGTTGCTTGAATAACTTGTGGCCTGCCAAGTCAGGTGTGAGCAAACAGTCAGGTACAGCCTCACCCAGGGCTCAGAGCACCACCTGCTTTTTGCTCCTCCATGGAAACTGCAGCTTGTGGAACAACCAGTTGAGATATATGAGACTTGTGAACAAAATCTGTTTCATTTTGGTGTTTTGCTTTTCAATTAGAAGCACCAGATATGTATGGATTACATTGCTGCCATGCTGCTGGGGGAGAGGTCTTAACACTTGGCCTATACCATTTTTCTGCTTTAAATCATTCCATGAAGCTGTTATCTGCATGGTGGGGAAAACATATAGGTACAATACAGGCATCTCTATATCTTTCTGATGTGGAACGGTAACCACATTAGGGCAATAGGTCAATCAGGTATACCACTCTACTCCCAGAGGTAAAGGGTAAAGGTAAAGGTAAAGGTTCCCCTTGACAATTTTTGTCCAGTCGTGTTCGACTCTAGGGGGAGGTGCTCATCCCCATTTCCAAGCCATGGAGCCAGCGTTTTGTCCGAAGACAATCTTCCGTGGTCACATGGCCAGTGCGACTTAGACACGGAACGCTGTTACCTTCCCACCGAGGTGGTCCCTATTAATCTACTTGCATTTGCATGCTTTCGAACTGCTAGGTTGGCGGGAGCTGGGACAAGCGATGGGAGCTCACTCCATCGTGTGGATTCGATCTTATGACTGCTGGTCTTCTGAACCTGCAGCACAGGCTTCTGCGGTTTAGCCCGCAACGCCACCAGGTCCCTAGAGGTAAAGGAACAAACATTAAACAGCTTTGATGCTTCCTTATGCCAATTTTCACTTCTTCTTAACTGAAGCAGGAGTGCAAAGGGCTGATCATGCATGGTTCTCTTGTGTTACTGTGTAATATGTGGTTTTATCTTTAATATACAGTGTATATATCTGGTAAATAAAGATTATTTAAAGATGATTTTTCATTGAAAGCTTGCTGTTTGTTTGTTTATATTCTTAATAATGGTCAAAGGTATCAGCTGTTCCTTTTGTATTATTTTTACGACCATGCAGCCTTTTCCTAGATCTTCCTGAACTGTAAGATACCGATTAGGCATCAACTGAAGACCAACGTGAGTTCTCAAACATCATGGACTCTTGACACTAAATAAACAAGCAATACTGCATGCTAAAGAAAGCATCCACCAGGTAAAACTATTTGGCTTTTAATTGGCTTAAATTGACTAAGAAGCTGGTGTGGCCTCAACATCAGCCGTATAATTTTGGAGCTACCCACAAGAACTTGATGCACAGCCTTGAAGAAGATGATTTATCATTGAAAACTCACTGTTTTGTTTTGGTTTTGGTTTATATGCTTAATGGTCAATTAAAGGTATCACTTATTCCTGCATTTTTATTGTTTCTATGAGCATGTGGCCTTTTCTTGATTTTTCTAATAAGCAAACAAAGCTGCTCCAGTTGATACGTTTTAGAAATCATTAAAAGATGGACAGATTGAGGTTTATTTAACTTATGTATGTGTGTTGTACTATGTTTCTTAGGTAGATTTTTGGCTTCCTACAATAAAGATTTGCCATCAAGTAAGAGTTCTCAAGTTTGCTCAGGTGTTCAAACACCTTATCACAAAACCTTCCCACCACCTTTGAGGGTTAGAGAAGTCTCTTCACAACTACAGCAGTGATTTGGGGATACAGCTGGTTGTGGGGAAAAGCAGAACAGATGGGGAGTGCTGCAGGACTTGTACATCTCTTTTTCTCTCCCCCATCTCAACCTCTATTATGTGCATATAGATGAATACATACACAGTACAGATGACAGTAAGAGGTACATGAAATTGGACCAAGGGTTGCATGTGGACCACAGGCTCCCCACCCTGACCTAAATAATTTTCCATACATTTTCCCCCACCTTGAGATGCACCATCTGAAATTTCTGTCTCAAATGTTAAAATGTCTGGGGCCATCTTTCACAGCATTTTAAATTTAAATCAATCAGAGAAAAGCTAATTACAGGCTTTATCGAACAATTTAGCTGATGGTCGGATTCCAAAAGATCTCCTATATGGAGAACTAGTGCAGGGAAATCGCCTCAGAGGGAGACCACAGCTGCGATACAAGGATATCTGCAAGTGGGATCTGAAGGCCTTAGGAATGGACCTCAACAGATGGGAAACCCTGACATCGGAGCGTTCATCCTGGAGGCAGGTGGTACATCATGGCCTCTCCCAATTTGAAGAGACCCTTGTCCAGCAGGCCGAGGCAAAGAGGCAGTCCCGGAAGCAGCAAAATCAGGGAACTGGACAGGGGAAAGATTGTATTTGTCCTCATTGTGGAAGGGATTGTCACTCTCGAATTGGCCTTCTCAGCCATACTAAATGGTGTTCCAAGTCCTCCATATAGAGCACGTTACCATAGTCTCTCGAGACTGAAGGATGCCAAACAATTTATCAGAACAGAGTTAGATGCAGCTAAGCAAATATGTGTGCATAGGTGCACCAAACTCTGGAGAAGATCAACTCGTAAGGCTGACTAATTTCAAAAGAAGAGGTAAGTAGGTACTGTTACATACAGCACTGATGTTACCTGTCTGTCATGGGTTTGGAGGGAAAGTTCCATCCTATGGGGAGTGGGAGGCGGGACATTAGGAGGAGGGGCTGTACTGTATATATAGGTGAAGCCTGTGTGGTGAAGTTCAGGAGACGCTGGGATGTGACGAAGCAGCAGCTGGGAAGAAGAAGCTGGTGTGGGAGTCTGTGTGTCAGACAGGGTACTACTGTGTGTCAGAGTACCAACCTGATAGGTTCAGGTGTCTGTTGGTTAGCCAGAACTGATAGGTTCAGGGTCTGTGCTTCAAGTTAAGGGTTCTGTGTGAACCAAACTGTGTGTATGTATGAATGAGACTAAGCCACGTTACTATTTCTTATTCACCTGATCATTTTATTTTCCCTGTGTGTTGTATTGAAATAAACCTTATTCTTTTATTGGTTGAAAATCCATCCCTGGTCTGTGTGACTTCTTATAGGGAATGGTTGGTGGCAGCTTAGTTAACGTGTGGCAGATCCCAGTAGGTCTGGGTTTGTCACATTGATTGGTGTCCAGCGTGTGGGATACGACTGGTCCAGTTGTCCAGCGGTCCAGCAAAGCCTTGGCAAGTGTGCCCAGAGCAAGGGGGGTCTAGTCAGGGACAATCTGAGAGCACGTAGGTAATCTTCTAGGTGTACCTCACGGGGAGGTGCGCTAGTGGAAGAACGTGCCAACTGGGGAGACTAGATTAGAGTGCTCTGAGGCAGCCTGTTTTGGCGGGAAAAAAGCTGAGGCAAAACTGTATAGTAACAGTGATCTAGCCTGCCTGCTGAGAGGCCCAGCAGAGGGGGGTAGACTCCAACTTGCTACAGTTGCAAGTTAAGTGCTGAAGGACAGCAGCATTCTATAGGGAAAGCTGCTTCTGAGGCAAAAGAGAAGAAAAAAAAAGGTGGTCGTTTTATTTTGAGGCTTGACTTTTTAAAGCAGCCTGTTCTGAGGGGGGATTATGCCCTTGACTCGAAGCCAGATGGCAGAAATGGGTGAAGTGAAAGACCCCCAGATTGACCAAGGTTCTGAGGATGAATTTGGCTCAGTGCAAGGTGACAGCACGGGAGAACAAAACCCAGAACTCAGAAAAATACTCATAGCCCAACAGCATGAACTGAGGGTGAGGGAAATGGAGGAAAGGGAAAGAGAGAAACAGCGGCAATTTGAATTAGAGAGAGAGAGAGAGAGAATGGAGAGGGAAGAAAGAATGGAGAGAGAGAAAATTGCTCTGGAAAAAGAAAGGATGGCGTTTGAATTAAGGAAATTGGAAATGATGAACCAGAATAATAATAACAATAGGGATTCTGAGGGAGGCCAATTGTCTAAGGCTGACCTGAAGAAATTCCCTGTGTACCACAAGGGAGATTGTCCTGAGGTGTTCTTTTCCTTAGTGGAAAGAGCGTTTGTGGACTTCTCAGTGAGGGAAACTGAGAAGATGACCATCATGCGATCTTTAATCAGTGGTAGCCTGGCTGAGGTCTATGCCGAGATGCCTGAGGAACTGATGAGAGATTTTGCAGAGTTTAAAAAACTGGTGTTTGCAAGACATGGGATAAATGCGGAACAACTGAGACAAAGATTCAGGTCAATCACCAAGAAGCCAGAACAGACTTTTACCCAAGTGGGGGCCCAATTGGTGAGGCTGCTTGAGAAATGGCTATCTCAGGAGGGGACAGAGACCTTTCAGCAGCTTAAAGATTTAATAGCGCTGGAACAGTTCTATTCAGTTCTCCATGGGGAATTGAAGTTCCAGGTGAGGGAAAGGAAACCAAAATCTGTGGTAGAAGCAGCCGAGATCGCAGATTTTATTTCGCAAATAAGAAAGCCCTTGGGTGAGGGGAAATCTGTAGGTAAACCCAAAGAAACCTACAGCAAGTACTCTCAGGGACCAGGGAAAAGCCAGCAAGGGGGAGGGGCCCATGGTGAAGGGAAGCCCTCAGACATGAAACCAAGACCTCAGATTTTGGAGGGAAAACCAAAACAAGATGAGAGAGAATCAAAATACACCAGAAAATGTTATTTCTGTCAGGGAAAAGGCCATCTAATCTCAGAGTGTGAGAAATTAAAGCAGCTAAAAGGAATGGTGCCTCAGGAGTCGAGTGGAACCAAGCCAAAAGCTGTGTTCTGTGTCCAGAAAGAGCAAGGCTCATTGTCACTGAGGGAGCCTGTTGCCATGGCTACTCAGTCTGGAACAGCTACCTCTGCTGATCAGGCTGAGGAAAATGGTCCTCTTGTAGAGGTCAGGCGCTGCCTGTTGGTGAGAACAGATTCCCAGTTGTTTGAAACAGCAGGGGTGGACGTAGGAATACTTGACCGTCAGTATCGGGGGCTGCGGGACACTTGTTCTCAGGTGACCCTGTGCCATCCAGATATTATTCCTAGGGAATATGTAATCCCAAATGAGAGCATGAAGGTGGCAGGGATTGAGGGGCAGATAATCTCACTGCCAGTCGCGGAGGTACCTGTCAACTTTCAAGGCTGGAGGGGAGTTTGGCGGCTAGCGATTTCATCGACTCTGCCAGCAGCCGTGCTCGTGGGAAATGACCTGGCTGAACATGTGAAACGGGTGCTAGTGATTACACGTTCACAAGCCACCACGGGGACAGTTCAGGGGGGTAATGATGAGCCAGAGACGGAAGCAGAGGGGAGTTCAGAAGCTGTGGTGGAAACCTTAACCACAGACAGCAGATTTGGACAGGAGCAAAAGGCAGACGCCACTCTCCAAAAGTGTTTTGAACAGGTGACTGACGCCCAGCTAACACCTGAAACCCCAGTGAGATTTCTGGCGGAAAAGGGGATTTTATATAGAGAGACCCTGAGGAATATCTCAAAAGGGGGAGATGGGATCAGAAGTCAGCTGGTGGTACCTGAAAAGTATCGCCCCATGATCTTACAAAGGGGGCACTCTGACATGTTTGCTGCGCACTTAGGGGTGAACAAAACACAGCAGAGAATCACACAGAATTTTTACTGGCCTGACATAGGGAAGCAGATCAGGGAGTTCTGTAAACAATGTGATGTGTGTCAAAGGCAGGGGAATAGCCGCGACAGGACCAAAGCAAAGTTGTGCCCTTTGCCTGTGATTGACACTCCGTTCAAATGCATAGGGGTGGATATTGTGGGACCTTTGCCCAAGGCCACAAAGAGGGGGAACAGGTTCATTCTCACCATTGTGGACCATGCCACAAGGTACCCTGAAGCCATACCCTTGACTAACATTGAAACTAACACAGTGGCAGATGCCTTGGTGAGGTATATGTCCAGGATGGGATTTGCCTCAGAAATAATCACAGATTTGGGCGCATCGTTCACATCAAAGCTCATGAAACGCTTATGGCAAATCTGTGGAATTAAGCACAAGGAAACCACTGCCTATCATCCTGAAAGTAATGGGTTAACTGAGAAGTTCAATGGGACTCTAATGCGCATGATTAGGGCTTACTTGGCAGAGAATCCAAACAATTGGGACCAGAAGCTGCAATCCCTTTTGTTTGCTTATCGATCAGGGCCACAAGCCAGTACCGGGTTTAGTCCATTTGAACTTTTATTTGGGAGAAGGGTGAAAGGGCCCCTTGATTTGATCAAACAAAATTGGGAGCAGATCACCCAGGATGACCCACAAGACGTTGTGACAGATAGAGACTCTTTAAGGAAGGACCTAAAGAGAAACCTAGAGCTAGCAGCAGAGACCCTGCAAGCTCAAAAGGTCAGAAAGAAAGCTTGGGATGACCAGAAAGCCAGGGAGAGGCACTTTGACCCAGGGGAGGAAGTGCTTTGGCCTAGGCTCTGCAAAGAAAGCAAGTGTCAGCTGGGTAGCCCAGAAAGAAAATATTTGGGTCACATGGTAGGGGGAGGAGTGATAAAACCCCTGGAGGCCAAAATAGAAGCAGTTCGTGATTGGCCTAGACCCAACACCAAGAAAAAAGTCAAATCATTTCTTGGGTTGGTGGGCTACTACAGAAAGTTCATCCCGAGGTTTAGCGAGATTGCGGCTCCGCTGACCGATCTGACGAGGAAGAAGACTGATGACCGCATCCCGTGGACCAGCGACTGTGAGGAGGCGTTCCAGAGGTTGAAGCAGGCGCTCATCAACTATCCAGTCCTGCGTGCTCCAGACTTCGACCGGGAGTTCATCATCTACACCGATGCGTCTAACAGCGGGGTAGGAGCAGTTCTGTGCCAGGAGGATGAGAATGGTGACCAGCATCCAGTGTCCTACCTGAGTAGGAAACTTCAAAAAGGTGAGAGACATTTGGCAACCGTGGAGAAGGAGTGTTTGGCCATAGTCTACGCGATCCAGAAGGCCAAGCCTTACATCTGGGGAAGACATTTTGTTCTGTGCACTGACCATTCACCACTGCAATGGTTAAAGACAATGAAAACCCACAATAGCAAACTTATGAGGTGGGCTTTAAACTTACAGGACTATGACTTTGAAGTGAAGGTGGTCAGAGGGTCAGTGAACTGTGTTGCTGACGCCTTGTCAAGAAGACCTGAAGAATGAAGACGGCGAAAGAAACATGGACTATGTATATATATTGATGACAAAAAGTTCAATGTACCTGTTTTTTTAAACTTGGTTTGTATGAATAAAGGTAAATTGATGTAATGTATATGGTAAATGTTTAAATGCCTAATTGCTATGGTTAACTTAGAATGTAAGTATAAGTAAGTATGATATGGTATGTATAACTGTTGTTGTGTGTTTTATCCAGGTTGTTTTTTGGGAAAAAGCACCTTAGCTTTCCCCCTACAAAACAACTTATAAAGAGGGGAGGTGTTACATACAGCACTGATGTTACCTGTCTGTCATGGGTTTGGAGGGAAAGTTCCATCCTATGGGGAGTGGGAGGCGGGACATTAGGAGGAGGGGCTGTACTGTATATATAGGTGAAGCCTGTGTGGTGAAGTTCAGGAGACGCTGGGATGTGACGAAGCAGCAGCTGGGAAGAAGAAGCTGGTGTGGGAGTCTGTGTGTCAGACAGGGTACTACTGTGTGTCAGAGTACCAACCTGATAGGTTCAGGTGTCTGTTGGTTAGCCAGAACTGATAGGTTCAGGGTCTGTGCTTCAAGTTAAGGGTTCTGTGTGAACCAAACTGTGTGTATGCATGAATGAGACTAAGCCACGTTACTATTTCTTATTCACCTGATCATTTTATTTTCCCTGTGTGTTGTATTGAAATAAACCTTATTCTTTTATTGGTTGAAAATCCATCCCTGGTCTGTGTGACTTCTTATAGGGAATGGTTGGTGGCAGCTTAGTTAACGTGTGGCAGATCCCAGTAGGTCTGGGTTTGTCACATTGATATCATTCTATATTGTTTAACTAAAGGAAGGGGAATGTACTAGAACATAGAGTTCTGCAGTGGTTCTCTCTTTGTATAAATCCACAGGATTCATATTATGAAACAAAATGCTGTAAACAGAAACAAAAAGAGACAGGAATGATGCTCAGATTAGTTACTCAATAGTTTAAATTCAAATTGAAGAACAGGAGTTTGTTTTGCCTGTCATTTATTACTGTGAATATGTTTCAGATCACAGTCTGTAGTCCTGGCTTAGGAGGCAATAGCAAATCTTTGCTTGTTCATGTCGTAAATGGAAAATACGGGTTTTTTTAAAAGGTTCTTGGCTCTGCTGACAAGGACCTGAAAAGAAAAACAGTTGGAGAGAACCCACACATGCAAATAATTTGCAAATATAGGTTTATTGAAAAAAAGAAAAAACACAGAGCCTTACAAGGTGGAGTGCTGTCCATCGGTGACTGAAGACAAAGCAGCTTGAAGTTTACAAAGATTCATACATACTTTATAGAGGTCTTTATCAAAACCATGAAATACATGATGCTGTCCCTCCCAGAATGACAAGTTCTAGGTCTCTTCATAAACAGCCTTGTTTCAAGTCACATAAAATTACATATACCCTTTGAAATAACTTGTTGTAGATGTATCAGACAATGTCCTTGGGTCTGCCCTGATCATCGGACAATTGTAGCCTTTGAGAATAGAAAGGCATACAGTTATGTATCCTTTGCCTTCTGTTGCTGACCTAGCCCTTAGCTTTGGGTGGTTTTTACTTCCCCTGTGGGCTTAGCAAGGTTACACATGCTCTTTAGACCTTGTGTTTCTTCTCTAAAGCAGTGGTCCCCAACCTTGGGCCTCCAGATATTCTTGGACTACAACTCCCAGAAGTCTTCACCACCACCTCTGCTGGCCAGAATTTCTGGGAGTTGAAGTCCAAGAACATCTGGAGGCCCAAGGTTGGAGACCACTGCTCTAAAGCATATGTTGCCTTATTGTTCTTCTTCGTGGCTTCTGTGAATGCACACATGTGGGTTACAGTCTGCTCTGGTGCAGGGTTTCTCAGAATATTCCAGAGCTTTTTCTGCAAAAGTAACAATATTAAGGGCTGCCCCTATTGCACATGCTCCGCCCGCCTCAGCCTTCGGTTCTATTTTACCACTTAGGTGATAGGAGCTTCTCGTCTTAGAGCTTTGTTGTTTTCATCTTTAAAATCTTTTTTTTTAAACTTGGACTGGTTGGATATAGATTTTGTTGTCTCTCTGGTTGTCCCTCTGTTGAATTTCGATCATTGAACTGATTATGGATTTACTCTATTGTATTTTTGATTCAAACTGGTTCACTTCCCATGCTTTCTAACAAACTGGACTTACTGTTGCACTTGACTAAGGACTGGTTTTGACTACACCTTTCGCTTAATTTTGGGCTCCCTGGATTACTCAATATTACTTTGGATTGAATTATTAGGACTGATTGTTTCCAACCCGGACTGATTTACAACCGCGACTTCTGATCTCAGCCTCCTTTACTCGTTTTGTGAGTCCTTGAATTCTTTCTAGCCAACTGATTTATGTTCCCGTCCGGTCCATTTAGAAGGTGCATTTTGTGTACCCATAAACTTCCCTTTTTGGATGCTCACGAACACTGCCTTTTTTGTTTGGGCGAGGGCCATCAGCCCCAATCCTATAAAAATCTCACAAAGCCTGCACTTAAAGCTAGAGAGCAGAGGCTTAAATTGTTCCTCTGGGACAAGACCCTTTCAGCATCCAAGCCTTCCGCTAAGAAAACTGGCTCAACCCCTTCCGCTACTCCCCGCCCGGAGGCTTCTTTGCCCTCACCATTTACAGTAAAGACCAGGGCAGGAGAGAAAATACTAAGAAAACCATCTGCCTCATCTTCCAAAAAGTCACTAACCTTGTCTTCGGAAGCCCCTTCGAAGACAGCATCTCTGGATCCTCTGAAAACAAAAAATACCTCAGTTAAAGGGAAGAAAGATAAGCCAGCAACTAAAAAGGATTGACCCTGAGATATTTCCCCAGTTTCCGCTTCATTGCCTTCTCCTATGTTACAAGATTCTTCGCGGGAACCCTGAATATCTGTCAGATGGTGCCGTGTCGCTTCCACCTCAACAGGCGGCCCCATTACTGTCGATGCCGAGCCGTTCGCCTAGTAATTGTAATTGTAATTTTATGATTTTATATATTTTTATACTGTTTTATTTTGTAAGCCGCCCCGAGTAGACATGGTCTAGAGGGGCGGGGTAAAAATCAATCAATCAATCAATCAATCAATCAATCAATCAATCAATCAATCAATCAATCAATCAAATAAATAAATAAATAAATAAATAAATAAATAAATAAATAAATAAATAAATAAATAAATAAATAAATAAATAAATAAATAAATAGCCCTTGTCAGCTAGAGAATGTAATTCCATCTAGCTCAGCGTCTGCCCTTTCAAGCCCTCTCTCTACCAGGTGGGCAACGATTATTCAGTTGTCGCCATTGGCTTCCTCAGCGTCGACGTCTCCACTCCGAAAAAGGACAGCTAAGAAGAGACATATCTCTCCACATCGGCATCATTCTCGTTGAGAGATTGTCGTGATTCCTAGCTCTACTTGACGTTGTCGCAGGTCATCCTATCGTCGATGCCAAGAGGACGAGGTCGACAATGACTATTATTCGGAGCTGGACGAGCACCACAAGCGAAAAAAGCTACGCGACATTTATGCTTCCACGTCTTCTTCCTCCCCATCTCCTCCCAGACATCGGCATCGAGACCACGACATTGATAGAGCTGCTCTAAAGTGCTTAAAGCATCAAAGCACAAGCAAAACAACCACTTCTAAGCCATCTTCCCACAACAGTACTAGCAGGACTCTATCTCACCCGCAGGGAGAGTCACAGCCCATCCAGCAACAACCTAGACAATCTACTTCTAGTCATAAAACACAACAGGCAATGCATCTGCCTCCTCTTTCTGACCAGAATGAGTCCTTTTCTTCTGAACAATCGGATCAAGAGCAGGAAAACTTTTCCGACTCTTCTATGGAAATCCCGATGGATGGCAGAACTCCTGAATCTGATGCTGCCAACTTACACACATCCTCTCCATCAGAGGATTTCTCCTCATTTGCCCAGATGATCCCTCAAATGGCCAAGTCTTTAAAACTGGACATTGAGCGACCACCACCATCTAAGGAGGATTTGGTTTTCGGAGACATCAACCAGGAGCGTTCACCTCCTCTCAGTATTGCCTTTATTCCTGATCTCATGGAATTGGTTAAAGAATCTTGGGCAATTCCATCCACATCAGCTCAGGTCACTAGATGAATTGAGAATCATTATTGCACTCATGGTGCTGATACTGCCTTTTTATTCAAGGACCCAGCTCTCAATTCCATTGTGGTCCAATCTAATCTGTCTAAAACAGGTGGAAGAGCTAAGATGTCTCCTACTAATAGAGAAGGGAGGAAATTAGATGTTCTAGTGCGTAAAATGTACTTTTTTACCGCCTTTCCTCCATGAGTAGCCAATTATCATGTGGCTATGGGCGCTTACCAGAGACAATTGTGAGCTAAGACACTTCCCACCCTTGAAGTAGCGCCAGATGATATGAAGGCTGATCTCCTCAATACATATTCAGAAGCACCACGGTTGCTAAACACCAGAGACTAGCATCCAGACACTCTGCTGATGTTGCATCCAAGTCTATGATCGCTGCCATATCCTTAAGGCGGCATGCCTGGTTAAGGTCCCCAGGCATCATAGAGGATGCCAAGTCCCTTAAGGCGGCATGCCTGGTTAAGGTCCTCAGGCATCATAGAGGATGCCAAGTCCCACATAGAAGAGCTCCCCTTCGATGTCACAGGCCTCTTTAATGAAAAGACCAACGATTCCATGGAGAACCTGCACAAGAAAAACAAAATGGCCAAGTCTTATACCATTTATCAACAGCCTAAGTACCAAAGACAGCAATGGTGTAGGCCATACACTCATCAGCAGTATCAACAGACATCCTCCCAATCCTACCGTACCTACAAACCACAGAGCCACATTAAGCCTGTACAGACTTCATCCACTTCTGCTACTTTCAGGCCTCAAGTATCTTCTCAAAGGCATCAATCTTATTGTCCACCTGCAAAAAAATCAAAGCATTATCTTTGACTTAAGCATGTCGTATCTTCCCGATGCAGATTTCCCTACCCGGTTGGTGCCCTTTCTTCAAGATTGGTTAAACATTACACAAGACAGTTGGGTGTTAAACATTGTTCGGTTCAGTTATCGACTAGAGTTTTTCAAGCTTCCTCCTCTAGGGGGCATCGAGTTTACTTCATTCAATCCTGTTCTAAAAGAAAAAATCTTGGCTCCGCTCAAAAAAACTGGCCATTCAACAAGTGCAGCCACAAAACATCAGGAACGGCTTCTATTCCCGCTACTTCACCGTACCAAAAAAGGATAGAGGAATCAGACCAATTTTGGATCTCAGAGACTTGAATTCCTACCTTCGAACCCATCGTTTTTGTATGGTGACCTTAGACTCCATCATTCAACTGTTGCGACACGGCGATTGGTTTGTGGTGATACTTACAAGATGCCTATTTTCATATTTCCATTCACCAACAATATTGAAAATACCTCCTTTTGTCTTTTTAGATATGGCTTATCAATTTTGCACCTTTCCCTTCAGGCTGTCCACCGCTTCTCGCACATTTACGAAGAGTATGGCCCAAATAGCAGCTCACCTGCTCCTCAGTAACATCATGGTTTTTCCTTACATCAACTATTGGCTAGTCGTAGCTGCCTCTCGTCAAAAAGCCATTCAAGACACTGAGTTGGTTCTTCAAACTTTGCAAAGTCTGGGTCTCAAGGTGAACTTCAAGAAATCCCATCTAGTTCCCTCTCGGATAGCCGACTACATAGGAGCATGACTAGATTCTGTTCGGGCCTGCATTTTTCTACCTCCGGAGCGGATCCAAAAGATATATCACACAGTCCACCCTTTTCGCCCTTTCTTCAGGGTCACAGTTCATCAGACTCAACATCTTCTAGGTCTCATGGCCTCTACAACGTCAGCTCTTCCGCACACTCAGCTAAAGATGAGATCCCTACAAGCCTGGTACCTGTCGCATTTCAACCCACTGGTAGACAATCCAAGAAAATGCCTTTGTTTCACTCTGGAACTAGCGAAGCAACTACAGTAGTGGACTGCCCTTCCCCATCTCCTCATGGGACGTCCATTTCGCCCATTGCGTCTTACAGTTTAGGTGACCACAGATGCCAGTCCCACAGGATGGGGAGCTCACTGTGATACTCACCAAGTACATGCTCTTTGGTCCAGACAGGAAAGTGTTCTTCATATAGACCATCTGGAGATGTTGGCAGTGATAAAGGCTTTCCGTGCATTTTTGCCACTAATACACAGTTGTGGGGTTCAGGTGGTGACAGACAACTCCACGACCATGTATTATATCAACAAACAAGGAGGCACCCACTCCATGTCACTCCTCTATCTGACAGTTCACCTCTGGGAGTGGTGTTATGACCAGGATGTCTTTTCTGTAGCCATTCATGTTTCCACATCAGAGAATGAAGTGGCGTACAGGCTGAGTCGTATGACAGGGCAGACACACGAATGGGAACTGGACGCGTCCACTTTCAAGATGATTTGTGCACGATGGGGTCATCCCAAAGTGGATATGTTTGCAACTCGAGTGACCGCGAAATGTGCAGTATTTTGCTCTTGCGCAGGCTGGGACCCCTCATCCCTGGGGGATGCATTCATGGTCAAATGGCCAACAGAACTTTACCTGTTTCCACCAATACCATTACTGTAGTTCAGAGGACCCTGCTAGAGATCTGGGAAGCGAGAGCCGATGTCATTCTGGTGGCACCATGGTGGCCTTGGCAACCATGGTTTACCACTCTCAAAGCGATGACATCAGATTTTGTGAAGCTGCAGCTTCTACCTCATCTTCTTACCCAGAATGTCGTCAACATCCATCACCCAGACCTGGAGTCTCTCCACCTAACAGCATGGAGGGTTCTTCCCTAATTCACAAAATCGTTGACAAGGCCAGGAAGCCGTCTACAAAGCTTCTCTATGCTTATAAATGGAATAATTTTCGGACGTTCACCAAGTCTAATGATTTTCAGCTGGTACCAGTTTCGTTAGACGCCCTTCTTCACTATTTACTGTATCTGTTCAATCTTGGTTTGTTCCTATCAACTTTAAAGGTGTATATTTCGGCGATGGTCTCGTATCAACCCTGTGACTCAGACTCAGCGTGCTTGTTCTCCCGTCCTACCATTAAATCCTTCATGAAGGGCCTGCACAACATCCTACCACCTGTTAGGCTGCCGGTACCTCAATGGTCTTTACAGTTTGTACTCCATGCTCTCATACGGCATCCTTTTGAGCCGACGGTTATTTCTGACATGAAACTGCTGTCCTTTAAGACATTGTTCTTGGCGTTCATAACCTCTGCTAGAAGGACCAATGAGCTTGCTGCCTTGAGAGCGGGCCCTCCTTATCTACAGTTTTACAAGGATAAAGTGGTCCTTTACCCTGATGTCTCTTTCTTACCTAAAGTTGTCTCTAGTTTTCAACATAATCAGCCTTTAACTTTACCTACCTTGTTTCCAAAGTCTTCTTCAGACATTGAAAGGTCCCTTCACTTCTTGGATGTAACACATGCCTTAGCATATTACACACAGAGAACTAAGGACTTTTGTGCTTCTCCCAAGTTGTTCCTCTGCTTTTTTGGTTCAGGCAAATAAATGTTCGCCTGATTCCTCTTCAACCACTTCTCAATGGATTGTCTCCACCATCAGTTTGGCTTATGAGCTGTCTGGCAAGGATCCTCCGGAACACCTGAGAGCCCATTCCACTAGGGCTGCGGCAACATCCACTGCGTTATTACGAAGCGTGGATGTTTTGGACATTTGCAAGGCAGCTACTTGGTCCAATGCGTCTACATTTGTATCACACTACAGGCTTGACCGCAGGGCCAAAAAGGAAGCATGATTTGGGAGAGCAGTTCTATCTTCAGTGTTGGAGTGATGGTCCGCCTTCCAGTAAATGAAGCTTGCTAGTCACCCACATGTGCATTCACAGAGGCCACAAAGAAGAAAGAAAGGTTACTTACCTGTAACCATGGTTCTTCAAGTGGACCTCTGTGAATTCACACATACCCAACCAGCCTCCCCACTATCCGTTACTTATTTTACTATACTGAGCCTTCGGCTCTACCGGTGGCGGATAAAATGGAACTGACGGCTGAGGGGGGTGGAGCATGCGCAATAGGGGCAACCCTTAATATTGTTACTTTTGCAGAAAAAGCTCTGGAATATTCCGAGGTACCCTGCGCCAGTGCAGACTGTAACCCACATGTGTGAATTCACAGAGGTCCACTTGAAGAACCATGTAAGTAACCTTTCTTTTCTTGAGATAATGCTTTGTGGGTGAGCTGCTTCTAAAGTTAGGCTATCTTGACATTTGCATTTTGGGTAATAAATGGTTGCTGAGAAGAAGAGAGAATGGGTAATATATGGGCAATATATAATATGTATAACATTCACATATAATGTCATGCTATGGTTATGCACTAACTACGGATCAGCTAGTTGGAGTGTTTGGATACATCATTCCAGATCACCAAACCATGATTTTCCACTAGGTGAATTGGTGCCTATCTGCCTTTATAGTCTTGAATCAGAAAACAGACTTTCATGGCAGCATATCCTATGGTGCTTTGTCTGGTAGTCTGCCCCACCTGAAAATGTCCCCCCCCATGGGAAAGATGAGATGTGAAAAATATTGTTTTTGTTTTCTTTTAAAGCTCAGACTTTACTTTTGAAAACAGATTGGGATTTTCTGATTAACGGCGCCTTTACACAGCTAGATATGTTTTCTAAGTACGGAACACTTATATAGTGAAATATCAAGGCTGTGAACAATAGTCAATATGATAACAGCATCCCTAAATTGCCCTATATATGTGACTGTATTATCTTCCTAAATATGAAGTGTATAAAATTAAATCAATATTATCCTTAATTGCTTGCTACAGGGGTATATGTCTCATCAAATTGAAAAAGTATGTCAGGATTAAAAGATTAGAGGCAGTGGGAGAGGGGAAACAAACATTTCCCTTGTCTTTGGATCTTACCAAATAAACAGAATGCTCAAAAAGGGAACAGCTACTAGGCAACCAAAAAGTGGAAGGATGGTGAGTGGAACAACCGATGGTTCATTTTATCCTGCTGACAATTCAGTTATCGTCTGTTGCTTTGTGTTTGAACTCTTCCAGCTACTGGCTCAAACCCAGATGATCAATCACTTTCTCACCTGCTGTTTTCAATGAAGGCCCTATTCAAAACATCCACCTTATTTAAAGCTGCTGCCAATAGTTACCAAAAAGAGGCAGAAAGCCAGAGGGTGGGGAATGATAAGATGCTACACTTGCTTTCTATTGTCTTAAGTTTTGTCATACCAAATTAGAGCTTAGTCCTGGACAGAATATTAGGCTGTGGAATTTCTCCACTAACACAAGCAAAATACATCAAGTTGTAGAGACAGGTATTGCTCCTCCACATGATAACTCATTAACTATAGTAAATGTAACTAGATAATGTTTTGACTTGTATGACAATACAGTGGGGTCTTGACTTGAGAACTTAATCCGTATTGGAAGGCGGTTCTCAAGTCAAAAAGTTCTCAGGTCAAATCTGCATTTCCCATAGGAATGCATTGAGAACCATTTGATCCGTATCTGCTCTTTTCCGTCCATATAAACTAATGGGAAGCTGCTATTCTGCCTTCGACCACTAGAGGGGGATATTTTGTTTCTTTTTTTCTTAGGTCAAGAAAGGTTCAGGGAAGGCAGGGAAAATACAGTCCAGGCAGTACAGTACCAGGCAGTCCGAAGACTGTCTCCCAATCCACTCTCTAAACGCTGGGAGGAGTGAGGAAGCAGACGGGCACCCTTTTCACTGGCCAACAGTTAACTGAAAGTTCAAATTTTGCACTTTCCCTGCCTCCCACGTGTTTTTTTTTTAGTTCTTAACTCAAATCTAAGTATGTAAGTCAAGTCAATATTTTCCTATGAGAGTGGTTCTTAAGTCAAAATGTTCTTAACTCAAGCCGTTCTTAAGTCAAGACCCCACTGTAATGAGAGGCAATGTAGTAAAAATATGTTGATAGGATTATTCCTATTGGAGCCTGCTAAGCTAGAGAAAAACTAATATGGGTCAAAAACTGCCCAAAGTTGGGCAATTTTAGGTGAGGTTGGTGGTGGAAGGGTGAAGCATCACTTATACAGTCAATAAACCTAAAATTGAAATTTAAAATTAAATTAAAACTGCTTACCTTTGTTTTGTTTTCACCCACAAGTGCTCTTCTTTTCTCCTGTTATCTAAAAGTAACTATATTATAGTAGTCAGCATTATACCACTTTGGATAAAACTAGAAACAGTCTTTTTGGTCCAAAGACTATATACACAAACACAATAGTACTGCATTGTAAGTTCATACTTCAGTTCCTCGATAACGATATGACTTTACGAATGGTAAACATAATACAATACAGAAAAAATGATTTTAATTGTGGTTTATAAAATAATTGTGTTCATAAGTTGTACTTGTCTAAGGAAAAGTAAGGACAGGATTAAGTGGCCCTTAATATTAAAAGAAAAGGCTAGGAAAGAATGAGAAACTATGATATTATTTTTGGTTCATATAGACTGCAGTTTCCCACTGGCTGAACTTCCAGAAGGAGGTCTAGAGTATGTTCCCTGGGAATAGCTAAAAATGAGAGGAAGGGGGTGATTTGTATGCATGCCCCTCTTATTAGGTTGTTTAGGATCACTGCCCATCTGCAGCAAAACAAAATCACTGGGCATAATCCTCTTTTTAGAGCTGGGATGCAGTTATTCTCTTTCAAGGTCAGATCATTTTTATTTTGGATTGTTGGGACTTACTATATGTGGGGCTGGCTGCCTTTGCAGATGGTAGAAACTTCTACTGGTACAAAATGCTGAGTTCCAGCTGTGATCAGGAGCACATCAGAAAGAACCTGTTGTTCTGTTTGGCATGACTGTATTAGTTATGCATATCTTCTGGGTCTGATTCAGAGCTCTGATGTTTACTTTTAAAGGACCTGCACAACCTAGACTTAAGAAGGCCTCCTCTCATATGAACAATTTTCTCCTTGTTGCAAAAGTAACAGCCATATCTACATAATCCCGGGAAGCCACCAAACATGACGTAATTCTCCAGTAATGCCCCTCCCTACAATCAGTTTATGGAAAACACCAGTGAATGTGCAGCAGTATCAAGAGCATGGGGGCTCAAGTTAATCAGTCCACTGACTACCCTATGCTACACAGAGACAGAAGGAACCTGCCAGGAAGAACTAACATGTGCACCTTGATAGTTTGCACAATTTGGGCATCAGGGGGACTGCATGTCAGCAATAAAACATGCCCAAACCTGTTCTCCTTTAGAGATGTTCAGTTCCACTCATACAGTGCTCCAGTACAGATGGAAAAGTGGCACAGCTAGAGGTAGGCACATTCATGGTACTGTACTGAAACCTCATCAGAGCAATGAAAGATGTAGAGCTATGACAGCAAATGAGCAATGGCAGCTACTGTGAAGATGAGTCATAAACTTCTTCCCTGATTCAGTGATTTGCAGGTGTGGGTTGTGGAAGACATGTTCAAACCCACTGCTAGCATAAGTATGGCATCACATTTTGCATTGTGCACAGTTAATATAAATGGCCAAAGGCAGAAGTGTATTCATAGTTATATAATGAAAACCTCCAAAAGCATCAGAAAGAAAAGACTAGAGCCACCATCTAATTTGGCTAAAAGCAGTCATCTACTCTCCTTGAATACTTGTGCATCAATCTGAAGTGGGGTGGGGGAGCTAACAGTACATGACTGAATCGTCCCATTGGTGGCTATGACAACTCCTCTTCATCCATAGCACACATGTGTTGTCAGGGTGATGGTGGTGGTTAATCCTGAAGTGTTCATCATGACTGGCAAAGGTTGATTAAGATTATAAGAGGCGGTATCTGGAGAAAGAGGTACTGTCCAGATAGAAAACTGAGCCAGTGCTCTAGAGAACAACTTCAGGACAACAGGAAGAAAATGTTTCTTACAAAATATGTGTTCATCATAACATTCTGCAGTAGTATTTTTCAGTGGCTTACAGGAAACAATGAAACATGTATCTTGTAAATATATTTTTTTAAAATTTGCAAATACGAAAAAAATTTACCAAGCAAATTGTGAATACTCAGAAAATGACCACAGTGAGAGCTGGACCATAAAGAAGGGTGACCACTGAAGAATTGATGCTTTTGAATTGTGATGCTGGTGTGCTCTGGTCCATGGGGCCACAAAAAGTCTGACCTGACTTAACGACTAAACAACAACAAGTCTAAAAAGTCAGTAACATAGTCACAAAACAATGGTGTAAGTGGCAAACAAACCTCTCCAGAAAAAGCACCTCACAACTGCAGCACCTCAAGAAGGTTCCTGAAAGCTGCCTGCCCCACCTTAGAGCAGAGATGGTGAAAATACTGCCCTCTATAGCCCTTATTACCCTCTCACAGCTTATATACCATGGGGAGGTATATAAGCAGCACACTTTGATGGAAAAATTAATTTGAAATATGGTCACTTGTGCCCCCAGAAACCTCCAAGCTTTTTTTTTTAAAGCAATGCAGTATGCAGTCTGCTTTTAAGCTTTGAAGTTCCAGAATGGGTCTTCATATGGGATCTTCATACTTTGAATGGGATCCAGAAAGTGCAGCTGATGAAGCACAGTTTTAACGTGATCTTAATAGGTATTCTCCATTAATAATTTAGCATGACCTTTGTAATCTCCTAATAGTCTGATTTATGATACTCCTCTAGCTCTGTGCAAGAAACTGAACATACCCAATGATAACAATGGCCCACGCGGAATTATAGATCAAAGGAACAAGAGGAACTCTACATACAACATATGCCTAGCTTGATCCTTGACCACAGACCTCCGGGGTAAAAGGGAAGGTGGGGGAAAGATTTACACGTGTCTGACAATCATAGGGAAATTTTATATGTTATGCAGAGTAACCAGTACATGGGCTAAGGACCTCATTCTGATAATTCTCTGCCATATTTAACTTTAATGCTGTTGCCTACATCCTAGAAAAGTTCACCTATGTTTGTTTTTGTTTTTCCTCAGTATCTGCCATTGTTATTCTCCTGCTTCATACTGATATAACTGATTGACCACTGTCAATTGGGGCGAGGGGGGACAGGCTCATCCAAATACCTCACATCACTAATTCTATATGCCTGATGTTCTTTCTTTCTTTCTTTCTTTCTTTCTTTCTTTCTTTCTTTCTTTCTTTCTTTCTTTCTTTATTTATTTATTTATTTATTTATTTATTTATTTATTTATTTATTTTTGGCAGATTCCTATGCAATTTTTCATGCCAGCAGTAATCATAGTGGGCCTGTGAAGGAGAATTATCTCTTTGAGCATACCTAGTGATCCCTTCTGGTGATCCATGGGTTACAACAGATAAAACATGCACATTGGTGGATCCATATTGTAATGGGCAAGTATCTGTTGTTCACCACTTCCATTGTTGATACATCTGAGATGGCTTAACTAACACACTGAGAGAGTCCAGAATCATATTGGTGCTTGCATAATGTTTGCATAGCTTACAGCAGCTAATTAGTGAGGTACCAGGGCACATCTCAGCTGCACACTCAGACATGTGTCTACTTATGCAACTGAAATGTGCTCCAGCACCTTGCCAATTAGTCACAATGAACATTATACAAACTGTCCAAAAACATCCATAAGATTCCAGCCAGACACACAATAGAAACAGTCAAAAATCTGCATTGACTGTTATCAGTTGTGGTGGTGAAGGGGTTGTGGCAACACTGCAAAAAGCAGGGGAAATGGCAGCCTTGCTTTTCTTGCAAGGCCTTTTGCTGCTGAAAGCAGTTTAGATGACAAATCAGTTAAGGACCTAGCATTTCCTCTCATTGAATGTTTCTCTTTTCCATGCACTTTTGAAAGGCACAGGAGCTCGGTGCATAAAAAAGTGGCAACGTTAATCAGGAATGCTAGTTTCCTAGTTATAATTGCTACTGGTGGCTCCTCCTGTGATCTTCGTGGCACCAGATGGAGAACATATTTATTTCTTAAAGTAGTGGCTGATGTAGAAAGAAAAACAAAGTACAGTATTATAATAATAATCAATAGCTGGAACAGATAAAATCAATGAATAGATGTGCATTAGAACTGGGTGAGTGAATTTCTTTAAAAGCATATCAGAAGTATTCTTTATCAATATGAACATATTCCGACAGCTAACACCTTACAGTACCTATTATTCACACCATTTTGATCCAATAGGAGCCTTGTGGTGCAGTGCTTAAACTGCTGTACTGCAGCCAAAACTGTGCTCACCACCCGAGGTTCAATCCCAGGTAGCCGGCTCAAGGTTGACTCAGCCTTCTATCCTTCTGATGCCAGGTTGGTAAAATTAGTACCCAGCTCATTAGGGGCCCCAACATGTAGCCTGTATAATTAACTTGTAAACTGCCCGAAGAGTGCTTTAAGTGCTATGGGGTGGTATATAAGCAGCGCACTGTTTTCGTTTTTCTTTTTGCAATATGTCACTGTTTCCAGACTTTTCATGGATGTTGTGCAGTAATTAAAATGCAAGAAAAGGATTCATGTGAAAACAGAACCACAGATAATGTTGGTGTGTAAGACACATGCATCTCTTGCGTGAAACAGATTCTTCCAGCACCATCTTCTGCTGTTCTGGTTGACATGCTAATCAAAAGTAACAATACTCTAGGGAATGTTATAGTTGCTTCTGGTATTTTTAATAGACAAGAGAATCATTAAATAAATAATAAGCAATACCTCTCTTTCAGCCTCAAGCCTCCCCACGCCCATACACATCCACAGTGTAGGATAATTGTCCCATCCTGCATTACAAGATTGGTCAAAAAGTATTGAAAGAATATGTGTAAAACTTTCTGGGCTCCCATAAAGGGTTCCCTGTAAATGCAAAATAATATTGTTAATTAGGGTGTAGCTGGGAGGGGGATGGTACAAGCCTTGGGAAACTGAGATTTTTACACAACTGGCAAAAGAATTACAGTATTTTCAACAAGCTGAAAAGAGATTGGGGGGGTGAGGCAGTCCTCCCATCCACCCAAACCTAAAGATTAAGGCTGTGGCTCCCTACTCTCTCCTGTAGTGAAGAAGGCTATGCTTCCCTTGACATTTGTTTGTTGCTGTTTAGTTGTGTCTGACTCTTCATGACCCCATGGACAAGAGCACGCCAGACCCTCTGTCTTCCACTGCCACCCGGAGTTGGGTCAGATTCATGTTGGTTGCTTCGATAACACTGTCCAGCCATCTCGTTGTCCGTCGTCCCGTCCTCCTCTTGCCTTCACACTTTCCCAACATCAGGGTCTTTTCCAGGGAGTCTTCTCTTCTCATGAGATGGCCAAAGTATTGGAGTCTCAGCTTCAGGATCTGTCCTTCCAGTGAGCACTCAGGGTTGACTTCCTTCAGAATGGATAGGTTTGTTCTCCTTGCAGTCCAGGGGACTCTCTTGAGAGTCTCCTCCAGCACCACAATTCAAAAGCATCAATTCTTCGGTGGTCAGCCCTCTATGATCCAGCTCTCACTTCCATACATCACTACTGGAAAAACCATAGCTTTGACTATGCAGATGTTTGTCAGCAAGGTGATGTCTCTGCTTTTTAAGATGCTGTCTAAGTTTATCATCACTTTTCTCCCAAGAAGCAGGCGTCTTTTAATTTCGTGGCTGCTGTCACCATCTGCAGTGATCATGGAACCCAAGAAAATAAAATCTGTCATTGCCTCCATATCTTCCCCTTCTATTTGCCAGGAGGTGATGGAACCAGTGGCCTTGATATAAAATACTGCAACTTGACATAAAATACTGCAATTCCTGTTTATGGGAAATTACAGAAGGGAAGATAATGAGCCCTTCCTGTTTATGTCTTAAAATTTAAAAGAGAGATGATTGAGTGACAGATACTTAGTATCAATTATAACTGAACAATCATCAGAGGGAGACCTTAAGCATTTCCTCTCTGGAGAGTGGGGAACTCCCACGCCTTCTGGCGGGCGATTTGGAGGGGATGCTTTGAGGTCAGGTGGCTCCTCTAGCTGGTGAACTCCCTTGGCCAGTCCTGCCGTGCCACGGCTAGGAACAGTTAATGAAAGCTGCGATGAAACCTGGGGCCATTGCCCCAGCCAAACTAGCCGAGGACACAACTGCAATCCTTGTTCTGAACTCATTTCGGATACCTTCGAGTTTTCAGCCCAGGAAAGGCGCGCTTGCATTGCGCTCCCCGAGCTTCTCCTGAAATGCTGTCTCCCAAGAACCCTGGGAAACGTCCCGAAGTATACGTTTCTCCGCGAAGCCAAGAAAAAGTTCAAAATTCCAGATGGGGAGCGGGGACTCTGGGGGGCGGGGGGCGGGAGAAGAAAGCAACCATCCAAACTGGATTGATTGATGAGGGTTTCTTTGCGTCCATCGATCAGATGGCGTTTGGGGAAATGATACCTATAGAAGAGACAGGTCCCTGCTCCAGAAGCTTGCAGTCTAACTTTCGGCTGAAGGGAGACAAAAGTGGGAGGAGAGGCGAAGAAAATAGGGCATTGATTATGCGCAAATGCAATTACCCGTCCTTAGACTTTGTTCGGACTAAGGCGTTAAGCCAAAGGCTCTACAAGAGAGGGAGGGAGGGAGGGAGCCTCTCCCGCTTTCTGCGTGCCCTCCGGGGAGGGGATTGCCCAAGGCGAGTAGGGCACGGACCTTTGCCCTTGCCCTCCCCTCCCCAGTCTCTCCTCCCGCTGGGGTCGCCCTCAAAGGCCTCTTGTCTTGTTTCTCAAGGGGAATCGCCAACGTAAAGTCAGCCCGTGACTCACGTTTTGCGGAAAGCTTGGGTGGCGTTTTCCCCAAGGATCTTCCGTAGCTCCGAATTAGCCGACGAAGGTGACCGCGCCAGCCAACCCGTTATTCTTTCTTTCTTCTTCTTCTTCTTCTTTATTTTTTTTAGGGGGGGGGGAACCACTAAAGATACTTTTTTTTTAAAGGCAGGAGAAAATTAGCCCAGGAGGCCAAACAGGAACAGTTAAACTCGCGACGTTCTGTTTTCCGCGGGCAAAGTCGTTTCCCCTTCCGCTTTGATGCCGTTTTTTTCTCTCTCTCTCCAAGGAATGGACAAGAGAGCAAACTCGCGTTTTAATCCTTCCTGTTGAAACGGTGATTATTGGGGGAACGGGGGCTGTAATGCAAGCTGCACATTTAACCAGTGGAAGATGTTCATCTTCTGTTAAATGGGCGAATAAATTATTGAGACGCCAGATCTCTCTCTCTGTCTCTCCCTTCCCTCTTAAAACCGACTTCGCTGAGGTTATTCATTCACATATGAGTGGATTCAGGTAGGTCTCCTTTGGTTTTTTCAGCTTCTTTGTTTCGGTGTATTTAGTTCTCTTTAAACTTGTTTTTATTTTATTATATATATATATTTTTAATATGGCAGTATCACTATTGTAGAAGTCTCTTAAGAAGCATTAAGTACATCAAAGGAGTTCTCTCAAGAATACTAATAAATCAGACAACCCAGGTGAAACAGAGCATTTCAAAGGTAAAGAGACCAGTGCCTAATCTTAAACCGCCCCGTGGAATCTTCTTCAGTGTGATGGATGTCCTTGCAAACGCGTGCTTTGGATCCTGTTCTTATTTGGGTCACAGCCAGAGTTCCATTCGACACAACCATCCCTGCTGCGAATAAGGCGAGAATTTGGCTGAGGGCAAAGAGCTCACTTCCATTTAAAAGAGCAGTACTTAAGAAATTAGCATCCTGCAATCAAAAACATTACTGCCGTTTCCGAAGGTTTCCTTGTAACACCCGTTCTCCCTGCGGTCATCCTCGCTGGTACTTTTGTTGGCTGTTTTTTTTTTTAACAGGCACCCCAGTTTTACAATCCTGGTGGAAATGGATGGGAAATAAATTTCCAGTTCTTGGGATTAGAGTTCAGATGTAAGAACGTAAGAGCTAGAATAAGAATCTGCTATCCAGACTTTCATGCAAGATGCCCAGGAAACAGGCAGAATAGCTTATTCCAGATGATGTTATATTTACATCCCAATTTTATGCATGCTTATTTGTGGACAATTTTTGTTAATCCTGGAACCTAAAAGAATATAAAATGGAGGCGGGCATAGAGACAACATTGTAGCACCACTGAAGGGCATTCAACGGGGAGGGGGGGGAGATCTCCCAAAACCCCAATGAAACCTGAGCAGTTCTCCTTCATTTCCATGGGGATCTAGCAAAAATGCATCGCTTTGGGACTTTACAACAGCTCATTATACTGAATGAAAAATGAAATACAATACCTGGTTTATGTGTAGGCCCATTCCCACGACATGCACAAGCAGCATCCTTAGGGATATAGATATATATAATGAATCTAGACACATATTATATTGCATTTTCTTAAGCATGTATCTGGAAGTGTAATTTCTATTATAAAGAAATTTCAGCAATATTGAGTCTCTTTGCATCCACCGGCTACATGCGGACAACCTTTTCCTTCCTACAGAAGGAGAGAGACTCCAGTGGATGCATGTGACTGTCAATGGCCCAGTATATTATGTTTAAAATGGAGCTCTCTCTCTCTCCATACATTTTAAGACATTCAACAAATAGAAGCTGAGGTGTCAACACTCCAATACAAACAGTAGCATACACACTCAGCTCACACACAATCACTCACAGAAACATAATGTGTACCTGTGTTTATGTGAGTGCAGGTGGCTGCCCACACACGCGTGCACATTCAGATCTCTCCACTATCGGATTCATTAAAATGCTGTAGTTTCCATGGCAAAAAGAAATTGCTTTGGTTGGGGGTGGGTGGGAGTGGAATCTGTCCAAGGAGAAGGAAGTATAAGAAGTTTAGCCTTTTTGTTTTAAGTCTTAAACAAAACACCCCAGGCGTTATCCTGCAATCCGCAAATATTGCAGTTTCTGCAGATCTAATTAGACACCTATGAGACTCTTTTAATTTATTGGGAAGAACACTTTGTAAACGTTGCATACGAAGTATTTTTTTTTTTAAAAAAGGTGAAAATAGCAATAAATTTCAGAGAATGCAACCTGTCCTTTCCCCTTGAACAAGAAAACTCAACTGAGTTTCTCAGTTAAAAAAAGAAAAGAAAAGAAACGAGCAGTGCTGAAAACGTGGACAGCTCCTCACCACGCAGTCAGTTGCACAGGCTTGGTTCACTGTTCTCTACCGTCGAGGATTTAAACTGCCGCCTGGAGGAGAAAATAATTAAAACAGCCTGATTCATATTTGGGTTAACCCAAAATGTTACACCCAAAGACTAGGAGACAACTATATTCTCACTGAAATCAGAAAAAGTTGTCCCCTTAAGCAGCAGGGCAGGGGCTGGAGAAATAAGCTTTAAAACTATGTGCAGTAAAGCTCCAATCCAGGTTATTTTACTTTAATCCTTTATATTACTTCATCATTTCTTCACCTTTATATTAATTCAACTTTTTATTATTTTTCAGCAAAACACATATTTGTCCTCTTCCGTTCTTTTCTGGCTACACAATATATTACATTACTTACCATATATTTCTAATTACTTCATTATTCTTTACATTCACTGTCCAAATTCACCTGAATTTTGTATGCCTATGTACTGGGGGGAAGAGGATAGATTTCATTCTTTAAAGTTACTGGTTGTTCATCATTGTAAGATGTAGCATTTCTTACTGTAACAACAGGATAGTGTGCCAAAAAATAATGCAAAAGTAACTTAACTTAGTCTAACCTGAACAACTAAATAATGTACCAGTTTACACAATGTAGTTAAAATAGATATAGATACAGTATACAGTATAGATGTATCAGGATGACGTGAGATTGGTTTGGACCTTCATGCAGGAAAAATGCACTGCATTTGTTCAACAAAACACACTTCTTTGCCTTTATACTAATTTGAATCTTTTGTTATTTTTCAAGAAAGCACATTTTGTCCTCTCAATTTTTTTATTTATTTTTTGCTGGCTAAAGTTTAAAGCAATGGATTTCCCCACGACTTTAAAATATAAAGCAGCCGAAGCCGTTTTTTTGTAAAGGACAGTGGAAATTTGGTTTTTCAATCCTTTTAAATTAAAAAAACAAACAAACTACAGTAAAGGATACTTCAGCTGCGTTCTGCCAAAGGAGATCACCAAGACGAGGAAAAGGAGTCGGGGAATCAATTTAGCTTGCTAAAATGTCTGTGGCTTGGGACACTTTTTGTTATTATTATTACTGATTTCCCTCTCTCACACACACTCCCTCACACACAGAGACTTTCTTCTCTTTTCTCTCTCTTCTCCCTTTCAGTAAGGCTGCTGAATGCCGTTTAAGGCCAAGATTGGGGATAATGGAAATATCATCAGGAGACAATTACCCCTTTCAGAGTAGTCACTTCTCCTCACAGACACTGTTATTTCAGAAATAGGATCATTTGATTTCATATTGCACTAAATAACACCCAACCGCCTCAAATTGCCAGCTTCTGAAAAGCCACCCCTCGGAATAAAATCGCGGGGAGTCTCGCGCCGCTCCCGCTTTTGAGGCCGAGTTCGCGCTTTCGAAGGCAAGCCCGACGCGCGCCACTCCCGCGCCTAGACAGAAGAGCCCGAGGAAGGGAGGCGCACTCGCGGCGGGCGTCCATTCCCCCACCTCGAAGGGCTCCGTCATGCGCCTGGTTCCCGGGCACCCAGTAGGGCCCAGTTAAGGCTCGAGTCAAGGAGAGGAAAAAAGGCGGGAGGCCGGGCGGGGCCCAGGACAGGGGCGGGGGGAGACTCCACGGCAGGCGCACGACGGCTCGGTCTCCGCCGCGAAAGCGTCCACCCCTCAGTTCTCCTCCTCAGCGCTCGCCTTGTCCCTGCGCTCGGCTCCCCTGGGCGCAAAGACCGGGAGAGGGACCCGCGCGCACAGACATACCGCCGGCGGCGCAGCTGGTTGGCTTCGAGGCGCCGGTGTCGCACAGGCCTATCCGGCTTTCTCTACCCAGTGGGCCTGCCTATCTGGGGCCCGCGGGGGAGGGGGAGGGGGAAACAGGCCGGGTTGCCGGCCTGCCCGCCCCCCCCCCCGCTTGGGTTTCCTCTGCAGTTCTGCTGCAGCGAAGAAAAGGCGCCGTCCTCTTTCCTTCCTTTTTTTTTTTTTTTTGCTTTGCCCGGCGCTTCCCGCTCTTTCCCTCAGACGAGAAGCCACCTCTGGACTTGGGCTCCCCTCGCCTCTGACAGGCACCACCGCGGCTTGCCTGGGTGACATTTCCGAGGCAGATAAGCGGCGCTCAGCGATGCGCCGAGCGCGCGCCCCCCCCCCCCGCTCCGCGAAAGGCTACTTGACTGGCTAAACCCCAACACGCGCTCGCGCTCCTGCCCGCGCTTTTCCTAATTGCTCGAGAGCTTGGCTTTGGGGGGGGGAGTGTTGTCTCGGCGCGGTCCTTCAGCTCCGCTGGAGCTTAAGCAAACCGCAGGCGGGGGAGCTTTCTTCTCGGAGGCGCCTCTGTTGAGCTGAGCCTCGCAGACTTCGTGATACTCTTTGTCTTCCTGTTATTCCCACCCCCCTCACATACACACGCACCCGCATTACTAATTAAATGGAGGAGACAAAACAGGCAGGAGAGGATGGAGCGTGTGTCCGTGTGTTCTTTTCCTCTCTTGGAGAGGTAAAGAGGACGACGAGGCTAGATGCACGTTGGCGAGGGCTTATGATCTTGGGAGCTTGGAGACCGTCACCCCCCCCCCCCGCACACCTCGGGCCTTGTCCTACCAGTTCCCTCAGATCTGAGCTTTACTGAATTCAATATTGTTTCTCCTTGGTCGACCTGCTTAAGATGGCCAGAACCCCTAATATCAAAGAACCTTCCATTTGCAGTCTCACGCACGTCTCCTTAGGAGTAAATGTAGCTGGGCTCAATGAAACTGCAGTCTGAAGAAATGGACACAGGGCTAGCCTGCACATCTCAGCCCTTTGCATTGTTTCCCTAAGGACAAATGATCCCTCCTTAGCGTTCCACTTTGACTCCCCAGCCTGAAATAAACTGGGCCAGAAGTTAGCACACTTTTAACCATGTCGTGCTTTATTTCCACGGGGCAGTGGCTGGGTGGGGAGTTCAGCGCTTGCTTCACACTGAACCTACTCAGCCCCTGAACTGTGTCCCCAAAAGGACTAGACACTGGACTGTAAGGAACTTGCATCCTCATCAGCTGGTTTGAATTTGCAGACTTCAAAATACTTATCTGAATCTTCTTAGAAAGAAGCTCTATCGGACGGGGTGCAACCGAAGTCAATGGACCTCTAGGTTCTTATTTTTAACTGAGGATACAACTCTAGGCACAGTGCCTGTGTTCTGCTAAGATCAGCAGGACCTAACTCCGTATCCTGCGTAAAATCGGGCTGCGCCTGTGTTCGAGAAAGCGAGAGGAGGAAATCTTTTTCTCTCAGTGTGAGAGATACCTTTTTAAAAATGATTGATCCTAAGATCAACTCTATTTTTGCTATCTGATTTCCTCAGAGCAAGTCTTTCCATAAACTGGCCGCTGGCAGCAGTCAGAGCTCAGCATGGATGATGACGAATTCTAAATATCTTCTGGAGAATTCAACCGGACCTTCTTCCCCCTCCCCCCCCACGTCTCGCGTTTGTCTCTTGAAGTTCTTTCTATCACAGGCACCACACCCCTTCCTAGAAAGCAGTTCCCAAACATTTGGACAGTGATTAGCTAGAAGGGTTAGGCTACAACCCTAATACATATACATCTACCTGGGAATAAGCTCCAGGGATCACAGTGGAACTTTTTTTTTCTGAGTAAACATGCATAGGGGCTCCTTGTTAGAGGCTAAGAATATCTAAGCTTGGCCTAACGCAGTGTCTTTGATAGTTATCACAGTTCATGCAGCACCCATTTAGTCACCCATTTGCTTCAAAAGCCCCACCTGCACACTATCGGAATAGTAAATGCCGCAGAATTTTTTCACTCTGAATGTTATGGAAAAAAATTCCACAGGCACATCAAAAGGACAAACAAAAATATTGTTAATGGACGGCATAAGGAGAGCAGAAGACTAAGAGATAACTTGCGCTTGCAGAATCCAGGCAATGGGGATGGCTGTAGAGCACAGACGATGAGTGTTTGTGTGTAGGACACGCTACCTCTCACAGCTTCTACTTATTCTTGCTCCGGTTTGAGCTCTTTGTCTCTTCTTTAAAAGGGCACCATTCAGCTCATCAGAAGTACAGCAGTCCTCTCACACATGTGCAGAAACCGATGTGAAGTGTCCCTTCATGGACGCTCAAACTTAATAAGGACCCGTTGTCTCAAGTAATGACATTATCTAATTGATTTTAAAATTTATTTATATAAATAACGCCCGCGACACAGTCTGAGAACAGTAGAATATAAGTAATTAAACAAATAAGCACTCCTTCGATATTTTAATTTTTCTTACCAATCCGGTCACCATTCCCAAGAGTAGGGTTTCTGCAATATCAGCGAACCTTTTGAAGGCATGATTAAGAACTCTTGGGCGACGAAGTGCGCATGCACGCACAGCGAGGGGTTAAAAAGACTCTTATTCCACCCGCATCTTCCGCACTGGTGGCAAAGATGGGTGAAAATGCCAATCAACTGGGATGACCCTAATCCAACGTGCAGTTCTCAAGCGGGAGTCCCACCGGCTTTGGAGGAAAACGCCCAGCCGCAAGTACGTGTTCCTGCGGGTTCCGTCGCTCCTATCAAGGAGGCTCCCTCAGGACAGCTTGCAGTGAGACCAATCTGAATGCCATTTCCTTGTTCCGTGCTGTTCCGTCAGCGGTCTTTCCGCTGAAGTTATATCTGAATCGCACCCCATAAAAAAAGTACCAGAACGAATAGGAATAATGAAGAGGGTTTCCGTGGCAGCAAACTGCGGTTCTATAGTTGAATTCTGATCATATGTTTTAGGCTTCTATTTTCCAAAACACTACATTTGCATTTTTTAGGGAATCACCAACTTAGAGATCTGTTACGCATAGTATTATGTGTCGGCAAACGTTCCAAAATAGAGAAAGTTGATGGGCTTAATCGGTATTTTAAAGGCTTTGCGGATATAAAATTTTGTTGTTTTTTTAAGTCTGCTTTTAGCATTTGCTTTTCTCGTCCTTAATACACTGGCACGACAAAACCAAAACAGAATCAGAATTAAACGGAAAAGATGGGAAACTTTCAGTCCCCAGGAAAACCGTGGGATCCTAATCAATTAAGAACGGAGCAGTCAAACTAAGAAATGGGAATTCAACTAACACTGCTCACTTTCTGAAGAGAACATCCATGCCCTATAAAAACAATAATAAATTTGAGGAAATGTGGATAGGATTGCAATGCATTTGATCAGTTTTCCATTGATTTGCCTGTTAACTAAACCGGTTCAAGCACGACTTCTAAATAGAGAGGGGAGCGTTTTAGCGAAGGTTTCAGCTGTTCAGAAAACTTCCATATGAAAAGTCTTGCACTTGTGCAAGGCCAGAGAGCCCTTTTTCTACGTGAGGATACATTTACACATGCGCAGATGCTTTCCAATTTCCTCACTTAAGTGGTTCCCAGAACCTTTCACAGGCCGGGAATGCTGCTTCGAGGAAATCAGAAGTATCAGACGCTTGTCGCACCCAGTCACCCACAGTTCCCCTGCTGTAGATCTAACCATATCCAGAATCACCAGTGTGTCATTTGTACTGTGTATCTTCACTCTATGCACGTCTTTACATTTCCCTTTATTTGCCTTGGATTCCACATGATACGGTCTCAGTCTTAGATTCCGATTAATTCGGCCTAGTCGGTTTCAAACTGGGCACCGGATCACTACCATTTAGTCCTTTTTCCGATGAATGTAGGTAGCGGTAGATAAGATTTTTCTCCGTCATCTTCCCTCCGACCTTGTGAGGCGAGTCCAGGGCAGAGGCAGAGGCTGATCGCTGCTTGAAGAAGTGAGGGTCTCCAAGCCAAGGGCCAAGGCATGGTCCAGCGAAGACTCTGAGCAGCCATTGAAATCCTGCCCCGCAATAAAAAACCCCAACACTTCTCCACCTCGACATCCTCTCACTCTTCCTCGCAGAAGTACTGTGACATTTTCAAGATTGCAAAGGGCTTCCTGTCGAAATTCTTTCAGGGCCAACCTTGTGAACCAGTTTTGCGGATGAAGGGCGGTGGCTGAAAGAAAAGGGGGTCAATCTAAATGTAGCCAGACGCTGGGTGATACCAAGGTGTGTGTGGGTTGGGGGTGTGTGTTTTATTTTGTTTTTTAGGATCGGGGAGGAACTCTTTTTAAAGATCTTCTAGAGTGACAGGGAAGAGCGTCCCAGGAGAACAGCAATTCTCCGTTCTGAGGAGGACCCTCTCCTTCTCTGGTTTTCCATTTAATAGCCCAAGTGGCGACTCAAACAGGGAGGATGAAACCGTGCGACATCATTGCCGCCTTCGACCGAGGGCCACTCTTTTTTAAGCTCCTTGCAAGACCAAATACACATCTCTTGTAGCGCGAAAAACGCGCTCAAACGAAAAGACGCAACGAGGTTTGTGAACGATGGAGTTGTGGATTTCGCCACTACCACTCTTTACTGGATTGCTGTGGATGGCAAGTGATGAGCCATCGATTTTAATTCAGTTTCTTCCCGGAGAAGGAGGGCCTTTAAGATCCTTTGCTCAAGCTTTGCGATGACAAGAAAGATACGTGTACATACAGAGACTGGACGACGTCCTCTCATTGCTACTGCCTAGAACAGATCACATTACACCCGTTTTCCTCACAAAACAGAGAGATTTCTGCAAAGTTGTAAAGAGACACGTTTTGGTTTAAGCCTTTCCGGAGCCGATTTGATCCTACGCCCTCTAACAGAGGATAAAGAGCTGGTTCGCATGTGTGTATGCCAGCTTGATTTCTGTACACCCTTGATGACAGCCACCTGAACGTATGAATTCAGCCCAATTGAACAGCTTTTCGTTAGATCTTTAATAGCCCATTCCCACATTCAAATTGTAGTTTACTGTTACAGAAAATACGCAGGGATTGCTTTTCAAGGAGTTGCTTGAATGTAGCTCACTGCGATCATTCCTCCCGGATGTAAAGGGTTGCAGTTTCATCATGCTCGGGATGTTAACAAGACCGCGCTTCTGGAATTCTACTTAGATTAGGCATCTTTCAGTTTCGAGAGACTATGGTAACGTGCTCTCTATGGAGGACTTGGAACAGCGTCTAGTGTGGCTGAGAAGGCGACTTCGAGAGTGACAATCCCTTCCACACTGAAGACAAATGCAATCTGTCTCCAGTCCAGCTTCCTGATTTGCGGCTTTCGGGACTGCCTCTTTGCCTCGGCCTGCTGGACAAGCGTCTCTTCAAATTGGGAGAGGCCGTGATGCACCGTCTGCCTCCAGGCTGAACACTCAGATGTCAAGTTTTACTGAGAGGTGTGTTAAGGCTGCAAAGTTCTCGCCTTGTTCCCGGCAAGGGAATCCTCCCTGTGGCCTCAAGGGGAAGAAAAACTATCTCTAAACTCCCACAACTAATGAAGGATCCAGCAAAGGACATACATCTCGGGGACAGCCCGATTTCCCTCCTGGAATGGGAATAATTTCTCAGTGAGATAGGAATTTTCATCCGGATTGCTACATTTGTGCTGAAATTCTTTGTCGGGACCGTATTTGCCATGACGTTCCGCTAAAATTCCCTTGGCCAGGCCAAGCATTGAGCCTGAGGGTCTCCAAGCCAAGGGCCAAGGCATGGTCCAGCGAAGACTCTGAACCGTCATTGAAATCCTGCCCCGCAATAAAAACCCCCAACACTTATTCACCTCGACATCCTCTCACTCTTCCTCGCAGAAGTACTGTAACACTTTCGAGATTGCGAAGGGCTTCCTGTCAAAGCCAAGCACTGCCCATCCCTAACCACCATCTTAGGCTCTCTCCAACTGTTTTTGTCGGAATAGGTTTGCCTGCAAATAACAGAGAAAATATTTTCCATAGAAACAACAGGACGTGTTGATAATTTGGTGCTGCAGATCGATTTTTGTCAAACTGGTATTTCCGGTCTGGTTGCATTCATTATAAATCCAGGACAGTCTGATTTACAGTAAGATATGATTTCTATTTCGTAGCATATGAATGGAAATAGCAACTTACGTCCACTGAAGAAGGGAAAGGAGGAGAATTGGGCAATATGAGGGCATGTAAATCTACTTAATGTCTTTGCATGCACTATTGGACAGGTTCCCAGCATGCCATCATAAATGTAGTCGTCTTTAAGGCGCCATAGGACTTCTCGTTGTTTCTGCAGCAAGGCAGCTAGCCCTCTTGAAAATACTTACCGCCAGTGGCCCCAAAGAATGGCACGCAACCGGCCGAGTCTTGCGCACCGTTTACTCGATCCCATATTCATTTCTGCTCTGCGCGGAGCTGTAACACACCAGCTGATGTCTCTTAACATTGCTTGATCCTTTGTGCTGATCTTTTCTGTCAAGTAAAATAACAGTTTTCCCTTCTCTCTGCAACCGGGTATCTAACATCTGCGGTCCTGCTTCTGAAGACGTGATCTCTGGCCCATTTAAATCATCTCACGATAAAACAAATCTATCGATTTTGCTGCAGCCTATTCGTGTGGCTGTTCTTTTGCGGATTTAGGTCTGGGCACGGTGCTCGCCTTCCTCTCCCGGGACAGAGGAAGCCCAGTGTGGTAGTACTAAACCATGCTGTGCAGGCGCTCATCACCATTGCCAGACACTCTGCCTGGCAATTCAAGCAGCGGTGGGAATCTGTATCAGAAAGCCAGTTCGGGCAGTTTTCATCTCCCCGAGAAGCAGGCCTTTTGTAAAGCTAGTAAGTCGTAGTTACTCACACAAACCCAATCACTCCTAAATACTTTATGTTAGAAACTCACAGAACAACTGTTGAATTTCGCTGGAAACCTCCTGTAGCTGTGCGGAAAATGCCTTTTCCTAACAATTATTATTAGGAGGTTTGTAACAAAAATCTGAAGCTGCAGGTGGGGGAGAGGCAGAGTCCCGGTGCTCGGACTATTTCCCCCCCAAAAACTAACACTTTTAGCACATACCATGCGCTACCACATTGCAACATTGGAAGGAGCCTTTTAGGAGCGAATTTTTCCCATCTGAACTCCAGAACAAGAGGCGCACAATTCCTAAAACAAATAAAAAACAAAAACCGGGGGAGTTGTAATAATCTTCATCCTGCACCATCACTCTGCCCCACAACAGCGGCAAAAACGAGGCCTTTGGCTGTAGTTTCTTAAGATGAACATGGCTGAGCCGAAGATGTCTTCCAGTCTTCGTTTAATCAAGGCTACGATCTTGTGCGCATTTACCTGGGAGTAAGTTCCCTTCAGAGCAACTGAATTTACGCTTGCGTAGGCATGGACATGATTGCACTATACATGTACATAGTGCATTGGACGTAAGTGCGAAAAGGACTGAAATCTTATGCAGCGTTTTTCTATTAATTGGGGGGATGGGGTTTAAGGCGGTGTATAAATTTCTAGTTGCAATGAGGGGAACTAGAATATATTTTAATGCATTCACTCTGCACACTCGCTTGCAAGCAACTCCTCTTGAATTTATTGCAGTTGCTTAGGGCTGACACGACCCTATGCAAATGTGTTTACTTGGAAGTAAGTCTCAATGGAACGAGAGGGTGAATTTAAGTGTAAACGCATAAAGCGTTGGACTGCTCCTTAATACGAAGGATGTTATCCTTTGGTATGGCTTTTCTTCCAACAGCCAGGAGTAAATTGTTGTTGTTGTTGTTGTTGTTGTTGTTGTTGTTATCAACGGTTTTGGCTCTTCATACAGTGTCGAAATAATAATAACACCCTGCCCCGGGAAGCGTACAGAAACCAGCCTGAAGTTCTTCCCCGGCCAGGTTTTGATCCACGTCTCCCCGACTCCACGACTGCGGTACTCTTTAAGCGTGATCCTTTTCCAACAGACGCTAATCAAGTAATTTCCCCATGCCAGCCCCATCAAATTGCTCTTTAGCTGTTGAACTGTGGAGTTTTGCTCCGCTTTTCTCATGCTAATCACCCCCATTCAGCAGCTCTCTTTGAGGCTATTTGTAGTGGAATAAATCTCCTTGTTTGCCTGCCGCATGATTAATTGATATTGTGGTATAGTTGGGAAAGGGAGGGGGGCTGCGGAGAGCTGAAAAGGCAGCGCAACATTGGAGCCCAGCGAAGGCGCTGGAGAAACATCATTGCACCGCTGAGGTCTCCCAAAGGTCGCCGGAGGGGGAGGAGGGAAAAGACTGATCACGTTTATTTGGTCCTATTTATTTACCTCTTAATAGAAAAAGCGATGAAAGGGAAAAAAGACAGGAGTCTTTTGCTAAACGCCCACTAAATACTGAGCGGGGGGAGGCATCCTAACAATAAACGGCCCCTAAAGCGATCTCCCTCTTTTCCCCCAGCTTTCCCTCCTTTGCTTATTCGAAAAATAGCCTTTTTCTAAATTCAGTTTTATTCATCTTGCTTGGACCGACATCATGAAAGGTATAGGATATCTTGTTTTATTTTTCTTTTCAATTCAGCTGGCTCTTCCGTGTGTACATTTTCTTACTTGCTTTTTTTTATAACAGACTAAAATGTTACATAGACGATTTCTACAGTTAAACCTCGGCTGTCTTTGTTGAGTTGTACTGAATAAAGGCAGTCATGAAAGGAAATAGGGAGACACAGTCACCGTGTGTTTCTGTGTCCGCATTTTCAAACAACAAAAAACAAAAACAAAGAACAAACCAAAAAAAAATCCCCCAACCCTCCAAAAAACTAAATTGCCTTGATTCAGGTGGAAATTCTCTTGAGAAACACCCACTAGGTCGGTACTGAGGAAGACCACGTAACTTATCCATGTGGTTGGTGTGTAGACAAGCTGCTGAAGAGGAAATCAAATCCGTCTTCTTGGTCTAACCCGCATTCTCAGACGATGGGAGGCAGTTTACGAGTTTAAAAGGGAAGATGCGAATTCATTGTGGCATTAAAACGCGGGCGCCCCGGCAGATACACGACTCTCGGTCATTCAGACGTGCACAAAGACACCCTCACTTCACACGCGCGCGGTTCGCGAAGCCCCGATGGTTTACTTCTGAAGGAAACGCGGGTGCGGGAGAGGGAGCCGAGGCCGATTTACTTCGGCCTCCTCGCAGATGCGCAGCTACTTTCGCCAACTCTTGCCCTCGCCTCCTTCCCCCGCCCACCCCGCTGTCTGCGGAACAAATCTTGTTTCCCAAACCACGTAATTGCAACTCGGCGCTTCAATTAAACAATCCCACTCTTTGCTTCTGGCTCAATTGCAAATATTTTCCCTTTAAAAAAAAAGAAGCAGCAGCAGAAGAAACTGTTTTCCCTTCTTTCTTCTTCCTCTGTGCAGGGTAATTGATAGGCTCTAGGAGAGGTCAGGATTAGCATAAGAATTAAGAGCAGTAAATTAATTTAATATTCCATGCACATCTTCAATTATTCCTCCAGACCTTTGTCTCCGCGGCTGGCAGCGAGAAGGTTCAGCTGCTCTTCAGCCAAACAACATCTGTGCAGTTAATAATTTGATAAATAGCTCATACAAATAGTTTCTGAATTATCTGCCAAGCCGGGACTATTCAGGGTTGAAACGTTTGGCAAGGCCTCCCGCGCGAAGGCTCGCCTGCCGCCGGGTAGCCGCCGCCGCCGCCGCCGCCGCCGCGTCTGAGGTGACGTCGCCGCCCCGGTAGGCCTCGTCCTCCCTTATCGTTTCATCATTCTAATCAGCGCCTTTCAACAAAGGACGGGGAGGGGGGGAGGCGCCAAGAACGCCTCAAATGATCATCGGGCCGAAATTAAAAGCAAAGGTAGAGGCTGTGGGGCTAGTTGGGGTTTTCCTTCAAGATCCTAAGAAGCGCTGGGCAAGGGGCGAGACAGCGGCGGGAACTACAACAGCCTCTGGGGCCAAGTTTGCTGGTTCCACTCCTGGCCAGTAGCCTCCAGCCTGGTATGCTTAGCTCATACTTTCTTTCATCGCCTTCCATGACGTCAACAAACAGCGATGACGACTTGTTGCACCTGTGAGGGGGGGCCGCCTTCTTGCATCGCATGCCCTGTATTTGCCCCCGTTTTAGTGATCCATCATTGTCAATAGGCTTATCCAGCTGTGTCGTTAAACCCCACCAACCAGATGTGGATAACATTTGGCGAAGCTAACAATGTGGACTTGGGTTCCATGAAAGCTTGCAACAGAAAGATCTTTGTACTGATGCCGAGTGCTGGATTTACATGCCACCTTGGTGAAGTATAGTTTAGCGCTTTAGATTATGAAAGGTCTTTAAATGTGACCCAAGCACACACACCCCCAAAACACAACCCCTCCCATCTGTTAGAGTAATACACATTTGCTGTGGGGCATCAAACCTGAAACAATTTAGGTCCTCAGCATGTCTTCATTCAGTTCTGAAGATACCACAGTAAGTACTGCCATTTGGGTGACAACAGGCTAACCAGGCTGTTTCTGGTCAATTTGAAGGTGTGAAGGAGCCATCACAGATGACATCACAAGCAGCAATACAACTTACAGTGAGTCTTGGAAAGGGACACCCGAATAATCAAGCACTAAGAAATGAAGTTTGGTCCTACTATGATGACAGCCGAAACACAAATAAATCTTCCACATAGGAAGTTGGCTTTCATGTTTACCAAGGTTTAATACAAGGAAGAGACAGTAATCCTGGGTTCAGTCTCCCTGCTGTCTTTCTATACATTAATAATCAAAGACTATGGTGCAGTTTTGGAGAGGAGCTTGCAGCTGATTCACATGTGAATGCTCATCATTTGATATCTGCAACATTCTGGGAAGACTTTGTATGAATGAATAATAATACATTAAACATTATGGACTGGACTTGAATGTAACCCACTGTTCACTGCAGATGTGCTTCCGCAGATGTGCACAATGCGAGAAAAAAAAATCAAACATATAGCCAGCAAGTGATCAATGTACATGTACCAATGAACTTTTTATGTTAATCAACCAGATATATTAGTACTTATATTCTCTTCCATATTGTAGACAGCAAAGACGTTTGACATCCAAAATGATGGACAATGTTGTTGTTTTGTAACATACATTTTTGTACACTAGAATAGCAGTTCTCTTGTCTTGGACTTCTGTCTCCCAAAATTCCCAGCCATTATTACCCATGGTGAAAGATTTGGCAAGTTTGGCCAGAACATCTGGGCCAGAGATGTTCAGATAAAGCTGCATCTGACAACAAGGTTCTCATGCACAAAGGTTTGTGCTACAATATTCATCTTTTTAGAGCCACAAAACTATTAGTGTTTTTCTTGGAGGTAACAGGGACATCACCTGGAATTCTTCTGTAACAGATATCCTTTGAACTATATTTTCATACCAGATTGATTAGCTAAGTAAATTTAAATCCTCTTATTTTACCATGAATTAAGCACACACTTAACTTTTCCAATTAAATTATCAGACTTCAAAGTACTTAACTTTAACTAGATCATTTCTTAAGTTTGCCTCTTGATATTTTGTTTGTTTAATTCTGTAGCTAACTCAGATGGACACAGGAGAACCATTTCCTTTTCCTCTTAAATATGGGACTGACTAGACAGACACTTGAAGTCATTGAAAGCTACACCAGAATTCAGAGTAGTGTCTTGAATACGAAGTAAATAAACTGGATGTCCTTGCACTTTAATGAGTGCATGGTAGTGCTGATCCTTAAATGCTGGCAAACATTCTTCAAGACCCTAATAACAAACCACTTCCCAGACCTCTTTTAAAAAGATCATACTGTCAGGCATGTGGTTGAATGAGAGAAACCTAGCTTATTAGAGCTGGGTGAATATCACAAAACAGAAATTGCCAAGTGTTCACTTGAATTCAGGATGATGTCCTCAATCTCTCTTTTGTATTTGTTCGCTGACAATGTTTTCACAAATAAAGTTCGACTCACAGCTCTTGTGGAAAGCAAAATTTGAACTCTTTAGCTTAAGCATCATATTTGAGCTAGAAGCAACCTGTTTTACAGAGAATGGGATCCAGCCCGACCCATCAGTGGGATATATTTCCCCAAAGTCCTATTCCAGGCAATTTTTTAAAAAGAAAGGAAAGATCCTGGTATACCCTCTTCCAAGCCGTTCTGACAGTGTAATCCAGTTGGTTCCTCTGAATGCGATATGAGTTTTGCTAGTTTTAGGGGAGATCTCAATCTCTTTAATCGTTTTGTTTTGGGGTTTCTTTTCTAGTAAAAAGGCGAAGCTAAAAAAAGAAACAATTTTTTTCCCCTGGAGGAATCAACCTAAATAATAAAATAAAACTGTGTGCTAAACTACATGTTACTCCATGGTGCCAGATGTGTGCTACAGCATAAGACCTCAGATTATGAGGGGCTTCTAAACACAAAAACAAACAATACAAAAAGATATTAGAATAATATACTTTTTTCTTCTGATAATGCTTTGGAACCTCTTAAATTTGATATCATTTAAGGCCTCAACATGTCTTAATCTGGCCCAGAATTATAAGTCTTGGTTTACCTATAAGAAGTAACAGCTGTATTAAAAATGCCATTGAAAGAAAGAAGATACCACACCAGTATTTTTCTATAGTTAAAAAGAAATATTTTTATATTTTTCTTCTTCTAGAGAAAATGACCAACTTTCTTTTCTCTAAACAATGATTCAGATTGAAGAAGTAGTATCTCATTTATTTAAAAAGTAATTATTTGAAAATGGATATATATTGTTTGAATAATTTTCAAACAATATATATCCATTTTTAAAACCCAAATAAAACTGAAAATATTTTCCTAAACAATTGACTTTTGCATAAACTCCACAAGGTTGGTACCATCATGCAGTAGAATATTGTACCTTTTGTTGATGGAGACAAAAGCAAATTCTTTGAATTCTAGTAGCACATACATACTGGATGAAATCCAGGATCATAATTTAAGACTGATGACATCATCAACAATGGTGGATTTTTATAAATTAGAAAAATTTCAGTCCTTTCTCTGAAGGTTAAGGCTCCCTTGGGATCTCTTTCATCATGGGAAGCTGGCTGTGATTTGTAGGATGGGGAAAGTCTTTAATTTGTGAAAAAATGCTATTGCCAGTAAAATCATCTTGCCAGCATGATGATTTTTGGTAATTAAAAATTTCCTCCTCTGTCCTGCAGCCTGCAGCAACTTCCCAATGCTGAAAGGGATACCATAGAGCCTTGGGACCTTTGTGGGAGAAAATGGAAAAGTTTTGTTCCTGAAAAATCACAGCAGCTGAGGGTGTCATAAGCCTTATGTAGTGTGACTGCACAAACAGAATTTCAGCCATCATTTAACCTTTAAAAATTGAGTACATATATTTATAATAATAATGGTGTATCAGTTCTGACTGATAGCAACCTCTTTTGGGTTTTTCTAGGTAGAGAGTACTCAGAAATGATTTTCCATTCCCTTCTTCTGAGGACAGGTTGGGACTCTGCGGCTTGCCCAAGGCCATACTGGCTAGTTCTTCTGGGATGCAGAGTAGGGAATTGAGCTCCCAACCTCTGATTCTGTAGCCACACACCTAACTCACTGAGCTATCCAGACAGCTAGATGTATTTAGAGTTACATTTAAAATGGCATAAAAGGGGCACAGGAAATGAAGTCTCAGGTCTCATCCAGTCAACCTTACGAGTGTAGTGACGAAGGTCATGTTTGTTATCTCAGTTTACTCAGCCAGCCAATCCCTTTCTGCTTCACAGGCAAAGAGAACAGAGGGTCAGAACACTGTGTTGTAACAGAGGTGTAAGTAGTGTTTGCTGAATTTGTAGTGAGAGCAAATGCCAGGAACAATACTATTGCTGTGATGATCATCCCTCCCTCCTTCTGCTCCCTGCTCAGCTTTATAAAACCTCTTCCAGAAGCACTTCTTGATAGGATAAATCATCAATGAAATTCAATTACAGCTCTCCCCATGGGTGAGGAAAATTCTGTCCACATCTCATCAGGTTTCTCAAGAAGCTCAATAGTTCTTGCTGTAGTGCTTCAAGGTCTACTCTATATTTTTCTAGCAGTTTTAGTCTACTGGAATCTGTGTCAGTTCCTGGGTCTAGTGTTTTAATGAGGACTGGGTCTCTCTTTCCCTTTGGGCTGGCTCTGTCAAGCAGCCTTAAAAGGACTAGCATTCATCAATTTATTTATTTTAATTATTTTATCTGCCACCCACACTACCCAAAGGTCTCTGGGCGGCTTACAACATTTAAAATACAATAAAAAGTCAAAACAATTAAAATGCAATTAAAATATAAACTCTAAAAATTGTCATCAGACCCACAGCTGATATTATTTCAATTAAAAGCCTTCTGGAACAGGAAGGTTTTGACCTGGTGCCAAAATGTCATCAGCGTTGGCGCCAGACGAATCTCAGTCAGGAGGGCATTCCATATTAAGTCCCATTTCCCAGTAATGAAGGACTGCCTTGTTGCTTGCCATTATAGGTGACAGACATCATAGACGGAGTATACAAAGGAATGATCAGTTCGCTATTTTTTTTTGCAACACAACTTCTAGCACATTATCACTTTCAACCCAAAAAACAAGTTATCCTCAGTCATGCCTTTTTTCTCTTAAAAAAATCTTCCTATATTCCTTAGTTTTAGGATACCCCTCCTCCTATTAAATCCCCATGTCCAACACATGGTACTTACTCCAGAATGAGTAGAACTCAGTCTCTTCGGAGTTAAAAGTTTAAAACATCTCAACTGAATCCTGTGAAAGTTTTCCTTTGAATTAAAACATTTTGTGTAACTTTCCCCCACCTTCAGTGCCATAAATCATCTAGAATGTTCTTACCAAAACCTCTCTCCCTTTTTCTTGGAGTTCCAAAATTTATCCTGAACCCTTTACTATTGTTTTAAAAAACCTTTAGTCTGATTATCAACAATCACAAGCTTGACATCTGTATACTCTCTTACAGGGTTATCTTTCCCAATCCAAGAGTTCATTTGGATTTGTTATTTATTATTCTTAGTTACATTTCAATCTCACATTTTCCTCTATTCAGCTCAAGATGGCAGACCTGGCATTCCTTATTTTATTCTCATAGCAACCATTGCAGTGAGTGGCTGATTGGTGCAGGATCACCCATTTCATGACTCTCTGGGGGTTTTGAACCTGGATCGTCCAAGCTGCTGTCCAATCACTACGCCACACTGGCTTCCTACAGATACAAAAAATATAAAACTCCATCATATGCCCATCCATCATCTCAGTTATCAAATAATCCCATTACTGTATCTCTATCACTGAATTTTTGTAAAGCTCTGCACAGTGGTGTTTGAAAGACGATGAATGAAAACAAATAAAACAAACAAATACCAGTTTAGGGAAGGCTGCAGCCAAAGCGAGGTACATGTTCAGTTCCATTGATTTCCAATGATAGACATTTAAGCCTATGGGCAAACCTCCCATTGAAACCTAGGGGAGTTAAATATAGTTAAATCTCAGTATCCAGAATCTGCATTTTTTTTTTTTGCTCTCTACTCAGTCCTTATTACACTGCCTGCCCATCTGATTCATTGCCCTCTCACCTTGTTCATCAATTCTTTTGACGAAGTGCTCTTGATTCAGCCTTCTCCATACTTTGTATGCACCAACGTTTTCCCTAGCAGCCCGATGCCTCACAAAACACTCAGCTTTGTCAGCTTCCAGGATTCATGTCCATACTGAAAGGTTTGCTAAACAATTTGACTATAAATCTAGACCTCAAGGTTTCTAAAGGTATTCTGGAGGTTAACGTCATATTAGGCAGGCTTGGAGAGCATACATTAGCTTTGTTTTGATATTCAGCTGTTCTTAGTCATTATAGTTACAAGAAACTTGAATTTTTCCTGGTGTCGTCAAGCTTTGGAAAATGCACTGGCCAAGCACAGCAGGTGTTCAGCCATTCTTCTCATGGGCTAGTAGGTGAGAAGGTGACTTTCAGAACTTTCTGTCTAACCTTAACCTCAGCTACTTGGAAACACCTTCAGAAAAAGCTACTTTTGATTACAGCACCCATATTTCCATGGCCTCCAATTTTTAAAAAAAGCAGCATATTCAAGTGCTGATTGGGAGTATTTATCATTGAAATAAGTGCTGGTTTTTTTCCAAGTACAGTAACTATGGCTAGAAAGAATTGTGATGTAAGGGCATATATATACTTTACATATCAACTAGTCATATAGGTCTGCCTTTTTCCCCAAGGAATAAGAACATTGGCAGATCTCTGTTGTTCCTAACTGTCCCTACAGAATAGGGTTGGTCATACCACAAGGCATAAAGAAGCATCCACCACAGGTGACAGTGGCTGTTAGACAGGAAGCAGTAGGGTGATGAAGGTGGGCTGGACAGCATATGCTCTGAGGCTTGCCTGCCCTGTGCTCCTAATATAGTCTGCAGCCCTCAGGAACAGCAGAGGATGCTGTCTAGTTGCCACTGTTGATTAAGATTCAAATGATAATCTGGCTGGAAAAGGGGAGAGCGAACACCATCATGCTCTTGGCTTCAGGCAACAAAATGTCTTGGGTCAGTTCTGCCACAGACCTTAGGATACTCCTGTTATTATTATTTTATTATTATTTATTTTATTTATATCCCGCCTATCTAGTCAATTAAGACCACTCTAGGCCGCTTATAAGAAAATATAACAATATAATTAAAAACAATTTTATATAAGGGGAAAAACTTTGGACAAGATGGGACAGACACTAGGAAAAGGAGAGAGGGGGGAAATCAGGAATTGGCTGAGGGGAAGGCCTGCCGAAACATCAGTGTTTTTAGTTGTTTTTTAAAAATACCCAGCGAGGGAGCCGCGCGGATATCAGGGGGTAGGTTATTCCAGAGGCGAGGAGCCACCGCCGAGAAGACCCGATTTCTTGTCTTTTCTTTCCGGGCCTCCCTCAGCGTTAGGCTCCTCAGCCTCACCTCCTGGCTCGCGCGAGTGACACGGGTAGATCTTGGTGGAAGTAGGTGTTCTGTTGTTGCAGAGTTCTGAATTTTGGATAAATTCCTCTAGCTATGTAGCAGAAGTGCATGAATTCACAAAACAGAATTGCTTCAAGTTCCCCAGAGTTTAGTCCACCCCTTTTTTCACTTACTGGCAGTTACAGTTTCACTTTGAGACATTAGTAGGAAAACGCATAAAAGGTTTTATTACTTACAGTTGTGAACAAATCAAACAGCAGACTGATAAACATAACTGCTTTCAACAACAGACTTCAACAGACTCCAGAAAGGGGGGAAAACACTGAACAGAGAGACAGGGCTCTCTTTGAATTCAGAGTCACGGAAGGAATTGTTGGTTAGTGCTGAACAGACTGAGAATCACCCCAACCCAGAAAGGTCCCTCCCAAACAAACCGGCTAAAGGCAGCATGCAAGATTGCAAAAACTCCAACACCTGTTACAGTCAGTTCTCTGGAGAGAGGGAATAACTGCTGAAGCATTTAAAGCCTGTGGCATAGATAAGCTCTAGCAGAGTCTATCTAGTGTTTTCAATAGCAATTATGGCTTGGCTGCAACACAGATATTAAAAAATTGAACTAAAATTCCCACAATCCTCCAACCAACATGAAGGGCTTGTATATAACTCTGGGAACATTAATATTAAAAAGTAACTTCTACAAGCACTGCATTTGCTCCTGTCACTGACAAGCAAGGGGCCATCACTATGACTCATGCAACAAACAAAAACTACTGATTCTGTCTATTGATATTAAACTTATTTTCCAAATACTGGTCCTTATGTAGCCAAAACGGCACCATATATGTACAGGTGGCATGGAGACCCCTAGGTCTTGAAAAATTAAACTTCTCCAAACCTAAGCAGGGAAAGAAAGAAAGAAAGAAAGAAAGAAAGAAAGAAAGAAAGAAAGAAAGAAAGAAAGAAAGAAAGAACGAACGAACGAACGAACGAACGAACGAACGAACGAACGAACGAACGAACGAACATCTAAGGACACAATCAAGCTCTAAAATGTACAAAAGAAGACTGAGGGTGTCCATAGAAGATATATGTGACTCAAAGTGGGTGGTGGTCTTACAAAGCCCAGTGACTGGGAGTAGCAAATGGAATTTCCTAGAAAAGAACTATATGGTTGAAATGCCAGGCAGGAACAACCCACATTACTTCTTCTTGTTGCAGATTGTTATTGTTCTCATTTTTGTTATAATTTTAGCAGCAGCAGCAATATTATACATTTCTTTTAAAGTGTTCACAGTACTTTACAGTCATTATTTTATTATTTTCCTGTGGTACTTACAATTGTGCTGTGAGACACTTTAGTAGCAATATTCCTATATTAATGGGGATGGATGGGTGCTTGCTTAGATAGGCAACAGAGGAATTCCTAATCAATAGACACATACCCTCTTGGTGATGCCAGTGCCCTCCTCCTTGTGTCCTTTATCTGACATTGCTCTCTTCCTTCAAGGACATCTGGGACTGGATGAGGATTCATGTGCCATCTTCCTACTATAGTTAAGCAAAATACACTAGTGAGCAAAATACACTTAGTATGTTTATGAACCCACAGCATCTTCTCTAGCACAGAAGCATGTTAGATGAGTCTCCATTGATTTCGGAAGGTTCTTGTACCTTCCCTATGCAATCTTCCTTATCTCTATCTAGGCATATGCACCAGAAGTAGTACTCTTCTAAAGCTGTCACTACTGTTTGACTGCATGATGTGTACATGGATGTGCAGAAGATATACTTCCATAAGAACCAGACACTAGAGGAAATGGTATGGCCAAGAAGCACTGTCAAGGCCAGCTGATATTACACAAAAGATGGGACAAGGATCTCCTAAGATTTAAAATAAAATAAAATAAAATAAAGCAGCCAGAGAGGTGAATGGGAAATAAGAATCAGGATCAGGGTATAGTAGAACATGGGGGCGGGGAACTATCCTCCTGTTGTCTCCCTGGATGAAATTATGCCTTGTAACTATTATTTAACCCAAAGAAAAAAAACATATAAATATCATATGGACATGGCAATTCAACAGTCAAAATGGCATGGTGTGGCAGGGGTGGGGGTGGGAAATCCTTCTTCCCTGACACTGCAGTCCAAATCTAAATCTCCACAGCAGGTTTTAGGATCCTAAACATGGTATCCTGTTCAGAAATCTCCTGTTCTCTGTTTAGTTTGGCTTTTGGAGGAGAAGAGACACCCCATGACAGGAACCTGCCTTCAACTTGCAGAAGCCAAAAGGTCTTGAGGCTTGTCCCACCCTTTTCCTCGGAAAGATTTCATTTCTGTGGCTGGGTTTTCTCCTTTTCTTCTTATTTCTCCTACAAATTGAAAATATTTCTTTACGCAGAATGATTTTGCAAGGAGTGGGGTTTCCTAACAAGTGTTTTGGAATTGATGATTTGGTAAAAAGGATGCCATGAATAACCCACTCTGACAAAGCCCAATGTGTACCTCAGTCATTACACAAACATGAAAACTTTTAATTGCATCCATAGAATTTTCCTCATGGAACAATGTCTACAGTGAATATATCCTATGCGTCTCCATGGATACGGTTGAGCACTTCCTTAGTTTTGTAATGGCTGACAGATGTAGTGGGAAACACTAGACAGTCTGATCTTGATTACACTTCTATTGAATGGATATCTATTATTTTCCTAATTTTATGCATTGAATATTTAAGTCTCTGAAGAGGAAAAAAGATATTCCACGAATACAACATGGTTCTGCAGTATATTTTAACAATATATATTATATCAAGGTATTCAGAAGGTCCTTTTCTTTGTAAATGAAAATGGGTTGGCAATTATACTCTGAATATATTTATAGTATAATAAGTATCACTATTTTTGTGAAAATAGGTACTCAGAGATGGTGCTGGAGTTTAAATAAGTTAACTTTAACTATCTTGGGCTCTGTTTCTAGCTTTAGACCCAATGGAAAGGGAGAGTAAGAGATCAATTATGGATCTCTAGAAGGCATTATCTCAATGAAAAAAAGAATGCCAGTGTTAGTATGGGATAGCAACTTGGTAATATAGGTTGCAAATCTAGGTACTGTACTTTTACCTAGAAATAAATGAGGCTTATATCTGAGTTGAAATGCATAAGTTGGTACTGTAAATTACAGAGGATAAAGTACTGATTTCAAGTGTTGCAACAGGCATGAGCTTAATATTGATATAAACTATTTTAGCATCTCTGAAATTATCACTAATTTATTATCAAATAACATGGAAGACCTATGTCACTCTGCAGTTTATAATTTGTAATAAGATAGGTTATAGGGAGTATTAAACGTGAAATTGCCCATACAAATTGATTCAGTCATATGAACTTTATTGTACATTTTGAACCCCCTCAGGTATTCATTTTTGCCAAAAAGTAAACATCTGAAATTTAGTTTTCGACAATAATAAGAAATGTCTCAATATGATAGATTTTTATGTCCATCATTTAAAAATATATTCTGAATTCCTTCAGACTGACGGCCATCTAGCACACAAGCCGAGCCACCTTTTTTATACCTGAGAAGCAACTGGTCCTTGTTTTCCGCATGGCCCCTGAAAATGATGTAGTTCAGTTTGGCTGCAGGAAGGAAACTGCTTTTGCCTGGTCTCCATGATCAGCATTTCCCCTCTTGTAGTAACAGCAAGTCAAAGCAACCCTGAGTGGAGATCGTTCAAGGATGGGAGTATCTGGCTGTAGAGTGTGGAAGGAAGTGTCATGTGCAGAGATGTGTGTGCATGTATGTGCATGTGCTAAGGTGTGTATGTGTAGGGGGAAATGTGCATATGTGAGAATACATGTCTGCACACTCATGCACATGCAGCCCCTGTTCCCCACAGGAAAGACCAGATGTGGGCCCCAAGAGGAAAAGGTTGTGCACTCCTGCTTTACCCCTTTTAGGAATATAAGACTCTTCCCTTTCTTATCTTTTAACCATACTCTGCTCCAGCTCAAGATATTTTATTGCCAGAAGCAGAGCCACAAATGGTATCCTTACCCAAGTCGAAGCTGCACGTTACCCAAGGACAGCCAAATTATATTGGTACATGAAACAGGAAATCTCACAAATATCTCTCCTCCTATGTGACAGTAATAGTAACACATCTCATAGTTATCAATGTCCTGCTGCTTCAACACCTCCACAGTCTACTACCTGAAGCAGCCACGCCCCTCTTCTATGAGAGAGGCCCTGGCCATTCTTCTACTATAGTCTGTGATCTCCTGTAGCAGTCAGGAATGTTTGCATATTTTTAGAATGTAGGTTTTGTTTCCCAGCACAGTTAATAAATAATAAACATCCTGTCCTACTATAATGATCTTCCCCAAGCTTTTAAAATGACTGCAAACCTCTGTATATGGTTTAAAAAATGTATGAAGCATAATTTCCTCCATTTTATAGAAGCTTAATTAGGGGACAGAGTGCCTTGTCAACACCCACACATTAATTTACTGATGTTAAGAATCAAATGCATTCTTCCAAAACCTGTCTCTATACTCATTATTTTCCCCAACTGTTACTAACAAACTGTGCATCTTCCTCTGACATGTGATTCACATTTGTGAACCTCCAGGAAAATAGATGGAAAGTTAAGTGCAAACTACCGTATATAGCTATAGATATAATTATGTAATAATAACCATCTAGTTTTTTAAAATGAACAATACTCTTTCCTTGTTCCACCAATTTGTGTGCCTAACAATATTACTTTTATGGCCTGATGACACTTTCTGTCATGACTTCAGTGGCTCTGCTTGGGAGTATAAGATGTATGGCATAGATAATTACAGTTTAATTGAGCCTAGTGACCAAAGAATACCTTTGTCTCATCAAGAGCTACAAAAGTCCAAAATGTTAGACCCAAAGAGCCTCAAAGGAACAACCACCAACAGATCTTCAAATCAAACACAATTTTCTGTGGCACACTAGCTAATCTTTTCAGCATTTATTGAACCTGCCCCTGGAACTTGATTATGTGACATGATAATGTGATCTCAAATCCCTGCTGGCAAAATTATACATTGAACTAAATATATAATTAAATGAGGTCTATACAGTACACTCCTTTTCATTGGGTCTGCTATCTGGTGATCAAAGGAGGATCCAAAACAGTCATCAGATGCCAAACTTGAAAAAAGATCATAGTACTTCTGGATTTGCCACATTGCCATTCAAGAAAATCAGTCTCTTCATCAAGGGATTTCCATCAGTTCTTTTTGACAGCTTGCTCGGGCACCTGAGCTAGCATCACATGTTAGGATCAGTATCCAACTTTTTGTATAGTAATCTTTTAAAAATTTGTTTGTTTCAGAGTCTGGCTTGCTACAAGACCCTTGAGGTCTTTCAGGAACCAATTAACATTGGTACGTTCAGTCATCCATTTTAAATGAGAGACCTGACATCAAAGGCACTGAAAAATCACCTTACGAGAAGTGAAAATATCTCAGTGTTTACAGATTCCAACTATGAAAACCCTATGCATCGGAAAAGAAAATGATTCAAAAAAACATCTATTGCCTTTCCTGTTATTTCGTGGCATTCAGAACAGGAAGTTTTTGCTCAGTTAAAGTATTAATGATCTGATGCGTTGCTTCCCGTTAAAATAGAGTAGTCCAGTGAACAAATCATTTTAGTTGAGGAAATATTTGCTACTTAAGCAAATGATTGATCATATTCGGATGCACTTTCATATGACAAAACCTCAACATAATTTTTGAGATATCAAAGGAGCTGTGGGAGAATTTACAGAGTATGGAACACTTAGTTCAGCTACAGGAAACATACATACTCAGCAGGGTCAAATGTTGGTGAAAGTTCATAGAGTTGCATTTGCTTATTCTCTCTATTCTTTGATTTTATTTCAGAGAACCAAGCTCATCAGAATAACATGCTACTGTATAAGGTGGCTTGTTTGCATAAGAAGACTAGCAAACTACTCATAATGTTGATGGGAAACATTTATGAAGAACAGCATGGGTTTGTATATTTTAGAGCCCTGGGATTTCTATAGGGCTATGTGTGCACTGCTGCATGAATGGCAGCTATTTATTTACATAGAAAAAGTAACAAAATGTTCTTCAACATACAGTAGAATGAAGCTGAATCAGTTCTCCCAAACCAAGGCGGAATCTGCCCTCTCCTTTAATCCCCAAGTCTCGTCTTGTTTGCTCTATTCTCTGGACAATAATCATATTCCATGTGCACTCCACTGGCTGCAGCACAGTGACAGATTAAGTATCATGCATGCAGAATTGTCAATTCATTCCTCAGCAACTTTAGCTGAGGAATGCCCCCCAGCATCCCTGCCTTCAGAGGAGAGTCCCTGAACATTTGCTGACCCAGGAGAGCACTGGGTGAGAGAGGGTGACTGCTGCTGCATGCGTTCCCTGTGGGACTCTGGCCTGTGGACCTCCTCTGGACCTCTACCTTCTACCTCCTTGCAGGACTAGGGCCTCACTCTAGTCGACTGCTTCCACCATACCCTCTCATTGGCACCTGCCAGCTGGCTGGGGAGGAAAAAGAAGCCTTCATAAACTGAGTTTTTGTGGGCACAGACACATCCCCAAAAGGGATGTTGCGGGACACAAGGTTGAGGGCCAGTCATTTTGCAGAAAGGGACTCTTTATTTGCCTTGCCTGGTGCTGTTTGTATTGTGTATGTATAATTTCTATATTGATAAGGGTCACTTTCTGAGGTGGAAAGGATGCATTTTTCAAATAGGGAGGGTTGGAAGGGGGAACAGGGAGCTGCTACTGGATCAATACTGGGTAGCAGGAAATACAGAGAGGGGAGACAGCTTGGGTTTACTCCTGGATTCATCCCTGAACCTGGTTTCAGCAGTGGCCAGGAGTGCATTTGCACAGTTAAAACTGGTGCACCAGCTGTGCCTATTCCTTGAGGTGGCTGATTTGACTACAGTGATACATGCTTTAGTTACATCTTGCTTGGATTCCTGTAATGTGCTCTACATGGGGCTGCCTTTGAAGATGGATCAGAAGCTTCATCTGGTTCAAAATGCAGCTGTCAGACTACTGACTGGGGCCAGTTATAGGGAGCATATAATGCCTCTGCTACAACTTTATTGGCTACCAGTTCATTTCCACTGCCAATTCAAAGTGCTGGTCATTACATATAATGTCTCATACAGCTTGAATCACAGCTACCTAAAGGATCATATCTCCGCTATGAGCCTTCTTGGAACTTACGATGATTAGAGGAGGCCCTCCTGTGGTCCCACCGCCAGTGCAGGAACATTTGATGGGGACACAAGAGGGGGCTTTCTCTGTGGCTGCTCACAGGTTATGGAACATTCTCCCTCTGGAGATAAGGTTGGCCCTTCCCTTTTATCATTCTGTTGACAGCTTTCCAGGCAGGCTTTTGAGAATCATGACTGAGTCCTGAAATCCCATTTTATACTTAAGAAAGTTTTTTTTTAATGTTTTATATATTTTTAATTACTCAATGTATCTTGATCAGTTTCACACTTTAATTTTTTTAATGTATAATTTATTGTCTTTTAAATTCTATTCTTTTAATATTGTGAGCTGTCTTAAGTCCCCTTTATCGGGAGGAAGGCAGTCTATAAAGAAAGAAAGCAAGAAAGCAAGAAAGCTAGGAAATATAGCTGGAAAAGGCTTCTGTCTGAGCCCTTGCCACCAATCAGTACAAACATATATTGAGTAGATGGATGAACTCAGTATAAAGTTCATATATAAATGCAAACACTCTGATTCCCAAGCTCTAGTCGTTCCTCTGGATATCCTTATTTTGTGTTTCCTTATTCAGGTTTGGGGAACACATGACCTCCAAATTCTGGCCAAAATCCAGTTGCTTAGCATAGTAAATTGAACTAGAGTAGGCCAGCTGAATCAGTGGGGATTCAATGAGTCAACACCTTCATAAGTTTCATTGATTCAAATAAGTTTTATATAGTTGTGACTTACTATACTAAAGAAAGTCACAGTTACAGTAGCTCTGTTTGAATCGATGGCATTTACAGATGAATATGATGAGTATGATTCATTTACAGATTAATATGATGAGTTGACTCATCATACTCTCATTGACTCAGTGGGCCTACTCTAGTGCAATTCACTATGCTAAGCCATAGGATTTTGAACACTCCTGCACTGCCTCCCACACCATCAGCTATAGTGGATTGGACTGATGAAAGCTGCAGACCAACAATTTTTGGAGGCCTACATGTTCTCCACCCCTGCCTAAAGTTGTGTAATGTGAGAATGTGAGCAAACCCTAAGATGGGGAACTGTTTTGTTTATATGCAGACATAGAAAGCTAGTGCTCCATGTGACATTAATACTGGGATCTTTTTGGTGGAGTTGACCAGTTGTAAGGCTGATGACATTATTGGCCATAGACGTTAGTCTTTAATTTGAAATCTCACATATCTGCCCCCCCCCCTCAAGTTCTGAGACTCTCCAGGGATCCCTTTCCACCCAGGTAAGACTATGGGAGCCTCAGGATGAGGGAGGAGTCTTTAATATGTGAAAATCTCAGCTGGTGATCCCAGTTGTGGTGATGGGACTGGCAGCAGTGACTTCTTGCAGATTTTTTGCACAGCACTGGTTGACTAGGCATCAACCAAGCATCATCCATCTCATAGCAACTTTCCAGCTGAGAGTACCAGAATTAGGTTTTGGAGTAGATACCAGCAAAGGCTACACTACCTTTTCGTCTCTCATTAATCTTGGATGGAGCAAAATAAATAAATAAATAAATAAATAAATAAATAAATAAATAAATAAATAAATAAATAAATAAATAAATAAATAAATAAATAAATAAATAAATAAGAGAAAGAAAGAAAGAAAGAAAGAAAGAAAGAAAGAAATGTTGAGGCACTTTAAAGACTAACTGCTACATTTTAGTGTGAACTTTTGTGGATCCAGTCCACTTCCTCAAACCGATTTTCGCAGAGTGATTTTTTAAACAGCTGATCGGCGGTTCCAAAATGGCCACCGGACGCCCAAAATGGCCATGCGCAGTGTTTTCGTGCCCTGCCCTTGCTTACCGAGGGCGCAAAAATGGCAGCGCTATGGGGAAACTTCGCACAATGGTGAGTTTAGGAGCCATAGGACGCATTACACTAAGTTTAATGCGTTTCTATGGCGTTTTCGGTTCCGTATAGCGATGTTTCCCCATAGCAACGGTTAATCCGGAACGGATTAACCTCACTATGTGGGGCACCACTGTACCACCAAAATGTGCAGCCCCAAAAGCATCCCTATTTTTAAAAAATGATTGTTGAAAGAGTATCAGTGATAAGCTGTATGTGAGTAGTCAAAAAAGGACAAATGTGAAACTGTGAGCAGGATGAGACTTCCAGCCCCATCCCCTTCCTGTTGTTTCTGACAGTCAGAGAAGAAGACACTATGCTGCTAGTCATGGAGCCATGACTGGACTCAGGACCCCCAACTGTTCCACTTGTTACAGAAGCTTTCCTCTTCAGACAGGCCATCTTCCTTATGGAGACATTGATAGACTGAGGTAGACCTAGAGCCGATTTCAAATTAAAACTTTTTTTTTTGGAACCTGAATAGACCAACAGTCTTGCTGGAACACTTCATATATGACATTTCCTCTACATGGGGGCAGGAAAGATAAAAATAAAAATAATGTGCATTATTGTGGCGATTTCCTCTGAAGCCCCTATCCCCTCAGGTCTTCACAAGTTTCTCGCCCTTCTTCTTTCTTCGCTGCCACCAGGTATTGCTGTCTTAGTACCATTCACTCAAGGAGAAATGTGTACTTTTGAAACTTAACTCATTTATTAGATCAGGGAAATTAACATCTGATTAATATACAGTAGGTAAATCACAGGTTGCTAATCACGTGTATTAGAATCAATTCTACTTTAACTTTAAAGCTCTAGCAACTCTCTGTTCCATTCAGCGTTCTTACAGATCTCTAACTCACTCTTAGTTCACTCTTAAGTTTCACACTGTCTCTCACTACCAGAATCTCTCCTCATACTCCATACACCAGCCTTTATATCCAGCCCCCTCCCCCCTTGGCTCCACCTTCCATCCTCTCATTGGCTCCTACTCCACTGTTCAGCTGTGACAGACAGGTGAGGGCAGGGCTGTTCGCTACAATTATTTTTATAAATTATTCATGGGCCTAATTTATTACATACACTGCCAACATCCCCAAGAGGGTGTGTTATTCGAACCAAAGAGAAGTCTAAAAAGGCTTATTTCCACAACTTTCCCCCTCAACAAAACCCAGTCATACAGACATGTAACTATCTCTAATAGGAATCCATGCAATCTTTGATCACAAGGTGATCTGTGCTTCCTCTTGTCCTTTCCTCAGGCAGCTGCGTACAGCCTCGTGACCAAATATCGCACCCTCTGCTCTCCCCTACAGCACTGTATGCTTAGCTGTGGTGGTTTTAGGTATCTTATGGGGAGTTCAGTTCTCTACTGTGCCTCCTTGACAGGGCTGGACTTGATGATCCATAGGGCCCCTTACAGTGCTGCAGTTCTTAAGTATTCTGAGATTATTTTGCTTTTTCAAGCACCTTGCAAGCCATTAAGAGAAGCCCGGGCAATACTGTTTCTACCATATAACAGTGGTAATGATGACTAGTTTCACTAGCTGAGCTAAAGTCAAGTATGTATTTATCAGACATTAATGTAAACAACAACTGTGGAAATCACCCTCCCCAGACAAAGAAAAGAAATTCTTTGTCTGGTAAATCATCTAACCTTTCCAACCAGACCACCAGCAACATGGGGAGGTGATGGTGGCGGTAGATGATGACTATTTCCCTAGGTTTTTCCCCCAGCCAGTAAATCATTGGTCTTGCATGGCTTTTCAGGAGCTGTGCCTGAATAAAATATGACAGCTCTCTCTCTCTCTCTCTCTCTCTCTCTCTCTCTCTCTCTCTCTCTCTCTCTCTCTCTCTCTCTCTCATAGGGCTTCTATGTGTGGCTCTGTAATAAGTCCCATTACTCTCTTGCCATGCACACTGACTACAAATTGTGTAGGTTATCATGAGAAACCATAAAAAAAAATCCTTTCCCCAACTGATTATGAACCTCATGCATAGCAAATGATGGCACAATAACGCCCCCGATTTCCTGTAGCAGAGGTAAGAAAACAAATTTACACACTGACAGGCTAATGGATACTTTCCCAAAGAGCGGTTAGAAAGAAGTAGTAAATGGGGCTGCGCTCATGCAGGGCTGCAGACCCGGTCAAGGATCAAGACACCCAGCAACATATCGGATAACACATAATTGGCAGGTCACATCCAAATGAGTGCAGTCGTGCATCATGTGGATGGCTTTTGCCAGCGATAAAGACACTTGTAAACAATTCAGTCACTGAACATGGCAATAATATGTTGATCCGGCATGTAATGAGGTGTTCCTGGAATCAATAAACTAGTCATGAAGAGCAGGGAGCAAGGTCAGTGTCTGCCTGTTTGATGACCTTTCCTTGCCAGTAAGGACATCATATACTCTGAAGAGGCCTTTTTCTCATATTGCAGGAAAGCGCCCCAAGTGTCAGAACTTTTCATTCGCAGCAAGCAAATGAACAAGCAGGCTCTGCATGCTAATGAAGTCCAGGCTATTTCCCACCTTTTCATCTGCACATTATGCTCTTGACTTTGGAGAAGGTGGGAATTAGGTTGGACCCTGATGTCAGGCTGCCTGATGGCTCAGCTCCGGGAAAACTGGTAATTGAAGCTGATGACTGATGCGGAGGAGGCCTGAATTTGGAAATAAACAGTTTCAAGCACTGCATGTCATTTCTAGAGAGACTGCTGAGTGAATGGAAATGAGCTGTGTCCCTTGAATCTAATGCAGTTTCTCAGCAGGAAAATCGCCATCTTTTAGGCAACAATGCCCGTCATTAAGATTTAAATGTTTGGGCGATAATGTAAGGAATAGCTTCTGCTTTGACAAACAGCAGCACTTATGTAAATTCCCTTCACTTCCAAGATCTGCATTTAATCCACACCCAAGAAGAGAGCACTGTTAGGGAAGAAGAGAAAGAAACCTCTAAATACCCTTTCCTTGGAAGGAAAAGAAAACAGTCATATTATTATTAGCCCTGTCATCAACAGAGAATGTAGGCATTGTACCCAGAAAACAGCTAAAGCATAGTTTCTCAGAGAGCGAGAGCAAGATTGAGAGAGAAAGAGAGAGAGAATACATATTACATTACAAATTGTTAAGGCTTCTTTCAGAAATCTGTGTTCTACACCCTCCGCTCCACACACTGATTTCTGGGTAGGTGTGCCTATAGGGGGTGCAGATTGAGGACAGCGGAGCTGCTTAGATTTGCACAGGCCAAGGATCAGGCCATTGAACCCAAAGGCTATACCAGAACACTAATCTCTGAAGACTGTTTCTTGATCCACAAAACCTCGTGCTCTCTGACTAGGGAATGGATTATATTATCTGTCAGCTGTCTCCAAATACACACTGGAAATGTCATAAACTGTTTTTAAACCTTATCTGATCATGTGAAACTAAATCTAATGACTTGCTCCTTTATGCAGAAAAAGAGAGAGCATAATCCTAGCCCAATTTATATTAGAGATTTGGAAATTCTCCTTCCAAGGTAACTATTATTCATGTGTGGATTTTTTTCCTTCTTCTATAAGAACTTATTAGTATGAAAGCATTTATCTACTTGAATAATTGCCAATTCTCTCTCTCTCTCTCTCTCTCTCTCTCTCTCTCTCTGTGTGTGTGTGTGTGTGTGTGTTCTGGCAGCCTTGAGAGCAGTGTGAGGCTTCTCTTGACGGAGGAAATTGTCTGATGGGACCCTGTGAAAAGCCAGCTTCTGATAACACAGCTGACACACGAATCCAGGGTTGCATTGTGTGATTCTTGTTTTACAACACGGCAACACCATGGATTTCTATAGAATCCAACTAGCATGAAATTAGAGTGATTACATGGTAAATTAGGCCTATAGTTGCCTGGCCAAAAGGCATCATTTAACAAACTGCACTTCCAGCCTGTCTCGGGGAGGAACTGGTAAAAAATGGTTTGTGAATTCAGTGGGTGCTGGATCCGGTCCAAATAAATTCCTTCTAAATCAAGAAGGCTTCATAAAGCAAGAATTTATTTTAATTACTGGGGAAGTTAAGAGAGTTTTACTGCCATTTACACTATTGTCTTATACTTGTATATTTTGGTTATTTCTGAATTCTAACCATGTTGGCTGTGGTCCAGCACAGAGTCAGGGGCATTGTCCATTGAAAGGAGCAGACGTTAAGCATGCTTAATTTAATATGACATCCGTATTCAGTCTCCTCAGCTCAGAACCCAGTGTGTGGCATAATGCAGTGGTGATATGTAGGTAGATTTCATTTTTGTATGAAAAGAATAAGGAAAAATCTGTTGTTCAGGAAACTTCACTGCACACATAAGAGGGTGCTTGATCAAAGCAACCTATTACATATGGTATGGATCCAGTCTAAATTAGCTGACTCTTAGTCCCAATATAATCAATAGGACTTAAGTCATAGCCACCATGCAGCAATAAACCCTACATTCAGATTATGTAGACTGGATCTAAACAAGTACAGTATCTTTATTACCTAGCCAATAATTTTTTTCCCATTTACAAACTTTTGCAAATTCGACTCCACTGTAAATAATATTACAGTATTCCTGTTTAATATTTAACCTGTTTTCTTAGCTGCATGTTGGTTGTCATACTACGAACTCCTGGTTCTGTCATCAGCTAACAAGTATACTCAGAAGAACTACCTGACACTTTCTGCTGCAAACCTGCAACCTTCTGATGGTGAACCACTTAAATATATTAACTGCCATTTTGAATACTGCATGAGAATTGATGGAACTTACTTCTGGGTAATATGGTAAGGGTCAAAGTGTATGAAACCAGAATCCAACTAACCAAATAGATTGATAGAATACTTGTTTAGAGCAGTTCATTCCTATGGCTTTCTATTATCTTAAATCCAGTTTAATAGGTTAGTCAATCATACTCCTACATTTTAGTCTGCACTATTTATTTGGAGGTAAACAAACAAATGCCTTTGTGAAGGCAGTCTTGTTCAGTTTTTGTTAAGTCATTGTCCTCATGTCTCTCTTTCCAAATTACATGTACTTTTTGGATTCTGGTTGAAGTTGAGCAGTCTCGTTACCTCTTCACCTCAAGTATTCCAATTGTTTACAGAGTGAAAAGTCAGTGAAGGCCGCTATGTGTAGCACTTTACAAGTGCCATGCAAACTTGATTTTTCTTGTAGCAATATAGTAATCAAATGAATTTTCAAAAAAAATAAATGGACAAGAAGTGAAGAAATCCCATTAACATGGATCTAAGATGCTCAGTCGATCACTATCACAAGCTTACAAACTAGATCTTTTAATTTGTACTTTGGACTCTAGTTTCTAAAAACAACTCTTGTTAACTCTTGAAACATTCACCTTAATTTTGATGGAAGAAAAAAGAAATATTGATCTCTACAGCAATTCTTCACCCCAAACTTTCTCTGACATTCAAGCAAGTTTAGAGTACATAGCCTTTTCTTGACCATCAATCCAAATTTTCACAAAGTATACGTAGATTCTACTTCCGCTAAAACAGCACCATCCCTTGTTGCATGGAAACTAAATTTATCTAATGTCTGAGGATGTTTACGGCCTGACAAAATATGATGCAAAAAAGTAAAACAACCATTGATCCATTCATGATGACTGAAGAAGAAGGCAGGTACAGTCACTTGGGGAGTCAATTGATCAGGTCTGCAAACTTGATCTTTTAAAATCAATGCATCAGTTTGCATTGATTTCTGTAGGGAGAGGCTTGCAACATTTATTTTAAGTATATCCTGACAACGAATGAATAAGGCTTGAATTTGAAATGCTGGAGGAATGACTCATAATTAGATCTTTAATTTTAATGATTTCAGAAGGTAGTTTTCTCACTATATGTGCCTAAAGTGTTTGTTTCTAAATCCAATAACCTCTTTGTGAGACATAATATAAATGATATTATAGGGAAGATGCCAGATTCCAACCTTTGCGTTTTGAGAACGTTTGAACATATAGATGTGCCATAACATTTCTTCAATGCATAAGGATTACTTGTATTAAAATGGATTTTCTGTCTTGAAATTTTCTTACCTATGACTCCCACATTTTATGCTTTCAGATAATTCAGGCAACTGGTTCTCTGCTTCTTTTGGTGTTTTTGTTCTGAGTGTAAAGCAGTAGCAAAAGAAATATTCTGTAGATGGCAGGGTACATTTTTCTCCTAGTCCTTCAGAGCAAGCCTATTGTCTTGAGGAGGTTGGCTTTATGTCACTTCTCATATTTCTGGCTGAAGGGATAGATGGTAGTACTGAGAAGGGTAATCTTACTGAAAGGCAACATCTCATCTTGTCTTAATATTGTAAAGCACGGCGACTGTTAAGCTGCAATCTGAAGCACAAATGCACAATAGAGTAACACTGAACTCAGTGGAGCTTACTTCTGAGTACAAGTGCTTACAATCATGAGGTCCAGTTGCTATACTTATTCATTGAGAAGTATAATACATCATCCAGTGCAGAACCCATTGAATGCTCTGTCATTTATATTCCTTAATTTCATTTTATTTTTTTTCAAAAATGTTAGGTAATTTGGCTTTATGTGATTCTTTCCCCCCTTCCCCCTTCTCTTTTCTTGCCACATGCATATTGTAAGTGGAGGCCAAATACATTTGATATGTGCATCAGAAAAAAGAAGTCCATAAATCAGTGGGTCTTTGAGGTTTGTAATGAATAACATGTATATCAGGAATAAATGTGTATGAAACCAAGGAGAGACTTTTTGCTTTTTTCCATCAGATACACAAAAGCCTCTTCACGGCTCCAAACTTCATTAATAATGTCCTTCTCTATGCTAATACAATCAGAAAATTATGCAGACTGTTTATATTTCTTTACAGGCAGAACAGGCTGATGACACGAATCAGCCATTAGCGATGCACATGGAGGAGTCGCCACTAATTGTGCAGAATGTAATTAGTGATTATGTAATATCTAAGCTCTTGCAACTGTCATTAATGTCCACTATTCACCAGAGATAGTTCTTACTGAATTAGAGAATGATTACTGCATGTGAAATCTACTTAATCATAAATATGCTAATTAACACTGGATGCACTTTAGCCAGTGGTTAAAAGCACTAGTCACCTCAAGGAAAAAAAATTGCAGCAATGAATTTTCTTTTTAAAGGTAAATGTAGTTAATTAAATGGTTTAGTAAACACTAAGGCAGAACTATTGACTACCGCAACCTGAGTAAGCCTCTTTTGTAATCGATATTGTTAGGCGTGTTTTCTCCATTTAGTATGGGTTAGAAAAAGGCAGTTTCTGAGCTTCTGGCGCTAAGAGCAAACTTCTTCTAAGCTCCTCATCAGATGAGCTCCACATGAGACACCCTCCTGTTTTTGATGCCAGTTGTTCGTACTGCATCCTTGGGTAATAAAACACAAAATAAATGAATGCACAGAATCTCTCTCTCACACACAATCCTGCACAATTTTTCTGGCTGTGTTTATTTTAATATTAATTTATATGGAGCCAGTTATATTTTAAAGGCTATGTACCAAAGGCATGAAACAAATGCAACAACTATCCAGTGTTTGAAATCTTTTCCCAGGGCCTCTGTTATTTAATGCATTCTGGTTTCCTATATAAAAAAAGATATGGCTGTCATGAACTCCTAGGATAATATCAGTTTGTGATTTATGACAACTCTTCCTGCTTATATATTTTGTATAAATAATAAACACTCCTGCGTGTATCACATGGCACTCATTCATAATCAAAAGATGCACAGGCTATAAAAAGTGTTTTCCTAGTAACATATTTAAAAATCATCATACACAATCGAGTAACTCATACAGCAGTCACAAAATAAGTCACAGCAACAAAGATACCAGAAAGAAAATTAACAGCGTAATGCAATGCCTTCCATTCATTTATCTGCAGGCAAAAACAGCAAACAAAGAACACAATCCACAGAGAAGTTATCCTACAGAAGCTCTAATGAAATTGATACGAGATGGACAAGATAAATTCCTGGCTGACTGTGTCTAAAATAATTCAACAGAACTATAGCCCCACCTATTTTTTTGAATAAATTAGGAGGGATGTAAGCAAAATTAGTAATTCATTTGGCAGATTTAAACTTCGTAGCTGAGGATGAGATTCCAAATGTTCTTGGAATGTCCAAGACATCTTGGAAGTTATAAATATTCTACAAAATTAAATAAATAAAGGAGAAGCTGATCGTGCCAGCCTGTGTTCTCATCACCTCTGCCTTCTTCCGCCCATCAAGGACATTCAGCATGACGGCCTAGCAACTACCAGGCTCACGCACTTACATATAGCATTACAAACGTTACAGAGTTCCATATCGGGTAAACAAGACTGGAGATTCTTTCCTTTTCATCAGACTCCTTGACAATGTGATGTTATCTTTCACCACAAACTTGTTTTTGCCACAGATGTAGGCCATTATTTTGCTAATCTGAAGAGATGAATGTTCTCCTGCCAATTACTGTCCATACTGAGAGATGACCAAGTGGAATGGAAGCTGATGTCATATCCTTACCAGTGGGCACCATAAGAAAGTGATGGGGGTAGTAATGCTGGCCTGAGTCTGAACTGCTCAACAGTGGCAAGCCTGCCCGGTATGGTATCAAGCTGCTTTGCCACAGCCACGGTTTTGTAGCAGTACATTCATGATCAGGAAGGATACAGAGATCCTTCTGTCATTCTGGTAAAGAGTGGAAAAGTTTCTATTTTCAGCTTGCAGTTCCCAGAGTCCAGCATTTTTTGTGGTCTGGAAAAGGAACGTTTCCAGCAACCAGAGCATGGAACCTAACTATACACTAAGAGAGCCAGGCTCTGGATTCTTTTTCTGCATTCTTCCTGGCAGCTCTATCCTGCTGTATCTCACCAGATGTCTCCTCCTCTGACATTGGATAATGAAAGGTTGTGTGGGATATTCCTTTGTTTGCTAATTTTGCAATCCTAGGAAAGAGAGAAGACACTGGATTCTCCAGCGCCAGGCCTCAGCAACCTCCTCACTGCAGTGGTAAAAGCTAGCAATGGGCTGTTAGTAGAGGATATGCATGGGAAGTGGGTTGATTTCAAGGGGTCTGCTGTGATGCAGAAATGAAGAAATGGAAGTACAGTGGTGCCTTGCTTAACAATTTTAATTGGTTCCCCAAAACAATCGTTATGTGAAAACATCGTTAAGCGAAACACCATTTCCCATAGAGATGCATTGAAAACCGGATAATCCGTTCCAATTGGAATGGATTACCATCCTTAAGCAAAAATCGCCATAGGAAAAAACATTAAGTGAAACGCGGTTCCTCCATTGAAATGCATTGAAGCCTATTTCAGTGGGGGGGGGGGAATTCACAAAAAATTCAAAAAGACTCAGAACAAAGCCAGATTAAGTTAACGAAGGTTTTATTAGGTGCACTAACGATTCCAAGCATTTTAAACATTTTTTAAACATTTTAGAATATTTTACAAATAGCGAAAACGGGGCTGTTAAAAAAAACGTTCAGCGAAACAAGGGGACCTAAAACCAAAAACGTTAAGCGAAGCATGGTCCCGAAATCGTTAAGCGAAAATCGCCCATAGGGAAAATCGTTAAACGAAGCACAAGATCGCTCTGAAAAAATCGTTAAGCGAATTTTTCGTTATACGAAGCAATTGTTAAGCGAGGCACCACTGTACTGTATGTGGAAGGGGAAGGGTTCTGGTCAAGTCTTCTTCTCATGCCTTTGACTTGCATGCATTTGAGATGCTTTCCCTAAGACCTGCTTGACATCTTCACCTGTGTTGTTCTATCCACAAAAACTGGGACTGGGACTGAACTAATGACTCAGAACTCTTGAGTCCTGTGCACAGATCTTGAAAGGGTGGGAGTGTACCTCTTAAGTTAAGCCGTTTTGGGTCTTTTTAAGGAGAAAGGCAGGATAAAAATATTTTAAACAAACAAACAAAGAAACATTATTTTGGCCATTATCCCACTGAAATGTCTGTGCATGTAATGGTAATTGTGCAAGCAGCTTATACCAGTTTGCAGGGTGCCTGTGGGAGACACACAATTGTTATGCACTAGACACATTACCAAATTCTGCAAACTGTTTGCATGGTTATGCTACACACCACTTGCATAGACATTTCAATAGGAAATTGCCCATAGGTCGTTACATTTATATCCCACATTTCTTTGAATAGACTCAAGGCAATGTAAATGGCTGTGTTCCTTCCTACTTCATCCTCCCAATAACCTCCAAGATAGGTCTGACTGAGAGAGAGAGGCCACTCACAAGTTTTGAGTTTCAGTAGGGACTTTAATATGGATCTCCCAAAAACCAGTCTAGCCACTGTATCACACTGTCATTGAATAGGACTTGAAGAGACAAGCAAGGCCTCAGCTTGTTCATCTTCTCTCATGCCCCTTCTCCAGTAGCTGTGTGGTATGTATGGTTTGGATTCCCGTTTTGCTATCGCTCCATCTTTGCACCAAAAACTACTGATGATTTTTATGCCACTAGTTTACATATTCCTTTCTGAGCATTTGGACCAATCCACATACATTGTTTCAGTAATCATCACAACATCTCATATATATAGGTAGACCAATATTCCTGCAGTGACAGATGGATGACTGAGATTTAGTGGTTCACCTGAGGTCACCTTGTGCCTTCCTGACTTAGGTGAGATTTGACCCAAGGATTCCCAGATGACATTCTAAGCTCCTACATTCACATCCTTTCCATTGGGCTATTACACAAAACTGTCTGCCAACATTAACCCATGGTATCTGATCCTACATCATGGAGTAATTCATGTTGATTTCAGCAAGCAGAAACATTTAAGGATTGGGTTGTGAACATATTTGTCCTATTTTGACCATCTTATCAACATTATTCTTATGCCTCTACAAACTTGACCAAGTCAACTCAAGGAACTGCATGACATCAATGAGAACTAGTTTGGACTATGTTAAGATATATGTATATCACAGAAGCTGCGAATACATTCTGTACTCACAGAAAATTCATTTTAATGAATTTTTAATTCATTGTAAGTCAGCTCAATATGTATGAGTGACAACTATATAATCCATGGATTTAGCCGTCCCTATTTATTAATTTTAAAAAGAAGCTATTTCACTTGAAGGAAATGTAAATGAACTGATGTCTTATTAGGTTGATAAATAAAGACCCGATCCTAAAGATGATTTGGAGGATTACTTTCAATCAACAGTGTAAATAAAATGAGACCTGACCTTGCAAATGCATACTCACTTGAAAAGGGTCTCCAGGATCAATTTCATGTACTTTAAATGGTCCCCATGCAAACTGCTATTCTGCTAGGTGGGAGGACATTTTAAATCCAGAAATCCAAATGAAGCACATTTATCCAGGGATCACGAAGTGCTTCACTTTGTATCGGTCTAATGTTCTCAACACACCACTAAAGTGCCCCGGCTTCTTTCTTTTTGAGACTCCATTCCTATCTTATGCTGGCTTGTGGCCACACTTCGGGGCCATTTTTCAAATGCAGTAGCATTACTTATTGGGACCCTGAACACACCTCCTGTAGGCGGTGTTCCTTCTATTTTCCACAAACCTAGATAGAGGTAATGCCTACCTGCAGGTAGGAGGGATCAGACCTACTTTTGACAAATTCTCCTTGGCTCCATCCATTGCTGTGTCCCATTGCAACGACCTTACAGGCAAATGGGAGAGCAAGGCACAAAATAATTCTCTCCACCTTTACCTCCTCAGTGAATGGTGAATTACCACTGCCATTGTAATGAGTAGATGAAATGAAATACTCATCTGCGCTGCAAATGGCTGGTGGAGATTTAGGTTAAGGTGGAAGAGAGGCAAGCAGATGCACAAGCACTTATTTTAAATGGTCCTCTGGACTGGAGGATTCAATTGAGAGTCAAAACAGCCAGTTTCCTCAGCTAGAGCTTGGAACAGTTACATTTATGGACCACAATTCCCATGATCCCCAAGCTAGCTGACAAGGCAGCTTGTTGTTTCACTAGAACTCCATTTTTGGCTGGAGGATTCTGGGAGCAGTTGTTAAAAACAGAGTAACATTTGAAAGTTTTGTTCACCGGTTACACTAATTAAGTTCCACTGGACATCTTTGGGTTCCAGCATGTAATTTATACCAGGAGAAACACAAACTCTGGTGACCTCTCGTATATATCTTCATTCAAATTTAGTACCATCTGGGTAAACATCTCCTATTTCACCTTGCTCTAATCCACCCATGAATTAAACACAAAGCCATGCTGGCTTAAACCAAAAATGGGATCTCCTCTTTGGCCTTTTGCTCTGGTTTGATTTTGCCAGTTTAAAAAAAGTTATCAGATTCATTTTTATTTTGCTTTGAACCCGAAAACAATTCTTCATTTACTTTAGGAAAAATATAAAGCAACCTCTCTGTTTAAAACATGATTACAGAATAAATGCGTGGAGGTGGGGGAGAGAATGCTGGAATTAATCATGTGCGGGGAAAACCCGTTGGAAAAGAAATTGCTCCCTGTGGCTGGACAGAGAGTCTGCACTGATCTGTAAAAGCTTTTCTATTGTCTCAGCATGCCCCCAGCTGGCAGATGGGCTGAAGGAATCTGGAGAAAACCAGCATTTAGTAGTGCTGTTCTAGATTCTACATCTAAAATCTACAATATGCACACAAAGAAAAATTACCTCTCTAGGAAAGCCTTGTGGAAGACTGTTGGTTATTCATAATAATTCCTGATTAGGATCTGTGCTTAAGAAATATTAACTACTTTTTACATAGTGCTGAAAGAGTGCTTTCAACAGCTTCTTGTGTACCAAGGGGCCTTACACGTTAGGCCTAAGCATATATCTTGGGGAAAAGTCATTGTCAAGAAATGCTTCTTGCTTACCTAAAGATTGCCATAATAGAACGAAGGCACAGCATGAAGTGGGGATGGGGGAGGAGGATAGATTATGGCACAACCCGAGAGCTGTGCAGCCATCAAGGATTAAAAAAAAATAAACATACAGAAACCAAAATTAGTCGATTGTGCCCTGGCTTTGATCAATAAACGCTGACTTAATGTGACATGAAACAAGGATCTCATATTCCGGAATATAGAAGGTTCAAAGACATCCTTGTGAAATCTAGTGCAATGAACATTCAGGCTAGAAGAAGAAGGCGGCCCATCCAGGATGATGCCAAAACTGCAGCAGTCAACTCGAAAGATGCACACTTTTCTCAGCAGGAGTAGTGTCTTGCTCTGCCGCTCTCTGAAGCAGGGGTTTAGAGGGGCTGTAGGTTACTGGCATCTACCCCCCAAAGCAGGGAATCATTAAGGGACATTAGTCCTCTTAAATCTCAAATATTAAGACTAAAGAAATAACGCATGAACATCTGCTAATGTCAAAACATTATTTCTGGGCCAGAAGTGGGATTAAAGAAATTTAAATTACATGTTAGATTTTTAGGAAAACAATTCATTAATACATTGATTAAATTTATCAAATTTTGCATATCGATAAAATATAGCTTGCAAAAACCCTGAAGGGGTAATCTTTAATTTTTATTAACTGGAAAAAGAGGCATGAAAAGTATTTTAAGCAAACTGTACCGAAGTTGAGAGAATGCAAGCGGCCATCAATTTAACTACTATCTGAAGAATCACTTATTATTTGTCTGCCAACACTGAGGTCTTTTAGGCTTGCTTCTTTCTAATCAATCTCATTGGGAGACACACTTACCCACCAGTTCCAGTATTAACACAGACTGAAACCCTATTCAGGCATCCATCAACATATTTAGAGGGGAGTACCAAGCTCCGCTCCCTCCATTGTCATTTTCTACATACTTTCCCTGAAGAAGCTGAACGGTAAAACTTCCTGCTCATCTGGAGACTCTTCACAAGAGCAATAACTCTGGAAGAGTAGAGTTCTTCTCATATTTATGCAGAGTCTCCACATGAACTGGAGCTCTTTCCTCTTCAGAGTCATTGAAGAATGCATGCAGAAAGCAATAACAAAGAGGGCAAAGCTAGGCCCTCCTAGCTCCCTTAAGCAGTCCGTTAAGTTAAGAACACTGGATTCTGTAATACCCAAATAAAGCCTAACTTGCCCCCTCCCCACAACCGCCTCTTTAAGAAGCAGTGCTAGCAAGCCCTTTGAGAGGAATAGAAAGGAATGTTTTCAGTTTGGCCATAGGGGCTAGATAGAGCAACCAAGAAAATCTTGGACCTATTCAGCTGGGAATTGCCTTTAAAGCCAAAAAAAGCCAAATGTTGCTCTGTGTTCCAGGAGGCTTTGATAAATGATGGCCCAAATCCTTTTGTGTATTTCCACAACGATAGCAACAGCAGCATAACTTTCAATGGAGAACTGGTACAAGTTGATAAGTTAGCGAAGGCATTTCTCATCACATACCAAGTCATGCAATTGGTATGTGGGTAGCAAATGCCTATACTGAGCACTTAATTTGTAGCAGTTCCTTACTGAAAGTGACATTGCTGGTGTCACATCGGCAGACATAACTAGTAAAATTCTAGCCAACGTTAGCGGAAGGCATCTCTGGTGTTATTTTTTTTGGTATGTTTTCATCTTTCTAGAAGAGATTTAATGGTAAGCAATATCGAAGAACAAGAGAAAAATATCATGGCACCATATAGATCTAGAGGTTTCTTTCACTGTGACTTTTCATAGAATACAGTCCATCTCAAGTGAAGATGTCAGCAGAGGCATTGGCTGTTGGGTGCTGAGATACATGACTCAGTGCACAATAGCAAATGCCTCTGGTGACTTTTTAACTTGCAGCTATGTACTGCCAGAATTTATGCCAGTTACTTTATTCCAGCATAAAGATGCATAAAGACTTTGATCATAAAGTGGAAACATTGCGTCCAAACCAGGTCCAGCACACTAAAGCATAGGGTGAGGTAGACAGTCAGGTTTCCCACTTAGAGATGGGCACAAATTGCTGGTTGGGTGCAGCTTGTTTCCCAAAGGAACATCTGATCCACAGTTTGGTACCCGCCAGTGGGTACCCAGAGTCAGCAGTACCCAGAGGAGGTGGAGAGGGGAGCTGCCACAGAATGGGCGCCTGCTGTAGGGGGTGGGGCACCAAACAATGGATCAGCTGTTTGGCCGGGAAACCAACCACACCAAACTACTGAACCATCTCTACCTGTATTCCTACTGCATCCAAACTCTGGCACCTGAGATTATATAAAGTGGGACTGATAACATAGTGAACCAGCACACAAATGCAACCACATACTGAAGCACCCCCCCATGCACATAAAAGACTCATCCACATGACAATACCCTGTGTATAAAACCAACTGTCTACTTTTCGTGAACATGCATGTATGGATACACATTCGCAAGAAGCAAAGTGTGCATCACCCTACACCTTCCATAGGTTTCAACCTGGCCAGTATGGGGAAGTTTGAAGGTGTATGGTTCAGTTCTTCTATGGCCTTGTAGTGCCACAGACTCCAGCTACTACCATACTGAGGAAGGGAGCACTGTATGTCAGACATTCAATTTCCCTTTTAATCACTGATCACAAGAAAAGCAAAATGTTACTCTGATACTAATCTCATAATGTGCTATTGTTCTTTGGGAATGAATTACATTGTCATTGTGTGAAGATTGTTGAATTGACACAGGTATTCTGTGTTTTTTAAAAAAAAGGGGGGGGGGAGAAAAAGGTTAACATGATTTTGATCACACAGATCAGTGTTGCCAGTTTTACAAACTAAGATGCACATCGGCTGCTGAGCGGAGAGCTGAATATGTAGTCCATCAGAGGCTTATGCCAAGCTTGAGATTCCTCCAGGTTGGTGGTGCCCTAAGCATTCGTTTGGGTTGCATGTCCCCACAGCTGGCCTTGACAAAGAAGGAACCCTGCCTGAGAAAGCCCTGAAGGTAGCAGGGTGGGACTAGTCAGCCCACAGCATCTGCAAAGTTCTCAATGAGGCATGTCTGAGGGACATTCTTTTCTTTAGGGCCTATCTTTCACATCCATATACTGTATAGTAATAGAGAATGCTGTGGTGTACTGTAGATGGTCTTCACTTTGGTCAGCAGAAATATATCCTCGCCTTTGAGGATCTCACTTCGTTCCCTGCGACATGCCTTCTGAATCTCAGCCTTCTTCTAATCTCTCCACTTCTGTTTCATTTGGACTGATGATTGAACCAAAGCACAGAAAATCTTTACCAGTTTTGATTTTTGTTGTTGTTGCTGTCAACAGGAATTATGTAATTCTTTTGCAGACATTATTTTTGCCTTCTTGATATCCAACTGCAGTCCTGCTTTTACACTTTGTTCTTTCACTTTCATCAGGAATCCTGTGTGTAGATCTCTAATGGCTTTCAATTCTTTTGTTTCATCTCCTCTGCAACACACAGGCTCTATTACTATTTAAATAAAATAGCTTTCTCCAACACGGTGCTGTCCAGATGTTTCAGATTGCAACTTCCGCCTTTTCCAGCCAGTATGTGCAACAGCCATGTTATTTGGGGATGATAGGGGTTGTAGTCTAAAACACATCTGAAGCACACTAAGCCATGAAAGGCTAGATGCATAGTCACTGTTCCAGAGGAAGCAACTCATGCAGCCTGAAACCAGGACAAGGTAAATGTTGATTAGTGACTCCTTTGCTTTCCATAAATATTGCCACTGAGGGTAGTTTCATTAATCACTCCCCATGATCATTCCTTTTGTTTTGTTCCCTTTCTGTGTTTCCATTTCCTTTTTCCATTTCAAGCTGTGAAAATCCATCTCAGCATTTTTAAATACTTGCCTGTAATCCTGCCACTACTTTAGATCCTTTGGGAAAAGGGTGTGCTACACATCTACACAGACATAGAGCCACCAAACAACTTGTATGCACCTTATTTATGGGTAATGTCACTAGCCAGTGGGACTACTTCAGAGTTCAGTAAGCAACCATCGTCAGAGAGCATAAGCCTATAATGCCATCGAAGCATGGCTGAGATGAAATTGTGAGGAGCAAGGTCAAAGTTCAAGTGCTACCAGCACCTGAGAAGTGTGTCTATGACACAGTGATCACACACCCTGAAGTGTGTCACTGTGCATATAAAATGCTTTTTAGGCATAATAATTATGGGTGATGCTTTCATTAATGAGCTGAAACCAATGCAGGACCAGGCTCACAATTACACAGTTTGGGATCTTCCTTTAGTGAGTCTGATTGCAACATCAATCAAAGCAATTATAAAATGTGAGGAGGAGTTTCTGCACACGCTGGCGTACCAAATGCTCCTTTGAGGAGCGCTCAGGCACTGCAACCGCAAGGCATTTTCTTGTTCTGACCAACACAGGGCCAAGAGAAATGGACACACACTTATTGTTTTGTGACAGATCCAAATATGGATATGCCTCCTGTGCACCCTCACTTCTGTGCAGCACGGTGTCTGGCATTTTTCAGAGACAAGGGGACTGGAGAACAACTGGAGAAGTAGGAGTACACACTGAGAAACACTGTGACACACCAGGGGTGTGGGAAGGGTCATGCCACAATGCACTTTACTGCCTTTCCTTCTCTCGTTCCCCCCTTTTCACTGTTGTTATTCTATTCTCTTTCTCTTTCCCCTCCTCATGTCCTTTTCCTTGTTGAAATTCAGATTGCAAGATCCTCAAGGAGGGGATGTCCCTGTTTTTCCAGTGTTACTCTGTCACAGTCAAGAAAGAGGGAGGAAGGGAGGGCCACGGGGAATATGACTTGATAATAAATTATGAGGTTAGCAAGGCATCAAGCATTTCCCGAAATGCTTGCTTTAGAACAAAGCTATTCACCTTTTCAGAAATGGAATCCTACTGGAAAGCCCCATACCTTCTGTATTTCTCCCACACACACACACAACACAGTGCCAGTATTAAGACTGCACCATATGGAAGACGACAGTAGGCTGTTGGCCATCTTAACCAAGATAACCAGGAAGTTACTTAACACCAATATCTACTGGTTACAGTGAAAACAAGCTAAAAGCCAAAAAAGATGCACTGTTCAATAACTAAAACTATCAACTCAGAATTTCATTCCAATGTGTTAAAAGAAGGAACAACTCCAGTGTACCATGAATGAATGAAAATATTGTACCCTGGATCAAAAGGATCTAAGGTGACTTACAAAATATGTATTTTTAAAAAGTATAAAAACTGGAAGGGGGAAGCCAACAGCCCCTGTCTTAGGCAGCTTCACCATTTTAATTTTATATAATGTGTCAGATCATTAAGAACATGTTGGTGGAATAACTCCAATATAAAACTAATTATATTCCCTAATTATATTCTCCCTCCCTGCCTCTCTCTGTGTATGGTGTGTGTTTGTGTTTGGGCTCTTTCTGGGCAGAGATTGACTAATTCAATTAGTGAAGCAACTAATTTAGGGAAGGCCATATCCCAACCAGCAGATAATGCCATGCTGGACTGGGCCCATTCACCATTAGAGCTCAGGAAAGTTTTTTTTAAAAAAGATTATGACTCCTAGAATCCATGTTAGCTAAGGAATTCTGGGAGTTCTAGTCCAGAAAAAAATAGCTTTTTCAAACTCTGCTTAGAATACTTATTCCTATTAATTCTCAATCTCTGTAGAGCAAATGTATAGAGATAGATATATATACAGTATATAACATGTACACACATGAACACACAGAGAGACATACAGCCTTAAGATAATGACAATTTACTAATGGTGTATGCTAATAGCTTACTATGGAAATGGATGAATTAATAAATTAGTCATATAATAAAGGTCTTAATTGCTTGCCAAAGCATTTAGGGGACATTACGTAGATTTCTAACTGCTGCTAGAGAAATAAACTGTCATATCATTAGATAACAAGGAAAGAAATAGGTTATTTCCTTTTTGAAAGATTCCCATTGCCTGATGCATTTACTCAGTAGATTATTTTCTGTCATCTCAGTTAATTGAATTTTATCCATTGCTCTCAGAATTCTTCCCTTTCATAGAAGGTTAAAAAGTTCAGAGGAGTCACATTTTTGAACCACGTCACTTTATCGCATAAACGAACTTAAGCTGCACAAAGTGTGCTGGGGGTAGTGATGGAAAAGAGTAACAAAAACTATAAAATAATTGCTTTTTAGTGTCTGGGTGAATCAATGTTCAAATAATTGTTTGTAAACCATCACTCTGCAACATGGCACCCCACTGAGGTACTGTAATGAGTACATAAAAGACTTCCACAGATATGGCTCCATCAATAACTTTTCCTTGGAAAGTTCTGGAAAGCTTCCTGATGTTCTACCCCTTTCATTTTCATTTGTTGGAAAAACAAATTTAAAGCCCAATATTATTTCAAATTTTTACTATGAATGCAGCATGAGCCCTCCATGAAATACTACACAGTGAAATTTCTTTCAGATTACCAACATTCCATTCTTTCAGATTTTTTAAAAGAAAACAGCAAACATTAGTTGTGAAACTCTAGGATAATTATAAACAAGTGATGTTCACTCTGAAGTTTAACCTGATGACTTGTGTATCAAGAAGCCAGAAGAAATTTGTGGACCATTTAACTTTACAGGTCCACTTTATCCCTGAAATTCTCCTATTTTTAAAGCAACCCTTTTGATAAGAGGGTTTCATTCTCAGAGCCAGTCCCCCAAAGATGTACGAATCGTATTTTTTTGTGATGCCAAGGCACAGGTGACACTGACATGGAAATAACATTGTGTCAGTTAGTCAATACAAAGCTGGAGAAGACTGACAGATTATCTCTCTGAATCAGTTCATAGTGCAGACTGAACTGAAGGTCGACATCTAGCGATTCTTCTCTGGCAAGCAAATGTCTAGAAACTATGGATTTTCTGCTATGTAAGCTGCACTGTCCTTCATTGTTGGACAACATAGGACCAATTTCAAAACCGTCAATGTGTATTACAGAAAACCTCCCATGAACAAAACCCTACATATGTTTGTTGACATCCTTTAGCTTATGCCTCCTGAGCTATCACTGCCTGACAACCATTCTTTACTTCAGGCAGCAAACTCCAGGTTCACTCATAATAATTGCTCGCTTGCACTTCTCTTCCACCATCTTCTCTTCCACATCAGGGATCAAAAGGGGTGCTGTGACCAATCTAGAAGATAGTTCAGCACCCCTCCCACTAGCTTGTACAATTGTAGGGTGTTTTAGAAGGTTTCCCGAGCTGCATTGTATAGTCTTGGCTATGGAGTACTGACTCCATTTGCAAGGTCCAGGAACCCCACCCCCCCAATCTGATCATTTCCTAAGAAACTGGCAGAAGCCCTATTTTGGACTGAGAGGGGAAGAGTTCAGCAAAACACAAAGTCCCACCCTCATGCACAAGAAAGACTGAACTTCAACAAGGGCAAATGATAAATATATGCTTCATTAAACAACTCTTATTTATATCTCACAGTAATATTGCTAACCCAGGCTAATCAGTGCATAATGCACAAGTTCACTCCTCTGCTTATAATAGTCACAATATATAAAATTAGAGAGCTAGCTAGTCACAGATGTGGCACCTGAGGGTATTCCCATTTGTGCTAAAATACAGGAGGAGATAGCCTCTCTCTATCTAAATCATGTCCCCACCCACCCACCCATTTCACTTCGGGCCTTCTTGGCGGTGGCTCCTCGCCTTTGGAACAACCTTCCTCTGGAGATTCACGAGGCCCCTATGCTGGGTACTTTCAAATGCCAGCTGAAAACATGGATGCACATCCAGGCCTAGCCGCCTGTCAACTACTGATTTCTTTTGCTTTGCTATTTATTATTGATTTATTCCTGCACTATTTGTTATTGTTGTATGCTAATGTTTTTATGGTTTTTAATTGTTTTGATATTCTGTAAGCCGCCCAGAGTGGTAGAATAAACCAGATGGGCGGGATATAAATCGAACAAATAAATAAATAAAATAAATAAAATTAGCCAAGCTTTTCTTTCCTTTATTAACAGAACAAATGGGAATCAAAAGCTTAAGCTTAAGATACCCATGCATGTGAAATTCTTGCTCTGCATGCACTCTATCCTATGCCCACACACTTGAAATTCTCTTGCAGAACAGAGAGCTGGGAACAAATTGATATATTAAAGCAGAGAAATGAAAGTTGTGCCCTCCCCCAGATGTGCTTGGATTCCATGTACAGCTTCAACCAGTGATGTGGGATGATGGGAGTTACAACCTAGCAGTATCTGAAGGGCCATATATTATTTACCCTTGTGTTAAAGGGATGAAGAATGGAACAATTGTTATTTCACCTAGATACGGACTGAATTCTGATTATCTCCAGCCTAATGGCCCATACTGTCCATTATCTGCACAACCAATGGACTTTGACACAAGCTTATTGATCCATGAGGCAAACAAACACATCTCACCTACTGTGTAAACATAGATCTGCAGTGTGATAAACAGAGACCAGTTGGCCTGGAAGTTGTTTCTCTTCAGTATTGCTTAAAAGTCTGACGCCAGACAACTAGAGAAGGTATTTTGCACATGCTGGGAATGGTGCAGATATCAGTCCTCCATGTTCTTCATTTGGCTGCATAAGATTCCAGCAACTTTACTAGACTTAAATAAGACCCTTCTAATAATACTTACAGTATATTCGCGAAGGCTTTCACGGCCGGGATCTAATGGTTGTTCTGGGTTTTTCAGGCTCTTTGGCCATGTTCTGAAGGTTGTTCTTCCTGACGTTTCGCCAGTCTCTGTAGCCGGCATCTTCAGAGGACAGCAACCTGTACTCTGATGTAGTTGGCTTGGGAGTGCAGTATTTATGGCTGTGAGATAGGCTTTTGTCTTTTCCTGTAGATGGGTGATTAGTGTGTATTGTTGTGGGTGTATTGTGCTAAGGAGAAGAGATTATCTGTTCCTGTGGTTGATGGGTGTCATTACACACAAAAGACAAGCTAATGACACCCATCAACCACAGTTTAGGAGAAATCCACTAGAATCTACAGGTGGTTGTACATGTTAATATTGCTCAGAATGCCTCTAAAATGCCCTTTAAAAGTAACTCCAAAAATAAAAAATGCTGCCCTCATGAATACCAACAGAGATCCTTGCAGAGTTCTTGCACATATTATGCACTTCAGCTCCCTGCTCCAAAGACAGAGGACATATTTCTGAGGGCAGGTGCCCTGAACTCTAAAGAGAAAGTGTGGGGTATAAATTCAATTCTGAATCACTGTCATTGTCAAGATTTCTGCACTATTTTACCACACAGAATGTTGAGAATTTCTCCTTATACTTCAGCTACCCACACCTTTACAGGAACTAACAGATGGGAAAGTGGAACTGAGTCCCTGTGGTATACAACAGGATTCTAGCAAAAAAGTTGGAGGAGGAATGGCTACAAGAGCCCTTCAGCTATGCATCAGAGTGAGCATTTGAGGCGTAGAAAGGGAACAGAAAGGGAACATTCTGACAAACTTGTTGGGTGCTTGTAGAAGGAGGGCTCCTAGACCTAACCAGCAAAAGGCATTGTGCAGCTAATTCTCTTTTTTCTCCTTAACAGATTTTCTGTGGAAAGGGAAAAAACACATGAAAAGAGAAGTGTTAGGAAAATGTCATTGGTTTCCTCCAATACTGGAGAAGGAGAAGAACAAAGATGAAACATATAATCCTCCAGATGTTAGCGGTCTGCACTTCCCAGGATCCTTTGCCACTGACCAATGGGAGTTGAAGGACTACTGTGGCCCAAATCCTCTTGCCTAGTTACACCATAGACATTACCAGTTGTGAGCTGAGTTGTGTAATTCAGCCTACAACTGATTATGTCTACTGTGGTTTCATAACTTAGGGCAATTTGCATCTCAAAGTTATACCATTTGCATAGCTATGCAAGGGGATTTTGGCCAATACCTGTTGGACCACATGTTCCCTACCTGAGAGAAGAAGATTAAAGAGCTCTAAACCTGTGTTTGAGCTTGTAGAGGAAAATGTGGTGCAGACTATCAGGGCTCTGCACCAGGAATTGCACATCCCAGCTGTTCAACATCTACCTGGAACATTTAAAAATGCCCTAGAAAGTTGCTTAACTGAACACATTCTAAAGAATGCACAGGGCAATCTATTAATGTTTGTTTGGGACGGAAGTGTTCCATCTTGGCTTCATTTTTCTCCTTTGGAGAAGAGCTCTACTCAATAATGAAAGCTGATTGCCTTACCACCGAATGATTACCCAAATGATCAGATTGTGACTGCAGAGCTGCTTGATTTTAAACACTTTGGAAAACCAGCTCCATTTTCTGCTTTAGTGAGTAACAATTCTCTGTACCTACACATTAGAGTAAATGAGCTCCAATTGTACTGCACTGTCATAAAAGTTCCTAACTATTATGAAATAGTTTTACCAGACCCGTTCTTCTTCACAGCAAGCCAAGTGGAATGATTCCTGAAGGCAATTGTTGGTACCTTTCTTACTTCAATCTCTCTATCAGAACATTTCTGATTTAACAAATGCTCCCTAAGCAATTTGGAACCCTTTGTTGTTAAATAATTAGGAAGCATTGAAGTATACAAAGGCCAAATAAGAAAACAGAATTGTCAGCTATGGAGGAGGAACAGACTGTATAAATACAAAACAAATGAAACGGAAAAAAAATAGGGGGGTGGGAGAGGCAGTATCAAAAATTCTTAATGCCTCTTTCAAAACCTCCATATTTCTCTTTGAGTGTCTGCTGATATCAGCCTGTGAAGCCTCCCTATACAGGAAGTCAGACAAGTATTTAATTAATTTCAGAATAGAGTATTAATGTATTTAGCAAGAATTCTGCATAAGTTGGGGGTGGTCTTCCATGGAAGAGTTTACTCCTCTTGTCTTCTCTGGATCTGCATGGAGCTTGGTATTTTAAACTTCTTTCCCCCTTCTCTCTCTCTCTCTCTTTGCCCCTCCCCCTCTAACTAGTAACAAATAGACCCAAATGGTTTTTCCCTATTTGCAGAACAGACTTACATAGAAACCAACTTTCTGTACCTTTGTAATCAAGTTCAGGGCTGAATCTTTTGCACTATTGCTGAATGATTTTTGTTGAAGGAATACATCTATGCTTTGTCTCCTTTTTGTGTATGTCTAACACTGAGTTTACATTTATTCCTATTTAATACCCAGAAGCTCAGCCCTAGCCTACAGTACAACACTGTGCTACTAGCAAATATTCTTTCAGTTAAACCTAGTGCTACCTGGGTTGGCATCAGCTCAGATTCCAGAGATTTTCACAGCTTCCATCTCTTTTTAGCTGGATATATTTCTCCAGAAACTGTATATAACCAATGGTTATTCCCCTTTTATAGTAGTTAGTATTTATATAGCACTTGACTGCTTCACACCAGTCATCTTTACAATAACCCTACAAGGTTTGTTACCTCCTAGAGAAGTGAGTGAATTAGGACTGATAGATTACTGATTTCACTTCATGGCTCTGTCACCTAGTCTCTATACAATGTTAGGTATACACACAACTGCCCACTCACATAAATTAGAATCAGTTTACACCTCTCTTGTGTACTCCTCTATCTCGTCTTTCCACTAGATAGTAGCAACGTCAAACAGTCTCCTTTTCTGAGATGGCACGAAATATCCAATCACCACTCAAGTCTCAAGACTTGACTACACATCATCATACTTCTGTTTTTGCGTTAGGTTTGGAATGCTTAAAAGTAGAGATGGGGACAAATATAAAAACGATTTTCGATTTTGGACAAATATTGATGATTCATCATATATTTGTCACTTTGTATTCATTAATTCTGGAGACTCCAATGAATACAAAATGACAAATATTTACTTGGTCTTATTCACTGATTTGTCAATTCATCTATATTCGCCGATTCATCACTCTTTTTTGGGCCTCTCTGTGCAATCTCTTCAGCCTGCTGGTACCAATCAGAAGCTCTGGGCAATCGGGAGATCCTGGATTGGCATGTCAGGCAGCCAATAGCACTGATGAAAGGGGGTGTCCCTTTTTCAAAGGCTTTATAAGCCTTTTCCCTGCAGCCATTTTCTACTTCTGCTCTGAGTCTCTTGCCTGAGAATAGTTGTTGTTACCAGCTATGGCTATGCTTTCACTTTTGTGGCAGCAAAAGTAAACACTTATTTTCCTCATTTAATTCATTTCTTATTTAATTCATTAATATTATTTGAACTTTACTGGGAATTTGGAAAGGGATTTCTTTATCTGTGTGGGTATTTCTGTTAGGCTACTTCTTCAGTTAGGCTTGTGTTCAGGCAGGGTATGTGATTTCGGGGGAAGGCGAATTTTGTTTATGATTGTGGAACCACTTTCCCCCCAAATTTTTTCCAGAGTGCTTGAATGTCTGCTTGCTACCTGGTACTTCTCTATATATGTTGCTCCAGCCTATGTGCTGAGAAAGGACATTCAATTTAAAATAAATTTATTCTTTATCATTATTTTCATTAGTGGGAGATTGGGGAGGGCCAAATTCTGAAGTCAAAAAGCCTATCTATTTCCTCTTCAGGCCAAATTCTGGTCAAAAAGCATATCACTGGTCTCCTTGGGCCAAATTATGAAGTCAAAAAGGTTATTTCTGGCCCTTTTGAGACAAAACCTACAGTCCAAGGCTATTTCTGGCTTTTTTGGGCCAAAACCTACACTCAAGCCTCCAAATGGTCCCCTCCAGCCAAATTTTGAAGTCAAAAAGTCTATCTCTGGCCTTTGCGGTCCAAAACCTGCACTCAAGCCTCTAAATCCTGAAGTCAAACCCTCTGTCCCACATCCATGTGGCACTATGCCATCAATGTAAAAAAAGAAGCCTGTGTGCCCCAATGTCCCTCCGCATGCTATCCAAGAAGAATAACATTGGTACTTGAGGTGCCTGAATCCCACATTTTGGGAGATCTTGCCTGCTACCCAGAAACCATCAGCCACTCAAACACCCTCAAGGCCCTCAGCAAACCCTACCTCAATGCCAAATGCCTCAGTGCCTATTGGAGGCGAACCAAACTACCTCAGTGCCCAATTCCTCAGTGCCTGCTGGGGGCCATCTGTTTCCTTGCCTGGTGGCAAACTTTCCGGGGAGGAACTACTTTGTGGGTGAATAGCTCAGACATCCGAAATTCAATCTTCACCAAACATGGAGGGCCTTTAGAGGAAAGGCATAGGAAGCTTCCGCATAATGTCGGTTTCTCTAGGTTCCTGGAGGGAAATTTTTTGGAGGGTGCCTTCCTTGTGGCTATATAACTCAGACATTCCAACCCCAAACTTAACCAAACTTGCAGGGCTTATAGAAAAGAGTCAGTGGACATTTTCCTGTGAATTTGGTGTTTCTAGCTTCCTGGGGACCCATTTTACAACATTTTAAAATGAAAATGAATCAATGAATCGATTTGTTGATTCATCCAAAAATATTTGTAAATTCGTATTTGTTGATTTGGCAGCTTTGACGAATTATGAATCATGATGAGTCACCATTTTAAAAATTTGTCCCCATCTCTACTTGAAAGCTATTTTAAAATCTCCAACTATACAATGTACAGATGCGCACACATTTTTTTGCCTGGGAAGTGAGTTTTTAAACACCCATGTGGGGGGCTGTTTATTTTAATTTCTGGTTATGCTTTTTAAAACTTGTTCTGCCGTATGTGATCACCTATGTTGGAATAAATAGTGTCTGTGGGGTCTGTGGGATTTGCTGAGTTTGGGGTGCCAAGTATAATGGGGTACAAAACTCTTCCTTCTTTTTATATCAGTTTCCATTTTAGCACTTCAATGATCTACCACTATGCCACTTCAAAACTTATATTAAAGAATTAAATATTAAGAAATCCAAAGAGACTGGGGATAGGTTGCTGCTGATGACACTTTCACACCTGCAGCTGTGCTAAAACTCATGATTCTTGCTTCCCAGACCTACTCCAGCACATTGAAGAACAGAGCCCTAGAGATGTGTCTACTACTATGGAGTGAACACATTTGTATCTTGCTAGGAACATGCTCTCCTGTCCTCCATGGATTGATGCAACTGAATGAATCCAATAAGGCTACTTCCTAGAAACCCACTCCCCCCCCCACCGGAATATGGGACTGCACCCTCTGTCTTGGCATCACAGAGCTTCCAGAGATTGGAGAAAGTGCGATGGCTGGTCTTCAGATTAAGGAGGACCCATCACCACCTACCACCTACACACACACACCAGCTTGAATGAAGTTTTTACCATGTGGAAGGCTGGGAGACACTCCCCCTCCCTGTCTACCTACAACTTAGAGGCAAAACATGGTGGTGGTAGTGCATGAGGTCTTCCTAGGCTAGCTTCCACGAGGATGCACACACTGACACAAAAACCACATAATTTGGGTTCCATCTTTGGAGGGTTGTCATGTGTTATTAGTTTATGTTTGTGATGTTGGCTTATTTTGTTACTGTTATTTTTATCTTAACCATTATTTTATGTTCAATGCTGTAAGCCACCTGGAGCAGTGGTTTGACACTAGATGGGTGAAATGTAAGTACAAAAAGAGCCTCGTGGCGCAGCGGTTAAAGCGCTGTACTGCAGCCAAAACTGTGCTCACGACCTGGGGTTCAATCCCAGCTAGCTCGCTCAAGGTTGACTCAGCCATCTATCCTTCCACAGTCGGTAAAATGAGCACCCAGCTCGCTGGGGGGGGGGGGCAATGTGTAGCCTGCATAATTAACTTGTAAACCGCCCGGAGACTGCTTGAAGCGCTATGGGGCAGTATATAAGCAGCAAGCAGCATTCTTTACAATAAATAAAGTACCCGACCTAACTCGCAACTTCCCAACATCCCAGTCCATCATTTATGCCAGTCAGAGCCCATGAGACAGTCTCACAACATCCAGAGATACGTATTCCCTGCCTCTGTTTTAGCAGCAGCTTGGCACCATGAAATTCTGCAAGTGGAGTTTTCCCTACAGAGAGAATGTGTGATTTTTTTTTTTTAAAAAAAAACCCTTTTAAGCCATCACTAGCCCTACAGCAAGAAAACCTTTCCTTCCCCAATTGCTGTGTGCCAGGCTGCCACTGTTGAGAGTCACAGGGCAAGCAAAGAGACAAAAAAGAAGAAAGCAGCTCAATCAGTGTGCGTCCCCCCTCTGCAGAAAGCAGATGTAAATAAGGCTGAAGCAAGGCAATCAAAGAAGGGGGCAAATAACAGGAGCTCCCTGCCTGAGTCTTAGAGCACTAGTCAAGCAGCTCTTGCAGCTCAGCTGAAAGTGATGGACACATCCTTATTTGTAAGTATTTAATGTTTCTTAGGAGGCACTTCTCAAAGAAATTGGTATGTAATGGCAGCACTCACTGGAAAAACAGGCCGATTAGAAAATGCACTAACTTATCTGGTATTCATTTGAAAAGTAAATGGATGCAAGCAAAGGTGAGAGTTCACTACCAATTCAAATATTTTTGCTTTAACAGGCTCTAGCACTCCTGCTTTAATTCAAGCAGAAACACAAGTATGAATAATCAAAGTGGATGATGCTCATATATATAAAAAAAACCCTTTGTGCTTTTGCACCATTTCCAATGGCCATTGAAGCTTAATGGCACAAAATTTACATTCTTCCCTTTAATTTGTATTCCGTTCCTTCCTTCCGAGTGATGTGATTGTGATTTTTCTCTTGCCCGCTGTATTATTTTGATGCAAATGTTATGTTATGTGTTGCTCCAGTCCAATTTCCTGCCTTGCTTCCACCAGCACCCCCTCCTCCTTTTCTCTCTTGCACAGAGACAGGAAAATAGTGCAAAAATTGGGGTCATGGAAATAAGTTCTCCAACTCCTGCTTCTAATTAACGGAAAAAACAAGGCAAGGAGCATCAAACACCTTGAAAAGCGCGAAAAGGAATCATTATCTTCAAGATAATTTTTTTTAATGCATGCTGGGGGCTGTGTGCCCGCCCCCCACCTGAAGGACGGCGTCCAAATTCTGCCGTTTGTTATGCGCTCGGAAAGCCCTCTCGGCTGGCTGCTAATCACCCAGGGACGGGCGGCTTTATTGAGATGCAACGGGGTTTCACGCCAAAGCCTCCGAACGGAAGGCCCCGAGGGTGCCCATCGCCATGTAATATATGCAGTGGCTAATTTAGCATCCTGTGACTAATTTCCATTTCTTGTGCTCAGAGTTGGCTTGCTAATTACAGGGATGTTGTCTTAACTTTCGTTAATTACGTCCGCCTGCTTTTCTAGCAGGCAACGGAGCAAATGAAGGAGGCCGTGCGCGCGGCGGAGCCTCTCCAAAAGGCGGCAACAGAAGTGCCAGGCGGAGGAGGAAGAGGAGGAGGAGGAAGGCCACGGACGAACAAAAACCGTGGCGGCCCAGGCGCCTCCCCGAAACCAGCGCCTCAGCTTTGATTCCGTTCTGCTCCGACGCAGTCCGCCAGGAAGGAAAGGCGCCTAATTAGATTGACGGCTTTAATTGGGCGCTGATGGCTTGCTTGTCCTCTTCTCCCAAAGCAGAGCCGACGCCGCGGCTGGGGCGAAAACCCCGCCAAGAGCAGCCTTGGCCGCCGTGTGGCCTTCGGTGTGCTCCCAGTTCCTCCACCTCCATTGCTAGGCCACCACCGAGCGCTGTCTGGAGGCCTGAAATCTAAGGAGCGACTCCTGTCAGACCCAAAACGCACCCTCTTCTCCTCCTCCCATCTCAAACATTCAGATGTTAAAACCAGCGTTGTCTAATGCCTCGGAATTAATTAAGGCCGGTGAGCTGACTTTAGGATCCCACAGAACTCTTCTTCAGGCAGAATGCTGAGTGAAGGACGAGAAGAAGAAAAAATGCCAGCAGAGGGCAGGGTATCGTCGAAGCTCCAGCTAGGATACAGGACCCATCTGAAAATTTCAGGGTGCTTTCTGCAGATTAAGGAAGAGTGGTTTTCATTTTTAAAAGTGAAAATGCCTGTGGCCCGGCAGTGCAGTCTAATAACATGGGTCCGCGCCCGATTAAAGAAAAAAAAAGTATTGGAAAATAAAACTGCGCTGATGAGGGTGGCCAGATGCAAAAGATATTGGGGCAGGGTTTCCTGTCCCTTGAAAAATCAGCGTGAGAGAAGGAGGTTCAGCTTGCAGCAGCTAAGAAAGATGTAGGAGGTTTGTCCTGTTGGATGTCTGCCCGCCCTAAGTAGTGATGGTGCCTTCCTTCACCAACGCTGCACTGGAGTTGTCTACTTGTACTGTGCTACTGCCCCTTGTATACCAAGGTGATGAACACATTAGGTAGGATGAGATGGTAGGGACCAGGGAACTACCTTTTAAGTCTGTGAATGCTGACTGATCATACCAGTACTCTTTCCAGCAGTAAGTTCAGTGTATTTAGCAATGAATACACCAAGCTTTTTATCAAGCCTTTCTGGAGTGTGTGCTCACATGTGTGTGTTAACATCCAGTATGATAAAGTGTTAGCAGGTTATGTTTGTGAGGGCATGGAGATTAGGGATGTGAATAGCTTTATCTGGCAAACTTCTTGCGTCAATGATTAGTATTTGAGTCACTCAGCTTTCCCAGAGTAGGGCAAATATGAAAGTCTCTTGAGCGTGTGCAGAGTGGCTTTCCCAATAATACTGAATCATTACAGCAAAGCATCTGGGATTAAGGAAGAGAGTTTCTAGGCCCTGGTTTGAGTTCCAGTATGGCTTGATCTAAAAACAAAGCACTATCTAGAAAATACATGGGCACTAGCTGCAAGGCAGATTATTGGCCAGAGCGCCTAGCATTAGAACAAAAGAGAACATAACATCATACAAACTGTGATGCTATGGTGCTTCTGTCATCATATCCATATACTGTATACAGTATATATATTTCCATGTCTATATCTCTCTCCATATACTGTATATTGAGGAGACATTGGAAAATCTGGCATGGGCAACTTTTATTTGTGTGCTTTACAATCTTTACCACACACATCTGTTTTCTTTGTATCCTCATCTTTTTTAAATTGTAAAGTTGCTAGCTCATTAGACTGGAAGAGTGTTGGGGGGCAGTCAACCCAAATGCAACGGAAGTAACTTGCCCACATTTCATGATGCTTGACAATGGTGCATGCACAATTGGCTCCCCCCCTCCCCAGGCACAAATACTTTTAAATGCCAAGGACAGCGGCAGTGAGCAAAAGGACAGCACCAAACAATGGACCTGCAAACAAACTCCTTGTATTCAAGCACTGGGTAGAGATTTCCAGCTCTATGCTTCCTTTCACACAAAAACAAGTTGGGGGAGGGCAGGAGAAGAGAAAGACACTGTTGTTTTCAAATGGGGGACTGTACAGCTGTCATTAATAGGCCTAGACAACATTGTCCCAACAAGTGCTTCCGTTGTAGGGGAATTGCAGTTCTTCAGCACCCAGCCACTAAATCAGTTATTCTTGCCTAATGCATTTGCAACTGTTCCTGTACTAATAATGTGGCATGGAAATACTACTTGTGCCTAGCTACTGCATGGTGCCAGGGACATCATGTTGAGCCTGGTCAGACTATCAGAAATCCATTTTTCCAGCTTCCTCTGCAATTTACATTATTCATTCCTTAAAAACACACACACACATTATTCATTCCTTAAAAACACACACACACACACACACACACACACACACACACACACACACACACACACACACACACACACACACACACACACACACATATTATTCATTCCTTACACACACACACACACACACACACACACCTTTTTCTCTTTATTTATAAACACTAAAACTACCGTGTTTCCCCCCAAAGACAGGGTCTTATATTAATTTTTGCTCCAAAAAAGGCATTAGGGCTTATTTTCAGGGGATGCTTTATTTTTTCATGCACAACAATCTACATTTATTCAAATACAGTCATGTCATCTTCTGGTTGCTGCACAATGGTGGAGGGCGGGGTTTCACTTAACGGGGGCTTATTTTTTGGGTTGGGCTTATATTATTATGAGCATCCTGAAAAATCATACTAGGACTTATTTTCAGGTTAGGTCTTATTTTCAGAGAAACAGGGTAGAGTGCTGTCCTTCTACAGTACGAAAACACATGCAAACACACATAGGTTCCTTGTTCTTACATGTAGCAGCCTTGTGCATCTGAATGTGTCCCCAGTGTAGTTATAGCAGTTTGAAGCCACTTTAAATGTCACCTCTCCATCCTAGGGAATAATGGAGTTTGCAGTTTGGTGAGATGCTTAGAATTCTCTGTGGTGTTGTTGACTAGAGTGCTCTAGCAGAGAATTTCAAATGCACCACCAAGGTACAAATCCCAGGATTCTCTAGGCTGGTGCCATAGCATTTAAAATGGCATCAAAGTGCTATAAACCTGTATAGTGCATAAGCCTTTTGTTGATTTCAGTATGTATCTACCATTATTTTCAATGTAATAAGTTCACCATCCTGAGGTGCCCAGGAGTCTCTTGCTCTCTAGCCCAGGGTAAGTTGTCTCCTTATGCCGACCAACCAAGTTTCCTCATTAGTAGTCTGTTGGAGCTAAATGGTCAGAACTGGGGCTCACCTCTGGCCCCACATTTGCAGGTTGCACCCTTCCTTTCTTTCTTTATGAGGATGTGGATGAAGTTCCTCCACCTGCATTGCTATTTTTCTTTGAATGAATCGGCTGCCTGTTTTAGTAGGGAAGTATCACCCCTTTGCTTCCTGTGCAAGGCAGGCGCTGCGTCTTCTACCCTCACCCCTTGGAATGCCTTTGGTTTTTGGGGGGAAATACCCTTTGTCTTGGAGAATTACTGTTAAGGAGTGCAGTTGCCAGAATCCATCAGCCAGCAGGCACAGCTGCAGTAAAAAAACAGTAATTTTTCCAAGTTTTGGAATTAACCTAAAAGCTATAGTATAGAGGCCCAATGAAAGCTGCTTCAGAGAGTTATTCCTAGCCTAACAGGCTGGACTGGCTTACTTTAACATTTTGTTCCAAACTCAACAGACCATTTCTGATTTTCTCTCTGCTTGGCTCTTGAATAAATGTATTGGTAACTGGAGCTGGTTTAACTTTCTTGACTCATTTGCCGCCATGCTGGCTGATGAATCGTATGGTAATCAATTTAAAGGAAGCTCTGAAAAGGAGTCTGCCCTTCTCCATAGGTCTATAAGCCTGGGTTCTTGCACACTGAAGCTGAAAGAGTGATGGAAGATGAACATGGCCATATCCCTGCTTCTGAGGGATGGGATTGTAGACACAGTGGTTCACCATAGAAACACACAGAAGATTTATTTTGGACACGTGAGAGCTCTGTAACTGAAGATACTAGGGATTAGTAGCTGGACACTAGACATACAAAGAATAGAATTCACTCCTGTGGTTTCTTCAGGCACTTTGTGCGTAGGCTGTAGCTGCATACTTGGAATGTCCATAAAGGTGCAATGAGAGATGTTAAAAATCAGAGCTTCCCATTTGGTTATTATTTTACTTTTTCGTTATGGAAAAGCCAATGCAGTAAAGATATAAAAAAATGCAAGAATGTGGCAGGGAAGGATGGCTTGAGAACGTTTTAAGGAACTCACTTCCAGACTCCAGAACCCACAGATATATTGTTATTCCTTGGATTTACTCAGTTATACCAACCTTCATACAGTACTGTATGTCCTATTATGTGGATGTGCATAGATTGGCATAGGGATCTGCCCAGACACAGTCCAATCCGGTGGCAACTGCTGCCGATGGTGGTGGATTGGAAGGCACAGCAGTTAGTGATGGGCAGGGCAAAAGTGGATACAATTTTTCTCTTTCTCTCTCCCCGCCTCTCTCTCTCTCTCTCTCTCTCTCTCTCACACACACACACACACACACACACACACACACACACACACACGCACACACACACACACACACACACACCCTTCACACACACACACACACACACACACCCTTCTGTCTCTAGTAGGATAACAGGCAAGAGTAAGATGGCTGAGGGTGGCATGATGTGTGGCAGCACCTCACCTGCTGTTATGGACCACTGCTGGTCCAATCTGCGTCCAGTGTTCATTTAACAGCCAAGAAGTCTTCATCTGGAATTAACCTGCACACTTCTATTTTGGAGGGGGCAAATGTACATCATTCAGTACCGAGACAGAGAAGTTGTTAGTCAACCTGTCTTCCTTATTTGTTTGTTTTTAAATAAATTTTAATCTGGAATTAGCATCAAGTTGAGTTTTATCAATCCTGACGCTAATGTACTCTGAGAACTGTTCAGGCCACAGTTCTTTACAAGCTTCGTTCTATTGCTTCCTTTGTTGTGTTTTTGGATGGGAGCTGTCATGTAACATTGGCAACAGCTGTAACGTGTGCAGCCCTCACAAGAAGTGTAAGAAAGCATGTTGCAAGTCCCCAGCATCCCATGGCTTTCTTGTGTCTCTCGTCTCCTGAATGGAACTTTCTGCCCTGCATAGTAGTTTTAGGCACCTCTCCAGTGCCCACTGCCAAAACCAAGTACTGTACTCATTTAAGGGCAACACTTTGATTTATTAAGAAATCCCTATCTCTGGCAACTTCTCTCGATTTCCATTTTGGAATAAAAAGTGACACCCTCCCCCCTATTCTCCCCATAGCTAAATGTGTGTGCCTGGCTGGCCCCCCTCATTAGCAATCTATTTGTCCCCTCTTGAAAGTCTGCTGTGAAAAACAAGCCACACTCTCAATGGGCCCATTGAGCAAACATGAGGCTCTCAATGGACCTTTGTTGGAGAGAAAGTGTGAATAGTGTCCTTTGGATCTGGGCGAACTGGCCCACACGCCCCTTGTGATGAACAATTGTTCCTGCCTATTAATAAATCTGCTTTAGCAGTGCCTCTCTTTTAAATATAGGAACACACAGTGGCAGGAAACTGAAACGTGGCACAGACCAGTTGTTTCACTCACATTGACAAACATTTTAAAAGAAACATGCCTTTCTGTGCAAATATTTTCCAAAATGGTGTTGATTCCATGCAGGAAATACATAGTCCACATGTATCAGGCATATAAAGACGTTTCATTATAGCCAGACATGGCTTCCACTAGTATATGGTTTGGGGGGGAATGAACACATTTATGTATTCTTTGTATGTGATGGTGCTGAGGGCAGCTCCGTTTTTTTTTCTGGCACCTGGGCAAAAGATCTGTAATCAGTGTTTTTATTCCTCTTACCCCAGGTAAAGACTTTTACCCACAGCAGAGACAGGATACTTCCACATTCTTCAGTCAAGCATCTTGTGTTCTGCCACAGCTGGGCATTCTGTTAAGTTTTATGTTGCCCTAGTAGTGTTTATATCGCTCTGTAATTGTTACCTTTCTTATAGAGCTCTATTAGCAACTAATTATGCCTGACCATCACATTTTCTCATTCCAGTCTGGTGCTCTTCAGCCTTTCCTCTGACTGCAGCCTAGATGACCTAGATTTGGCTTTGCCTTTTAATCTCATCCTATAATTCCTTTATTCTAGTTTACCTTGGACCTTTCATTCCCTTCTTGCTCAGTCTAGCATTTTAGTGGATATGATGTTAAATAAAACTAGAGTTTTAATTTACCTCAGGGGTGTAGTCAGATGTCCGTTAAATGCTCCGGATAGACCCAGAACAGTCCATGTGCACTGAAGCCAGAATCTCTCTCATGTCCTCTTGGAAGAGTAACCAGAAGAGGGTCCATTAGAGATTCTTGCCAGTCCCCATCCTTTATGAGCTCAGGAATCCCTTTGCTTCTGTTAAGTACAGTGTTGGCACCAGGTATGAAGGTTCATAATGTCACATGCTATTTCCCTACTGATGTCCATGACAGAAACCTCCTATGATTCCATTCAAAGGTAAAATATACTTAAAAATACTGATATTATTTTGCTTGAAGGCACAACAGTAGGCAAGGTCAGGGCTTTCATATTCCTGAGCAAACCCTGAATCCATTAGATGTCCGTCAAATGTTCAGTTCTACCTCTGTCTATTTGGACATATGTAGTATGAGCAACACATGGGCCTCCCAGATGGTTGTTGGATTGCATCTTTCAGCATCGCTTGCCATTGCCCTGGCTGGCTAAGAGAGGTATGCGGCTGTTTTTAGCCAGTCCAACAATGGATAAAAATAGCCACATGCCTCCCATCCCAGTATTAAGATATCCTGGACACAGACTGTTTAGGTAGGCCACCTGTGGTTCTCCAGGTGTCACTGGATTAATTCCCATCAACTCCAATTAGCCTGACTGTTCAGACAAGTAGAGGAGAAAGAAGGCCATATATTCCCCATCTCTGGTTTAGCACTTTAAAAAAAAAATGCCACTACATACCGCTCCTCTGAATGGGATCTAGAACTCTACCAGAATGAAGGACAGCTATTTCAGAACTAACATCATACAATACCTGTATTCTGTCCCAGTCAATAGTGGAGTAGATGCATTCTGAACTAAGTGCAGCTTGAGAGAAGTTTTCAGAGGCTTGGAAAGTAGCCAGGGCAATTGGCCTCCTTACAAGATAAATGGCTGCAATGTTAACAGCATGGGAAGGAGTCACAACCCAGCAGCTCCCACCTTGCACAGATATTAGATCAGATTTAAGCCATCTTAAGCCTAAGCCGCTCCAGTCTAGCTGCCAACTGGTTCCAAAAACAGGAAAGAATCATTCAGGAATCGCTGTTCTGAAGGGTTATTAGTAGGAGTATCCCCTTTGTAAGACTATTTGGTATATATATATTAGCAGAGTGCAGTGGCCCAGTGCGGTGAGCTTATGTCTGTTAAATAGGAATTACTGGTCTGGATGCCAGTAGTAAGACAGAAATAAAAATGTCTGTTGTTTTAGAAAATCTATTCAGGGCAAGAGAAAGCAAAAGAACCTGGATGTGCTTGCAGAAGCCCTTAAAGTTGTCTTCTGTTCATGAGGGTATACTGGTAGCTAGCATGGAAACAAGACCTCCATATCTAACCATCTTTCTCTAACAAAGGGAATGCAAAGACTGAATAGGCTACCTGGTGCAAGGAAGAAGTAGCATCTGAGAGTAGCATTGTACATATCAAAGAAGTAGTTGCTCAAGAAAGACAAAAGTGGACTGGCAATTAATCTGTCCATTGCTACCCACTCCACTAGTTACGTGACAGAGGCTACAGAACTGGTGTTTCAGTCTCCCAACACCCTTCCAGGAAGAACTGCAGGGCTGTAGAAACTGGTTTGTCTTTTCTGTATTATTCAGGCAAAAGAGTGTAAGGGTTCACGCATGAACACACACAGCATCATTTCCACAGCAAAGGTGGCACATGCCCTGGACTCCCGTCACACACTTCTCATGCCTTTTCTGTCAGCAATGGCAATTCTCTCCTAAATAACATTAAAAACAACAACAGCTATATCAACATAGCTGCACGATTTCTCACATAAGAAACCTAGAAACACAGTACTTCAGTAGACCTTAATGTTTATATACACTGAAATAATTCATCCATTTAAAACTATTACATAGATAATCACTTCCTTGAAATCATGTCAGCACTCATGTATAATACAAAAAGAAAAAGATTTCTTTCAAAAGACTCTTAGGTAAATGGGCTCAGTGCTACTTTCTGTATCATGCAGGTCAATTTAATTCAGCTCTGTACTCGCTATACAGCTAAACAATTGCTTTTCACAAACCAGAGAGGAGAGTAAATGCAGTTTGTAATACCCATCTAGAGGTGGCCTTGAACACTCCTTAATAAAAAGCTTGACACCTGAAATTCCACCTCTTTATTCATCTTCTATCAAACAGTTAGTCAAGATTTCAGAAAATTAATGTTGTATTAATCAATGGTAATAATGACAAACTGAATGGCATCAGTTATTTATAGTGCCAAGGATGCTGTCTCTATTCATCACTCATCTTCACTGCATTAACATTTTTAGGGGCTTTATAAATGCTTCGGTGAATAACCAAGAAAATCCAGCTAGCTCCCCGATCCCAGAGTTGCAACGGCTGGCGTGGTGGTCCCCATTCCTGCCTCCTTCCCCCAGTCTTCAGCTCCCCAACACCAGCTGCTTACCACAAAAAATGAAATGTCTTTACCGCACATGCTCCATCACTGCTAATTGATGTGTGTGCACGTTTGGTAGGGACACTGCACATGCATAAAGGAACAGAGGTCTGTGCATACTTGCTCCTTGCTCTGAGTTGTCACTCAGGACCCACACTGATCACTGAGTCTTCCTGGTTGTCACATATGCTGAGAGGTCTGGTTGCAAGCAGGTACAGTAACCATCAAAGAGTAATGGTAAGAGTGGTCCCCAACTCCAATGGCCACAGCCAGTCATGGTCAAGAAAGTGCATTGTCCAGGGCTGTTTTTGAGCTTTAGCAAGTAGATGAGGCACCAGAGCACACTACAGGAGCTGACAATCCTTTGGATATACTGCTTATTGCCATGTGTGCAGTTTTTATTCTATTTTGTAATTTATCCTGAAAGGAATGAATGTGTCTGAGTGAAAGAGTGAATTTTAAATTGCTAGTACTGCCTGTTTTGCTGCTTGAATTGTGAATTTTCTGGAAGCAGGAACTTCTTGCACATAAGTAGGTTGCTTTGCTTCTGGAGTGCATTTATTGAAGGAAAAGTGTTCAAAACATTTTTTTTCTCTGTAAGACTGGTGGCCTGGGTGAACGGAACTTGATTCTTATGCTGCAGTTTCCATTTTTGATCTTCTGCATCTCTGTCAAATGGTTTCCTACTGTGTTGCTGTTTAAAATACACCTCATCTGGGCCTAGCACCTTCCCCTTCTTTTAATCAATCTGATAACCACATTCTTTGAGTACAATGCAGTCACACACACAAACACGCACGCGCATGCACACACACGCATATATCCATAGGGGAAGTATAAACAACAATTGGAGATAGCACAAAGTGTAAGCAACTAAAAGTTTTTAAAAGGAATACAATATAACATATAGAATCAAAGTAAAACCACCAGCAGAACAGAAATATACTAAAAATTACTTCTTTAAAATCTTCTCCAAGGTAATCTCCCTTAATCCTGGATTTCCCTATTCCCCAACAATAATATTTCATGTCCATCCACCAGATTTCCACAGTCATCACTGGGCTGCTTGGGGGTGTCTATCCAGAAAGTTTTGGAACTGATTTGGCTTTGCTGCAATTTGATTTCCAGCCTTTATTACAACCAAATTTGCAGTCATTGCTCACACAGGGGCTGCACATTGATTTGAGAGTTCAGTGTTCACAATCAATGTGATGCATTTTGCATTTCAGCCCATGTCCCCCTTCTTTCCTTCCTTCCTCTGGTGCCACCTCTTTTATGGCTTGCTGTCAAACTGTTTGGTTTTGAAAGGGTTGTACAGTGTTTCTGAAAAGGTAGCAGCATTTCAAAGTTCTATTTAATGTGTAGAGACATACTATATACCACAAAAACATATTTTATTTCACTTGGGTTATTCCTGATTTGTTTAATGTTAATGTTTTTCCTCATCTGGAGGTGAACTAGCACTAAACTAGTATGTCAATCCTAGTGATAAGGTACTAAGGGTATCTAGCACTAATTTCATATATATACAGTGGTGTTTCGCTTAACAATTGCCTCGCTTAATGAGGAAATTGCTTGACGATTAAGTTTTTGCGATCGCAAAAGCAATCGCAAAACAATGGTTTAAATGGGAAAATCCGCTTCATGATGATCGGTTCCCTGCCTTGGGAATCGATTTTCGCATTACAACGATCTAAAAACGGCTGATCATCGGGTTTCAAAATGGCCACCGGGTATACAAAATGCCCCCCCGCTGTTTTCTAGGATGGATTCCTTGCTTTAAAGGCACCGAAAATGGCTGCCCCTATGCAGGATCTTCGTTGGACAGTGAGTTTTCAGCCCATTGGAACGCATTAAAGGGTTTTCAATGCATTTCAATGGGCTTTTTTTATTTCGCTTAACGAGGATTTCGCTCTACAGCGATTTCGCTGTTAAGTGAGACACCACTGTAATTTTTTTTAAAATCTAGAGGGTGGCCAGGTGGAAAAGAATGTAAGAGTGGGTGTTCCTGAAGTTCTGAACATAACGTCCCAATTGCCCATTGACATGTTCCCCCATATTTACCAGAATGAATCAACTAATCACATGGGGAAAAGTCTGTTCAAAACATTCCATCTCGAAAAAAGTGGAAGCCCCCAAGGGCACAGGAAAAAAGTCATGCTGGGAGCAAAAAGAGACAGACTGATTCGAATCACCCTTTGGGTCATATGATCAGTAAAAAATTAATTTGAATTAATCTGTTTTAAAAGCAGAGCAAATCCCATAGGATTTGACTGTGTAAGTCATGGCCTAAGAGTTGGGGTAGTTTTGTAGGACTGGAGAATCAGGCCTTTTTCTCCCAGCATAGAAAAAGATGCACCTTGCTCCTTTTGGTTGTTGCTGCTGTTGTGGGCTGAATATTTTTGCAACCAGACTCATTCAAGAAATAGAATCAATAACTGGAGAGTTAGGGTGGTGGTAACAGTTGCATGACTTTTCCTTAGCAGACAAACACAGAGGAAACATTCAACTCTTCTGAACTCCCTAAATGTAAAATGCAATTCTTTCATTTAAATAATTGCAGTGTGCTTTGTTTACGTGAACTTAGGATCTTTGCAAGGGAAGAAGATGAGAGGAATATTAGAATTAGCTGTCCCCATATAAACTGATCCTCCTCATTCACCCTCTTCCAGCCTCTCTGTGGATCAGTCACAGTTGTGGGAATATGAATAAAAATGTATGAATAACAGCCAAGCACCTGAAAGAAAGCTCCCGCCCAGGCTGCAGTTTGCAGATGACACAAAGTCATCTGCCCAGATATGCTGGCTTGATCGAACAAGCAGTATAGCTGGGAAGCATCCCTGTCTGTTTGCAGATAAGCAGCGAGCTGCTGGAGGAGCACAGTCCACATGTATGCAATCCTCAAGAGCAGGAACCCTAGCACAGCAAAGAAGTAGAAACAGGGAGAGAAGGACCACGGCGAGACTTCCAGGGACGTTCAGGCATCGTGTCACCCACAGACCTCAGCTGCTGGGATTGGAAGTCTCCGGGCTGGAGGATGCCAATCTGGACAAGAGGGAAACCATCCCTTAGAGGGGAACCCTTCTACAGGTGACAGGCCCATATCCAGTTGCACTGAGGATACTCCTCGTGGGGAGGGGGGAAAGGGTTTCTGGTAGTGGGCAATTTGATTGTCAGGAACATAAAGCGAGGTCTGTGATGGTTGTGAGGACCGCATGGTGATTTGCCTACCTGGTGCAAAGGTTGCGGACATCACGTCTCATCTGGATAGGTTGGTAGAGAGTGCTGGGAATGAGATTGCAGAGTTGGTGCATGTTGGCACCAACGACGTGGGGAAATGTAGCCGCAAGATCTTGGAGGCCAAAGTTAGGTTGTTAGGGAGGAAGCTCAAAGCTAGGACCTCAAAGGTAGCGTTCTCACAAGTGCTACCTGTTCCACGTGCAGGGCCAGCTAGGCAGGGGTCTCAACATGTGGATGAGACAGTGGTGTCAGGGGGAGGGGTTTAGATTCATTCGGGAATCTGGGGAACATTTTGGGACAAACCAGGTACGTACAAGAGGGACGGGCTTCACTTGAATGAACACGGGACCAGACGGCTGGTGCATAACATTAAAACGGTGGCAAAGCAGCTTTTAAAGTGAATCCTGGGGGAAAGCCGGGAGGAGCCGAGTGGCGTCCAGTCCAGGACTCCTCATCCCTGTGGAATGAGGGTGGAGAGGGTAGGGAACCACAAAGTGATGACAATGTAGGAGTTAGGACTGGGAATGTGATGGGACGTGATAGTAGGCCCAATGGAATGAGAAGCTGTGGGGGAAAAAAGAAACAAATAAGAGCTCTTCTTGGGGGACCCCCCCCCGCATGCAGATGCTTTTATGCAAATGCTTTTATGAAGGATCTGAGCAAAGATGGGAGAGCTGGAACATTTGGTGGCTAAGAATAACATTGGTATGGCGGCCATAACGGAAACCTGGTGGAATTCAGAGAACCAGTGGGATACTGCAGTTCCAGGATCTAAACTCTATAGAAGGGGTAGGGAGGGGCGTATTGGAAGTGGGGTGGCCGTCTGTGTTGAAGAAGGGGTAGAATCCAGCAGAATGGAGAAGGATGGCGGGTCTGACTCCATCATAGAATCACTGTGGGTTAAATTACCAGGCCCAAGGAGTGATGTGATGGGGGGTGCTATCATCCTCCAGATCAAAACTTGAAATGAGGAGACGAATCAGGAAGGTGTCCAAGAGGGACTTCATGGGGAACTTCAATTATCCTCACATTGACTGGATCAATGCGTGCTTTGGTCAAGAAAGGGAGACCAGGTTTCTTGACATGCTAAATGGTGGCACCTTGGAGTAACTTGTCAAGGAGCGCACCAGAGGACAGGTGACTCTGGATTTAGTATTGTGTGATACTCAGGACCTGGTTAGGGATGTGAATGTCACTGAGCTGCTAGGGAATAGGGACCATGCTGCGATCTCTTTCACCATGCATGTTGGGGGAAGAGTGTCAAGCAAATCTGAAACGAAAACCCTTGATTCCTGAAGGACTTCCTTCAGACAAGGAAACTAGTTAGAAAGAAGTTGAAAGGGAAGGTAAAAAGAATCCAATCTCTCCAGAGTGCATGGAGCCTGTTTAAAACAACAGTAGTGGAGACCCAGTGGAAGTGTATACTGCAAAGAAAGAAGGGCTCAACTAAGTCCAAGAGGGTGCTATCATAGTTAACGAGCAGAGTTAGAGAGACTTTAAAGGGCAAGGAGGGGTCCTTCTATAAATGGAATCCTTCCCAAGTGAGGAAAATAAAAAGGAGTACAAAATCTGGCAGAAGAAATGTAAGAAGATAATACAGAAGGCAAAGAACGACTTTGAGGAACGTATGGCCAGCAATATAAAGGGGAATAATTAAAGCTTCTTTAAATATGTTAGAAGCAGGAAACCTGCCAGAGAAGCAGCTGGCCCTCAGGATGGTGAGGGAGGTAACGGGGAGGCAAAGGGGGACTTGGAGATTGCAGAGAAATTAAACGAGTTCTTCACATCTGTCTTCATGACAGAAGGCCTTGGGCAGATTCTGCTGCTCAAACAGCCCCTTCTGACTAATGAATTAAATCAGATACAGGTTAAAAGAGAAGATGTTTTAGACCTAATTGATAAATTGAAGATCAATGTCACCAGGCCCAGATACCATCCACCCAAGAGTTATTAAGGAACTGAGAAATGAAGTTGCTGATCTCTTAACTAAAACATATAATTTGTCCCTTAAAACGGACACAGTGCCAGAGGACTGGGGGATAGCACATGTCACACCAATCTTTAAAAAGGGAAGGAAGGGGGACCCGGGAAACTATAGGCTGGTTAGCCTAATGTCTGTTCCAAGGAAGATGGTGGAAAGCCTCATCCGAGAAAATCTTGAAACATGAAGAACAAGCCTTGCTGAGGGAAAATCAGCATGGCTTCTGGAAGGGTAAGTCTTGCCTCACAAGGCCAATTCCATGCTAGGTCTCATTAAAAAGGGGATTGAAAATAAAACAGTCAACATTATAATGCCATTGTACAAAACACTGGTAAGGCTGCACCTGTGGTATTACGTACAGTTCTAGCCACTGCACCTAAAAAAAGACATAGTGGAACTAGAAAAGGTGCAGAAGAGAGTGACTAAAATGATGGCTGGGCTGGGGCATCTCCCTTATGAGGAAAGGCTAGAGCATTTGGGGCTCTTTAATCTAGAGAAAAGGTGCCTGAGGGGGGACCTGAGTTGTATAAAATTATGCAGGGGATGGATAAAGTGGACAGAAGGAAGCTCTTTTCCCTCTCACGCAATAGCAGAACCAAAGGACATCCACTCAAATTGAATGTTGGAACAGTGAGAACAGACAAAAGTAAATATTTCTTTACCTAGCATGTGGTTGGTCTGTGGAACTCCTTGACACAGAATGTGGTGATGACATCTCTTCTTGATGCCTTTAACGGGATTGAACAAATTTCTGGAAGAGAAGTCCATCACAGGTTACAAGCCATGATGGGGATGTATAATCTACAGGCTTAAAAGGAAGGTACCTCAAAATGCCAGATACAGGGGACTGGTATCGGGAGACAGGTATCTACGAGTAGACATTGTCTAGAGGGGCAGGGTAAAAATAAATAAATAAATAAATAAATAAATAAATAAATAAATAAATAAATAAATAAATAAATAAATAAATAAATAAATAAATAAATAAATAAATACTTGTCTTGTGTGCTTCCAGAGGCATTTGGTGGGGGAACTGTGAAATACAGGAGGGTGGACTAGATGGGCCTTTGGCCTGATCCAGCAGGGCTCTTCTTATGATTCTTGTTGTTGTTTAGTTGTTAAGTCATAAACATGATTCTAATGTTTATTTATTTGTTTAAAACATTTTTACCCTGTCTTTTTCCTTAAGAAGGGCCCAAGGCAGCTTACATCATTCAAATACAGTACAGTATTTAAAGCCAAAAACAATAAGTATACAAATAGTAAAAAGGATCAAACAAATAGCACAGTAAAATATGGCAAGCAGAAGCAACATCAAAACACAATCGAAGCAGTAAGACACAAGAATATATTTAAGAACCCTATCCAGATAGCCAGTAACTAAGAGAACGCTTACGTGAGGAGAAAGGTCTTTGCCTGCTTGTGGAAGGACAGCAGAGATGGAGCCGACCGGGCTTCCTATGGGAGGGAGCTCCAAAGTCTGGAAGCAGCAACAGAGAAGGCCTTCTCCTGTGTCCCAGTCAGATACACCTATAAAAGTAGTGGGACTAAAAAAAAAAGGCCTCTGAGGATGATGTTAACACCAGGACAGGTTCATAATATGAGATGTGGTCCTTGAGATAACTTGGACCCAATCCATTTAGGGCTTTATAGAATTGTACCCAGATACAGATTGGCAGCCAGTGGTGCTGTTGTAACAGAGTTGTTATGTGATCCCTGTGACCAGCCGCAGTTGGCAATCTGGCTGCTGTGTTTTCGGCCTGCTGAAGTTTCTGAGTGATTGTTAATGTCCTAGCCTCATATTGCTTTAATTCAATTCATGGAGTCTTTTTTTTTGGGGGGGGGGTGTTGGTGGGTTTTTTTTTTTTTTGGTTTGTTTGTTTTTTCTCCCATTTTTATGTTGTACATAGTCTTGTGACTAGAGATGGGCACAAGCCGCCGGTTGAACACTTTGTGCCGTTTGTTTATCAGCCAAACACGTATTCAGCACTTCAAAGCCCCATCAATTCTGGTGGGTGCCCACTTGTAGGTGGCCGCCTGGCTTTCCTGCCGTGCCTCCTCCAGGTGCTGCCCGAGTGGGCACCTGTCAGAGGAGGCAGGACTTTGAAGCATCAAACATCTTTCGGCTGATAACGAACCGGCATGAACTGCCAAATCAGTAGTTCATGAACATTGGTCAGGGAATTTTACATTATCATGTCCATGTGTGCCATTTAATATGCCTTTTTAAAATTAGGCACCCCTTCCGTAATGAGCTCATGGGGTATTCCAGCAAGTGGCTTGTAAGGTAGAGTGGTAATATTTTTGCAAAATATGCCTGCAAAGAAAAGAATAATTGGAAGTGGGGGTTTTCTAACAGCTGCAGTAGGCTCATTAAACTTGGAATAGCTATTCAGGCAGAACCACTTTCAGGATGCTAAAAGGTGCCATTATGCCATTGAAGTGCTTTAGGATACCTGGGGATACTTTAAGATTAGTGTAACAGAGACCCGGAGGAGGGGGACACCTACCTATACCACAGATTCAAAAATGGCATTAAAAAGCCAGAAAGAGTCTAAGGCAGCCATTCTCAAGGTGGGCCCTGGTACATTTGAAGGAAGCCACAGACTGAAAAATGTGAGGAGCTTCTGAAAGATACCCGTGTTGTATCATTGTTTGACAGGAGGCGCTGGAAACTGTCAAAAAAAGAAAAGCCGTGGTCAGAAGAAGGTTGAGAATGGGTGGTCACACCGGCATATAGCGCACATTTTTCTGGACCACATGTGGCCTGGCCTGGTATGAGGCATTTCCCAGCAGTCACATGATTTTGGGGAATCGTGCCACCAGCCTGACTCTGGTCTGTACCCAAGCAGGACCTTTCTGTTTCAGTAGTAAGGATACTGCTTTTGAGGGCCAGGCTGGAGTGATTTCCTGATGGATGGATGGCAAAACAACATTTTCTGTCTGATTGCACTCTCAGTATGGTTAAATAGCAGAATCAAAGAGACTATTAAAGGGAGGAATGTTTCCTTTAACAGAAAAAGTCTTATTTAACAGGAGTAAATGAGAAGATCACAAATTGTCGCAGATGAATTTTAATTGGACATTTAAACAAACAAAGGCGTAATTAGAGGAACGTTTGATTTTTAAATGTATATTAAACAAATGTTGATTCAGGAAGTGGCTTGGGTTATTGAAATTTGCATTAAGTTTTCCAATTTAAGATGTTTTATTTCCATGTTGGAGCCTTACACCATCTGGGCGTTAACATCCAAATACAAGACCCCAGCCTGAGATTGTTAGAGACTAAAAGTTGTAAAGAGACTTTCAGGAAGATTACTGAGACACCACATGTTTTTTTACTGCAATTGTCACTGAGAAATGTCAGAGGGATATTTATATTCATTCATTCATTCATTCATTCATTCATTCATTCATTCATTCATTCATTCATTCATTCATTTATTTATTTATTTATTTATTTATTTATTTATTTATTTATTTATTTATTTATTTATTTCTGGTAGTATGTTCAAAGAGTTATATCAAATAGATGACTATGCTCAATCAGACTAATTAATTTTAAAATGGTATAGATTCAAATGGCATTCGCTTAGAACAGTGATGGCGAACCTATGTCACAAGTGCCACATCTGGCACACACAGCCCTCTCTGTGGGCACACAAGCCATAAGTTGCCATAGAGAAATACTTACCCGTCCTTCGATCCCAGATTTTGGCACTCCCCTCTGCTGGTGCAGTGGTCCAGCAGAGGGGTGCAGTGGCGACCATTACCACTCTAGCCCAACGGGGGAATTGGAGGACCAGTAAGTATTTCTTTAATACTGCCCATAGGAAAAACACAAGCATTTAACCCTTGCAGTGCAGGGGCAGGTGTTTTCTCTAAAATAAAACCACAGTGTGGCGTCCACGCAGCATTTGGGTTTTAATCGCAGTATTGGCACTTTGAAATAAATAAGTTGATTTGTTTTGCAGTTTGGGCACTCGGGCTCATAAAGGTTCACCAAAGAATTCAAATATGAAATTAGTTATTTTCACATATACCAATCAACTTACTACAGGAACTGATGGGTTCCAAATTTTAGAAAGGAATCCAAACCGATCCTTGAAGCTATACCAAAAGGTAGAACTTTAAAAATGTATAGAAGAGCAAGTGCTGCTAAACAGCAATCAGCATGGCTTGTACAAGAGCCAAGACAAGCTTTAGAAAATATCATTCAGGGAAGAATAACCCATGGAAAGTCAAAGGTTCTCACTTGGCCTCTAAAATTAGACACTGAACTTCACCAATGCTGTGTCTGATTTGTTATATTGTGTATATTGTAACAAGAGCCTTGGACTCTATGAAATTAGAGAACATCAGCCAGAGGACAAAAAGTTGCTTAGGAATGTTCAACTTCACTCCCTCCCTTCTCTCCTAGACATCCTGTGGCTACAGAGCTGAAAAGGATTACTGTATCTGGGACCAGCCGGTCACTTCCAGGCACAACTATATAACAATATTTTAATATCATGCAATAATATAGGATTAGCACCTTACAAAGTACAGAACACAAGAAGGCCCTGCCCAATGCACTTTCATCCAGTTCCACTCAGAATCAGCCCTTGGAATAATGTGTTAAACAAAAAAAAAAATGGGGAGGGGTAAAGCATCACTTTGTCAACATTTTAAAATAATGCCTCAAAAGAAAACATATTCTTTATGTGTTAAAATAAAATTCTCTATGTGTTAAAATAAATACTTATGCTGTGGCTGTGTGTCCACAGCTTATTTTGTTGTTAAGAAGTAGCCTGATTTATTATGCAAGAATAAAATTTGCCAAACTTTAGTCCTATGCACAATTACTGGAAAGTAAACATGCACATATATTTAAGACATAGTTGATTTGCTGATTGCCTTTCTCTTTCATTATGTTTTTGCTTTAACAAAGTAAGTTGTTAGAGTCTTATATGATAGGGTGGTTTAATTGGTTCTGGAAGTCTGAGTTGTCACTTCTGTTGTTGCCTGGGTACTTTGCCTGATTTGTGGTCTTGCTTTGGGGAGAGGGAGATGACACTCTTGGAGGAAGAGTTGTGGGGAAGCAGACAGATATACACACTACAGACGTAAATCATCCCAATTTTTTTACTTCTCCAGCTTCTGATAGCTTTCACTCATTTTTGATCCAGCATCCCTAGCTAACAATTTTATTATAAAATGTGTAGTCCTTTTTTTTGGGGGGGGGGGGAATACAGTCAGTGAACAATTTCCTGACTGGCTTTTTAAAACAAAGCTATACATGTACCTATTTTCGTGTGTGTGTGTGTGTGTGTGTGTGTGTGTGTGTGTGTGTGTGTGTGTGTGTGTGTGTGTGTGTGTGTGTGTGTGTGTGTGTGTGTGTGAGTGAGTGAGAGAGAGAGAGAGAGAGAGAGAGAGAGAGATGCAGCACATTTTTGCTGCTCAAACAGAGTCTTTACAAAATTCACTTCCTTTGCCCCTCTGCCAAGGAGCAGAGGAAGTTTTTAATTGGCAGGTGTCCTGAAGTGGCTCTCTTCTTAAGCCCCTTCACAATATGTCAAATTCCTACTTGAAGGAGCCATACCAGATAGGGGCACGTGAGCTCAGCTATACCATTTGGATGTGAGGATCTTACTAAATGGCACATCACACCTCTACGAGAACCCTGCTACCCTATTTAGCCCACGCTGGCCTGCTCGAAAAGACCCTGGGTAGACAAGCCCTTAATTAGAGGACACTAATCCAGTGCAACTGTGTAGTAGAGCAATAAGTGGCTGCCAAGTTAGTAAATCAAAGGTGGAGAATATCTTAATCAGAAATATTTCAAGTGCCTCTGATATGCAGAACATTTTTGCACCACTGCATAGCTATACCTGCTAATTCCCAAACAAGTATAAAAAGGACGGATAGTGAAAAGTGGAAATCCACTCGCATCATGCAAAGAGAGGGAATTATGTGAATACTCCTACTTCCTTTCTATCACTATGGCTTTGCTTGTAAAAGTTGAGTGGTAACTTCTTCAGATCCTTCCACCCTCATTTTTCCAACTCTGATTCCTCTTCTTTCCTCTTCTGTATAGATAGCTCTAGCATCCTCTCACACCTTGCTTTTTCTCAACACCACACCTGGATTCACCAACATCCCAATGCACACATACACTGTGCTCGCCTTACTCTGTTCCTGGCTATACCTGTGTGGCCGTTTCATTTTGGCATTGCAGCCAGGGAGTTTAAAACATAAAAGCACACACCACTCTTGCTGCCACAGTCAGTTCCCCCTCTCTTCATCCTGGCCATGGCTAAGACTTTTCTGTGCCTTTTTTGCCCAGGCAAAAGAGAGCAGCTAAAATGAGTAAACATATTACAGTTGTATGAAACTTTTACACTAACTATAACCCAATGAAGCCCCCATATCAATGGTGTTTGGCCCTTATTAGATTAAAAGTCAAAAGATTAGTCTGCTTAGTTGGAAATAATTAGTTCATTCTGAGCTCTTGTGGTTCTTGGAGATACAAAGCGCCTTCTTCTTGGCAACAAAGAAAAAAAAATTGCCCTGCTGGATCAGAGGAAGGGGTCCCTCTAGTTCAGCATTCAGCAGCTAGACAGATGCCTTGGGAAGCTGACAGGCAGGCATGAGGTAACAACTAGGCACAGTTGTTTGCCCCAACATCCAGCAATCGGCAGCATAGGAACATATGGAAGCAAAGGTGAACAGCTTCGGCTGTATCCTCATCTGGTGTTTCTCTGGAGAGAAAGCTGGCATGAGTCCTCCTCGCAGGGCGAAGTGCCCGGTTACACTCGCCATGCCAGAGCAGGCACACCCTTTCCCTAATCATTTCCCAACATGAAAATGGCTCCATTGTCATTACAGTGCTGAGATTGAATTCGCCTCATCAAAGCGGAGGGTGACAGGTGCCTCAATAGGCTAGTGCCAAGCGCAGAGGCAAGGAGATTAGCGGGCCACTGATATCATTATTTCCGCCTATCACAGATTCGGCAGGGAGGCAATTGTAATTTCTGGGTTTATTAGTCTGCATTCGGAGGGGAAAAAAACAGCGATAAACCTCAGTGTGACAGCCAGCCATTTGTGCAGCAAGTGCTGTCATAGCGACACTTACAAAATGCCAATGCGGTTGTGTCCTCCTAATCCCCCCTAATGGAGGTTAAAGCACTGCACAAAAAGCACTCTTATCAACGATCAGGGCACTAATAACATTTGCATTTTTAACTTCAACACAGGAAGTAAAGAATCTTCTGTACAGTTTTGGCAAATTAATATTACACTGGAATAATTCAAATATCGTATCCATCAGATATCAGCCAGTCTTTCACCACCTTCCCCATTGCCTGCAGAAATAGTAACACAGAGAGGGCTGAGAATTATGCTCATTTAATCTTCACTGATATCACTGGCTCCCCAAATATCCTGTGCCTGTTGGGGAGCTGACTGTAGGAGAAAGAGTGGCTGGCCACACTTGTGTTGTAACAGGCTGTTTAAATCACATCCGCAAACAGAAAAGAGCCACTTCTTAACATGGAGAGAAAGAGAGTGCAATCTCTCTCTCTCTCTCTCTCTCTCTCTCTCTCTCTCTCTCTCTCTCTCTCTCTCTCTGGGTTGTTGTTTTTTTTAAAGGACCTTGCCTATTGGGATGACAGGTGAAATATTTTTGAGGGAGGAGGTTACATGGGAAAAGTTTTACATGTTCTGGCATTGGTGGGAATGTCTGTTTCCTGCTTGTTTACCTCCTCTTACCTTGTATTATATTATTTATTTATCACATTTTACCCATGCTTTTTTGTTACTCCAACCCCAGTAAAAAGAAAAAAGAAAAACACAATGGCAAAATAACTGATGAAAACTAAATTATTTCAAAGGCCATGTCTTCGTACAGACCATTTGGGGGCAATACAAGAACTGTGGCAGTTAGTTGTGGGTCTGTACTTAGCCCATATATACACAGGCCTGAGGAACATCTTATGCAAAAAAAGAAGAAGAAAAAGAAAGGAAAAAGAGAGAGAGAGAATCCATGTGGTAAATTCCTGTTTTTCCTCCACATTTAAGTAAGAGACCAATTAAGACAATCTGTAATTCAATTCTTGAGTGACTGCTACTGAATTCAATCCCTCTCAGGTCAATGAATATAATGTCAAGTCATTAACTAAAAGGTCATGGCCAGCATATAAAATGTACACACAATGACACAGACAGAAGTAATTAGTACACACATCAATGACCCATTGTTTTGACATACAGTGCAGAAAATCTTAACAGGATTAGGTGATAATAAATTTTGGGCTCTCTATGCCTGACTGAAATAGGTTTTAAAATATAGCTCTCTGGCCATTCACACATTAACACAGTGTATGATATATGGGTGATTTCTTGTGGCATTCCTGGAAAGCTTGTCAGGGGTTCCTCAATCAGAAGATTAGCAATAGTTTACATTAAACACAGTGTGCCCATAATCACAATATCATTACAATTCTTTCCTCTCAAAATATAGACTTAAGAAGAATTGGACTTTCTAGGCTTGGCAGGTACCTTGAAATACACTGTAGACTGTGTACCCAGAATCCAGTTTGAAAATCACTGCAGTCTGCAACAACAACATCAATCAGTAAATTATGTGATGTGCTTCTGGCTCTTTATCTCAGACTTCCTCATTCCTGGCTGTCTGAACAGAAACCCATGATGGTACTCAGTTAGCTGCCAGTTTGTCTGACATACGTGACAGTGGTAAAAGACATCAGAAGGCTGTTCAAAGGTTATAGTTTTTCATACAGGACAAACCACATTGAAACGAATATGTTCAAGACTAGATGGGCGTGATTGACTCAGATGATGCTGAGCTGTTATGACAGCCAAGGCCCACAGTTATTGTTCAAGTCATCTCAGAATCCTCTTAGCACTTGGGAAACTATTATTTGGAAGTAATTTGTGATGCAACATCTTACAAACCCAGAAAAGTACAGTAATCTGGTGTCACTAACATCCTAAGCATTCCCTAAAAGCTTGTTGCATAATAATTCTTTGTGCTGCTAGTTGCTTTTTGTTAGTTTTCCATTACTTCTTTTTTCCAAACCTGGAATTAATAAGAACATGACAGAAAACTAAAAATATTCCATACAAAATGCCTTTAAATTAAAATGCCATTTAGAAGTTGCTAATAGTAACAAGGAAACATTGCTTGTACTGTCGTTTCCAATTGTTATGTTGCTTTTGAAATGTACCTTTATCATGCCCTTATTTCAGAAAGGTAATGCAGGCAACACTGGAGGAAACCAGATGAAGATATTATCACACTGCTGGTTGGTGTACAGAAAGAGAACATCACAGTAGATGTTTCAGCATGTAAAGCTGCATACCTTGTTTCAACATAACACCCATGAAATGCTATGAGCAAGTGTATTTTTCCATACCGCAAAACACCCAGGAAGGTCATGGTTAGGAAGGAACACGGACTTTCCCACCCCCTTTTGAAACTTTTCAATATCGACCACAAAAGCCGCAGGGCAGCCATGGTATATTTTATTTTGTGACTTATTGAGGCAGGACCCAATGTGGTGTAGCGCAGTGGTCCCCAACCTTGGGCCTCCAGATGTTCTTAGACTTCAACTCCCAGAAATCCTGGCCAGTAGAGGTGGTGGTGAAGGCTTCTGGGAAGTGTAGTCCAAGAATATCTGGAGGCCCAAGGTTGGGGACCACTGGTGTAGCGGACAGAGTGATGGACTAGGACTCTGAAGAAAAGGGTTCAAATCCTCAGTTGGCCATGAAAACTCACTGGGGGAGTGGAACTGGTAAAACCAGTCCTAAAATTTCTCACTTACCTTGAAAGCCTTATTAAGGTCACTTCTGACTTGAGGGCGCAGAATACATAATCAAAGCAACAATGGGTGTGTCCCTTCATGTTATGGTGACTAGATTTCCCCTTCAGCATTTCCATTTATATTTCAGGTGCTCAGTGCTCAGAGGGAAGCAAGACAGGAGTGCCAGTCAGTTTGAAAGGAACGTGCAAGAAGATACAACAGGAAACAGGATGATAAGGAAAATACTGTATCTGCAGTGAAATTCAATGGACTGTAATGAAACAAAGAGTACTGTACTGCTCAAATTCCTTCACTATTACCTGCAACTCATTGTTTCCTATATTTGCCCCATATGTAACATTTGTAACACAATAACTGTTTTTAAGTTATTATACCCATCTCCCACTATGTTGTGCTATTAAAAAAAATGCACATGATGCATTAAGGATTAGCGTCATCAGTGTCTACTAGCTAATGCATTTGATATTAGAGGGAGTTTGCTTCTGTGTAGCAGTTCCTAGAGGACCTTAATGGGAAAGTGTCATAGCACTCTTGCTTATGAGCTTCCCATGGGCTTCTAGCTAACCACAGAATGAGCAGAAGGCTGAACAATACAGGCCTTTAGGCTGAAGCAATAAGGCTTGTCTTAATTTCCTTTGAAAGCATGTTCTTGCAAAAAGGTACAAATGCATTGTAAGCCATTAGCAATGTATCAAGGTTCCAATCATTTATAAAAGTCATACTTGACTTCTCACTTCTAATTAGTTAAGGTGTCCAAGGATAGCTGAAATGTGCTGAATCCAAATTCCTTCCAGCCTCCAGATACTGGAAATTACTGAGAAGTCACTTCAGTCTGGCCCAGGTTTATGCTAGCATTGTAACTATGTGCTCTGAAGGAAGGTTGATTCTGCTTTAACTCAGCTCCTCCTTTACCTCACCTCTCCTGGAGTTTATCTTATTTCAGTGGGAAAAATGTAAGTGCTTGTTTAGTTCTCCAGTTAAAATCAGTTGGCTATACAATTGCTTTCCTTTAGCTGTAGCATGGCCGCATGCTGGTCACAGATTAAAAATGCCACCAAATGTTTCCCAAGGCAATAAAGTAGACAATTTATAGTCCAGCATAGGAAGCCAGGCACGAAATAATGGCAATTTGCAATTGAGGTAGCCAAATTGTTGTCAAAACTTAAATATGTGGCTTAGAGCTTTAATCTGTGAGCTGCCAGGTTTACAGGCATTTAAGAATGCCCAAATATGAATTTGGCTGGGTGTTTGAGGACAGGACATTTTGAAGAGCACTCATTCATAGGGTCGCCATGATCCAGAGGTGTCTTGATGGCACACAACAACAACTAAAACAAATATGAATTCAACCATTTTTAAAAAAAAAATCCAGGAATTTTGTTAAATTCAAAATTTCAGCAAAATCTGATTTGGACAATAAGTAGCACCAAGAGAACTGTGGAATGTAGTTATTGCTTCTCAACAATTGCTTGCCCCTTGCAAATTATGCCACCCATGTTGTACAGCTAAAAACAAAGAAATAAAGACTGAAACATCCATTCAAGGAAATACAGTGCTGTCAGCTCGCCAGTAAATCAAAACAACAGTGAAGACAATAAATTACCATCTGTTTGGCAACACTGTTCGTCCATTACTCCTTTCAGTAGCAAATGACTTGGCCTGCTTGTGTTCAGCAAAGCTCTAGACAATTTTTTTTCTTGTAGAATAAGAGAACAGCATTTGAGGACCCATTCCCCCACCCCTTTTCTTTCTTTCTGAGATACAACTTTGTATAGTGACTGTGAAAATAGAATACTCTGGTTAAAATCTTACTCGTGCCATGAATAAAGTACACTTAGGTAAGACATGATTTTTCTCATTATGCAATGAATAATGTTCACAATAATAGAGTCGTTGAGAGGTTCACTGAGAAAAATCAGAATTATTTTGAATACTATTAAATAATGGTTTAATATTATAGTGTTTTGAAATCCACAGAGAAAGAATATAAAAATAAGTTTCAGGCTGACAGGGCCAGTCTTCCCATTCCTTTGGAGCAAGATTAGAGCCTAAAGTGGGTGATGATGCGCAGCGAGTAGCACCATCATCTCATCCTAGCTGTTGCCACCTGCTATAGAAGACTGCTCTGTGTTCCATGCTGCTGGTCTACGCTAGCCGGGTACCCTTCCACTAATCCAGAAGCAAGATATAAATGCCAGTCTGGTTAACTTTGGTAGCTAATATTGTATGTGGGGAGAAACTTGCAAGCCTCAGAAAAAAGTGTTGGACTGGACTTTCAAATGTTAGCCAGTGAAACAGATAACAAAAATCTAAATATGCACCTTGCAAGAAAATTTCCAGATCCTATTTCAGAGGAGCGTTTTTTCCCCACAGATGTTTCTGACATGGGTGTTTATTGTCAAATGTCAGTTGGGGCATTGAGAGCTCTTTGTCATGCCTTAGTATCAGTCTGCTTGTTGTATTTTTCCACTCATTGTCCAATATTTTCCTTCAAACAAAAAATACAGAACGTCAGAAATTTCACAAGTGTTGGTGTTCATTAACCTCATTTCAGTATTTCTGGTTAGCTGTAAACAGAAAAGGAGCTACAGTTCCACAGGATAGGGAGAATCCAAACCTTATCTTTTTAGCAGAGATGAGCCTTTTGAATTTTGAATTACAAATCCCACAATTTTCCTTTCTGGGAGTCCCACATGTGGAAGACAAGCCTTATGGACACCTAAATAGTGCTTATCTGGAGAGAAGGCCATGTTGGCAGGCTTCATTCCTTGGACAGGCCTGACCTCCAGGTTGAAAATGAAGCTTCCCAGCAAGGACTCCCAAGTGGGCACAATTTAAGTATCAGTAAGATTTGGATCCTGCAGGTGGGACTCCCAGAAGGGACAATTATAGGATTTGTCATTTTTAAAAAAATTCCTAGTTTTTAGCCATGAAAATGTACATCCAAAGGTATGTTGATCAAGCTCCTTTATTGTCTGAAATTGGAAGGATGATCAAAAAAATATATTGAGAGATGAGAGAAAAGAGAGGAGATTCAAGCCTCTTCTGTGGACATGACATAGCAGAATGTGGGAGAATCTGAAGCATAATAGATCAGGTGTTCTCTGGCAATTCCTGTACAACACAAAATGGAAACATAACCCTAGCATTCTTCTAGATGGGGTTCTTCCATTTATACCCAAAGAGCTGGACAGCAAACACTTCTACACTTCCATGAAAGAGGCAGTGAAACTACACAACAGAGCTTCAGCTGGAAGTACCCATAAAGAATATAGCTCTTCATTAGGACAGCTACATGGGTTTTGCCAATCAATCCTTTCGCAGTTGTAGGACAGACTCATAAAATAGGAGGTATTAATTCCCACACATTCAGATTAGTAGTAGTCATTCCTACTAACCTTATGCCCACACAATTATGCCCAGAAATGCCACTAGATACAGTGAGGCAACTCCCTCAGGAATCAATTGTTGGAGAAGGGGCTACAATCCACTCAAGCCTTCTGGCTGCCCTTTTCCATCTTCATAGTCCTTCCTTTCTCTTGGTGAACGGAGTTGTGTGTGCCACACAACCTGTTCTAAACCCTAAATTGCTCTCCTATTCTCAGGTGTAGTGGAATATGCTCCCCAAGGCTGATATTAAATGAAGATTCAACTGCTGGAGCAATCAGTTTCTGTATGAGCAACTGTTTGCCTCAGGCAGGAAAATATCTTGGGCCAGTCTTGCAAGCAATCTAGTCCATTAGGATATGAACCTGGATCACCAGGATCAGACTCCTGTACTCCTTTAGTTTGGGACCCAACAAACAATGGAATGTTCCTACAGTTCTTCAACTCAATTGCTAGACCTGGGAGCCTGGATTACAATAGCTTTGAATGAGGAATCACTTAACTTTGGCTGCAGCTACAATGGCAAGTCAAATGGGAGCGACTGGGCTTTGCTACAGCTTTATTGACAGCCTATTTCATGTTTCTATTCAGATTAGGTGATCACATAGAAACCACAGATTATTTCAGTGCCAGCATCCACACTTGCCCCTCAGTATGATGCAATTTGATCCACACCACAGAAGTTTGGTGGTGTGGATCTGGATCGGTTTGATTTCGACCACCTTTCTTTGATCTTGTCCTCTGTTGGTCCTTGGTTCTCCTTTTATGGTTCAGAGCAAAGCTGGTGGGCTGTTTAAAAGTGTTGCATTAAGGAAAAGGAACAGATTCCCAAGGCTTTCCATAATATACAAACACATACACACATACCATTGGGGGGGGGGGGCTAGAACTGCTGGATTAGCTCTCTGGTTGATCCCCCACTTTGCCTTTCTGACAGGGGATGGACTCAGTGATCTATAGGGCCCTTTTGAGCTCTGCAGTGCTAAGATGATGATGATAGTAATTGCTGTGGTTTATCAGAATTGTTTCTATTTCATATCAATTTTTATCTTTTTTAAATCCCTAAAGAGATGATCTAGTGCTAAACTAATATATCAATGCAGTGATAAAATGATCTAAAATGTGGTTGTTTTTAAAATTAAAAAAAAGAACTTCAGGATACTTAGGGAGAAAGATCATGGGGCTGAGTGTTCTCGCTGTCCAAAACATCACACTCAGCTTAGTATATCACCAGAATATCATCCACAGTCATGCCCCCTCATTCTATTGGAGAAGAAAACAACTGATCACATGGGAAAGACACTGTTCAAATTGCTCTGGCTTGAAAAAAGTAGAAGCCCCCAATGGCAGCGTCCACTTCCTCAGATTTAAGAGTGGGACTAATCTTACATCTGAGGAAAGGGGCTTGTCCACAAAAGCTCATATCAAGATACATCAGTTAGTCTTTAAGGCACCACCACATTTTTGTCTTCTTTGTTATTCATTGTTCTTTTGTTGTGGCCTGATTACTTCTAAACTCTGGTGGAAAGAATGTGCCATTCCTAGCCAGTGGATGGCCTGCGTACTGCGGTCAGAGTTGAGTAGGGCACCAAAGTCTGGAGAATGTTTTCACAAGAAGTCAAATCACATAGACAGGAAATAGAACTATGGAGGGAGAGGAGAAAAGTAATTGCTCACCCATGTGTAAGATACAGAAAAAAAATAGTGCTACGGTGGGCAGTAGGGTCCACACAAACTGGGTCATAAGCAAAACCTTAGTGAAGTAGTGGGATGCGTCTGGTTACAGTTCAGATTGAGACTTAGTTCACATATGCCTGTTCATCTCTTGATGAACTGGACCATCAATTACTGATATGTCTGAATAAACAACAACAGATGTAAAATAACAGAAACAGAAGTTCAGAACATCTGAAACAGGGCAAAAATGTGCAAAAAAGATTAGGACACTATTTATTATTTATTAAAAACATTTGTAACCTGCCATTTATTGTATGTAATATATAGAGCATAAAAACCAAATATGCTGCTTTATAAAAATAAAAAATGTAACTATAAAAACATAAGGCATCACAATAAATTTGAGGTCACAAAACAGTAGGACAAACTGAACAGAAGCTGTTGTGATCTTTCCAAATGTTCAAGCAATTAATCGTCAACCTCATGCTGAATTGACAGCAGTCTTGATATCAGTCCAGGCTCAATAGGGAGGGCTATCTACCAACAGGGACACCACCACAGAGAAGACCCTCTTAGACTGATGAAAACATATCAAGGAATATGGAACAAACAAAATAAATTCATGCACATTACTTGATTACTTTATACTGTACTTGAGATAGCTGGAAAGTCTAAACTCTCCTTTGAGAAGCATTTGATTTGAAGTGATGTCAGTTAATATGCAAGTTGTACTTGCGATGATAATATTCATAATGGGCCATTTGCCCAACTGTTGTCACAATCATCAGCAACGGCCATGCATGTACAAGCAATAACTTTGTGTCTATATGGTAAAAGATGGAAGTACTGTACTAAAATTTGAATGAACACCCAAACTATTACTCTCCAAGCATTCCAAAAAAACTTAATTGCCACAATTCAATTCTTTCACACTTCTCCATTTTCATTCTTTTGTGATGTTATTCCTGCCTTGTTTTCTAACATTGTTATTACGATGATTATGTGCCATCAAGTCACATCCAATGTATGGCCAGTATAAAAAGATTTTCAAGTGATGTGATATATTTAAGGAGTGGTTTTATCAGGGATGCCAAGTGGAAATTCTAGCCGAGGTCTCCTAGCCCATAATTCTGTGTACTGTACTGCACTGATTCATCTTTTAATATACCTATAAGATACAGTATTCCTAAAATTGGATTGGTTAAATCCAACTGTTAGTCCCAGCTAGAGTAGATCTGTTAAATCGATGCCAATTGTGTAAGTGACTTTAGAGGCCTCATTTATTAAAGTGGATTTAGCCAATAGTATTTTGCACATTTTTATCTTAGTTATCTTTGCAATCACCCCAACTTCAGAATATTGTTGACCCACAAAGTAACTCCTATCAGATTTTAAGATGTGATAGGCAGAAAGGAGTAAATTAGATGTATTGTACCAAAAGTGCCTAGACAGCAGATACTTGTAGATGACTCAAGCAAATGACTTAAGCAATTACAGCAAGAAAGCAAAGAATGCTACACTGAAGTTGAAGAATGAACTGTGGGAAAGAAATATCTCCAAATACTCTGTAAGAATATTAAGGTTATTTTCAGCTTCACATTTAGTACCGATTTACTGCTGAAACTTCGCTGAAAGAACTGTCATTCTAAGAGTAGCTTCTGATGTTATTGTCATCTACACCAAATACTACAGGCACACTTGCTTCTGTGCAATAATGCCATTTCAGAAATGGCATTATTTGCATCTTTGCTAATGAGACCATGTGAATCTGAAGTGGCTTTCTGGCTCCCAACAGTAGCAATAAGGTAATTCCTGCCTTGCACTGAAATTAAGAAAAGTTGATGGAGGAATGACATTTTTATGTGGAAAGACTGTGAGATCAGTTCAGTTCTGTTACTCAAAACAAATTCCTCAACTCAAGAATTCTTTAATTCTAGTTGTTTATCTTTTCCCCCAGGCTGCAGTTGGTGAATCTCAGGGTTCTAATGAAAAACAAAACAAATTTGTTTGTTAGTTAGTTTGTTACACCTGTGCATCATGCCAGTTAGTGCTAGGCACTACTCTGGGTGGTTTACATCCAAAGTGTCATAAATATAAAATGAATCACAAATAATATCTTAAAAAATAAACCACACGTATTCACAAATATGACAACAATCATTTAATAAATTTAAAAAAACCCAAAACAATAGCAACCATGAATAATCAAAATTATCAGTCTATAAGACATAAACAGCTTTGTTTTGAGCATCCTCTTAAAGGCTGTGAGGAAGGAGGCCAGGCACAGCTCCATCAGGGAAGCATCCCAAATGGATGGGCCCACTATTAAGAAGACCTTGTTTCTAGTAAGTAGATGACTTTTTGGCCTCCTTCAGTGTGTCAATCCAGAGAAGCAAGGCCTGAGAGGATTTTAGGGAAAGATGCTCCAACCAGTAGCAAGGTCCCAAACTGTGGTGACTGTTCAAGCATGAAGTCTTGCCACCCCTCTTGTACATTACCTATACGAGAGAGATACAAAGTTATGTTTTGAATACGACAATCCCGTTGTGCAACTCCATTGGGCATAAGCAATGATAACATCGTCTGGCAATATTAATCTTTAATGTAATTTCAAATTTCCTGCTCCCCACTTCAGGTTCTAAGTCTTGGGAGGGTGGGGGGGGGGAAGAGAGCTTTTAATATAGGAAAATTGTCACTGGATCACCAGCAGCGGTTCCAAACTGGTGACAGGACCACCACTGATGACTTTCCAATACTAAAGACCCTCCCCCCATTTTGAGGCCCCTATTGGAATATGAAGATCAATTGTATCCCAGTATGCAATGGGTGAGTCTGACAGTCATTCAGTTCTACCCTGCTATTGGGGAGCTGTTGTGCATTGATCACGTTCTGCGCCTCCTCTTGTGTGCCTTCTTCCTTGATTCCTATTGAGATAACCGTCTGGGCTGGGCTCGATCAAAATTCCTACAAGTAGGATTTCTGTGAGGACAAAGATACGCTTCCCTATTCAAAACCTCTTATTACTTTGCATGTTACATTGAAACCTCCTGGATGCCAAAGAGTCTTCCTTCCAAACAGAGACTAAGCAGGAGTGATTATTTTCCTGGGACACAAATAGTTTGATAAAGAGGTCTTTTATCCAACAGCTAGCCTCATACTTCTGTGTTGGACCACAGAGCAACCAGAGTGACCCCCACCCCACCCCGAAAGAATAATCCACAGCCAGAGGGGGGAAAAAAAAACACGGAAGCTCACTGGAAATAGGCAAAGACTCTGCAGTTGTTAAATGGTTAATGCTAAAGCTGCTGCAAGAGTACTGTATACAATGTGTTACAGACATTACAGACAACTGTAGCTTCAGAGATTAATCCAGAATGAGATGGAAGGTTTCTATTGAAACTTCTTAATATGTTTTTTAGCCCCTCTGTCTGGGATTATAGTGCGGCCTCCAAGTCCAAGTGCTTTCCCTTTAAAATACATCTATTATGGCTCTGCTGTTGTTCCTGCCCTTCTTGTTACACTGTGAGCAGCTACCACTAAACCCAAACAATAGGAAGAATCAATAGCACACAGATAAACCAGTACCGTAAACTTTGCACACTTAACAAGTCCTCTTTGCAGACAATTAGGGCCAAAAGATAAATATTGACACATTAGACTATTTTCTCAATTTTATTTATTTTTTGTTGATTGCCTGGGTGGGGGTGAAGGGGGCGAAAACCCACTTTTCTGATAGTGGAGATTACTTGGTTAATAGAAACAAATAAAGTAAAAGCCCTTGTCCACAATGGGTTAGGCACATCTATTGTCCGAAGGGACTAATCGGATTAAATTGGCTACTGGTTCCTTTGCTGGGAGTTTAACTCATTCCAAAAAATGTTCACATCTCAAGGAGATGGGTCCCTGTTGTTCTCTGACTTATTTAATCTGACGCAAAGATATAAGGAAAGGCTTGAGACTGCAGTAGTGCATGTGCCACGCAGTAAAATACACTGAAATACGCATAGCAATTAAATTCATGGATGGAAGATAACACAAGACCTGTGCATGCTATTTCTTGTGTTGTGTTTTCTTCATCAATAATAAAACATACAAAAAGAGGAGAGTGCTTAAGGTAACAGTGAATATGGAAATGCCACGGAAATGTCTTTAAAAGCAATGCGGTGCTGTCTAATGGGCGTGTGATGTGCCATTCTGTCAAAATAGCATTTAAAAATGTTAATGGGGTAAAGGTAAACTGTTCCATTTTCTATTTCGGGTTGTTTTCTATTAGCATTTTAATATGGATCTGTTGCATTAGTTCTCCGTAAAAGAAACAAACACATTTATGCAGAGGATAATGTTTTTGTTAGTCTTAATAGGCAGCAGCCTTAAATAATGTCACTCATCTCTCCCTTTGGACTTGAGCCTCTGAGTCAGGAGGTGCATTTTTTTTCCTTCAGTCTGATAATTTTCAAAGCTATTGGCAACCTGGGAATTTTCTTTCCTTATCACTAGGGCTCAGCTAACTTCACTAACACTAATCAGAGCTGGAATCATTCATTCAAGGATTGCATGATCATGTTTTTCTTTAGCAGTGACAGCTGCCTGAGCTACATTAGCAATGCAGATGAGTCAGCCTAATAGGTTAATGCAGAACACGCGAAAATTAGGTTTAATCCCCAGTGAAATAATCTAACATTTTCACATTTCTTGATGTTAGGATAGAGACATTGGTGGTGACTCAATTAGGTGTAATGTAGATCAAAGCAAATTTACCTTCTGGCGGAACCTTCCCAATAGTTTAGACAGTGGAATAGAAGAGTTCTATTTTATAGTAATTGGTGTAGGCTGGAGGGGAAATTATGCTAAAAGAACAGGTATGACAAGAATTGCTTCCTGGTTTCACACTACAATTGCTATATTTTGTAAATGTATCCAAAAACACTACTGAGCAATCAAATCAAAGAAAAATCTTTTCTGCTAGATATGGTTACGAATAAATCAGTGCTTTTAAATCAACTCACTTAGAAGTACCTTTTTTCCCTTCTCATGAAAGCGTGACCTATCTGTTTATAATGTCCCATAGAGAAATATCACCACTGGGGTTTGTAAAGGCCCCTTTAATTATACGGGAACCATAAAGGAAGGGAACGGTGTGTGTCTAGCTAATGTTTTCATTCTTGGGGAATAACATATCAAACACCCGTCTCCATCAGCTGTAAAGGAAAAAGAAACAAAAATTACAAAACCTCAGTTGCCTTTTTTTTTTCCCTTGACATCTTAATTCTTAATCCTTGTGTGTGGTCAAATCAGTCTACTATAGACAACCAATCAAGCAATTATTCCTAAATTATATTTGCCCAGCTCACATTGATTGGTTATTCTTTTCTTATTGGGTAAGCTCATTAATTCTGAGCAGCTTGCTTATTATGCTTTCCACATCATTTTCTTTCTGAGCCTATCTCCGCTCACCAGCCTGCTGATGTTTCAAGATGCCATGGGGGGGGGGGGAGAGAGTGGAAGGGCCCAGTGATCTATTGCATTGTCTCTTACAGCAATTACAATTCACATTGCTGATTAACTTTGATGTGAAAACTAATGAGATAAGGCAAGTTATCAAGGCGGACCTGATCGTCATCTCATTTATACAGCATTTGCCATCGGTGAATGACAAAAACTAATGAAGATGTATCTGACAGCAGGCCGAGCCAAGCAAGACAGGATTTCGTTTCTCATCAGCAAGTGCTTTGCTTCTTACTCATCAGTCTATCTGAAACATGTTGAAATTAGCTTAATAATGAAAACACTTCATCTAAACGGGCAAATGTTTACATTAAAATAACTACATGATAAAAAAAAAGATGTGAAAGATTTTTTTCCTTCTTTCTGGAGTTTAAACAATAGAGTTTAAATGTTCACTTAGCATTCCTCTGAGTATTGAGGATGGGGTTGGTTCCTTGATTTGTTTTCCAGTTGCAATTTATACCTGCTGCAACACGAGGTTCCCGTAGCTCTTTCAAACACTGGGGGTACATTTTTCTGCACAGTTCTGCCAGTAAAAGTTCAATTTTAAAAACTGAGAATGCTTAATACGAAAACAATGAACCATTATTGTGAATCATTATTTGTCACCCCTCCCAAAACAGAAAGTGTAAATCATGCCACAATATTATTTTCCATATTATTTTATTTGTACTGTACAGGCCTGAGTTGATGCTAGCTGTTCATTTTTCAGTGTCTCTTAAGGGCAAGCTCCACTTCCTTTTCTAATATATTAAATATATTGCACTATAGATTATCCAATGAGAATTTGTGTGCCTGTGTGCCTGTGTGCGCGTCTGTGCACGTGTGCATGTGTGTGTGTGTGAAACATGTGGATGCATATATTTGTATACAGGCAAAGTAGTCAGACAATGTGCAAGTCTAGTCATTTTAGTAAATGTTATAAGACTCTAGGGCAACATTTTGTATCTCAAAAGTTCACTGCAATAATCCAGCCTGACATCAAATAAGGCCTTGACAAAACATAAAAATTGCCTAGGTTGTCCCTATCTTTTAATACTTGGCCTTTGACATATTTATTTATAAGGAGTTATTTTATATAGCTGGTTCAAAGATCCCTTGAGTCCAAAAATAACCACAACCCTACAGTAATAATTTTGAATCTGGAACAAAAAAATGTATTAATATAATGCGATGTATCAGTTTCTTAATAGATGCTTTGAGATAACATTAAACAAAGCTTTCCTTTCATTTTTCAAAATAATCTATGCTGAAAATTTCCAATTTTAAAAGACAGTTTCCTCTTTGTTATGGTTTTCTTCCCTCATGAGCCTCATGATGTTGTGCTGCCTTACAGCTTACACACAACACACATCTCTCCTATGTTAGACTTGCATAATATTTGAAGACACCAAGAATGTTTTGTTTGCACGGCTTCCACATCATGTCTATTGTTTATGAAATGAACACGCATGGATCTCAGCTGGAATCCAGTTGATTCCAGAAATTTTGCTCACAATTTTAAAAAAGTTTAATTTTTTTTCAAAGTTAGATAACAAGTTTTATTTTCGTTTTTTTTTAAATAATCAAATCTCTCTGATAAAACAAAAGTTTTAAAAAAACATGACATCCATTTTGACACCTTTTGAAACTTCTTCTGTTTAGATGGAGCTAAGACGGCTCTGTGGGTAAGAGGGGTCTGAAGCAATCTGGAGAATTCTCAGGTTTACAGTATCACATGTTATCTTAGACAATTATGTACCGTCCTTAGGGCAATGTAGACCCATATTTTAAGTGTGTCTGAGTTCCAGAACGAGGCAGAGCACACACGTGTCTGCACATACACAATTTATTTTCAATGGGCATAGACAAAAGTGTCTGCATCTTGAGAAAGTTAAAAGAAAATCTTATTTTAAAGCTGTAGCAACAAATTGCTACTCCAGCACTGGATTAAATTTAAAAGCTCTTCACATGGCTGAAGATAAATCCTATATATTAGAGGAAACCATAAAAGCACTTGCAGAGGAGACAAAGCACAAGTGGAGAATTGACCCCTGAAGATTTTTTTAATGGTGTACTAAATTTATAATTTGTTCCAGCAAATGCTGTGTTCCCCGTTACCACCCCCCACAAATATACAGAAGCATAATGTGTGAGAGAGTGCTTTTTAAATAATAGAGTGAAATCAGTTTGCTGCAACGAATGTGCTTCATTAAATAAAACAATCCCAATATTTTCTTTATCAAACTCCCCATTCTTCCTAGGATCGCATGAAGTCTGTACTGTATTCTGCTGATATTTTGATACACCAATTTAGCATGGGATCAGTGAAATATTTTTTACTGTAGCCGTTACTTTTTCTATATCTGTGCAAATCAGCCATTGTGAGACAAGTTTATATTAACTGCTAATTGAAACCAATATGTTACTTCACTAATATTTTTAGATGAACATTTATAAATATTTATAAAATATTTTTTCTTACCAAGTTTTATTTATGTCAGCTTCATTAAATGCTTTTTCTCTTCCCTTCTTTCCATCTCCCATCCCTCTGCTCCATCTTAAAAAAATAATAATAATTACAGGCAACTAAAGGATTTGTACATAGCAAAAGGTCTCAACCTCACATATTTCAGAGGTTCTGCTCAAGGAAACACTGCCATAATAAGACTGACTTGGGATCTTTTCATCACAAGGTCATTAGAAGCTAGCCTTTAAAATGTTATGGGGGAGATGCATGAGGAAGAAATGTACATTATATCTAAAAGCGTTACAAGGTTACAGTCTCATCTCCAAGTATATGGAATGTTGATTGAGAAAAGCAGCTAATCCAAGAGAAGCTTTGGAAAGGAGATTGAAGGGGGGGGGGAGAGAATTAGGTATACACTTTATATTTTTAAATGCTCATTTACATACACAATGGCCAAGATTAATCCTCTGCTAGCACAGTGCTTTCATATTATTTTTCCTAATTATCTTCTAAGTTGCCTAGTAGCTTTTTCTTTTTTCTCCCTTCTCTGCTGCTTTCTTTAAAGTATCAAGTCTTTTATTATATGACTTTAACACTACACAACAAGTCATTACTAACCAATGCAATTTTGTTCCTCAGAAATGTGTTGAAAGGATGATGCCTTGATACTCAACTCCTTATATAAAGGGTGAGAGCCCAACTGGCTGGTAGTTTCCAGTCTGATTCTGAACTCACATTGCATTACGGAAAAGAAGAAGAATTTTGGCTGATGCCCAAATTCTTAAAATCATACAAATCAATATAATGAGGGAGTGTTGGTGTACTTGTATCTGGACTCCATGGAAAGCTGAACCATCGAGATCTTTGAATCTGTGGTCTAAATAACACCTAACAGAAGTGCTGCATTATTTTAATTATATTGTACAAATATTATAGTATTTAATGCCTGCAAGAAACTAACTACAAAACTATAATTCACTATAGTTCCTAATAAGTCAACCTTCCAAATATATTGTTAAAAAAGGTGCATGTGTGTGTGATGTTTGAATATTTATATGTATATGTCAGTGTGAGATGTTTGTGAGTGTATATTTATGAATCTCTCTCTCTATCTATCTATCTATACACACACACACACACACATACATACACATATGTATGTATGTATGTATGTATGTATGTATGTATGTATGTATGTATGTATGTATGTATGTATGTATGTATGTATGTATGTATGTATGTATGTATGTATGTATGTATGTATGTATGTATGTATGTATGTATGTATGTATGTATCAGGCAAGAGTAATGTTTTATTTAAAATAGTTACAGTATGCCTTTTGATTTAGAGTTTAAAGTAAATAATATTTGTACATCTGAAACATACTCAAGACAAATGAAAAGCCTCTAGATGCTTTTGTATGAGACGTTGAAGAGCTCTACAAACTTAAAAGCACAACCTCAATTAAGCCCATCTTCATCTGGAAAAAAAATTAGCAACTGAAAGCTGAATATATTAGATAATGCACACTTGCAGAAGAGCATTCTCTTAGGAAAAAAAATTCTTGATAACCAACCTGACGTCGGCCTAAGAGTTGCTCAATGCTAATTTTGTTTGAAACTGTCTAACTAACTCTGAATAGCTATCCATATTCAACAAAGGCATAATTAATGGCAACCTTTTCTTCCGCTTATAAGACATCATAACAAGTAGGAAAGTACAAAAAGATTTTTATAGTAACTAATTTAAGGACAAAGGGTTGACCTCTAGCATTTCATTAAATAAACCGAGTGAATAAAAGAGACTGGCAGCATTCATCCTTGTTCAATTCAAGCAGTCTATTTCAAAATGCTAATCATAATCTGCAGATGTTGGGGGCTGATTTTTCCCCCTTCAGATATCATTTGTTTAATTTAAGAACATCAGACATTTGAATTTTAAATAAAAATCAAAAACCAATTTTAGGCATAGGCAGAAGTTATTCATGGAACAGTGAAGGTCTCCAGGTTAGCTTTCTTCCTTTCAAGTGTTTAAAATCATTATTGTAAACCATTAATTTCTCATATTATTTCTAAAACCTTTTAATGGGTAAGTTCTAATAGGAAATGTATTTTTTTCAGATGACCAAACCAAGTAAGTGCCAATATATTTGAAGCTCTACAGTAAGGAAGGAAAAGAAAAGTGGGGAGGGGTGGGGGAGACAATTCTGCTATCTTACCCAGAGAGATTACATTGAGATAGGTCGATATAAGCATTTCTAAACACTCCTGATTCAGTTCTCTAATTTATGCTGCCTAAGGACCAATTCACACATGATTTTCTGCTGACACAAGGAAGCGTGGCTTCCTGCAACACATACTTTCAGCATAAATGGCAACCTACATGGCAGAGCAAATCTCAGATTCTTGTTGTAGGAAAAACATTATGGGTTGGATCTAGACTCAGTCATATTTAGGACTGACCTACTGAAATCAATGGTACTCATTTAGACTTAAGACTAATTTGTCTCTTTGTTCCGAGGGGTATACAGTACTGTAAAGTAAGCATGACCAAGTTTGGACTCAACCCTATGAGGGTCTGAAAAACAAACAAGGCCAGATGCCACCTGTTGATTAGATCAGTGGTTTCCAACTTTGCCTCTGTTGATTAAAATAAGAAGCAGGAGAACAATTGACCCCAGTGCTTAGTTATCAAGATGGGGAAGGGGGAAAACACAAAACTAAAATAATCTCAGACCACAGCATAATAAAGGTTTAAAGGGCCGGGAAAGTATCAAGCAGTGGTTTCGTATTGTTTTGGCTGTGTTTTTCTTCCTTCACTATCTTAATTGCTTAGCGCTGCAATCAACTATTCTGCTTCTTCCAATAGGCTGCAATCCTATTTCCAGTTCCCTGGGTCAAAACCTGTATAAATTTAATGTAAATTCACTTTTGAATAAATATGTATAGGACTGTGTGGCTACGCCAACACTACCCCACCATCCTGAACACACCCAATCTGATTTGGAAATTAAGGAGGGTCAGGCCTCTTAGTACTTGGATGGGCAACCACCATGGAATATGATGGATCTCTGGGCAAGGCTAGGAGAGGCTTGTGCCTGAGCCTGGAGAACTGGGACCAGGGACTATCAATGATACTGGGCAAGATGGACCAATGCTCTGGTACAATAGCAAGCAGCTTTGGATGTTCCTATGTGCCGTGTATTGACAATTGTCTTTATGTACAGTTAGAGGACTGGGTACAATTAATCCTATATCTTAATTTATTTGATCTTTTCCCTCTTACTCATGATCTTCAATAGTTCTGTGCACGTTGTGTGCTCATCTCTCTGCTTCCACATTTGACCGACATAGGTTTGTTTGTTACATACACACACCCTTCCTGAAGGGAGATGCTCCCGAACCTCCTGAAAACACGTGCTTCTGTTTTTAAACTCGGGTGGTCCTATTTCTTGTGAAATACTGTGATGGTGTTTAACAGTTGCAGGGTTTTAATGTTTGTCTCACTGCCTGATCCTATGAGCTTCCACCCAGCAACCATCCTAATTGCTACTGAGCAAAGGCAGACAGGCATGGTGATCTAATCATGCTGGCATAGCCATTTAGATCAGGAAAACTAGTGTGGCATATGCCCTTCCATCATTTCTACTACAACAAGGACCTTAGACTTTAGGGTCCTTATAGGCAAGTATGACATGAAGCCAGTTTTCTGGCTACTATCACTAGAGCCACTGGACTTTGATTTTGTTTTGTTTTTTTGTTTTTTGTTTTTTTGAGCACTGTAATTTTCAACCTTTGAAGGTTTAATTACATTCCTGTAGTCATGGTATAACTATAAGATGGGAAATCAGGTCAATACCCATTATCTGGATGACTTTTGTTTTCTTGTTTGTTTACGATAAGAAAATAGCTACAGCATGCCATAGTACAATGTTGAGCACATGAGAAAAATGAAGGGAAGTCTACCAAATATCTTTTTTTCTTTTCTTTTCTTTTTTTCTTTTTTTCTTTTTTTCTTTTTTTTGGTGGAGGGGGAATAGAGCTTGACGCCATCAGAGAGATGTCACATCTGTCAAGGGAAAAACTCCAGATCTGTCAGCCTCGATCAAGAAGACGGAGGTAGGAATGAAAGATATATAAAAAAAATTCCTGGTGTTGAACAGGCACTTGATTTTCCCATGCTGAGTGATGACGGCTGAAAGTGTAGACTTGTAGCCATTTCTATGAGGTCAACAGAACTTTAGGTGCTCAGTGCTATTTCATTAGAACAAGAGAATTCCACAAGGACATACTGTTAATGGATATGTGTCCTTTGGTAATGGATATGTTTCAGTCTATGAACATAATCCCTGGAGGTCCTAGGTCCTTGCCGTTCATGGCTTATAAAAGCAGCCAGAGTGGGAGTGGCTGAGTAGGTAAGGATTCCAGCATGCCTAAATGAGACAATAGTGAGCCTGCAATTGGAAAAAAAACCCTCCTTAAGCCCCATCATACTGGATAATTATTGCTCAATCTCCAATGTTCCATTCTTGAGCGAAGTAATGGAGCAGGTAGTGACTCCAGGAGTTTCTGCATAAAATGGATGAACTGGATCCATTTAATTCCAGCTTCAGTCCTAGCTAGAGAACAGAGACAACTTTGGTCATGTTGACAGGAACTGGACAGGGGAAGTGTGTCCCTGTTTGTTCTTATGGAACTCTCAGAAGCTTTTGATATGATTGACCCTGGTCTCCTTCTGGACCAGCTCTCTGAAATGGGAATTGGAGACTCCATAGTCCAATCCTTCCTGGAGGGGTTACCTCAGAAAGTGATGCTGGGGGATTTTTGTTTGACACCTTGGCCATAGACCTGTGGTGTCCCTTAGGGTTTCTCTTTGTGCTCCACCATACCAATTAACATCTAGGTAAATCCACTGGGAGAGATTGTCTGAAGTTTTGGAGTCAAGTCCCACATATATGCAGATGATACCCAGCTCTGTTTCTCTGCCCAACTCCAGGGAAGCTGTTCATGTTCTAAACCAGTGGCATTGGTAAAAGAATAGGATGAGGGCAACAGATTGCACCTTAATCCAAACAAAGTGATTGGGTGTATTGCTGGATTCATCCCTGAGCCTAGATGCTCAGGTCTCAGCAGCAGGCATGATTGCATTTGCACAGGTAAAGCTCAAGAAGTCTGGTTTGACTACGGTGACACATGCCTTAGTTACATCCCGCTGAAGTACTATAACCTGCGGCCTTTGAAGAGGGTTTAGAAACTTCAGCTGGTCCAAAACACTGCAGCCATGCAGCTGGTTACAGAGCGCATGTAACTCCCCTGTTTCAACAGCTTCACTGGCTACCTGTCCATTTCCATGCCCAATTCAAAGTGCTGGTTATGAGATACAAAGTCTTATATGATTAGAGTCTAGACTTTATGAAGAACTGTATCTCCCCATATGAACCTTCTTGACTGCTAAGATCTTCAGGGGAGGCCCTTTACTCAGTCTCACCGTCCTTTCAGGCTTTTTTTGGTGAGAATGCAAGAGAGGAGCTTAACTATGGCTGCTTCTATATTGTGGAATGCCTCCCTTGGGAGGCTAGGCTGACCCTATCCCTCTTTTCATCAACAGGCAAATATATTCCTTTTTAAAAAGACTTTTTAACCACATTGCACATTTAAGCTGGACACTTCTGTGATTTTGGTATAGTATTTGTAAAGTGTGTTTTTTAAAAGTGTTTTCCCCTCCCATTATTATTTTTATATTCTTCTGTGTTTAATTTATTTATTTTTCAAATTGAATAACTTATTATACTTTTAATTTTACTTGTATTTTAATTATTGTAAGCCACATTGAGTCCCTTTATGGGAGAAAGTGGCATAGAATATATATGTTAATAAGGGGGAGAGCTCCTATGGAAATATAATGGTGTCCAGTTGCAGGAGGACCCCTGACTTGTAATGTTAACCTCCAGGAGGACATAACCTTGGCAATGAGCAGTGAATGTGTAGTGGTGGTTATTGAATGAGTTGTAAACTTCCTGCCGTCCGTAACCTCTGTAAGCGTAACATGTAAGAGTAGAGGAATTCCAGCTACAAGGTCAACTGTTGAGATCTACCCAAGAAGAGTAGAGTCCTAGATGAATGAAGTGCTATTCATCCTCGTAAATGACCTGCTTGTGATATTATTCCAATCGAGAAAGCTATCCAAGATAAAAATGATATCTGTGGGGCTCAACCTGTTGGAATGTCCCCCCCCCCCCCAATTTGTTCTGTGTAGGAATTGCAATTGCAGTAGTGGGGACTTACATAGCCATGGAGATGATTAGGAGAAGAGCCTTCTAGAAACTAGGGACCCACAAGGGAGACATTAGAATTGGGAAGGAAATCTTGGCATGTCTCATCCTCGTGAGCAAAGGCAAGAGACTGCAACATTCCTTTGACAGAGTTCTTGCAGTGGTAAGAATGAAGTTTTGCACAAATTGTATTAATTGCAGTCTTTTGTGCCATTTGTGCACATCCCCAAATGCAGATGATTGCTACTTTGTCTAACAATCTGAAACAGCAGCTGGAGATATATTTATATACATTATATATATACAGTACAGCCCTTCTGTTCTTATGATGCATGTATGTGTGTATGTGTATGTAGTTTGCTTTTCAAAGGGAAAGGGCATTACAGGTATTTTGCACAAACTATGGAAATCTAAAAGAGCAAAATAAAAAGCTCTTTGGCGCACACCTGGTTGGAGGTGTGAATTCTCACATGGCTTTAAAATTCCTCATCAAGATGGCTCATCAGGTCAAAGTATTTTTCCATCCCTACATCAAGGTGGAAAAGGAGCAGAAGGGGAGAGGATCTAACTCCCCCAACACAAGAGCTTTTCCCCCCAAACTAACTGCAGATATAACAAAAACCCAGTCCATAGTCATTTCAATCTACTGTCCACTTGGAAATGAAGGAGTGCTATCATACAAATGAGAAACAATGAGCAATTCATGCTCTGATTTTAATATTTGTTTTCTAATGCCACAAGGAACAGACTTGTAAAGAACAACTTCAAACTATGAACAACAAATTAATTCCAATCACATATTTGTGTCCTTTTGGAGCCAAAACCAAAGCCCACCCCTTCCGTCAGCTGTTGACTTTCTGAGTGTCTGGGACAGCTGTGCGTCTGTCTATAGCTCCCTCGAATGACTGGCCTGGCCCTGCTTTTTATGAAAGACTGCTGACTTGTAATGGAGCTTCCTGACAAAGGCCCCACTTTGAGTCGGATGTGTACTAGGCGCTAAGCCAGGATGCAGGAGGAGATCAGGGGCCAGGGCCAGGCAGTGCAATCCTCCGTAACTGCCTCTTTAAAACCATGTCACGCTCATGTGACAACTGCTCCTCTGTGCTTGTTTGAACTGTCCCTCCCAATTAGTGGTAATAAGTGACTCTGTAAAGATGAGCAAACATAGTGCATTCATTAGCTCCCTGCCAACCTCAAACCTTCCTCTCCTCCTCCCCCATCCCCCAGCGAGCCCCACACACCCAATCTCCTTCCTCACAGCCAATCAGTGGCAGAAATTCCTCAGGGACTCTGCTCAGCTCCTACTTGGAGAAAGCTTGTTTGGCATGGACGAGTGTTAGTATAAAGGCAAATTAATGAGAAGAGTTGGCTTGAAATTATTTTATTCTGTCCTTCCTCTGAAGGATTGTCTCGCTCTCTGAGTGAAAATATGTCTGGATCAATATGGTCCAGCTTAAGAGTAAGAAAAGCATGCTTCAGTCCCATTTATTTCATCCACTTTTTGGTGCAAAGGGGCCTCCTGATTTACAGGAGAGAAACAGCTTAGTAGTTTTAGTGCAACATCAAATAACAATTTCTGAGAAACCAGAGTTTCTTTCCATCTCCTGGCTGAACCACATTCTCCAATCAGGATCTCAGGCTGTGGTCACCCCTCCAACATCCCTTCCAATAGCCTTGCCATCTTTTGGCAAAGAGAGTGAGAAGTTTCATTCAGTGTTCAGCCAAAGAGACAACTTCAAGCCTCTCGATTAGGGTTAATGCATATTATTATTATTATTATTATTATTATTATTATTATTATTATTATTATTATTATTATTATTATTATTATTATTATTATTATTATTATTATTATTATTATTATTATTCAGAAACAACAGGCACAGTCAATCAAAATTATAAAAACATTGACTGATATTATATAACAGAACAAGAAATATTGGCACATGTTGTTCTTGTTAAGGGAGTTAAATAGCAAGATGATCATTGGTACAAATTTTTGCATATGCCATTTTACTGAAGCTCAGATTGTAGCCCATTTTTGCATTAGAAAATGCCAGTGTTCAAGACTCTGGCTACGGGGATATCTCCAGTGACGAAAGCCTCTTCTAGTTATTTGCTTGTGCTAGCTCAGAAGCTTCCTGGCTTAGAAATACCAGTGCTGGTATGAGTGGACAGCATATCTGTACTTGTGCTTAGGGAGAGGCAAGTGCCTGCCCAGTTTCCCCGCCTGCCATTCTGTCTTCTCTCCAACAGAACTCCTGGGCCACAAACACACAGCTGGACTTACTCTATCTGCCCTAATCTCTCTGTGCTTCCAGATGGGTAGCTCCTTGCACTACCGGTCAAAATTCATGATGCAGCTATTCTACCTCTCTCTTTTTGTATATGTGTATGTGTGTGGTACAGACAAAGGCAGAAGCAATGGGCATACATGGAAGGCTTACAATTGGAAAACATTCTTGTCTGAAACCCTGCGACATTTTATGAATCTTGTTCAATAAAAGCCACAATTGGAAGCACCTTTGGTCTCTTTCTAATTCCCATTAGGTGAAGCTCTCTATTTTGAAATTCCATCTTCTTGAAATCGTTAACTAAACTACAAAATCTAGGCCTTCAAATATTGAGAAAAATTGTAAATGCAATTATTTGTGGGGATAAAGATTGCCTTAGATAAATATTTGTGACTTCTATGATCTTAGCATATCCAGATATCTTAGTTGTATTGGAAGTTGAGCCATTTGCCAGTCTCAGTGTTGTCCCCAATGATGCTCTCCACATAAGTTCATGACAAAAGGAGATCCTAAGTTCCTGTCTTTGTAAATATTACCCGAGAAGAATGTCTCCTTCTTGTCCTAAACACAGAACATAAACGTACAGAACCCTGGTCAATTCAAAGACAGATCAAGGAAAAGGGATGCCATCTCTGCTGGATCACAACAGCTTGGGTATGCTCTTGGATTTGTCTTGGAGTTTGGATGGCCAGGTTTGGGCGGTGGCCAGGAGTGCATTTACACAACTAAAACTAGTGCTCCAGTTGTGCCCATTCTTGGAGAGATCTGATCTGGCCACAACGACGCATACCTTAGTTACATCCTAGCTGGATTACTGTAACATGCTCTACATGCAGCAGCCAGATTGTTAACTGGGGCTGGTCACAGGGATCCCACACAGACACACACACACACACACATACTCCATTATAGCATCTCATTGGCTGCAGATCAATTTAACCTATAAGTTCTAACCTACAAAGCCATAAACGCCTTGTGTCCAAGCTATCTCAAGGACTGCATCTCCCGATGTGAGCCTGTTTGAGTGTTAAGATAATCAGTAGAGGCCTTTCTCTCAGTTGCGCCATCTTCACGGATGTGTTTGGTGGGGACACGAGACAGGACCTTCTCTGTACCTGATCTCAGATTTTGGAACTCCCTCCCACAGGCCAGGCTGGCCCCATCTTTCCTGTCCTTCCACAAGCAGACAAAGGCCTTTCTGTCCAGACAAGCTTAATGACTGTCTTATTGAGTAGGGTTTTTAAATGGATTGTTTTGCCTTACTACTTTGAATGTGTTTTTGATGTTGCTGTTGCTTAAGGCTTTTTAATCTGGTGTTTGAGTCTTTTTCAGTATATTTGCTGTTTTTAGCTTTACATTTTTTCTTTTAATAATGTAAACCACCTTTGAATTTTCTTAAGGAGAACGGCTGGTATGGATGGCTAGCTAGCTAGCTAGATAGCTAGCTAGATAGCTAGACAGACAGACAGACAGTCCAGCCTATGTGGAGAATGAAAACAGTGGCCAAGATTATCTTGCTTAGTGTAGTAAATTGCACTAGACTAGGCCCATTGAATCAAAAGAGATTTGGTGGGCCAAATGACCTTACTCTAGCTTACTTTAGCACATTAAGTCACGGAAGAGACCCTTGCTTGCTTTCATCAACTGGTTGTTCACTGACCACATTCTAGCATCCCCTTTCCCCATCATGTCTTTCCTAGAAAGATCCTGGGAACTGGGCATTGAGAATTCTCTGCTACTGTTCCCTGTGGAGAGAAATTATGGAAGCACTTTAAGATTATGGTATTGATATGCCCCAGCAGATATCCATAACTGTTTGCTCCCTGATTTTATACTACCAGTGCCTGAGAGCATTGTTACATAGATAACTGCCAGCATTGGCCAGCAGTCACTGGCTACTGGGCTTGCTATGCTAATTAAGAAAAAAGCACAGAAGAAATGTCACTGCTCAGGTAGTTAAAATTAAAAAAAACCCAATGCCCACAAAAGCTCCACACAGGTTGGAATGATATAATCATAAATTAACTCAAGGTGCACATTTCCATATTTCCAAGTGCTTCACATACATTATTTCGGTAATGCATACAAAAGCCCTGCAAAACACATCCTCAAGATTGTCCCTAGACTGCAGAAGGATGGCAATTTTTGCTAAGCCACCTATTGAGTTTGTAGCTGATGAGACATTTGAACCAGGGACTCAGGAGCTTATTCTCTCAGGCACACTCACACCCCATATTCTTTGCACCATCTTAGACCTATTAGTTAACCTTTCAGTATCTTACAAGGCTCATGGTTTTAAGAGCAAAGGACTGCACAAGTATGGTGACAGAGGGGAACACAATACATCTGCGTATGTGTGCACATACATGTGCATGAGCGTGCATGTGCTATTTAGTTCTATTACTGACTCCATTGTGTGTTAATAGACACAAATCCCAATAGTTACAAAAATGTCTGTTTGAAACATGTTGCCAGTACTCTGAGCCTGTTTGGTGATTATAGATATAGATATAGATAGGATTGCACCATTATCTTTTTTGTGTACACACACACACACACACACACACACACACACACACACACACACACAGGGTGTGAAACACTACTGTAGAATTTCATCCATCTATCTGTATAAAAGCAGAAAGCAGCATTTCAATTCTGAATGCACTTTGTGAAGGCACACTAGAGTAACAATCATTCTCAGAGGGTTTGCACAAATGTCAGCAGAACCAACACTGAATCAAATTTATTAGCTAGTGGAGACCTCTAACAATTTACAGGGAGACTGATAAGGCCAGCTGGGACTTCCTTTCAATACTGTGTGATTTACAATGCCTGTAGAATCCTCATTCAGTTTTTAGAGCATGTAAACAGTTTCTTAGTACTAAATAATAATCATACAGGAAAAACAATTGTTTGATGATTTAGCATTTTCACGATAGTATAGTACAATTTGCTTTAGGCTGTGATTCTACATATTGCCCTTACCTGAGAGTAAGTCTGACTGAACTTGACAGGATGTACTTTTGAGTAGGCACACTAAAGACTGCACAGTGGATTAAGAAAATCTATCAACAATTTGTTGACAGAGATGTCTAAAAAGTGAATAGTGATTAGAAATTAATATATGCATTGGTAAAGACCTATATTCACTGACACGTATGGCTACTTTCTCCTCAAGGCAATTATCTTAAATTTATGAAACTATAGTGCAGTCCTGTTGTATCTATGCCAGCCAGCCAGCTAGCTGTAATACCAACAGGCAATCTTACACTTCTTTGCTCAGGTGTGAGTGAGTGCTGGATTGTGGCCTAAATTTGCAGTTTTACTCACACTTACCCTATGAGTATACCCAGTATGGTATAGTAGACAGAAGGATGTCCTAGGATACCAGAGGTCAAATCTCCTCTTAGCCATGGATCTTCACTGTGGGGGTGGAACTGATAAAACAACTTGTTAGGTATCTCATTAACTCTGAAAGCCCTATTAGCGTTCCTGTAAGTTGGTGCATATAACACACACATTGGTATTGTTATGTTAGCAGCAAAATACCCCCAGTGCAAGGACCAAGGAGGGGCACACTTGAGATATGTAAGAAGAAAGAGGTTCTTAGACACATTAGCTTGAAAAAAATATTTTAATAGACAGACCCACTTTAAGAGGAGGAAGGTGCAAACATGTTTTGGGATCATGCAGACCAATCCTTGTTGGCTATGGGTATCTATGGGAGGGGAGCCAATGATCATTCAAAACAGGGAAAACTGAATTAAGCATCTGTTAGTCAGTTAGAACCTTTTCACACAACCAATATCCCTACAGTGTAGTGTCTGTGCAGAATAGTCATTCTTTTCACTATTCACAGGACAGAAGCACGTCTTTGCATCACTTTGAGGCAGATTTGTGTGATATGGGGAGAAGGCACTGCAGTGATGGAAGAAAACTGTTGTTCTGGCATGCCGAGGCTTCTCTGTGAGCCATGGTCTGCGTGTAGGAAAAAGGCCCCTTGCAAATGGATGGATTGTGAGGCAAGGAGCTAGCTAATATGTGGGGGTTACAGGCCAAGAAAGAGGAGGGATTAAGCCGGAGAAGGGGGCGAAATCCCTCTCTTAAGAGAACCTTGAAGGAGAAGGAACCAGAGGAACATAAGCTCTTTAACGGAAGTCTAGAGCTGGGTCTGCTCCGTCAAAGCAGATTGAGAAGTTTCTAAACTGACACCACACCACACACACCTTTCCATTTGTTCTGGAGCTAATATATGGTCATATATAGTAAGAGCTTTGTGTTGCTGCAGATGAAAACAAAATCCTGAAATAGCAGTCATTTTAATCCAGAGGTAGGGGGTGAGGTTCTGTGAGACAATAGGAGTGTTTGCAGTTTAAAAGGACATTTTGATCCAGCCTGGGGGGCAGTGGGGGCTTGGCTACTCATCCTCTTTGCCTCATAACAGGGTTGCTCTTCTTATTCTGGCTATAAGAGAAAGCTATCTCACTCCACAAAACCTTATCTATCTAGCAAAAGAGGTGTGCGCGCGCGCGCGCGTACATACCACTACACTGAAAAATTAATGTATCCCCTCTCTTCCTCTAATGGATGGTTTTTGCACACATTTTAAAGGAAACGCCATTTGCATGCCATTCAATATTATATCTGCTTTTTAAATTTAATCAATTGTTGTGCTTTTCTCAGTCCCAAAGGAGGCAGAGTCTTTTGATTTTTCACCCCCACATGTAAATGATTTCCCAAACCTGCAGGAGAGTCATTTCAATTAGTGCAAAGCTGATCATTAGCTAACTAATAAGGACTAATTTTCTATCACAATTATTTCCTAATTAAATCCCAAACTGAGATTTCTAACCCAGATGGTCAGTGATGCTACAGATTTGTTTAAATTTCTTAGACAGTAACAAACTGCTAATTAGGTTTTGTAAATACATTAATTCCCTTGTGTTTGAGTTAATAGTATTGCATGCTGCCAGTTTATTAGAGCATTAATTGTGACAGGCTTTACTTGGCCTGACATATAATCCACTTATCACACACTGGTACTAAAGAGATTATAAATGAAATCATAACTGAAGCCTTCCCTTTAATTCAGGAGAGCTGGTGTTGACGTTTGACGTCACACTATGGAATGTTCCTTTCTGAATGGCTTAAAGCCCCAGTCTGGACAGTGAACAAATTCTTTGCACCACTTAATTGTTAATATAACATCATTGTATGGCCTTGAAAAAACTACGTACATGTGCGTTTTCCCCATAATGACCAGATATTGGTTCTTGCTTCCAACAACTAAACAAAATGGGAGGAGCTGCCTTTTTCAAGTTGAATTTGGCAAGGACAAAAGACTATGTGACATCTGTATATCCTTATACAAGTTAAGCAGATAAGATTACACAGCTATACAGATAGGCAATGCTAGGCTTGAAATAGGACGGCCAAACTGCATTACAGATAACCCTGCACTAAAAATGAAATCACATTAGCACTCTGGAGATGTAATTTTTACTGTATTTCATGTATTAGAAATCAGATTTGCAAGCAAAGGCTGTGTTTAGCTGTTGAAGGCCAATCACAAACCAAGGCAAGTTGATTTTCAAATTATGTTAGGTGAAAAAAAGCTGTGGCTGTAATAATCAGACACTTTCATAAGTTAGGGAATTCTCTGTTCCAATAATAGGTCATTGGTAACACTGTTTGGCCCTCAGTCCCCAAGTGCTAATTTTTAGAAGTAGTACGGTTAAGAAAATCAGAAAATATATTGACCCTCTTTCTTTCCTGTTTATGTATTTCTCTTTCTTATTGAGCCTTATTAGCTTCAGCCAAGACTTTGGAAGGTTGCCTCCCAAAGCACAAGGTACAATCGCTTTGGAAAATGTTTCTTTCACTTACACAAAGCAGATGAGGACAGCATGAGCAGCCTTGCAAGGACACGGGAAAAATCCAGCCTAGAATCGGAGGCCGAATACCAGTGAAGGGAAGTAACAATCTATTCCAGATAACAGCTATGTCAGCATACCATACACTACATTCAATGTAACATGTGAAATATGAGTGATCATGTTTACACAACATGCCTTTCTTTTTGTCAAAAGTCACCATTGTCCAGAGTAGGGCTAAAGAGTATCAAAGCTATATTTTTGGCACCTTAAAGTAATAACGTGTGAACATATATGTAACTCTAGCTCAGGATGCTTATGGAAAATTAGAACTTGGTGTTCTGTCATCAGCACTATACTGTATGTCTAGCCTTGTAATGGAAATAGTCCTATAAAGTATGTATGCACTCTTGTATCCATTGGGATGTTTGTATTTGGGTCATGAGACCTCAGCTCTCTGTCTTGCAAGACTTTCTCTTCTGATGTTTGTTGTGGGTTTTTCGGGCTCTTTGGCCGTATTCTGAAGGTTGTTCTTCCTGACTTTTCACCAGTCTCTGTGGCCGGCATCTTCAGAGGACAGGAGTCCGAACTCTGCTTTCTCTTCTCTTTCTAAATAAAATCCCTCTTTTGTATTTGCAAATTTATCTTGTGTGCAGCTTGGTCTCTCCATTTTTCTCTTTTTCAGATACTTGGTTGGTACTTGCCAGAGAGTCAAAGAATCTTAAAATTTACATTTACGGCAATACAGCAGGTCCCTCCATCTGTAATGGTACCACAACTTTAGAGCTGCTGCCATCTCCAGTGGCCACCCGGAGAAATAAATAGTATGGATGTGTTCTCTGAAGAGATTACCGAATGCAAAAATTTGTCAGTGCAGTTTCCTAGAATCTAGGGTGCCGTGCACATTTCCTGATGGGCAGCCCTCTTGTCAGAGGAAGGGGGCACAGTTCACTGGTCCTTCCACTCTGCTCCTCAAGGTGGATACATGATCTCTGAACAGTGAATCAGTTGTCTCTAGGCCCTTCTTTGGAACTTGAGGAATATGCTTGTGCAGTTGACTTTGAAACAGAGACAATAGTGTCTCCTTGCAAGAAAAGGCCTTGATTCTCCTTCATCTTTTGTTCGGGTTTTTGATTAATCACAACAACTTCCATTTTATCATTGCCACAGAACTGTGATAGATGTGTTCTTTTATACTGGCTTACTCTAGGCCACTCCAACTGCCAATGGATAAAAGATCAGAAACGTGATGTCTCATAAACTTATTATTCCCATACCTTGAATGTGGTACTGTATGAGACAAAGGCAAAACTGCCTAAACTGACAAAAAGCTGCCTCATTAATTGTGTGTTAAAATTCCACTCATACGCATGGTAGGTAATAAATTCTAAGCCAAGCAGATGCTTTAATTTTTAAAACCATTAAGTTGTGTGTCTAGTACGCAAGGGGGGAGGAGCTGTCTAGGGTGCACATAAGGCACTTCTTGAGATATGAAACATTTCCTCTCTTGTACATCTGGGTCAGATTCACATCTCCTCTCTTAGAAGATATTTTATGAACTGGGTGAATAGCAGTTTATATAAATATACGTGCAGAATATAAACGCACACAATACATATGGAGAGAATAAATAACAGTTAACTGTGAATTAAACACATCAAATGAGTGTGTTCACAACGTCATAAACGAGGAGAGCCATGTCGGAGTTTGCTGGGTTGCCGCTGGACACCTCCAATGCTATAGCAGAGTCTCTGTAGCCAAGGGGCATTTGTGAAAGGGATGGCTATTCTCTGTGCCCATTTTTTTTCTCTCTCCCCGTGCAGCCTTTGAGCACACACAGCAACATGTTACACAGAGAATCCCGTGCACCCTCCCTTGAGAGTAAACATCTTTGGCTGTGGGCTGCAAGCCAGATCCTGTGCCTGACATGGCTGCTGCCCAAAGCCAAGGGTCCAGCGGTAGCACTCCAAGCCTTGCAACATAAAGGCATGGCCAAGAGGGATGCCAGGTCAGCAGTATCTCATTCCACAGCCCAAACCTGAGGCAAGGAGTGAGCCCTTGTGATGTCACAGTAGCAGGAGTGGGGCAGGCAAGTCTAGGATGGGGCTGGAGCTGCTTCGGGCCCACCTGACCATGACAGAAATCGAAGTAAATGGGCCAGGAAGATGGGCAAAATGTACAAGATGCCTGTCAGCTGTAGAGGTGGTTGCCATTCCTGCTGGGGCTCAGATTCCATGCAGACTTTACACAGGGATGTCACAACACATTTGTAGCCCTATGCTAATACTGAGAATGATGGTAGGTTCACTGCCTATCCACAAGGAATTTTCTCCCTGGAATCTTTGTCGTTGCTGCCAAGGATTGTACCACAACAAGGCTCGTACCACAACAAGGCTCATGAGTTGCAGTCCAAGTGCCCCACTCCCTGCATTGTTCCATATGATAGGATGGAGCTAGGAAAGCATATGCACCCGCTGTCTCCATCCTCAGTCTTTTCTCTGAGAAGTGGCCAAGATGGGTGCCTAGGATTTAAGTCCACCTATTCAGTCTCATACACCTCTGACTTTCTTCTTGCCCTGAGAAGTGCGGCCCCACCTGGAAACCTGGAGAAGCAGAGCAATTCCTTGGGAATCCAGCTTGCACCCTGAGACCTCGCAATCCTAATCGCAAAACACACATTTTCTACAGAGTACCATTGCCGCCTAAACTAGAGTTGTGAGGAGCACAGTTGAAAACTGGGTGCTCTTATTCTCCAACACAGATACAAAATGCAATTTACTGGCATGGAAGGTGGGCTCAAGTTATTATTTGACTTGTGCTACATCACTCCAATATAGGTTTTCAAAGCACTTCTGTGGCTGTCAATCAAAAACATTATCTTCTTTTCAGAAACCAATCAAATAGAACCGTTACAAGTGGGGTAAAGGATGTTGCAATCAAAGCTTCCCTGTGGCTTTGTGATATCTCACAGAGGCCACAACTTGCCTGTAAGGACACTGCCATAAAATGTCCTTGAATTAAATGTGCTCAGATGGCCCAGCTAACGAACGGAGTCTCCCAGGGCATAACATGCTGTTTGTTAGAGATTATGTTTAATCACTAATCTCTAAACTTTCCAGTTCCACCCCACTTGCAAAAAGAAGGATGTAGAAATATCCAAAAATAAAAATAAAGTGATGCCGCTCAGCTACTCTGGGAGGACATTCCAAGTTTTTTTTTTTCTCTCTGAAAAGTTTGCTATATCTTTGTCAGAAGATTATTACTGTTTGGACCAGGATTTCCAAGAGTTTGGCCATTAATATCAAATTCATAAATCAAAAATGTAGAAAATGGGGGATTAAAAATTCAGGTTCCAATATAAAAACGAGAGTTCCAAAGTACAGTGAGAGCAGGTTTGCCACATCAAAAGCATCCTCTTCGCTCAGATTTAGGCTTACAGCCTGAGACCAAGGAACCGACCTTTGGGGCCTCACACGGGACAAACCCTTCAACAACCATTGCAAACTGGGGTGTGTGGGTGGGTGAAGGAGCACCTGCTGTTTCTCACTGTTTCTTTTGATATTTATTTTGTCCGTTAGTGCTAATTGCACATCTTCTGGCATGAGCACACTGTATCATTTGCTCAGCTGGCAGGGCTTGCATTATTTTATCCAATAACCTTTATTGCTCCTTCAGAGGCATTGGTTGGGTATGTTCAGATGACCTCACTGATGACACACAACGTGGGGCATGATGTGGGAATAAACCCTACTCTTTTTGCTTGCCTGCTGCTCGCAGTGGCAAGAACTACAACTGCAATCCAATTTGTGAATTGTATTTTTTTAAAAAAAATAATCTTAGCTATAGTGTTAAACGAATCACAGCACTAATTCAATTACTTACCTTCTCCTGTCAATTCAGCGCTATTTCACTTGCTAAGCATTTTTAAAAAGGGGGATTTGAATGCCTGAGAAAGGTGTAGGTAAGAGGATGGTAATAATGACAGAGGAGGGTGAGGGAGAAGCTGAGTAATGTATGGACATCTGAAATATACCTTGGGGTAATGAAACATTTCTGTGTAGGCCACAGCAGTGCTTTAAACACCAGGTTGTGGTACAGAGAAGTTCACATTAACCTGGGACAAACTCTTGTGTGGTCATGCCCTGCCATGTGAAGTCTAGCAGAAACAGTAGTTTTCAAATGGGCAGGGTAATGAGGAGAACCCCAAACCCAAGGGTACTTCTGAGCTGGTCTAAATGGCATGTCCTGAAGCCAGCAGCAGGAACCCATTCCAAGGACTGCCCCTTTCTCTAAGATTCTTGCTAGAAAACCTGAAACCTGGAGTGTAAACAACAAAACCCGAGCTTCAGGAGCAAAGCCTGAGGCCTTCCAACCCTACAAAACTGGTGTTGTGTCTAGCAGAGATCCTCTTCTTGTCTTGGTCCTGCAGTCCCTTAAAAGCCTATGACTTTTGCTGTATTGCAAGAAAATGTTCTCATCTCACGCCTGTTCGGTGCTTGCCAGATAAATAGAAGGAGGGCAATCTGTCCCTGGGGAGCAGGTGGATATGCGGGAGCCTCTGACTGGATATTCAAAATTTCTTTCCCTAACTTTTTATTTTTCATTTTGTTAAAACCAGAAGATGTAGCCCCTTGCACATTTGAAAATATAAGGAAAAGCCTCCAAGCCACTGCACAGAAAAAAAATCATTCCTGTTCTCACTTCCTCATGTATTGTCAAAGGATGCCAAAGTTTTAGGATGATGGGTGCCAAGCACTTGGCAGCTACCATGTTTCCCCAAAAATAAGACACAGTCTTATATTATTTTTTGCTCCAAAAATGCATTTGGGCTTATTTTCAGGGGATGTTTTATTTTTTTTTCATGTACAACAATCTACATTTATTCAAATGCAGTCATGTCATCTTCTTCTGGTTGCTGTACAATGGTGGAGGGTGGGGTTTCACTTAACTGGGGCTTATTTTGGGGGTAGGGCTTATATTACGAGCATCTTGAAAAATCATACTTGGGCTTATTTTCAGGTTAGGTCTTATTTTCAGGGAAACAGGGTATTTAATGTTATTAAAATGACTTGTCAAAATTATGACATTTTGTTGATTTGAATGGAACTTTATGAATACATTCAAATCACCTGTACAGAGACAGCAGAAAGAATGATAACCCTGCCAGTAGGATATATGAAGACACTAATCTTCCTTACAACATACACATGCAATAATTATGAGCTTGGTGAATGTGCTAATGAGGCACCTTCAATCACATCAGCCCACATAGACCATGGGAGTTAAGAGTGTGCAGATGAATGGAAGGATTGCTTTAGATGTGCCAGGTTTCTCTGTTTCCTGTTGTTTTCCAGGTAAACCACACTCTTTGGGGAAGATGTATTTGAGGGAGATATCCTGTTGAATGTCATGTCATATGAGTTGCTAACAGTGTGATTCTTTAGGGTTCTGCCTATAGATGAAGGTATTCCGAAGGACTGGTCCCAGAGACGGCGGTGAATGTCTCTTGTCTCCTGCACTGCTTAACCCATCATCCGAGCCTCCCAATTCACATGCATGCAGCTCCTGACATGGTTTTAATGGTTGGCTACATTTGATGCCAGACCAATGAACAAATATGGTTTAACGAAAATTTGAAAAATAAAATAAAAATAAATAAAATGCTGGTATAAGTCTCCACATAATTAGGAATCCTAAGCAAACATGTCCCTTCATGGATTTCTGCCTTGTCGTGGCAAAGTGATTCAGTGAAGCTATGGGCTATGCTGTGCATGGCCACCCAAGACGGACAGCTCATAGTGAAGAGTTCTGACTAAATGTGATCTACCTGGAGCACGAACTAGCAAGCCACTCCAGTATCTTTGCCAAGAAAACTCCAGGGACAGAAACAAAAGGCTAAAAGATATGATGCTGTAAGAGGGGCCCCTCAGGTCGGAAGGCATTCAACATACTACTGAGGAAGAGCGGAGGACAAGTACAAGTAGCTCCAGAGCTAATGAAGTGGTTGTGCCAAAGCCGAAAGGATGCTCAGCTGTGGACGTGCCTGGAAGTGAAAGGAAAGTCTGATGCTGCAAAGAAAAATACAGTACTGCATAGGAACCTGCAATGTAAGATCTATGAACCTTGGTAAGCTGGATGTGGTCAAACAGGAGATGGCAAGAATAAAAATTGACATCCTGGGCGTCAGTAAACTAAAATGTACGGGAACGGACGAATTCAATTCAGACAATTATCATATCTACTATTGTGGACAAGAATCCCATAGAAGAAATGGGGTAGCCCTCATAGTCAACAAAAGAGTGGGAAAAGCTGTACTGGGAATACAATCTCAAAAATGATAGAATGATTTCAATACATATCCGAAGCAGACCTTTCAACATCACAGTCATCACCGATGCTGAAGAGGCTGAAATTGACCAATTCTATGAAGACTTACAACACCTCCTAGAACTGACACCAAAGAAAGATGTTCTTCTCATTATAGGGGACTGGAATACTAAAGTAGGGAGTCAAGAGATAAAAGGAACAACAGGTAAGTTTGGCCTTGGTGTTCGAAAGGAAGCAGGGCAAAGGCTAATAGAGTTTTGTCAAGAGAACAAGCTGGTCATCACAAACATTCTTTTCCAACAACACAAGAAGTGGCTCTACACATGGACATCACCAGATGGGCAATACCGAAATCAGATTGATTATATTCTCTGCAGCCAAAGATGGAGAAGCTCTATACAGTCAGCAAAAACAAGACCTGGAGCTGATTGTGGCTCTGATCTTCACCTTCTTATAGCAAAACTCAATCTTAAACTGAAGAAAGTAGGAAAAACGACTGGGCTCGTCAGGTATAATCTAAATGAAATCCCTTATGAATACACAGTGGAAGCGAAGAACAGATTCAAGGAACTAGATTTGGTAGGCAGAGTGCCTGAAGAACTATGGATGGAGGCTCGTAACATTGTACAGGAGGCAACAACAAAAACCATCTCAAAGAAAAGGAAATGCAAGAAAGCAATGTGGCTGTCCAACGAGGCCTTACAAATAGCAGAGAAGAGAAGGGAAACTAAATGCAGGGGAGATAGGGAAAATTACAGAATATTGAATGCAAACTTCCAAAGACTAGCAAGGAGAGACAAGAGGGCCTTCTTAAATGAACAGTGCAAAGAAATAGAGGAAAATAATAGAAAAAGAAAAACCAGAGATCTGTTCAAGAAAGTTGAAGATTTTAAAGGAACCTTTCGTACAAAGATGAACATGATAAAGGACAAAAATAATAGGGACCTAAGAGAAGCAGAAGTCATCAAGAAGAGATGGCAAGAATACATAGAGGAATTATACCAGAAAGATCTGGATGTCCCGGACATCCCAGATAGTGTGGTTACTGACCTTGAGCCAGACATCCTGGAGAGTGAAGTCAAGTGGGCCTTAGAAAGCATGGCTAACAACAAGGCCAGTGGAGGTGATGGCATTCCATTTGAACTATTTAAAATCTTAAAAGATGACATTATTAAGGTGCTACACTCAATATGCCAGCAAGTTTGGAAAACTCAACAGTGACCAGAGGATTGGAAAAGATCAGTTTACAGCCCAATCCCAAAGAAGGGCAGTGCCAAAGAATGCTCCAGCTACTGTACAATTGCACTCATTTCACACGCTAGCAAGGTTATGCTCAAAATCCTACAAAGCAGGCATCAGCAGTATGTGGACCGAGAACTCCCAGAAGTACAAGCTGGATTTCGAAGGGGCAGAGGAACTAGAGACCAAATTGCTAACATGCACTGGATTATGGAGAAAGCCAGAGAGTTCAGGAAAAACATCTACTTCTTAAAGAAATGGGAGTGCCTGACCATCTTATCTATCTCCTGAGAAATCTATATGTGGGACAGGAAGGAACAGTTAGAACTGGATGTGGAACAACTGATCGGTTCAAAATTGGGAAAGGAGTACGACAAGGCTGTATATTGTCTCCCTGCTTATTTAACTTATATGCAGAATGCATCATGCGAATTGCAGGGTGCACTGGGTGAATCCCAAGCTGGAATTAAGACTGCCGGAAGAAATATCAACAACCTCAGATATGCAGATGATTCCACTCTGATGGCAGAAAGTGAGGAGGAATTAAGGAACCTTTTAATCAGGGTGAAAGAGGACAGCGCAAAAAATGGTCTGAATCTGAACATCAAAACAACTAAGATCATGGTCACTGGTCCCATCACCTCCTGGCAAATAGAAGGGGAAGATATGGAAGTAGTGACAGATGTTACTTTCCTGGGCTCCATGATCACTGCAGATGGTGACAGCAGCCACGAAATTAAAAGATGACTGCTTCTGAGTGCCGATGCTTTTGAATTGTGGTGCTGAAGAAGATTCTTGAGAGTTCCCTGGATTGCAAAGAGAACAAACCTATCAATTCTGAAGGAAATCAACCCTGAGTGCTCACTGGAAGGACATATCCTGAATACTTTGGCCATCTCATGAGAAGTGAAGACTCCCTGGAAAAGACCCTGATGTTGGGAAAGTGTGAGGGCAAGAGGAGAAGGGGGCGACAGAGGACGAGATGATTAGACAGTGTCACGGAAGCTCTCAACATGAATTTGAGCGGGAGGCAGTGGAAGACAGGAGGGCCTGGCATGCTCTGGTCCATGGGGTCATGAAGAGTTGGACACGACTTAACAACTAAACAACAACAAGCAAACATATAGAAGTCCCTTTCCAATTCGACATGGGAAAGATGGAGCCAATGTCTGAAACACTTGTTTTTCGACTACAATGCCCAGAATCCCTGCATGGCTATTGGCTGTTGGCTTTTCTGCAATTTTGGAAGTTTAGGAGCCAGATCCATGTGCATTTGCCCACCCTTTCAAATCTCACGTGTTAGGCTGAATGCTTCCATGGCAAATGAATGAACACTCCAGGGCTGGTCCAAGACATTCTGCTGCCCTAAGACAGCAATAAATTTTTTACATGCAGTGCCTCAAGTCAGCCATGTTGTTTTGGGACTTGAGGCAAAGAATTCCAACAACCTTCCTTCCCGTTCCTGGCACTCAATATGCAATAATGACTATTAAAATAACTTGAAATTTATTGCCCTGTCATGACATCCAAAGTCTAGTGCTCAAGGTGGCTATTCACTCCACTAAATTGTGGGGAGGCCCTGAAGTTCCTACCCCTGTTTTGGATAATTGTGACATACATTTTACATACATTGTGGATGTATTATTTGACATAATGTATGTTTCTTGTTCTGTTTTATTTTGGGTGCTTGGTTTTGACTGTAATAAATTCAATTCAATTCAATTCAATTCATTCATTCATTCATTCATTCGAGTCTGAAGTTAATTTATACATAATAAAGAAGTCAATGCTATATCGGTACATTTAATTATCAAACCTTAGACTGTGACGATTGTAGGAGAAAATAATAACCTTGCATGCAATTTAACACTGGGTTTCAATGGGGGCTTCATAGCTGAACATAACTATGCCTTATCACTAACCAGTGGTGTAGTGTGTGGGTTGCCAGCTCCTGGGGAAAGGCGAGTAGTGTATCCCCTAACATGTGGACTGTTAGCACTCCCCGAGTCCCTTCCACCATCCACTATTGAGCCCCTTATCCCAAGTACATGTGTTGCATTTTAAGAAAATATCAATGTAATTGAAGTAAAATGCATTTAATGCTATTATGATCCAATTTATTTATAATCACCAATAACAGTATTGAAATATACATTTAAATCTCTCTCGATCGACAGCATTGCTAGGTGACTCCGTCTTCCTTGGCTCATTGTAGATCTCTGATATGTTTTGATTAATTTGAGCTTTGAGAAATTCCTTTCACATCTGACAGTTGAAACAGTGGTATCTATGTCACAACAAAGTTAGACTCTCTTGCAGTTTCCACTTGCACATCCACTGAAGCAAATCTAAACTTGTCCAGTTAGCCATTTGCCCATCAGGACTGAACCCAAGTGCCACTGCCTCTACAGTGGACCCTCTACTTACGGAATTAATCCGTATTGGAATGGTGGCTGCAGGTCGAAAAGTCTGTAGGTCAAGTCTCCATTGACCTACAATGCATTGAAAACCGATTAATCCCGTAACCGGACGTTTTTGTTCCACTTTTGTTCCATTTTGGTTTTTTTCTGGTCTGTAGGTCGATTCTCTGGCTGCAAGTTGAATCTAAATTTTGCAGCCAGAGAAGTCTGTAACTTGAAAAGTCTGTAAGTGGAGCCGTCTGTAAGTCAAGGGTCCGCTGTAACCTGTCACTAGGAACCAGAGCTTAAGCCCTTGCAGGGACTACACCTCCCAGTGCTGGCTGGGATGCCAGTCGCAGCCCAAGTAACTTTCCAAACTCCTCTTCCAGTCTATACATCGTAGTCTCAGTCTGGGTTGCTCGTTGTTTTCTAACCTTGGGTCTGCAGATGTTCTTGGACCATAACTCCCAGATATCCTGGTCAGTACCGCTACGTACTAGTGAAGGCTTCTGGGAGTTTTAGTTCAAGAAACCTGGGGACCCAAAGTTGGGAACCACTATTCTAGGCTCATTCATGAATGACATGAGACAGCAATAACCTTAGCCTCTAACCAGCTTTTCTCTCCACCCCTCTTTTATCTCCTTCACTGTCCCTGCAATTTGGAGGCCAGCATCCTATTGCTAGTCTCACCCACAGGAAAGACCCATGGAAACAAATGCTGAACTGTGAACCAATATGTCAGATCCAGTGTGGTGTAGCAATGATGTAGAGTAACTCAGGAGACCTGGGCTCAAATCCTTGTTTGACCATAAAAACTCACTATGGGATGGTGAAAGCCCAATTAGGGTCACTATAAGTTGGTTCTAATTTAATGGCACAGAAAACACACAAGATCTAAATATGGCCAGGTTGGGGTCCCATCCTGTAATCACGTTAAATAACTGTTGCCTTTCCATGACACCAAAACTTTGCTGCCCAAGGCAATTGCCTTGGTTTGCCTTATGGCAGGCCTAAACTTGTGTCAGTTTCATTGTGAAGAATGCATTCTGGAGATTTATGATGAGTTTGTAATAACTGGTTGCTTACTGCATGCATGTGTGGTGTCTCCTACTTAGACAGGCAAATGCAAGCTGTCCTATTTAGTACGAAAAGGCAGGTTCTTGACCCATCACAGAGCAGATTACCTAGAAAAACAGCCACTTTGCATGATCAAAGAAGATGTTTACATCAGTATTATTTGCAATATGGGTTAATACGATACAGACAAAAACACAAGGCTACTTATACGTGAAGCTCCAGTCCCTTAGGTGACAATGTTTTCCATTCAGATGTGATAGGTACCATACTAATGATGAAGATACTGTATTTTTATTATAAGAACAGTGCCTACTTTTAAACATATCATTATAAATTCAAGCATGGACTTCTCTTTGAAGGAAAGAGGGAGCAGCGGATCATTAGTTTTAATTACCCTTACATTCTTCAGAATGCTACTTTTGCAAACCTGAACTGGATATAGGTACTCAGAGATTCTAAATGAGAGTTCCTTTAAAAAGCAAATTATATTTAGGCTATATAGATCTTGTAATGCTATTTCTTCAAGTATACATTCCAAAATTCATAAGCAAATATTCCATAAAACACTAATATCAAGAGCAGCTTGTGCCATAAATTAGATTTAGTTTTTTAAAATAGCCTCAGCCAAGGAAGTTTGCCTAATAGATTCTCTATAAAGGACACATATGCAAATAGAGGGAGAAAGAGTCCCTTTGTATCTGAAAAAGGGCAGATTTTTTTTATTAGAGAAAGTATGGGTTATTTTTAATAAGAACACAAGAAGCAAATAGATGTGTCTGCTTGATTTTAGACTCTACAACTTGTGTAAAATGTGTGTCTTGACACTATGATTTATGCCTTGTACATTCTCTTCTAATTCTTGGAGGATGATAAGACAAAGCTGAATAAAATTATCGGAGACAAGTAAGCTCTTACATTGGTTAGTTCAGCTATTTATCACCCTGCTCACGGGCTGTAGCATTATTGTTCAACAATTGGGTAAAACAAATGCATTTGCAGAAATGCACAGTAAGCGCACAGCACACAGTGACATCACATTGCTAAGCTGCTGAACAGGTGAAAGCAGTGACACAGTGGCACTGTATGGGTGGCCAATACTCGAGGCAAAGCAAGTATTACATTTTTGCCTCCAGATATAGTTCAAGATTGATTTGATATAGCACCCACTTCTTCATGTTTCTGGCAGTCTTTGTTATCTACAAAGCTCTCCTCCGGCACCACATTTCGAACAAATCTATTTTTTGTCCCATCAGCTTTTTTCCCCCTGTCTTGCTTTCACACCCATACATGGTGATTGGAAATACGATAGTGTGGATGATTTTGGTCTTCACCACTAGTGACACATCCTTACACTTGATGATCTTTTTTAATTCCTTCATTGCGGCCCTTCCTTGTCTCAGTCTTCTTCTGATTTCTTTGCTTCATTCTCCATTTGGACTAATGACTGAACCAAGGTATTCAACATGTCTACTTTAATTTCTTCATTGTCAGCATTGAAGTTATGTAGTTCTTCTGTATTCATGATTTTGATCTTCTCATTTTTCAACTGCAGTCCTGCTTTGGCACTTTCTACTTTCACTTTCAGTTGTAACCGGTCTCACTTGTGGACACTTTCATGAGAAACTATGGGTTGTTCTGAAATATAAGGGTGTGCCTCAGCACTTGATTGTCCTGATGGATAACTTGTATTGTGAATAAGAATTTACCATTAGGACAGAATATGGAGAGACAGAATGGTTTCCTATAGACAAAGGTGTCAGACAAGGGTGCATTTTATCCCCTCATCTATTCAATCTGTAGGCAGAACATATCCCATGGGAAGCAACACTAGATTCAGAGGAAGAAGGAACAATAACTGGTGGAAGATACATCAATAGTTTAAGGTGTGCCAATGATACCATCTTCCTAGCAAAGAGCAGCAATGACTTGAAAAGTGCTTATTTACCAATTGAACAATTGATTAAATGGTACAGTGGTGCCTCGCATAGTGACGTTAATCCGTGCAGCAAAAATCGCTGCTAAGCGATTTCGTGGCTATGCGAATTTAAAAAGCCCATAGAAATGCATTAAAACCTATTTAATGTGTTACTGTGGGCAAAAAACTGACCTTAAAGCAAAGATTCTCCATACAGCGGCCATTTTCGCTGCCTCTTAAGCGAGGAATCCATCCCTAAATACAGCGGGCGGCCATTTTTTTAACCCGGCAGCCATTTTGGAACCACCGATCAGCTGTTAAAAAATCATCGCTTTGCGATGATCGGTAAGCGAAACAGGGAACCGATCATCGCAAAGCGAAAAACCCCATTTAAAACATCACAAAATCTTCATTGCTATGCGGTTTCATCGCTAAACGGAGTGCCCGTTAAGCGAGGCACCATTGTATATTATAGCGAGGCTACCAATAGGCAAAATGTTTACTTTTTACTGTGCCTATGTTACTCTCTCTGGTTAGATATTAAATTTGAACTGAGCCAATAAATAGGTTTTACAGGAAGGAGGGTTGGGGCAGAGGGAAGAGGGGAGATGCTTATGGCCTCACATTGGCTAGAGGGAGAAGCTACTCCTACTGGCTGGCCTGTTACATATGATGATCGTCTGCATGGGGGGAATTATTTTTTTCAAGAAGACCTGACAGGGCAAATTCTCTCTTCAGTTTTCTTGTTTTGTATTTTTGCAGCCCCATACTTACCTACACTGGCTCCTCAGTGACAGGACATAGACTTCTCCCAAAAAGTCTTCCTGAGCAGATTATATTAATAATAACCACATGCTGTCACAATGATTCTGACTTGAGGTCACCCTGATGAGGTTTTTCAGGTACAGAGAACTCTGAAGTGATTCTCCAGTCCTATCTTCTGAAGGTACTCCGGGCCTTTGTGGCTTAGCCAAGGCTACGTACATAGGTTGGGTCTTCCCCTAAGAGCACAGAGGTAACTTGGATTCCCAGCCTCTGGCTCCAGAGCCATCAATCCAATAAAATAAACAAATAATAAACTCAGTGAGCTATTCAGGCAGCCCCCTGAGAAGACTACCAATGCTTTAAAAGACAGTTAATCCTCTCAGATGATTTTCCTAAAGTTGCTGCATTTCATAGCTGGAATCCAGTAATGTTTGTACATACTACTGGCTGAAATCCTGTTCGGCAGCTCTGCTTGTGCAATGCAAATGTTAGAGGAAATATGGCAGGGCAGAAGCACTATTTATTTATTTATTTATTTATTTATTTATTTATTTATTTATTTATTTATTTATTTATTTATTTATTTATTTATTTATTCATTCATTCATTCATTCATTCATTCATTCATTCATTCATTCATTCATTTAATACCCCGCCTATCTGGTCTTGTGACCACTCTATTCACAAAACACTTCTATATGAGGACCATACGAGAAGATAAACAAGAGTTGTACAGTTGATTGTGCAATCTAAGATGGGTATTACAGGACAGGAAGGGGGAAACAGGAGGGTAATTGTTTAACCTTGATTACTTGGGCATAACGCTCAGCATGCTTACACTAGCATAACTTTACTTTATAGAAAGACAAACAGGATTTGAGCCAATGAATCTAAAATCCTCCATCCTTAACTTCTAAGGTGAAGGTTTACAATCGAAATTTATCTTCATGACAAAAGAGGAATTAATCTACCAAATCTGAAACATTTATGAATACAGCAGATCCCTGTGCTTAGAATCGTATTATTGGTCCTTGGAAGATGGTTCACAAAGCGTATTTTTTCCCTATAGAACCGATGTTATAGATTGGGGTTTCCTTTCCTTAAAACATTTTATGCCTCACAAATACAATTTTTCACTAAATGAAGAAAAAGTAAAGAAAAAAATATGAAGGATGTTGTTGAATAATAGCAAGCTGAAAGGTTGGGTTTTCTAAAGGCAATAAGCATTGTTCCATAGTATCCTGAGGTACATCTCTTGTGTAAATGCATCCCTTCCTGAAGCAAAGAGGGAGGCACTGTTAAACCTGAACAGATTGATGTACTTATAAAATTCTTTCCACAATGTTCTTTCCTCTATCTTTTCATGGTGGATCCTGAACCATTCAGTAGTCTTTGCATATCTCACATATGTGAGCTACCCAATATAAAAGTACCTTGCACCATGGCAACACTTCGTCACTTGTGCAACAGAAATTTTGTTCTGTTACAGATACTTCAGTGTGGTAATTATCGTCTTACTTTGGTAATCTTCAAATAACTAATACAGTAGAACACAAACAAAAGCCATTTTTTCTTTCCAAAAAAACAGCACATCAACTCCTCCCACCTCCCTACAGCTATTGTATGTCTCCCTATCTGGGTGCCTTGATCCTGCTATAGTAATGACCACCATGGGCATCAGGGGAATGTGTGGCAATGTTTCTCACCTTGGAATCTGAAAGGTATTTACTTTAATATACATAGACAAACACCTGTTGTTGCAGTCATGTCCACCAGGGGCCAACATACTGAGGGGAGATAGGACAGGTAACAAGCTCTGAGAAAAGACTGAAGGAACTAGGTAGGTCTAGCTTTGAGAAAAGATGTCTGAGGGAGATATGACAGCACTTTTCAAATAATTGAAAGATTATCATACAGAGCAGGCCCAGGACCTGTTCTCATTCATCCCAGAGTGCAGGACATGTAATAATGGAAGGCAGATTTTGGCTGAATATGAGGAAAAACTTCTTAAATCTTAAAACAATCCAACAATGGGACCAATTACCTCAGGAGGTGATGAGCACTCCAAAGCTGAAAATATTCAAGAGAAAAATTGTCAACCATGTGTCAGATCTATTTTGGTTTGGATTCCTACACTGAGCGGGGGGATAGGGTTGGACTCAATGGCCTTATAGGGCCCTTCCTACTCAATTATTCTATGATTCTATCTACATGGATTTACACTGATTCATGTAACGTTAATAAAAATTAAATGAAACTGCTGTTAATATCCCCCCCCTTATTAAACCACTCAAGGCTTTTTATGATAAACTGCTCAAGTGACTGCTGACTGCAATTAGCTGTCTTTTCCTTTGTGAAAACAAGTTATGCCTTAAAAATACTATTTTCCACTAAAATAAATGAATAATAAAGAAAATCAGCTCAGTATAGCTGATTGACTGGTGCACCCATAAATACTAGTTTAAATACAATTTATGTTACATACTGAGTGGAGCGGGTGTTGTCTGGAAGGGTCACAAAGCAGCAAGGGCTGAAATCATAGTTTGCTAAATATGTTCCAGCTCTAGAGTAAATAAGAGTGAAATACAACCCTGAGTAAGTAATATCAGTTTTTAGAGTGAATATTATTGGTTCTTTAACCATATAAGTGGGCTTCAATACATGAAAGCTGAATGAACCTGTTAATCTTTAAGGTGTCAGAAGACTCTGTTAGTATGCAGCTGACGACCATAGGTACCCCCTGGAAACAGCAAATCCACTTTCTTAGAAATTCCACTTGCTAAATCACTAAATACAGTTGTCAGTCTCTCAGCAGCCATCCTATGCACACTTACCTAAGAATAAGCCCCATTGAGTATGTAGGATTTATTGCTGAGTAGTCATGTTCAGAGTCATATTGCAAAAGCAATGATCAAAATAGGATCAAGAATTCCAGCATGCCGACACACAGCCATGTCCGAATATATACAAATGGCAGCTTTCCTGCTGTCTAAAAGAAGCTGCCCTCCAGTTGTCCCTCCGAAAACCTCATTCACCTGTCTTATTTTCAGTTAGGAGAAAGCGGGCATCCAGTAAAGGTATTCCAAAGAGGCCTCGTCGACTGCTTTTGCTTTGAGGAAACAAGGATTAGGGTCGTTACTAGCCAGAGGATAAACAGACAAGCTAGGTGTGTACCTGCCGAAAGCCTGTGCCTGTTATCACACCTGCACCCTCACTCAAATCCAAGGTGGCTTATGGGAATGAAGGGAATCACTGAAGCCTTTTCCCCACACAGCCTGACATTCCCTGAAAAGAAACACACTGACCTTGCTTGGATATCTGTCAAAGAAAAATCCTCACTAAATAAAGCTGTCAGTCATTCTTGTTGGACAAAACATAGGACATGAAGGATTACATCAGTAAAACTCTAGTAAATGACTAGGAGAAGACAACTGGTTCTCTCACCACCAGTCAGTGCCATGAGCTCTGTGCTTATCTTGCTCTCACTCACTTTCCTACTTCTTGCCAGCCCTTTAAGAGAACCGTTCCACGTCTACGGATTCTAGTGTGGAAGCACAAAGTATTTCTGGCTGAGTTTGCTGCTGCATAAAAACATTGCAGGCTTCCTTCCTTACAGACAGTTGAAATGCTCAGAACCACCTTCTAGGGCACTCAAGGGTGATGGTGCACATTTACTACCATCATCCAACCTAATTTCAGACCAGATGAGATGGCTTCTCAAAAGAAGCTATACTTCTGGCTAATTAACTGGTTCTATGCACTCAATGATTATTTTAAGAAGGACGTGATGTGCTAGTGGTGGCCTAGAGGCTGAATGAGTTGACACTTTATCCCCATTTTCATGGATGTCCCACCTGCCCTGGTCACATGAGTAATTTAAGGAGAAGGAGTACCAATTCATAGTGTGCCTTTGAACGTCTATCGCCATTTCTAACCTCTTCCATGCTAAGGCAATTTCAGGTTGGGGTCCCTGAAAACTATTCTGTTTACTTCACAGGCATTGCTCCCATTGTAGAAAGTTGACAGAATCTCAGAGGAAACTAACTGGTTGAGGGGAAATATACGATGATGTCGTATGATGAGATAAATATCTGAAAAAAATTAGTTCACACATCCTGGTTTTCCATTTAATGTCATGATCTTCACATGCATTTTTAAAATGACAGGTATACAAATAATTGTACATCTGATCTAACATAGTCTTTTAAAGGGAAAGTTTTAAATCCAGAATGTTTAGCTATAGCAATACCCTGGATTTAATTCAGATGAATAATATTGTTTAATCCAGAGATTTTGATTTACAAATAATGCTTGTTCACCATTTTTCATTTTAAATTCATTAATGCTATATGTGATATAATATACTTCAATTGCATTCAGGATGCTCTTCTGCACTTGCCGAGATACGTGCCAGCTAGTTGATTTCAAATACACGTAACTGGATCTTCAATCAAAGCTCTATATATGCTGTTTAGAAGAGCACAACCCACTGGCATGTTATTCAGTACAAGCACAAATGAAATGAACAGGAAGTGCACAATAGTGCTTCTGTGTGGCTCCCATTCCTTTAGAACAGGGGTCCCCAACCCCGGGGCTGCAGACCAGTCCCAGTTCGTGGCCTTGGAAGATCCGGGCTGCCAGGACATATGAGCGGTGAGGAGGAAGTGAGCAGCAAGCAAAGCTCTGCCTTCTGTCAGTGCGTTCCTATTAGTTCTAATGCCACTGCTGATCTGCCAGGAGGCAGAGCTTTGCTTCCCGCTTCCCTCCTGCTGATGCTAGATCAGCTGTGCCGGTGGCATTGATATCTAATACAAGCTTATGCTCCTATTAGGTTCTAAGCCGCTGCTGATCTAACAGGAGGTGGAGCTTCAATTGCAGCTCACCTCCTGCTCCTGTTCACCATCTCTCTGCAAGGAGGTGAAGATTTGTTTGCCTCAACCTGAGAGGAGTTTCATGTTATCAATGTATTTTTTATTTTTAAAACTAAGTTGCATATTCTTTAAAACCTACCTACCTACCTACCTACCTACCTACCTACCTACCTACCTACCTACCTACCTACCTACCTACCTACCTACCTACCTACCTACCTACCTACCTACCCACCCACCAGATGTTCTTGTACTGCAACTTCAAGAAATCTTGACCAGCACAGCAAACGTAGAAGGCTTCTGAGAACTGCTGCCCAATAACATCTGGGGGCACCAGTTTGAGAACCAGTGGTGTAGTGGACTAAACAGCTGACTAAATGCCTATATAGTTAGCCTCTGTAGTGTTCATGCACTCATAAATACAGTGGTGCCTCACTTAGCAATTGCTTCGTTTAATGACAAAATCGCTTAGCGACGACTTTTTTGGAGTGTTTTAATGCTTCGTTTAACGATGGTCCCTATGGGCGATTTTCGCTTAGCGATGGTTGGGACCATGCTTCACATAGCGATTAAATTTTGGGTCCCCTGTTTCACTTAACGATGGTTTAAACAGCCTCATGTTTGCTGTTTTTTAAATGTTTTTCTGCTATTTATAAAGTTAAAGTTTACTGTTTAAAATGTTTGAAATCATAAAGTGCACTTAATAAACCCTTTGTTAACCAAAATTGACTTTGTTCTGACTCTTTTTAATTTGTTGTTGTATTTTTCCCCCATTGAGATGCATTGAATAGGTTTCAAGAGTGGTCCTGACCCGACCAGATAGGCGGGATATAAATAAAATAAATAAATAAATAAAATAAAAATTTCAATGCATTTCAGTTGGGGAACTGCGTTTCCCTTAGCGATGTTTCCTATGGCAATTTTTGCTTAAGGACAGCAATTCGTTCCTATTGGAATGGATTATCCGGTTTTCAATGCATTTCAATGGGAAACCGCGTTTTGCTTAGCGATGAAATCGCTTAGCAGCGATTTTTTTGGAACCAATTAACATCGTTAAGCGAGGCACCACTGTATTTATGTTGACATTTACATGCACCAATTGGAGTCAGTGGGGGCAGAGTTAAGTGGGGAGGAGAAGAAAAGGAGAGAGAGAGGAGAGTGAGTGGAGTTGAGAAGAGAGAAGGTTGTTTCAGTTGAGAGTTAAGGACATTGACTGCACTGTTATCTCCTGTAACAATAAACAATTTTTACTTGGTTCTTAACTGATATGTTGCCCAGACCTCTGTCATTAATAGTGAACAATGATGCAATCAACTGGTGGCAGCTGAATGACACGGAGCGTGCACCTTTGCTTGGTGAAACAACCAAGGGCCACTCAGGAATGTTACAGCTTCTAAGTCTCTTGTGTTCCTCCTATTCCCTGGGCAGGAAAAGCCCCTATCCAATTGTCTCCATTATTGTTTTGATTCTTGCTCTTCAGAGGGGCAATATGTGCATGAGTAGCACTTGATTCTGACTGAAATACAAATGAATATTGCATGAATATATTTCATTAAATATCATTCTCCTAAGTACATTTGCTCTGGAAAGATACTGCAATATCAGTCCTGTACTCTTTAATCAGGAATAGTCTGCATATATTAGAACAATATGGAACACTCATGCCAGGATAATTCAGTGAAAACCAGCACCATGCCTGTGAAATGTGATCACTCCCAATATTTTAATCTTATTTGCCACCAGACCCATACTGTCTCCCTTAAATTATCTTTGAAGTACCACTTCTACAAGGTCACCTGTAATGAACTACAAGGCTCTCATTTTGCACAGTAGACCAAAAGATACAAACACATGAAGTAACTTCAAGTTTTACCCCTGAGCTGAAAGTTAATCTAAATTCAAGAACAAAAGTATTCATATTTGTCCTTGTATGTCAAGGATTACTACTATTGAAAGTGGTTTCCATTATCTGCTTGTCACTTTCTGAGCTTCTTAATCTCCTTCTTTCTCTTATTCAATGGTTGCCTTTTGCTTGCATTCCCACTGCAGAAGTAGACTTTCCTCCCTCTTTCTGAGTGTGTGTGTGTGTGTTTGTGTGCATGCAAGCCTCCCTCTCCCCTCCCCCTCCCCTCCCCCTCTCTCCCCCTCCCCCTCCCCCTCCCTCCCCCTCTCTCTTAATGCACCCAAAGTTAAAAGGACTGGGCTCAGCCTGACCACCTGGGCATGGCAAGGGAGCTTACACTCAGGTCTGGCTCCCAGCCAGTTGCCAGCTGTGACATTGTATGCAAGCGTCTTACTTAATTCCATGCACTTGGATTGCACTGGTTCTGTTTACAACAACCTCTTGTCCCTGCTGTGTCCAATCTCAATGGTCCCCAACGTTCCTTGTTTAATACTGTTTTGCAAATTATTAAGCACTGGAAGTCTATTAATCACAGTTCATGCCCTATGCGAGCCCACACAACGAAGGGAGAAGACGGCAAAGGCAGGATAGGCTCAGATCCCTGAAAGAGCTTGGATGGTGGTCCATTCAGATCCCTAACGAGATCATTAATGCTAACTAAATACAAACCTGACCCCATGAACTCCTGGGAAATTATGTGGGCCCAGGGCAGGACATTAATATGTATCCCAGTCCCCCACCCCATCCCCTCCGAATCCCTGGATAGGCTGAACGCTAAACCTGTGATCAAAAGGGGCCTAATCACTGCTCTGATTGTCGTGAACCAAGTTGAACACAGAGTTGTCTGAATCCACAATAGAGGGTGCCATGCCAACCCCACAGCCTTGCCCCTTCTTCCAGGCTTCTGCCTCAGCCAGAGCATTGCAAAGGGCCCCCTTTTCAGTTTATTTGACATGCTGTGTCTACGTTCTGGGACCACCTGGTACGCTAATTTTAACATGACACCAGCTCAGCACCCCCACTTAGTGCTCAGCTCTCTCCCACACAGCCGAAAGGCAGAAACATTCCTCAGTTTCTGAGCCCATGGGAAGACTTGAAATTGACAACAAAAACAAAACTACATAACATCAGCCGCACAATCATGGATTATTTAATTTCGTTCTTTGTGGTGACACCTGGGATAAAAATGCAGAGTGGGATGGGGGATAATGATTAGGCCCTAGCCTTTTGCCATATAAAATGATCACCTTTTCATGTTTGCTTGTTCAGTCACAGCAGTCTACTGAACCATCCATAAAGAATAAGCATCACAAATTTATTTGAAACAGCATGACGAATTTTGCTCACTTAGGGATAAAGAACCTTGGAAACATGAACTGGCCTTGTTACTTTTCACGCTCAATCTCCAGAAATATTCTTTCAGTGTAAAAGAAGACAAAGAAAGTTGTGCAGCACTGTTGTGAGAGAAGGCGGCCTCGGTTGCTTTTCTAATCACTTCAATGAAAAGATGGATTCTGTGTAATGTTGATGATGATGCTTTCCAAGATTTAAAACTGTATGCTTTTGATCTTGAGACTGCTAAGGCATTTTGAAACTGTGAACCTTTTCTTACCTGTTGTTGTTGTTGTTGTTGTTGTTGTTGTTGTTGTTGTTGTTGTTGTTGTTGTTGTTGTTGTTGTTGTTGTTGTTGTTATGTAACATCAAGTTGCAATTGACTTACAGTGACCCTAATAGGGCTTTTGAGGCAAGTGAGATATTTAAGGAGTGATTTTTCTAGTTCCACTCTCCAGTGAGCTTTCCATGGTGGAGCAGTAATTTGAACCCAAGTCTCCTAAGGCCTAGTCCATTACTCTACCTACTACACCCAGTGGGTATCTCAGTTTCTCTTTACAGTAGCCAGATTCATTGTTACAATGATATCTGGAACATCAGAGCCTCTGCGCACTAACCACCTTTTGGATCAAGTGTCCTGCAAAGTGCCAAAACCTGCATTCAAAACCTGGAGCTATGCATCCTCATTTGATTGAGGTTGTGGGCACATTGCTAAACAAAGGATCAGCCTGACAGTTTTGGCCTTGCATTTAGGAGAAAGGACAGATTTCACTTTCCAGCTAAAACCGTGATGGGTTATGCTAAAGCTGAGTATGCTGACTGAAGGACCTGCTGCTGCACCTGAGGCTTGCTGGGCTAGAGCCTTTAGTCATAGCACTGCCACGTACAGGGAACAAGGATAGTTATTTTTGTTTATTTGTTTAGAGTTTTCTCCCACTTTTCGGATGAAAATCTTCCTGAACAACCGATGTAGGATCGATAAAAATAAGACTATCCCTGTTCACCAACTTGCAGTCCAAACAATACACAAAGCAGAGAGGGAAGGTGGGTGGGAGAGAAGAGGAATAAAGCAAACTGAGGCAAGAATTCTTCAAGTGAAATAGTGGTTCTGAGAATGACTTGTTTCAAAACTATTCCTGGAGAAGAGGAATTTTAGAGAGCAGGTCTTTCAACACAGGATGGGGTGCAGGTCCATTCCGTCTTCTATCACTCTCTAATGTAGCCTGATGGAATGGTGATATATGAGGGAGAAGCTTGAGGGAGGCTGTCTTTCAACAGGGTTGATGGGATGGTCTGTTCCCAAGTTGCTCTACTTGAGAGTTTTCCCAGGACATCAAATTAGTCACTGATGGACATTACATGAACCTCGTTTGGGCCACTGCAGCTCAGCTGTGTTTTTCAAGGGTCCTTTCATCCACCTCTCTGGATCTGCAGGCAAAGAGGCAAATCTTAGGATGAGCAGCACTGAAGGAGTTTTTTGTAAGTAAAGTGGCTTTGAAACCTAGTCAGTCATCTCCAGCCATTTTCAGCCACCACCCAGGTTAACAGAATCAGTGCAAAACTGTTCTAGCTGGCTGCACCCGTGGAATATAATGCATCACAAAGCTGGGACCCAGGGAGGAAATTATGCATAGGTGTTTTTATAGCTTTTCCCTCCCCCTATCATGGCTGTGGGTTATATACTACCTTACTGAGCCAAGTTTTAGCCAGATTCGCTCCGTGCCTGTTTGTACAATCAGTGGGCTCAGAACCAGTTTCAGCCTCTTTCCAACACTTTCCTGCCTCACTGCTGTGACAGCCCAGTTGACCCCAACCAATGGTATCACATTTTGGCCCTGAAATATCAGAGGATGGGATGCTGCTGATGAGCAAGACTTATTTTAAATGGCCCTGCTGGCCTAGAGAATTCTAGAAACTTGAGTCCACAGAAACAAACAAACAAACAAACAAAAAAACCCAAGTTCTGCTGAGGGAACTTCAGCATCCAGCTGACCAGCACTAACATGATCCTGTAACAAGGCCTTCTGGAGGAGGCAATGCTCAGTAGTGGTGGGACTTGCTTACACATTCTTTGCTTGCTCTGGTCTCATGTCTTGCCCAGAGTCCCTTGTCAGGACAAGGCCAGGCTGAACACCCGCTAATGCTTTCAACATCCTCTTTTTGAAACATGCAGATAAAATGATCTCTGGGTTTTGAACAGCTGACACACATCTCTTTTCATTGCCTAAGCAAGCCCGTTATACACAAAAAAAGCATATGTCAAATTATTTTTAAATTTGCAGTTTTCTTTAAGCCTTTGGAAATATCTGATGTCATCTGGATCACTCAATTAAGCCATGGCTTGTTGGTTTTGATCAGTAAGATTTGCTTTATTTAAGTTTTTATTGTTGTTTTGTTTATGGTTTATTCCATTTTAAATGTTGTACCCCCCCCCCCCAAGAATAGTGCTTTGCACAGTGTGGTATATAAACAAAACCAAACTTTGAGAGCAGGCATTAACAGGTAACACCTCCCTCCTATTCTAAACATCTTCTTCTGCTTCAATATTTGCACGCCTTTTATGCAGAAAAGTGCAGCAATGGTTCTCCTGACGTAAACTGAATTCCAGAGTACTTTTTGGTTCATTGTTGAGAATTCTGGTGTCAAAAACATGTAAAAACCTATTGACAGTAGAAAACAGGTGGAATTTAACTTCCTCACTTCCGACCTGGCTGTATAAAACAGTTCTTTTGTTTCCAAGTTTGCAGTTTGCAACAAATTCTGCTCAGTGCACTCCATCTGGTCCATAATCTGATTTTTCTTGCATTCACCTCTCTCACACCTATACTTTAAGGACAGAGTGTAACACAATCCACTACAACAAAAAGACTCAGCTGAGTGTCAGATTAAAATTATCCCTTTCTGCCCTGACCTCTTTTCTCTGCAGGTGAGAATGTCCCCCTTCACAAGCTAAATGAAGCAGAAATGATGAAGTGTTTGTTTTCCTTGACTTTTCCTCAGCCTGTCAGTAAATTTACAGGCACGAATATGGAGTGTTAATTTAATGTTCCCACTGAGCATCTCATTGTCAACAAAGGCTTCAAACCACAGCAGAGGAAAAGGTTAGCTCATGCAGAAAATGACCCTTATGGCTTGATTGCCTCATGGTCCAGACTAACAGCAAGCAAAAAGCCGAGGGCTTTCGCTTCCAGGGATGTGCGTTTGATGGTGGTAAATGAAAGCTCTCTACCTTTGCTCAGAAAAAGAGACACCTGTAATACTGACTTGTTTATTATCTGGGCAGGTAATCCTCACAAACCGAAAGGGGAAATGGGCCTGACTGTTGTCCACTGATTCCTAATGTGACTTAACCAAAAACTTAAACCCTTCATTAGCCACACTTTAAACAAAATCATTTGGGGCTCAAAACACTGCTTTTGAAAAAGGAAGTTCCGGCAGTGGCTCAGGAAATTGCTTTTTTTTCAGTTAGGGACTTGTTTCACCACTTATTCTCACCTCATATGGCAAAGTAAAATATTTAGTCTGCAACCAATGCTCACAAGGAGTAGACACTTGCAATTGTAACTACACGTTACTAGTTCCTTGTAATAATGGCCATTTTGCAGCAACAACGGCAACTGAGGTAACATTATGACAGTTAGACAAGGGATAAGCTCCATCCTTTTGCAATATAATTGTTACATTTTTCTTAATTATATAACCACAGAGGAGCCACCTGCAGGAAATGGTGAAAGGGGAATATCACATGCTTCAATCAGCAGCCTTGTGCTCTGTTGTGGGTATTGTGAGGTGATAAGGAGGTAAATGTCAGGAGTGGGTTTTGTACCACAAGCAAGATCTTGTATCATCCCATTAAAAAGAAAAACTAACTAAAGATAGCTTTTAGGAAAAGGGGAAGTAATTAACTTGCTTTTTTTTTGTAACTGGTGAACTGAGAGATAACAAAGCTGATGCATCATATACACAGCGCTGAAGTATCTGTGTGCTTGGAGGGATAACGTTAAAGAAGAAAATACATATTTGCCTTAACATATTCAGGTTCATGGAAGTTGCCCAGTAGTGCCCATATAATGGAAACGAAGTTCAGTGTTACCTGGAAGGTCAGAGAAAGTGGGTGTTGCCTCAGGAATAGAATCAGGCTGAGGCTTCTTTGAATCCCTTCCCTTGTAAATGCTGAAAAGAATGGCACTTTTCAACCTGCCAACCGCAGGCCATAATATTGCGCTGTTGAAATCTATGGGTTAATCTTGTCTAGTTGGCTCTTTCAGTGTGATCCGTTTTTTTAAAAACATTTCCTAGCAGAACAGATTGGTTTCTGTACTTCACCACCACCATATCATGATCTCCTTTTATTGATAGACTGTTGCCATTTACACTTCAAAATTACCGTGCACACATTATAGAATGGATTGGGTTTAGCAATCCATGCTGCAATTGATGAAATGTTACACCCAAAGACATATTTCTGTCTTTAGCAATCATTTGCCAGTTACATTGTCAGTGAACAGGACTCATTTTGAAAGCAGCAATTCATTCCTTCTGAATCCTTTCTTAACACAATTTTCAGCCTACAATTTAGATGATAGGAAAATTACATCCTTTGTGAGCTATATTTTGTAATATAAATGTTTTGCAATTAAGCCAACAAGAAAGCCCCCACACAACAATTCCCCTCCCCTTATTATTTCCTTAAAATTCACTGGGTCACAATGTGGAGGGAAAGGGGGCACATGAATTTACATTAGCAGAGAATGCTTGCAAAATATTTTTTAAAAAGAGAGAAACAAAGAAATCAAAATCAACAGAAAAATACTGTTGGCAGGCTAGTAATTTGGGAATTTTACAACAAAACAAGCTATTTTCTTGGGGCATGCATGAATGAGAACACAGACATCATCTGAATTTTAAAATATTACTTGCAAAGATCAAGGGAATATGATATCATGAAATACTATTGATACAGCTCTTTGTCTTCACTTCCAACTTCTTGCTTACATCCATGATTGATGACCCTTCATTAGGAATATGTCCCAAAACTCACTCCATTGCATATGTCCATGATTACATCATATCTAGTTTTCCTAGATAATCCTAGATAAACACATACACACAGAGGCCCTGTTAGCTCTTAGCAATATGAATACAAATATAAAGAACCCATTTCATTATGCTTCTTCAGTTTACATGAAAGACTATCACTCCGGGCCTTGTATCTTTGTAGTAATAAAGAAATATTCATATCAGAATTGAGGACTTCTTCTGTGCTAGCCACATGGACATAGGTCCTAGTTAAATCTGGAAAACAGTGTCCATGTTTCATCAAAATATTTTCATATTTCTGTGAAATGGGAGGGGAATGCAAAATCAAAGCAGCTACTGACTCAACAAAGTATGATGGAGTATTATATACTATATATTGTATACTCTCCCCCAGTAGAGACTAGACTACAGCAAAGCCTTTGGCTGTGCTGATCATAAGAAACTATGGGTTGTTCTAAAAGTTAGTGTGCCTCAATACTTAATTGTCTTAAGGTTTAACCTGTATGTGCAACACACATGGTTTGTTCTGAAATACAAGGGTGTGCCTCAGCACTTGATTGTCCTCATGGATAACTTGTATTGTGAATAAGAATTTACCATTAGGACAGAATATGGAGAGACAGAATGGTTTCCTATAGGCAAAGATGTCAGACAAGGGTGCATTTTAGCCTCTTATCTCTTTAGTCCATACACAGAATATATCATATGGAAAATAACACTAGATTCAGATGAAGAAGGAACCAAAATTGGTGGAAGAAACAGATAATTTAAGACATGGGAGGTAAATGTCCTCAAGTTTAGACATTTTCTGTTAATGTGCTGAGTCATGAAACTGTGAAACATCATGGTTATGTTGATTTCTTAACTTGAGGCTATTTACCTCCAGAAGTTATGCTGATTGCATTACAATTGCAGGTGCAACTAATAGAATTTTGACTAATATCTGTAAGAACTGTACAGTAACCAATATATATATATGGTATATGCTTAGAAATGTAAATATTAAGCAATATATTAAATGTGTAAATGTGCAAAATACATGCTGATGATACTATCTTACGTGCAGAAGGCAGCCATGGCTAGAAATGACTATAAGTGAAAGTAAAGAAGACAGTGCCAAAGCAGGACTGCAGCTGAACATGAGGAAGACAAAACTCACAAACTTTAAGAAATAGAAATAGTTAATGATTTTATATACCTTGGTTCAATCACCAATCCAAAAAGAGACTGTACCAAAAAAGAAGAAGAAGACTGAGACTCAGAAGAGCAGCAATGAAGGAATTAGAAAAGATCATCAAGTGTCAACATGTGTCACTGGAGATCAAGATGAAGATTGTACATAATACTGTATTTCTGATGATTATGTACAGGTGTGAAAACTGGACAGTTAAGAAAGCTGACAGGAAAAACAATGATTAGTTTGAAATGTGCTTCTGGAGGATAGCTTCACAGATACCTTGAACTGCCAGAAAGACAAGCAAATGGGTCCTTTTTAAAATCAAGTCTGAATTTTATCTGGAGGCAAAAATGTTGAAACAGAGGTTGTCCTAATGAGAATTCTGTGGAAAAGACAATAATGCTGGGAAAGGTTGAAGGCAGTAGGAAAAGAGGAAGACCAAATATGAGATGGGTTGACTTCCTAAAGGAAGCCACAGGCTTGAGTTTGCTAGGGCTCTGCAGGGCTGTTGAGGACAGGATATCTGGAGATTGCTCATTCATGGGGTCACCGAAAGTCAGAGGTGACTTGACAGCACATAACAACAATAGCCTATCAGCTAGCTAGATAGCTCAGTGACTTAGGTATCTGACTCTGGAGTCAGAGATTGGGTGTTCCATTCCCTATTGTGTGTCTTGGGAGAAAATCCACCCTGTGTGGCCTTGGGCAAGCTGCACAGTCCCAGGATGCCCCCAGAAGAAGGGAATTGTAAACCACTTCTGAGTATTCTCTACCTGGAAAACTCTGGAAAGGTCAGAATTGTCAGAATTGACTTTCTATAAAGCCTTAAATGGCTTGGGCCAATCCTGTCTCAAGGACCTCATTTCTCTTTCTGAAGCTGCCTGGGTGTTGAGATGATCAGGGGAGGCCTTCCTCTCAATCCCAATACCTGCACAGGTATGTTTGTGGGAACATGGGAACACTGCCTGCCTGCCCCACCCCCTCCCATTGCCCCACCACTTCCCTACCTTGTCTTGAAGCTGCCACCACCTCCTCTGCCCATTGCCCTCCTCCTCCTCCTTGTGCGGAATCTGGGCCTGCTGCCTGCACACCTGCACTTGCTGCACAGCTGGCAGGTGGGCACTTGTGCACAGACAGCAGGCCCAGCTCTTTGCATGGAAGCTGGACCTGCTGCCTTTCAGGATGGTGGCTGGGGTGGTGGAAGCTTCAAGGCAAGGTTGGGAGGCAATGAGGGCAGTGGGAAGGGGGCAGGTGGGCATCCCCTTTTGCCAAAACAAAACAAGGTACCCAGGGCGGAAAAGCTTGCCACTTCATTTGGTTACAGCAAAATTGGATCCCCGAACCAAACCATGAACCAGTCCAGTCCATGTTTTTTTTCCCCTTCTGGTAAATGGTCCTGTTTGTGTCCATCTCCACCCATCTCCTTTTTTTTTTTTTTTTTTTTTTTTTGGAAACTCAACAATACGCACGAAGATCATTGTTGGTTTGAAAATCTGGAGGGCACTCAGTGAAAGCTGGGGAAGCACCAGCCTTGATCGGAATGTGCAAATTGAAACTCTTCCATGACTGCATAATATTTTCTTAGGACAGAAACAGGCATTAGAGCTAGATCATGACTGGAATAGGGAAATTCATAACTAAGGTAAGCATCTGAGTTTCACAACATGAACTGTTCTCCCTTCTAGCATTCAATAAATTAACATGCTTTGTTTAATTATTGGTCTCCAAGTCTTAAGTATGGGACTCCTTTGAAATTTAGTTTCACAAAGTCTGGCTTGCTCACTTCTTTGCAATATTAATTTACTTGCTGGTCCAGTTATGGGCTATCTTTGATACTTGTTTCTAGCCTCATTAATTATAAAAACAACTGTGGAAATTGTGAGTTGCTGTTTGAATGGTAAGTCTGCTACTGGTCTTGCCACCATGGGAAATGCCCAGTTTTTCACCCTGATTATTATTGTTAGTATTTATTTATTTATTTATTTATTTATTTATTTATTTATTTAGTTAGTTAGTTAGTTAGTTAGTTAGTTAGTTAGTTAGTTAGTTAGTTAGTTCGTTTGTTCGTTAGTTCGTTAGTTCGTTAGTTCGTTCGTTATGCCTGTCATCTTTAAAAAGAAGGGAACTAGGAGCACAGGATCCAATCAGATAGTAAGATAGGCGTGCATCTGATCCAACAGGAAAAGGTTGTTTTAACAGGAGCAACCTTGCTTCTGTCCATTGGGGAATTGCTCCAGATGCAGTCACCAATAATAGTAGACCTAATGCTGGGATCTATCTATCTATTGCTGTGAGTTAGCCCACACAAGACCACACCACAAGCAGTCCAAAATGTGAGCTATAGGCTTGTGTGATTGCACCCTTAGATTACACAGCAATTTTTTTTAGATGGCAGATTAAGCATAAATGCTCCCCCCCCCCAATTAAAGCTATATATATGTGAAAATCACCTGTGTGGTATATATTTGGAGGCAGGGAGTACTTCAGTTTCTTCTCTGGACATAGTTCATCATTTAACCTAATTATCGGTATTAATGTCAAGACCTGCCAGCTTTGAAGGCTCATCATCAAGTGCTGTTGTCACACAGATGTCAGAAAAACAAATAAAGCCACTGCAGTTGCATGAAAGAAGAGACAGACCAATCCCTTTGTAATAAGCGAACATACTTCTGCCTCTTTCTCAACCATTTACATGGTCTTTGCTTTGGACTCCTGCCAGCCATGGAGGCACCAGAAAGAAAAACAGTCCTGAGGGGGAAAAAAACTTTAACCAATAAATAGTAGCTGACACAACATGTGTGTGTGCGTGCGTGTGTGCGTGCATGCATGCATGTGTGCACGTGCGCACACATACCCACGTACACACTATACATAATCACAAAAATAGCTCTCATGTACAAATTAAGCGCTGGGGATGAAGCATATGGTGATTTCATTGAGAACATCTGCAGTTAGGCCTTGAAAACCAGCACTGAAGATTGAAAGAATTTATACTATCATTGAAATGTACAATGATACTGCTATTTTTAAAAAAATCAGCAGAAGAAAACAAAGGGGCCTTCTCTGACGTTTTATTAGACAAATTTATTTACTATGCTGAGAGTAGGTAGGAAATGCAAATTAGCAAGAAAAAATAGGAGGAAAGGTATGCTACCAACTGAACATGCCAGGACAGTTTTAGTATACAATTCTTGTTAATTTTTTCTTCGTACCAAAGTTCCTCCAAAGCATTTTCCAAAGTTCCAGGAAATGATTGTTTTAACAGACAATACAGAAAAAGGCTTATACAAATAATCCAGTAATTAATGAGTCCAGTGTAGGAGCTAGTTAAAAAAAACTGTTGCAATGTTACACAGCCAGAAGTAAAATCTTGAACACACTGACTAAATAGCGAAGAACACTGAATACAATGTGATTTACTTCTGAGTAAGTATGACCAGAAGTGCACTGTAACAGACTGAACTAAGGAACGACTTCTGGCAGAAATCTTTGGCATCAGCTCTGGTGTGAGTCTCATTCGTGCTGGGCCTCAGCAAGCCACCCTCTTAGCCTCAGCCCCTCTTAGCCCCTCCCATTTGCAGTAGGAGCATAGTACTGGTTTACCATACTGCATTGTCAGTATTTCAACAAATTAATGTTATGTTCGATAATATAAATTGTGTTTCCAATCTTTATGCCATTTTTCATTTTGTATTGTTATTGTATTTATTCTGTTCAATTGCAAGTGGCCTAGATTCCCATCCTTGGGCGAAAGGCAACAAATAAATAAATAAATAACACCCTATATAAATAACCAAATCAATGACAACAATATTGTTGCATCTTAAGTACTAGACATGTTTACCCATATATAAGTCCCACTCTTTCCAGTAGCATTCCATTCCAAGTATTCTTCCAATTTCAGCTCAAAGTCATCAATCTGTGGCAACCTATTTTATTCAGCAAAGCAGATTTTTAAAAATAATAATTAAAGGCTCAATATTTTCGAGTAGGTTTGGTTGTAACCTGCTGAGGAAAACGATTTAAAATCAGCTTTCCTTCTAACAAAGAGTGCTGATTTTGTATGTTCGACTTCTTCTTCCCCTTCTTTTCTCTCTCTCTCCCCCTTTTTAATTATCATTTTTATTGTATAAACAGAAATTATCCAAGGCTATGTACAAAAAACAAAACAAACAAACAAAAAAGCCAAAATTATAGATCAGAAGCTACAGGAACTTATTAGAACAGCAGCAGTTTAAAACATAATAGCAAGAGAGCTTGAAAATGTTACTGAAACATAGGAGCAGGTGGGCGCAATGTGGAACTAACATCGCTGTTGCATGCTCAGACACCACCTCCCAGCGCTTTCCCGTCTTGTATCCTCTCTCCCAAGTATGCCAAACGCACACCTCCCAAGTTGAACCAATGGGGCAAAACTGTTAGTTATGCTTCTGTTTCTGAGCTCTGTATAACCATGGCAGTCTTTTAATTACAGTATAAGCATGATAGCACAGATCAGTCTCAAATGCCCAACCCAAATCAGGCAGTGATGGAGCAAGACATAATCTCTGTTAGACAGTTCTACAGTCTCTCATGGCCACTGGCCACATCTCACGTAGCAACATAACACAGACGATAACAATACTTAAATGTGTTTTATTTAAAAAAATTCCATTGAGGTTTTAGCAATATGATGATTTAAGTTGAATAGACTTCCCTTGAATTACATCACAGTAATTCAAGGCAAGATGATTCCGCAACTAAACAGTCTTAAATTAACAGGCCCCTGGAGTAGCAACACACAAGTAATATAGGAGACAAAGTTTATGTGTATAAAATTATACATGTAGGAACTTTTCGTGAACCCTACAGTATTTCTGTTTTGTACGTATAGTTTCTGACCATTTGATTTGAGGAGACAGATACTGCATGTTTACATTTCTTCTAGAATTATTTAAGCCGCCCAGAAGCCACTGGTAATGGTGAAGCTAAAAATATTGCAAATAAATAAATAAATAAATAAATTCTAATAATCAGAATTCCAACTCAGAAATTTCATGAGTGCTTTTCAAAACCACTTGTTTTAACAAGGTTTATTTATTGTAATCCATGCATTTTATTTATTCCTACTGTTTGGTTTTTATACAGTGCAGCAAATTTGCAAATCTTTCAACTAACAAACAGCACTCATCTAATATTTAACTGCTGTTCTGGTTGACATTCCTTAAGAGATGATTACTTTATTTCAAAAACATATTTTTATAAAGCAAGCATGCCTTTTCCACAGCAGGGAATAATCACAAGGTTCCAAACTTAGCAAAGATTCACAGATGTAGAAAAATTAACAAGGGGGTGTGTGAGAGAAAAAATCTGTTTATGATCAAAAAGCAGTAAATGCAGGTTCAACAACAAAGTCTGAAGTAGATACATCTACATGTATGCCATTCTACAAAAAGTGATTATTCAGCTATTCATGGGAACAGAGCTATTGATTCATATAACAAAGACCCTTGCTAAACTGCAATGTTTTTCAGACTAGGAAAATTGATTTTCTTAAGCTTCTCTTACACATTCAAATAAGGAATTCAGTGAATGTTTTTAAAACATTCCATAAACTAAAAAAATGTGCATTGCACATGTCAGGTTTCTTGCTGATTTTAAAGTAAAGCCATATTTTTAGCAAAAGGAAAGAAATGTTCTGTTTCTAATATATATATTGTTGTTTATGAAGACAATATAATTTTTAAAAATAGAGGAATGGCCTTAAATCATGTGGTTAAAAAGTCATTTATTGTGTGTTTAATAAGAAGTCTTAAAAGTAAAATATAACAATTGAAAATGAAAATCTGACCCTGTAATGCTACAATATATAATAAAAGGATCTGTGATAACAAGAATTGAATATGATTTTAAAAATTAGTGCAAGGAAAAGATTTATGTCTTGTGTTAATGGAAGCAAAGTAACTTGTAAGGTGAAAGCATGATCTAGCAAACAATGTCAGTGCTGAAGACTCTGAACATGTATGAAATGAATGAAAATCAAAATGCTTCACAGGGATGGAGCAAATAGTGCAAGTAAAATGGTACAGCAAAATAACAAAGTGTATGACAAGAGTCCAAAACTTGCTGGTTTGAATCTCATCTCAGCTGCAGAAGCACAAGAGATGGACAGGGTTTTCTATAATTCTCACAAAAGGCCAGGACATCAAACACAGAGACAAATAAAGCACACACAGCCATACATGTGAACACATACACAATTGGGATTATGGAAATTATATTTCTGCTATAAAATGACTCACACTACAGCCTTAGACAAGAAATTCCTTATTATCTCAGTCTCACTTCCCATTTTCTGCAGCCTGAAAAATGGGAGAAACAACACTACAGATCAACCTTGAGTTGCAAGAAATGTTGGATCTGTAGTTTGCACCAAGGTAATGGATATGAATACCTATTCATTACTAACACTTAGTACTACTATTAGAATAAACTGAATTTAGAACTTGGAAGTAACTAGTTACAAATCAATTGCTTGTAATTAGTTCTCCCTCCAATAGGAAAATTATGATAACAGTATGATCGTAGCCCAACGCAGTGTAACTAAAATTCTGGTTATTTATATATTTACAGGTAATTGATTCCTTCTCTAAAGAGCAAAGTTATAATTATATTAACATTGCAACTCAACAAAAGATAATTTCACTTCTTTTGCTGTGTACTTGCAATTTTAATTCTTTTTATAGTTTCAGGAGTATTGGAGGAGGAGTTTCATATGACTCAGATGTTATCTTGTACTCTCTGCCTTGTGCTCTGCTGGAGTTGTTGAAGTCACAGTGCAGTGGAGTGATTTCAAGACCTCCAGCACAGAACATAGGTTTTGAGAGCCAACAGTTTGCAGAATGCAGTTTTTTTTTTAAAAAAAGTAATGAATTTTGTTACTTTTGATCACAGATGAGTAAATAGCTACTTTACAACTTGTATCTATCAGAGTTATAACCAACAATGGGGGGGGGGGGCTTTGGGACTATGGTTTAAAATCCTATGTTACTAGATCCATGGACATTTATGGGGCTTGTTAGTCACAGCAACCTTAATCCCTTTCCCCATTCTAGGAAGGTGAATTCTAGTTAAGAGACTAATGTTAGACTCAGTCCTATAATTGTAATTAATTGCTTTTAAGTGTGGCTTTTTAAAAATTAACTCTGCCTGAATGTGAATATGATGTCCTGCCACCTAATACCCTTTCAATAGAAAAAGCTGATCAATTAAAAAAGCGCAACAAACGTTTTTTCATATGTAATAATTGATACACATAAAAGACCTTTAATTGATACACATAAAAGACCTTTAAAATGATACTTCAAAAAACTTAAGAGTATTAAAATCACCCCTTTTAAGAATGGGCTATCAACATCATTGTGCCAACGCTGCTAAAAGTCAGTTTTTTGCTTGTTGCCCTGCTTTATAAGAAAGTTTCATGGGCTCTTCTTGTCAGCCCAGTATTTGAAAACGTTTCACATAAAGCTACAGGTCGCTTTTGTCTCTAGAATCTTTCACAGCCTCTCGTGGACACTGAATAGCGCAGAGCAGGCTTGTTTGCACCCATGCTGCTTTCATCTTGGATTGTTGGTTCTTTCTTTAGAGGCAGGGTCGCCGGTGCCATTTACAACCAAAAGTTTGTGTTGCTTGCGCAGAGCAGCTGCTACAGCTGTGTTTGCACACCTGCACCCTCAGTGTCAGTGCATTGAAGAAGAGTCTTGCTGGTTACTCCTTAATGCCTCCAGATGAGTTACAGTCTTCTATGGGAAAGCCCCCAAAGCAGCAGGAACAGCCGATGAAGCAGTGTGGTCTGCATTTTCCTGCTGCTGGGGGCTAAAGAAAAGAAAAGAAAAAAGATAAATACATCTAAGACCAGCATATGAGGGCTATAGGAGAATAATCCAAAGCTTGCTGTTTGCATAAACATATTCTGTAAGTTTAGGTAAAAAGCTTTTCATCAACCACCGCTATTACTTACTGTAAATAAGCTCTTTGGACCACAGCCCAGCAATCTATGGCAAATCCGACAAGGCAAGTCCAGTGTTGCATCTTTGAACATGGAACTGCCCCAAATCCAGAGGTTGGAACAGCAACTTTTGGGATGACAACTTCCAGGATCCTCCAGGCAGCCTAGCTAGTGGCCATACTGGCTGTGTATTCTCGGGCATTGTCGTTGTCCAAACGGCTCCTCCAGCTCTACTGCAATCATATAGAAAAACAGGGTTGGGCTGCTCAATTTAACAGCAAGATGGGCGTATCAGTGCAGAACCTTCATCTTCTTTGCATCTGTCCTCCATGCATCTACTTCATCATAGACCGGAATATAATATTGACCAGGTGGATGAATTGCATGTGGAGACAACATCTATGGAGAGTAAGATGTGAACACGGGCAAAATTCACTCAACCTCATTGGCACCTCTCATCTGTCCCTTTGCTATAAAAGCCAGCCATTGCTTCCAAGTCATTGCTTTCTGCATAGTTGGAGTCATTCTGTCTTCAGACGCACAGAGCTGTGCCATCACATCTATTTTGGCCCATTACATACAGGTTCCAAATAATGCAGCAGCTAAGAGCTCCTTTCACTTGAACAGGACCACCCTTATATTAAATGACAAGCATCTTTTGCCATAAAACAGCTTAGGTTAGCAAATCAAGAGAACGAATCCCACATTAGGAGAATTCCTGATCCAGAGTTAAGGTGGAATGACATGAGAAAGAATTCTAATAGAGAAATGGACGGGGGTGTTTTCTTGCTAATTTTACTGTTAAGGAATATTGTGAGTCCCACTGCCACCAAAGTATCACCAGGACAAGCCACAAAGAACAAAAACTATGGCCCTTTGGGCCTTATACATTACTGCCTTTTTATTTTAAATGTATTTAACTTTCTTCTGAGATCTGCCTTGTCTTGAATTCAGAACCAAGTTCATACCTAAGAATATATGCATGCATTGTTTATTTAGTATTGGTCTCTCTACACATCTGTCACATTGCAACCTATGATAGGAGAATAATTGCATGGCTGTATATATCTATGATGGAGAACCAGCACAAAACTGGGTCAGGGAGGGTAGCCATGAGAGTTCCCCCAAACCCTGTCCAGGTAAAGTGGTGCCTCGCATAGCGAGGTTAATCCGTTCTGGATTAACCTTTGCTATAGCGAAACATCGCTGAACGGGACAGGGAAAGCCATTGGAACGCATTAAACATCGTTTAATGCATTCCAAAAGGCTCCTCTACTCACCGTTCAGCGAGGTTTCCTATGGCCGGCAGCCATTTTCACGCCCTCGTTAAGCGAGGGGAGGGAGCGAAAATGCTGCGCGCAGCCATTTTGAGGCTTCCGGCGGCCATTTTGTCCGCCAAACAGCTGATCGTCGGAGCTTCGTTTTGCGAAGATCGGTAAGCGAAACGCTTACCGATCTTCGCAAAGCGAAATTCTCCCTATCTGAAGCTCGTTGAGCGATCGCATTAGCGATCCAAAAAAACGGATCACTATGCGATTTCATCGTTATATGGTGCGCTCGATAAGCGAGGCACCACTGTATTCTGTTCATATAGAAGAGATTCACAAAGGCAGTAATAGTACCACGCAAATCCATGCATGTGCATCTGACAAAAGCCAACAGGATTCCGGTTCCTGTAGGATGTGGAAGCATACATGTAGCCCTGGCAGCTCAATTATTGCTTTTATTTGTTTTCTTCTTCTTCTGTGCTTTGTTTTTACAGTTTTAGTTTGTAGTCTGGCTGTAGATTTTAATGTTTTGACTTTCAGAATTTGCCTTCTTGGAGAGTAGCTTTGATTCCCAGTGAACTCCACTACCCCACCAGCAGCAGCTCCTTCCTCAGTGGAAGGGAGCTAAACCTTATTAGCTACTTCAGGCTCCCTTGCTTGAGAAGCTGAGCAGCTGTAAATTTGCTGGAGATCTAAAATACATAATTCCACTGCATCGTGGAATTTAAATTCAAGTAACCTCACTGGAATGAAAGTTGGCTATGTTGCTGGAGAGACCCTTATGATTGGGAGAGTCTGTTTAAAGCTGCAAAGCAGAAGCATTCCTCTCCACTGAGTAACTTTCTCAATCTTGATTTAGGTACAATGGGACTATAATAGGGAAAATGCAGGGGAAGAGAAGCGCCCTGCTCACCAGAAGGACCAATAAAACTTTGGGGGATTATACCAGTTTTTGAGAGCATCCCTTAAAATTCCAGGAGAAAAACAGATGAAAATTACACAGTTCCTCACACCAAGGGAAGACGATAAGGAGGAAGAAGCAGAAATAACATACTCTGTTGCACACTTTGTTTTAGACTGGGCCATGGATCTCAAAGGCAGCACACCAGATTTTGAAAGCAAATGACAGAATTTGTCTCCTATAACCTCACATTAGAGCTGCACCATGTGGAGACTGTCTTAATCTCAGAACCTGAACAATCCTCAGAAAAAGTTAACAGGCTGAAATGAGAGGATATCAAAACAACTTCACCAACTGGCTCATAGTGCATCACATGCAAAACTAAATGTGGACAGTACTCTCTGTCAAAGCAAGACAAGTAAAGGGGACAATTTTATGGCTGAAGGTTGGTTATTCTTGAAATATGCAAAAAAGCTGATTCAGGTTCTAGTCTGAGACAAATGAACTTGTCCAAGGTAAGCTGCAGAAGTATACAGAAGCGGGAAAGTGTATTATGAAATATAATCACAAAGGTACGAAAAGGAGAGGGCATAAAGCAAAGAAACTCTCAAAAATATAAAAAGTAAATGTTGTAAGAAAATGGAATTTTGAGAAACTATTTAAATAACTTAATAAAAAGTCTAGACAGAAACCCAGTCAGAAGCCTCCAAAGAGTAATAAAAATGCAGCAGGAAGAGATAACATTAAATCATCACCCAAATCTTCAGAAAGTCTTGCGTATCCCTCATCATTAGGGCTATTCTCAGGATATACATAAAAATGACCCATGGTTTATGGTATTAAGGGGGGGGCAGAGAAAAACACAAGGACAGAGACAAATATAAGAAAATCAATAGATGGTATTAACTAGAAATTAGTACTCACTCCCCATAAGCTAGTATTCTCCAACTATCCTAAACAAAAAGGTTGGGTTTTTTTAAAAAACACAGAATGAGTGTAAATTCCATCTCTTGCAAATATCAGACAGGGTGCTTACGGGTCTCTTTACTGTAGCCAATGTACTACATATGGAATTTTTGTACTACAACTGTTCAAATGCTTGGGCAGTGGTCATCTTCAGGGATCAGGACTCAGACTGGTATATCGTAACAGGGATCTCTTTGCTAAATTCAGTATGGCTATTTACATAGATAAACAATGCAGAATGTGTTCCAAAAGGTTGTAAACTAAGTGTAACCATACCAATACATAAGAAAGGGCACCAAAAGAACCATAATATAGACCAATAAACCTGATTGATATACCAGCAAATATTTATGCAAAGTACCTCCTGCAAAAAGCAGAGGACTGGACAGAAGATCACGTCTTGCTTGCCAAAGAGCAAACAGGATTTAGGATGGGTAGATCTACACTGAATAATTCTTTACACCACCTGAAAACTAAATATACGAGGGGAAATGGGCAGCTTTATGCTGCCTTCAGTGACCTCAGTGGAGCTTTTGATTCTATAAACAGGCAATGGATGTGGGAGAAAATCCTTGATGCCAACATTGATTTGAGTCTGCTGATTTTAATGAAAGCTCTTTATTCAGAAACCTTTCTCAGGATTCAAACTGGCATTATATATGCTCTCTCAGATCAGATTCCAACATACAAGGGTGCTCACCAAGGCTGTACCCTAGCCCCATTTCTTTCCAATTTTATATAACCGATATTGTCAGACCCCTGCAAAACCAAGACTTCCACATGCCCAAAATCTTAGCAAAGCAAAAGCGTGCTGCTTATATACCACCCCATAGCGCTTCAAGCACTCTCTGGGCGGTTTACAATTTAATTATGCAGGCTACACATTGCCCCCCCAGCGAGCTGGGTACTCATTTTACTGACCTCGGAAGGATAGAAGGCTGAGTCAACCTTGAGCCGGCTACCTGGGATTTGAACCTCAGGTTGTGAGCACAGTTTTAGCTGCAGTACAGCGATTTAACCACTGCGCCACGAGGCTCAAAATCTTAGGCAGGTTTGTAAATATTTTACTTTATGCAGATGACAAGGTCTTATTGTCCATTACACAAGTTGGACTTAGAAGACTGCTAAGACACTTCAGTTCTTATTGTGTCGAAAACAATCTAGTCATTAATAATGCCAAATCCAAATTGTAGTCTTCAGTAAAAAGAAACAAGTACACAGGTAGTACACAAATGCAAACGAACTAGAGCAATAAAATCCTACTCTTACCTAGGCATAACCTTCTCAGCTACAGGAGCATGGTCCTTACAAGTAAAGAGAACTGAAAGCAGCTGCCTGCCTGCAAGCATTGAACAGATTGTTGAATTTTACTTATCCAGACACACTAAATCCAATTTTAAAGATCTTCAAGGCAAAGGTAATGAATGCCAATACTAATATTTGGTGCAGAAATCTGGGGTTTTGATGATCTCACCAATACTGAGAGAGCTCAAAATCAGTTTGCACATATGATATCGGGAGTCTCAAAATTTACACCACCCTGCTTAATTAGAGCAGAATTGGGTATGGGAATGATTGGTGGTACAATTCATGCCAGGATGGTCAGTTATTGGTGCAAAATTTATCAACTGAAGGAAAGCAGACTTCCTAAGATCTATTTAGAGGAACAAAAGCTAACTCTATGAACACTGCTGGTTACAGAAATTTTCCAAATTACTACCAAAATACTTTTTTTTTTCCCATACAAGCATTTAACCCAGGGAGGAATAATATCAAATACTGTATATATTTAGACAAAGAGTACTAGATGCTGGAGCTCAAACTGATCTGTTAGTAGATCCCTAAAAAGTGGTTAGTGGCTACAAAACATCTGCATCAATTTGAAAAATATGTATCACAACATTTGAAAATGAAACTCTGGAAAACCTTTACCAGATTAAGTTTTGACCAAATGGAACCAGTGATGAAACAGGGAAGATTCCATTGTATATCGATTCAAGACAGACTGTCTATCTGTGGGACGCCAGCTGTGGAAGATCTAACTCATTATATTTTTTACTGTCAGTTATATACAAACATCAGAGAATGTTATCTAGAGCCCTTACTAGAGAAGGAAGTTCTGAGAGGTGAAAGATAAACTGGACTTCCTGCTTCAAGGGACAAACCAACACGTCACCCCAAACATCACCCTATTTGTGATAAAGGTGCTTGGATACAGGGAGAAATTTAAGGACTCTGGATTAAAACCAATACTGAGCTCCAAAAATAGAACAGCATGACTGTATCTGATAAACCCACTAATTTCAGTGTATTTTAATACAATCTTATAGTCAAGTGCCACCTGTGACTGATTAATCTATCTCGTAAGTAAAGTATAGTTTCAAAAGTATCTAAAGTACTGACTTAAAGGTACCTAGCACACATGCATATTTTAATTGCAACCAGTCAAAGATCAGGGCAAGATACAACTATATATATACATGTGCATCTGAATAACATGAGAAAGAATGTCATCTGCTGCCACCAAAATGCTGTTCACCTCATGCATGTTCATTCTACTCAATAAGGGGTGCTTGTTGCCCTCTCCGTGAATTTCTTAATTTGGCATGTACTTCGAAAGTATGCAGGATCCAGAGGTTCCTTGACAAATATCAAAGGAAACAAAGGAACAGAAACATTTTCAATAAATCTAGCAAAACAATTCTGATAGATTTTGTACACAAATAGTGGTATTAATTCAGCTTGTTCAACAATCTGCTCATGGTGTGTCTCTGTCTTAACTTGGATGTTCTTTGGGAAATCTGGGAATTGATGAAATGGCAGTTAAATGACTAGAGGCATAAGGTTAAATTTGCACCATATTTTGCCCCACAGAAAATTTCAAGATGAGGTGGAAGGAAGGAAGGAAGGAAGGAAGGAAGGAAGGAAGGAAGGAAGGAAGGAAGGAAGGAAGGAAGGAAGGAAGGAAGGAAGGAAGGAAGGAAGGAAGGAAGGAAGGAAGGAAGGAAGGAAGGAAGGAAGGAATATCACATACTCCTTGGGAGAAACATCTGCAGAATGTAGGGGAGCTGTAATGTATTTGGATGAAACTAAGGAGCACTTTGCTCTGGTCCATGGGGTCCTGAAGAGTCAGACACAACGACTAAACAACAAAGGAGCACTTATGCAGGAGAACGGGCTGAGGCTGAACCCGGACAAGATGGAGGTACTAAGGGTGGGCGCCCCCACAGTAGGGGACTTGGGAAACTCCCTCACTTTTGGGGGGGTGACCCTGCCCGCCAGGGATGGGGTCCGCAGCCTGGGGATCCATCTGGACCCGGCGCTCACTATGGAATCTCAGGTGGCGTCCGTGGTCCGTACCGCCTTTTTTCATCTTAGGCGGATAGCCCAGCTGCGATCCTACCTTGATGTTGGGGCGCTCACTACCTTGGTGCATGCGCTCGTAATCTCAAGATTAGACCACTGTAATGGGCTCTATGTGGGGCTACCTTTGAGGCTGCTGCGGAAACTACAGGTGGTGCAGAATGCGGCGGCCAGATTACTCAGTGGAGTGAGAAGATACCAACATATTTCACCCACTCTGGCTGCACTGCATTGGCTGCCCATCCGTTTCCGCATCGACTTCAAAGTGTTGATGCTTACGTATAAAGCCCTAAATGGTTTAGGACCTCGATACTTGGCGGAACGCCTTCTCCCACCAAGATCTACCTGTGTCACTCGTGTGAGCCAGGAGGTGAGACTGAGGAGCCTAACGCCGAGGGAGGCCTGGAAGGAAAAGACTAGAAATCGGGCCTTCTCAGCGGTGGCTCCTCGTCTCTGGAACAACCTTCCCCCTGATATTCACGCGGCTCCCTCACTGGGTATTTTTAAGAAACAATTAAAAACATGGATGTTTAGGCAGGCCTTCCCAACAGATAACTCCTGACGACTTTTTCCTTCTCCTATAGCTCTCCCATTTTGTTTAGTTTTTTTGTTATGTAAAATGGTTATATGTATATTATTGTATTATTTTTATGTTGTTAGCCGCCTAGAGTGGTCCTAACACGACCAGATAGGTGGGATATTAAATAAATAAATAAATAAATAAATAAATAAATAAATAAATAAATAAATAAATAAACAAACAAACAAACAAACAAACAAACAAACAAACGAACGAACGAACGAACGAACGAACGAACGAACGAACGAACGAACGAACGAACGAACGAATGAATGAATAGGTGGGTTCTTTCCTTAACACATGTGGAAATCTGGCCTCTGCTTTAGATAACTATAAAAGTCTCCTGTCAATACTTGTGTATTCTTGCATTACAGTGTGAGTGACAAGGAGAGGGACTGCATTGTCCCATCTCTCTCCTCAAAGGGAGAGTGGCTTTCTGTAAAGGAGAGCTTCCTCTGTGAGTGGAAATTCTCCGTGCTGTGTTCCTATAGAACAGAGTCAGTCATTAAAATATGAATTGGTCATCCATGATGGAGTATCTGCTGTCATCTCAGCTTTTCTTAAGGACAGAGCATAATTTTTCCCCCTGTTAATTGTTATCTACATATCAGTGTATGCAGCTGGTGAGTTTGAGGTTAATGATCTAAACATTATTATCACCAAGCATTTCATTTTAAAAATAACAGCCAAGGAATCTTAAGCAACATCTACAGTTTGGGTGTTGTGCATTATATATAGTGAAAATATCAACACGTTACAAGGCCTGTGATCTGCCAGCTGACTTTACTGTAGCAGATGTCAGCTCACTGTGGGAATGCAGTTGCCTTGTTATCAATTAGACAGATGCATGAATCAGGTAGGCTTATTAGCAACTCTGCAACATCTTAGAAGAAATTAATCAATTAAATAGGAGCCCATATGCAAGGAAGAACACTTCTGAGATATAAAATTTGGTTTATTCTCTCAAAGCACTATGAGGTTTTAAAAAAAACACACAGATCTGTTCTTCGCTGTCAACATAGTTACTGTGTTTCTGCATGAAATGAACAAAAGATAAGGGTGACTTTTTTTAAAAATCAAATCACCTACCAGCAAACAAGGTGTTTCTAAGCTTTGGAATTTCATAAAAATCTTTCATCAGACAGAAATAATTCATAGTTTTCAAAAAACGATATCCCAATCTGTGTTGATTTTTTGGGAAGTATTTTGAAATATATGCTTTGAAATCCACAAGACTGCATATATCCACTCAGTTTTTAAACAGTGCTTTTCCAGATTTGGAAATAGTGTGCAGAATTTTGAATGAGACTGAAAGCTGGGTAGCTGCCACCTTGAGAGCATGGCAGGCACCATTTCCAGCACCTTATCCAATCAAAGATGCTGGGATCAGGAGAACAAGCACGGTGGGCATAATCCACCAAGGGCTATTGTACTAAAAATCCCATTCATTGGTGCAAGATTTATGTGCCCCCAGGGTTATCAGACAGTACTGTGTAGCCCTTAAACCCTGGTCTACAAGGAAATTAATGCATAATTTATTTCACTGTTGGAGAAATCTGGTGGAAATGTTCACAAGGTTACAATTTCAAGCAAGATTGAAAATGAAACTTTTCCTCTCCGTGCAATGGAGAGTATAAAACATGCATGTAATCATCATATTTCTTAAGAAGGACCCTATGGATCATTGAAACCACTCCCTGTCAGAGAGGCACAAAGGGGAATCAAACCCCCACCTAAACCACTGAGCTATCCAATACAGTGGGGTCTTGACTTGAGAACTTAATCCGTATTGGAAGGCGGTTCTCAAGTCAAAAAGTTCTCAAGTCAAATCTGCATTTTCCATAGGAATGCATTGAAAACCATTTAATCCGTATCTGCTCTTTTCCGTCCATAGAAACTAATGGGAAGTTGCTATTCCGCCTTCGACCACTAGAGGGGGATATTTTGTTTCTTTTTTTCTTAGGTCAAGAAAGGTTCAGGGAAGGCAGGGAAAATACAGTCCAGGCAGTACCAGGCAGTCTGAAGACTGTCTCCCAGTCCACTCTCTAAACGCTGGGAGGAGTGAGGAAGCAGACAGGCACCCTTTTCACTGGCCAACAGTTAACTGAAAGTTCACTTTTTGCACTTTCCCTGCCTCCCACGTGGGTTTTTTTCAGTTCTTAACTCAAATCTAAGTACTTAAGTCAAGTCAATATTTTCCTATGAGAGTTCTTAAGTCAAAATGTTCTTAACTCAAGCCATTCTTAAGTCAAGACCCCACTGTACTTCCTCTAATGGCATGGCATGATCTTTATTATGTCCAAATTAGGCCCATATGCCTCACTGAAGGAAGATAGTGTGACAGTGTATACAGCACATCTGCATAGCTACATTAAAAAGGCACCATTCCTTTTATCCTTCATGTTGTCTGGGAGTTAAAGGTGTTCTTCACAAGCTATTGGCTATAGAATGCCTTGATCAAACGAGGAACATTTTTGTTTTCTCTCTGACTTCATATGTATGATTGGTAACGTGGAAATCCAGAGCTGCAAAACAAAAATGCTTTCATTGATACATTTCTGGAATTTGCCTATCATTCCCACCCTAAAGTAGTTTGAAAAACATAGTTATGTATATGCACCACCATTACACCCTTAGCAGCCCTCAAGTAAAGTTCCCATCCAACTATTATTTCTTCAGACTATGGTAACATGGTCTGAATAGAGGTCTTGATACAGCATTTTCTGTGGCTGAGAAGGCCAATACGAAAGTGACAATCCCTTCCACATTGAAGGGAAATACAATCTGTCCCCTGTCCAGCTCCCTAATTGTGCTGGTATCAGGACTGCCTCTTTGCCTTGGCCTGCTGATCAAATGTCTCTTTAAATTGGGAGAGGCCATGCTGCACCGCCTGCCTCCAGGCTGAATGCTCAGAGGTCAAAGTTTCCCATCTGTTGAGGTCCATTCCTAAGGCCTTCAGATCCCGTTTGCAGATATCCTTCTATTGCAGCTGTGGTCTCCCTCTCGGGTACTCTCCCTGCACTAATTCTCCATACATTCAATATTATCATCTCAAATTTGAGAGAATCTGACAATTTGTTTATCTTTGCAATTGCTTGTTTCTCTGATTTATCCAAAAGTACAGTATCTATCACATATTTATTCTTTTCCAACTTCACTTTTCTCAGGATTTGTCACTCAGCCCTACCTGTGATTTTTCCAGGTCTTCCCTCACCAGCTTGGTTTCATTCTAGTACTGCTTGCTTCTAATATCTTTGCTGCCAAAAGTTGGCAAATCTACCCAGAGACTCATTTAGAGTTTATTGATTAAGACCTGATGCTGACATAAGTCACTTTTCATGGGGAATGCTATTTCGGTCTCTTATCTGAAGCTCAAAGAGGAGATCAGTCAGTGGAGAAAAGTAGCAAGTCCTTTTTATTTAAGGGCATGTTTTGGCTTTGAGGATATGAGCTTCAATCCTGCATTATTTTTCCCCAAGTTGCTATTTTATAATCTTATAAATAAGCATCAAACAAGCTGTACCACAGTGTGAGACTAAAGCCAAGGTTCATTTGCATGCTGGTCCAATGTTTCAAATGTCCTTTATTACCCAATGACAAGCACTGAATTCCATTTAAAGTTTCAAGCACCAGTTCCTCTTATAAGGAGAATAATAACAGTTTTTTCTCTTCTACTTAGTCTAGAAAATGAAAACAAGGTGGCAATCCTCTGCATATTCACAAGCCTACTGAATTCATTGGGATTTCTTTCTGAATAAACCTAAATATAGGATAAGGCTAACATCTGGATAGTTGACTCATGGAATACTCCCAAGACATTGTTCTCATCCTTCAGGGCCAGCAAACCCCTTCCAAAACAGAATGAACACTGTTCTCGAAATCAGATTCCTTCCTTCCTTCCATTCCAACAGCATCTCTGTTTCGTTTTTTTTACCTTGCTTTAAAACATTCAATCTCCCTCTGAAGTCAGGCAACATCTGAGGATGTAGGCTGTTTTTGTGGTATTGAGTGACAAGAAGCAAGCACACAGTTGTCTCATATTACAGCAAAATGTTGAATGATGTATCTCAACTGCACCTACACAGCAAGAGAAATATGAATTCACTTGCTGTGAAATTGCACTGGGGAATTAGGTTTCCCCATGTTTGTATACATTAACAAGCCAAACAGGAAAGAGGAGAAAATTGGCTGAACAACCTTGTTTGCAGCTTGTTAACATAGCTTTCCTGTAGTCCTGTAGGAGGCACAGTTATGTGGGAACTATCTAACAAGCTATAAAGAAGAGTTGCATGGCAGTTTCCTCCTCCCATTTCACCATGTAGTTGCAACTGCAGAGTTGAATTATTTTTGACAGAGTGAAATGGACAGGGCTGTCAAAATGGCCATCACAGCTCCTATTACTTGGGAGCAAGCTCATTCAACTCAGTGCATCTTCCTTTCCATTAAACAGCTGGTGCTGCAGGTTTGGAACTGACAGCATACCTTTGTGCTTATTTACTTTGAAATCAGTCAAAGGTTGTTTATTAGAATGTCTTCCTCTTGTTCTCTTTTTCTTCTTTATAGGGAGTGTGTAGGTGCTCTAGTGCAACAACAATGGTGCCAAGCTATTAGAAAAAAAAATAAAGAAAAGAAATGGCTTTTTTTTTTTTTTTGCAAAGATCCAGACCTCCTAGGATGGATCCTGGTCCCCGTCCATCCATCATGCCAACTAGAGCACATGCTTTTCTGCATCCGTTCAAGCAACAACACTGCATGAACCAATATGAATGGGATCAGGCCATCCCAATCTCATAGAATTTCCCACATTTTTGTCAATTAAGTGGGCATAACTCAGCAAAAGGCTAGAACCATAGCAAAATAGGGCAGTCAAAGCCCAACCCTACAAAGAGATCCAAAAGGTTACCATCTTCCACATACTGTCCTCCCCCTGGCTGTTTCTGGCAGAAATCATCTGTCAGTATAACCAAAAGAGTCTCAGTCTTATATTCTGGCTGGAAACTCAGATGAAATGGTTCCACAGAATCCAAGTTTGCCTGTAACTGCAGTGTCGACATCTTTCCAATCACTTTGCCCAAGAATGGTGCATTTGAGGCTGACCCACAATTTGCTCTCTCTCTCTATATATATAGACCAAATTGTGGGTCAGCCTCAAATGCACCATTCTTGGGCAAAGTGATTGGAAAGATGTTGACACTGCAGTTACAGGTCAATGGAAAGTCTTTTTATTGCCTCTTTTAAAGGAGAGGGAACACCCCCTACTTACATATAGTAGCATTATCCACCAAACCTACACCAAGGAAGTAATGCAGGGGTGCATAAAAGACAATGAAAACATATAAGGTGGGGGCATTAGCTGAGAAGAGTCTCGAAAATGAGCCAGATTCTGCCCCAGAACCTGTCTTCAGTGCCATCTCTTTACTGTAGGCAGGCTGGTGAACTCAGTGGGGAAAGAAGGGAATGGACTAGATAAAGGATGTCACTGATAGAAGAAAGTGGAAAACCATAAGAAGGGATGGTGGGAAGAGATAGGGAGCCATGGGAAAGGTAACTGGAGGAGACACATGGCTTAGGAGAGAAAATAAGGTCAGGGGAACCTGTAGACATATTCCCACATTGCTGATACCGCATCTGCAACACACACAAGCACACACATGCACACACAGAGTACCATCTATTAGTACCATCTACCCTGTTTCCCCCAAAATAAGACCTAACCTGAAAATAAGCCCTAGTGTGATTTTTCAGGATGCTCGTAATATAAGCCCTAACCCAAAAATAAGCCCCAGTTAAGTGAAACTCTGCCGTCCACCATTGTGCAGCAACCTGAAGAAGATGACATGGCTGTATTTGAAGAAATGTAGATTGTTGTACATGAAAAAAAAATCCCTTGCAAATAAGCCCTAAAGCATTTTTGGAGCAAAAAGTAATATAAGATCCTGCCTTATTTTTGGGGAAACATGGTATTAGGTGCAGGCATTGTCCATAATGTCACAGCAGGTTCTGGCTAGAAAGTCCATGTAAAGCCTTGGAGACAGACAGGAGAACTATGAGTAACTGGGGGTGTGAGTGCATTCAGGTGAACAAGGGTGTTTTGTTTTGTTTTTTGCTGAATCACAGGTAAGCAGATCAATGTATACGATGTATATTGCACAAAACATAACCCCAAGACTGTGCTCCATAAACCAAGAAATGATGTTTGCTTTTTTGCATGACAGTCTTTAAGGGTGATGAAAAGCAAATAGAAGCCACGTCTTTCATATCAGTTCAAGGGGGAGATTTGGAGGCTTTCGCTGTTACAGCAGATGGAGAAGCAGGGGTGTCATATTGCATTCCCAGCATGTATTTGTCTGTGCTGGGAGAAGAGCAGCAGGGTTGGTGGGAGAAGAAGCCCTTCCCTTTCTTTGAAGCCTTCCTCCTACCCTCCCACTGACATGCAGTCATAGCGGATGTCTTGCGTAGGCGGAATGATACCCAGCCTACTGCAAGGCTCATCTGAAGCATTCGTTTGGAGAGAATAATAATTTGTGTTTCTTCAATCCAACTTTATATTCATGGGTTCACACATCATTCACCAGCTAGCAAAATATTTAAAATTTAATTTAAATGTTCCTGTTGGTAACTTGCTTGAAACCATTCCCCAGCTGTGCAAGAAGGACGGAAAACCCTGTTAAGAAATAGTGTCCCTGGCTGCACTCTGCTGTTGGTCTCCCCCACCTATAAGAAGTACAAAATGTATCTGTACTGCATTGTTAATGGATGTATAAATGACCTTTCCAAAAGTTCATGCAATTTAATTAGTAAAACCTTCAATTAAAACACAAAAGTGAAACGATGTATCACATGAATGCAAATCTATAAGCAAATGCTAACCAGGAGTGAGTGGGAAATACCCAGGTAACGCTGGTTGCTACCCCCCCTTCCATTCTCCTCCTGACACACCTAGTATGAAGCAGGAAGAGCTCAGCTAGACATCCTTCAGTAGAGACACCTGAACCTTGCCATCACTGGCCACTCCTTATTTTCCCTTATTCTATTTCCAGAAATGCCTTGTTCTAAGCTCATGTGTATGTTACTATTTACATGTGAGAAGACACATTGGAAGATGCTTTGGGCTCAGACCACTTTAATCTTTCTAGGGAAATCACCTGTATCCACAAGGGCCAGTTATATTTGAACGGTCATTGCACATGTTATAATTAATGTATAAATTAGAGAACAAGCAATTGTGTGCTCTGCCTGGGGAAGATCGGCTAATAATGCTGTTATCTTATAGAAGGAGTACTATATTTAATTTTTTTAAAAGATGTGCCATGTATTATACATGTTCAGTATGTGTGTGTGCTGTGTGGACTCCATTTGATTGTGATTTAAGGCAACCCTACCAGGATTTCAAAGGCAAGTGAAATATTTAAGGAAGGTTTTACTAGTTCCATCTCCCCAACCCTATGAGTCCCTATGCCTGAGTGGGAATTTGAACCCAGGTCTTCTGAGTGAGTGCTAGACCAATATTCTACCACTACACTACACTGCCTCTCCATTCAGTATTTCCACAGTGTTTATTCTTAATCTTATGCGTAAACAAATAAAACTATCATACACTCAAGATGTCTGATACTGAGGGCTGCAAAGTGTCAACATACTATCAGGCAGCCCCCAGCTCATATGAAACATTGGCCAAAATCCTGTTCTGTAAACTGTTCCTGCATAAGGGGGATGTTGTCACTAGTAGGTGGAGAGTTTTAGTAATTAAAGGGCTTCTACTTCTGTCCCTTTGCATGTCTGACCTGTGTGTAATCAACGTAATTGTGCACAGCCACATGAGTCCCAGGACAGAAGCAGGAACTCTTTGATCACTGAAAAATCTCTCTCTCTCTCTCTCTCTCACACACACACACACACACACACACACTAGTGGCATCATCACACATAATTTATGCAACAGGATTGTGGCCAATGTAAATATCACTCACATTGACTGGCCAATCTTAATCATGAAATGTGCAAAATACCCTGGTGAAAACAGGGGGTGCTGTGTATTCCCTGCCATCCCCAGACAATGTAAACTGACTAGGCAAGATGCAGTCTGGCCTGTCAGTGTCACTCATTTGTCCACCTTTTCATTCAGTCCCCACTGATAACACTGCATATTTACACTTACCATTAAACAAAATGTACATGCTGCCCTTTTTCTGTTTAATTATAGCCCACATCTGCTCAGGAAAAGTGAGTCAGCATTGTATTCTCAAAGGCTTTCACAGCCAGGATCCGATGGTTGTTGTAGGTTTTTCGGGCTGTTTGGCCATGTCCTGGTGGTTTTTCTTCCTAACGTTTCGCCAGGACAGAGGACAGGAGCTAGAACTCTGCCTGTCCTCTGAAGATGCCGGCCACAGAGACTGCTGAAATGTTAGGAAGAAAACATGGCAAAACAGCCTGAAAAACCTACAACAACCATCGGAGTGAGGATTGTTGCTCTTCCTAGAAAACATGACAACCAACTCCCTGTGACTGAAGACAACTTTGGAGTGGAGTGAGAGACCACCTTACTGGGAAATGACGCCCTGCCTCTTATGACCCTTTTTTGGATTTTATCCTTTACATTTGTCAGAAGGTTGGAAATCTCAAAATATATAACCAAGCTGAAGAACTTTTATCAACTGTACTTGTGAAGGGGTGGGAATCACAGAAAGACCTTTCCCGCTCATCTTGTTAAACAGGATTAAACCTGAAGGGATGGCCTTTCGGGTATCCTAGTCTCAAGCTGTTTAGGTGGCAAATGTATGATAGATTTTGCAGTGTCAAAGCTTATAATGGCAGAACCATAGCCATTTTTAATTAAACTCAGAGAGACTGACATTGTTTAAAACCTCCGCCATAAAAATAGAGATATACAAAACCAACTACCAATAAAGTCTCACATTTAAATTTAGGGGGACACATCTGCCATTCTATGCATAGTTACCTATGAATAAACTCAACTGAACTTAGTGCTGCTTATGTCTGATAATATGCTCAACTTGAAAAACTCATTGAGCTTTAACAAACAATCTTCAGCCAGCTGAAATGCAAGTCTTAGCTTTTAATTAGAAATGCAAACTATCTTGAAAAGGACTAGTGCAATTTAAATGGCTAGCATGAAGTGCTCTATCAAAGAAAAAGAAATAAATATTCTGTCTCTTCTTAATTATTTTCCCTATTCTCAGAATTCCATTGTACTAATGTGTCACACAAAGATAGTGAAACTTGAAAGCCTCCTTATCACCACATTCACTTGCTAGCACAAGAATTGTGTTATGTTGTGTACTCTGGCAGATTATTTTGGGTACTCCGGCAGATTATTTTAGGTACTCTGGCAGATTATTTTGGTACTCTGGCAGATTATGCCACTGTTTCTGCTCCCTTGAAGCTATGCTCCCCGGCATTCCTCATTCTATTTAGAGGTTAAAGATAATGACTGGCACTTTGTGCATGGAAAGGGATTCACAGCCAATGAAATTAGTGTGAAAGAGGGATTCACAGCCAATGAAATTAGTCCACCCAAAACTGAGTCTAGTTTAGAGCCACAGTGTTGCATTTTGAGTGAGCTGATGTTTCCAAGTGGAATGCACCTGTGTATAGTCTGTCACCATTTCCCAAACTTAATGAAACTACGACATGTGTGGCCATAATCAGCTCCATCTTCTCCAGAAATAGATGTGGGTAGTACACATGGAACTCTTGGCCACAGTCACTATTTGAGAATCCAGCTACAAAACCAGGTTGAGACCTGGCTTTTTAAGAAGAGGGCTCCCCATCAGGAACAAGCCCAAATCCTATCTTGGGACAAGCAGTCATATTTACCATTTATGTATTTCATTTATTTCTGTTATTTATATGTTGGTTTTCTCCCCATAGGGGGCCAAATGTGGCTCACAACAATAAAAAGTACAACAATCGCAAATTTAAAATGTTATAAAACTGTATTTAAAGCAATTAAGCATTTATCAGTATTAAAACCACAAATGAAAAACCATTTTAAAACTAATTTTTGAAAACATTTATGAATTGACCTGCACTTATTGCTTAATAGCTAGCTTGACAAGGATGGTCTTTGACAATGGAAGGACAGGGGAGGGGGCTACCCTTAGCTTCACAGGGCAGCACGTTCCAAAGCCTGGGAGCAGCCCCTGACCAGGACCACTTCTGCCTTTTCTGGATTAAGTTTCAGTTGTATTCCATTGTCCATTCCATATAGTTCAGAATCTGTGTGGTCTCCTTGGAAAGAGAGGAAAATGAAAATGCTGTGTGTCAGCAACATGCTGATGATAGCAAACCTTTGGAAATCTTCCACAGAAGGTTCATAGTGCCCTCCACCCACATCAACAAGTTGTTGTTGTTTTTTCAGATTACAGAGCTTGCCTCATTTTTCTGGAAGTGCTTACAAACGTCAGCAGATCTCTTCAGCCCATGGGTTGCTCCCACCAATTGTATATCCAGATTGGATGATTCACTGAGGTGACAGTGTGATGGGTTCTTTTCCACATGAGGCACTGGAGGTCTGAGCTTCAATGAGGCCACAGAAATGAACTACTGACTTGTGCCAGGAGGAGAAGATGGCTCCTCTCCAGCCCCCCGCTCTTCCGCTCTTTTTCCTCCCTCTCCTCCTCACCACAAAATGGGATCTCCAGAGGCAGATGAGGGAGCAAGAATTGATGGCTCATGGTTGAACATACTGAAAGGAAACTCTGGGGAGATCTGGATTCTTGTTGCTGCCTTGGAAAAGTAGAAGGTGGAGGCAGTGCAGAATGGATCACCACCTCTGGAGCAAGATGAGTAGGGAACACCACTGAGCCCTAACATGACCATCCTGCCCATCCTGTTGCTATTAGCAGACTCCTGACCTCCTAGCAAGGAATCCTCTGGGCCAGTAGAGCAGCAAACTCTAGTTTCTTAGGTGTCTTAGCAAGTACAAAAGTAAGCAACCACCTCACACACCAAGAGAGAAAGAGAGAATCTTTCTCTCCTTGGCACCACCAGTGCCATTACGACCACATCCCTTGCCACAAAGATCTCTCTAAGCTTCCCTGGCCTGTATGGTAAACAAAACACCAACGTATGTATGAGTTGCAGCCACTACACTAACTAACACACACCACCAATCTATTAGCCTGGTTTGGCAGCAAAAGCTCTAGCAGCTAGATCAAGGCATAGCAGCAGGCAAAAAAAAATTCAAGATGGAGGGCATCAGGAACTAAGCACACAGTAATCTCACAAGGAATGATGGAAGCAAGGAGTACTTCCCACTGGGTTCTAGGCCTTTTTACATATTCAATATCCCTGCATCCCCCAGACATTCTGATTGGTTGCTCACAATCCTCATAACTAGAGGAAGGATTTCTATGATATTTCACATTTTCTCTGCAACCTACATTTGAACCCATAAACAAGTTCAAACATGTTTATGAGTAATCTGGCCTTTCTCATCAAATGAGAAACATAAACATGTTCAAACCCACCCATAAGCTCAAATGTAGGTTGCAGGGGGGAAAAATGTCATAGAAATCCTCCCCCTACTCATAACATTATTGGATGAAAAATTTCTTTGGTGATTTGATAGATTACAGATAAAAGGGCAGCAAAAGGTTATGTGAAGAGGATATATATGGGGGAAAAAATGAAACTCTGTGTGCCCCTCTTTGGTAAACACAAATCATTTGTTTAGAGGCACTCTTTTGGCAATTGCTGAAAGAACACCAATTAGGGATGGGCCTTTCATTTAGACATGAAAGGCCCCACTGTAGTCAACAGCCTGAACTATTTCCCAATTCCACAGTCCAGCAGTACCCTAACATAATTGTTGATTATTGCCAACACGCCAACATTATTCTTAAAACAATGCCATAAAAACACTGACCACTTTAATACTGACTTTCTTATTAGCAAAAGTGTATGTGTTGGTTCTGCTTTTCTCTTTATGTTTTCTAATTAACTTTGGTTCCTTTCTAATTAACTTTACTTAATTGCATGGACTACAGTCATCTGACAAAGAACACCTCATCTTCTATCATAGCAGCACAATTTTGCAGCTTGAGTGTTGTACTCCTGCAACAGAAGCGCAACCTGGTGGATAGAGGGCTGGATCCCGGTACAGTGGACCCTTGACTTACAGACGGCTTGACTTACAGACTTTTTGAGTTACAGACTTCTCTGGCCGCAAAATTTAGGTTTGACTTGCAAACTGAGATTTGACTTACAGACCAGAAAAAAACCAAAATGGAACAAAAACGGCCTGTTACGGGATTAATCGGTTTTCAATGCACTGTAGGTCAATGGAGATTTGACTTACAGACTTTTTGACTTGAGAACCGCCTTCCAATACGGATTAAGTTCTCAAGTCAAGACCCCACTGTAAACAAAAGAACAGCTACTATGCAATTCCTTACGTGAGAAAGACTAGGAAGGCCCTAATTCCAGCATGTAGGGTAGTGACCAATGAGTTGTTTTTGCTGGAAAGATCATCAGTGGTTGGCTTCCTCTTGCAAATACTCTGGTTTTAGCCCCATTATTCTATTTAAATCTGAGTCTCAGCCTCTTTCTGTCTGGGTGAGAAGGTGACTAAATTCAAAGAAAATTAAATGTATGTGTCTTCTTTGGGATAGAACAGAAACGAAACAATTTACTGACAGCATTCTAGGGTCATATTTTTGTTCTGTTTCTGAAACCAGAAGATGTTCACCAAATCAGGTATAGTAAGAGGGAACATGGAGAGGACATTGCAGAATTTCAGCTAGTGAATCTTTGTTTCCTTACAAAAGATGCTCTAACTCCTACGCCCCAGATCAAATGTTCATTTTGAAGCCATGGCAGATGGTTGTTTTCTGGTTCGTCCACCCTGTTTAATAGATTCAGATGTCACAATGGAAAGACGGGTGCTTCCCCCACCCCACCCCTGCTGTTTGAAAGAGTCCAGAAGAATGCAGACAGCTTTAATGAAGTGAAGAAGGCCCTCCGATTTGTTAAGTTCCATTTAGGCATCATCTGATAAATAGGCAAATACACTACCTTTAGCTATGCTCTAAGGAGGCAGTAGGTGTAGGGGGTGGGGTGGGGGAATAAAAAGTGCAATAAAAAATAACAACGTCCAAATGGTTGAGAACATGGAACCTTGACATCCCTCTCTTTTTTCCCAAGCGGGCAGGGGAGAAGCCCCAGTGTAAGGACCCAGAGCAGATTCCTACATTCCAGAGCAGACACTGGGTTTCAGGCAGCAGTGGGGACATTGACTGCAGAGAACTGAAGAGCAGCAGGAATGCTGAACTCCTTCCCGTTCTCCAATGTAAATGCCCCACCCTCCCATTTCACATTTCCTCCATAAATACAGCACCGGGTATACACTTCTGCTGAGGAAGTGTAAAGGAAAGGAGATTTGTGGTGGGTACCAGGGAAGGGAAAGAGAACAGAAAGAAAGGGAAGCAGAAAGACAATGCTCTGGGCACAGTGGGTATCACCTGCAATGCAGACAGAACAGCTGTCTTTAAGGGCTGGCACCTATGGAAGGTCAAATCACACCTTAAGGAAAATGTTCGTTTCCTGTAGTTATAATGTTTTTCCTTTCGGTGCACAATTCCCTCAAAGCACAGCCAGTTTTGCAAATGAAGTCTGTGTTTACTTTCCAGTGACAAATCATAAAACAAAAGAAGACTGATTTATAAAAAGCTAAGCAAGGCAATCTTGCTCTTATGACTATCAGACATCTTTGGCCACTTCAAGGAGCCCAGCTTCCAATGTTGTGCTAGTGACCCGGAAGCAAGCCCCACAGTTACATCATGAAATCTCTCCCATTCAGACTTTCCCTTTTTTTCCCCCCAAGATCTCATCAACAATGGTATGCTTCTATGTGCTTTTTGCCCACTGCTTTCTCACTTACAATACTATACTGCATCTTGATGAAGATTAGAACAGCCTTGTTCAACAGGCTGAACACAGTGAATAAACACATATATTAGCCAGCTGCCCAGGTGGTGCATCTACAGGCAGAATTTGTTCATAGCTTGCTGGTGATAAAAAAGACGTCCACCATTTCCCTACCGAACATTTGTAGGTGCTTCACTCCTTCCTTAGGCTGCACACATTACTGTACTGGTAAACTGTCTGTCAAGATGAAGTGGTGGAAAAAGAAGACGAAGCATCAAGGCAACAATCACATAACATGGCCAGCTTGTCCTCTGTATATGAGGCTAGGAACAGGAGACAGCCAGCTAAAAGGATGTCATTCTCTGGACTTCTGGCTAGCTAGCAAGTACAGGTATAGTCAATCCAACGGTGTATCTCTGACTCCCCCTACTGGACAAAATGCTGTGTAGTGTCTAACAAGAGGGTCACTTGGTGTATCTACAATTGTTCTCATTGTTAAACACTGGTGAGAGGTCTGCTTGATTTATGCTGTATTATGCTGACTTAAAAGCAAGGAGGGTGTTTGTTCTTTATCCTATGATGCATAATTATTAACAACTCCAAATGAACCTGGTGAGGTGCAGCTAGGGAAAATGCAGAATGTGCAGTACATAGCATGGTGGTGCCTATTCACATGTATATTTATAGGAACATGCCGTGGAGACAAGGTACATCTGCCACATCTCACATAGTTGCTGTCTTTCTCTCCCTCTCTCCCCCCATTGTCTTTTTTTTTAAGCAAAGGAATTGGGCTGATATCTGCAACTCACCTAAACAACATTTTAGAAAGCCATCCCCGTCAAGTCTTCAGTGATTCAGTAAGCTGGTCAGGCATCAGAAAATCGGAATGAGAAATTTTCTGTGAAGCCAACATCCAGAATCACGCAAAGCCCAAATTTGTACTTTACTGATTCCAACACCAGAGGTCTTTTAAAGTTTTACTGATCTAATTTGTTTTAGATTTCTCTCTCTCTTTATTAAAAGAGGAGGGGCAGGAGAAGATAATGATATTCTATTTGAGTTTTCTTAAACAAGAACTCTAAATTCCTTACACAAAAATTATAAAAGAAAAAAAAACACAAATGATAAGGATCTGTGTGACTTGGGCCCTGAGCACCTAAGGAGTATGACTCTCTCTATATGTACACCTTTCTGACTATGAAGATCTACTAAAAGAGCACCTCTCTGCACACACCATTGGGAGCTGTGTATTATGCAGACATCTGAGAGGACTTTCTCAGTTGTGCCAGCCCAGTTATGGAATGTCACCCATCTAGAGGCTGCCTGATGCCAACACACATTTTAGTGCCAAACCTTAAGCTACTTATTAATGACAGTTTTAGAAGAGGTTGCTGTGTTAGTCTCTGCTAGCATATCATACTTAGCATAGTGAATTTGCCATGTAATCTCACTCTTATTTCTGAGGAAGTGGACTTGATCCATGAAAGCTCACATTAAAATACAGTAGTTACTCTTTAAAGTGCCACAAAGTTTTTGTCACCTTTAAAAAAAATCCTTTATTAATGATAGTGCAGCTTTGATGCTATTTATATATACTGAGTTGTTGATCATGGTTTTGTCATTTATATTTAATTATTTATATTTTGTATGCTGTCCCGAGAAGCAGGACACTGATAAAGGGTAGGGTAGAAGCATTTTGATAATAAATTCAAAAAATTCAAGAAAGTAAACAAACATTCAAACAAAAATGGTAGAATTCTAAAACAGTCAACAAAAGGAAAGAATCATCTTTGTGTAGAGCAGGCAAAATTGTGCACAGAAAGGGAAGCCCTACAGTCTCCAGCCTCCCATAAAATCCACATTTTGGTCAAAAAAGAGGGGGGCAAGATTATCTGTGGAGGGTATTTCAAAACATAGGTGCCATGACAGAAAAGTCTCTGTCATTTGCACTCAACCAGTGAACCTCAGTTACTGGATGAACCCAATGAAAAAACAGTTGAATGTCATGTGCAGAAGAGAAGCTGTGCAGAAGATAGTCCTTAAAATACCTGAGTCCCCCAAACATTAAGTTTTAAAAGTAATTTAAACTGAGCCAAGATGTAGCCATATGTAGCCATCAGAGGCATCTCATGAAGTGTCAAATAAAATTTAGTAGTCCTCAAGACTCTCTGAAGATGCCAGAACCTTATCTAGACCCCCTAACAGTGATTGTATGAAGGGGCTCTAAAAGAGCAAGTTCACATTCTGTGTCTTCATCATAAGAGGGAATGCAATCCCATCCGGTGTACATTTGATTTCATATGGACTGATCCCCTGACCATCTTCCATCTTACCATGCTTAAGATTCCTTGCTCCTGCATGTCCTATCTCTATTGCCACCAATCATCATATAAACGTTTCCATTGCCTCATCAAGCTCTGATGAAAATGAGAGAAAAGAGCTAAGTGTTACAATACTTAATGGTATCTCAGTCCAGATCACCAGATTATTTCATCCAGCAGTTTTATTTCCATGTTAACAAGAGGGAAGTGGAAGCCTGTGGCAGCCCTAGACCAATAATGACACCTGCTGGTTAAACGATTTAGTACACATTAGAATATTTCCAAGTCAATATGGCAAAATTTTCGACTGAGTGGGGAAAAAAAAAGTACAGTACAGAAGAATGAACTGAAAACATTGTTTTCACCAGTGATATTAGACCACTGAAGTATTTCTTGTTTCAAAGTAGTATTTGAATGACCATCTATGATAATAACAATGACCCAGTGATAAAATGGTAGAGTGATTTAGCACTATCATATATGTAAGATTATTTTTAAAAATTAAAAAAATGAGGATGGTTAGGGGATGGGAAAGAATGCAGATTGAGTGTGTTTCCCCTGACCCCTGAGCATCATCTCAACTGTCTACATCACCAAAACACCACCTACATACATGCTTCCTGTCCCAATCTTTACAACATGTCACATGAAAAAGCCTGTATGAATCATTCCAACTTGGAAAAGTAGAAGCTTCTCCAGTGGCAGAGACAAAAGGCTGCTTTGGGATCAAAAAGAGCTGGACCAATCTGAAACAGCCTTTGTGTCATGTGGCCGGAAAAATTCAGTTGGAATTCACATGTTTTATAAACAGAGCAAATTCCATGGTATTTATTTGCTCATGTAGTCTCAGCCTTAGCCAATGGTCTAGACAATGAATGATCTCAAAAGAATTAAATGCCATAGAAACTCTAAGATAATACTTAAAAACAAAATTATGCAAGTGTGTTAGATTGGTTGGTTGGTGGGTGGGTGGGTTGGGTTGGGTTGGGTTGGTTTATATACACCCATCTGACCAATGGTCACTCTGGGTGATTCACATAAAAACAACATTCACATAAAAACAACACAGTCAATGTGCATTGTATTAAGGTGGGGGATATAAATAATTTAAATTAATATATAATTATTAACCCATTGTGTGAATACCCCCTCACCCATCCCTTAAACAAATATAGCTTGGAATAAGAAATTCCAAGAGAAGGCCAAGGTGGAAGAGGGTTTTTTTCATGGATCCCATTTGCCCCCTCCCACCTATTCTTTTGGTGGGAACAAGGAATGGCAAGGAAACCCAACTGCTGCTTTTGAATCCCCATTTTGAAGAACACAAGAAACCAGGTTGTGGTCACCCTCCAGGCCTGCCCAGGTGAGGAGGGGACCAGGAAGGGCATTGCGCCCATTTGCATCCTGAAAAATTCACTAGCTCTCCCCAGGTTCCAAAGAGAAAGAAGGAGGAGGGAGAAACAGAATGCTCAGCACTAGATGAGAAACCTTACAAAATAAATAATTTATATTCTCTTCCAGTTGGACAACCTGCCAAGGTGTAGTTGAGATGCTGCTGTACACTTTTAAATGTGCATATTTTATAGTCTGCAGCATCCTCTCACCCCCCACTCTTCCAAGATGTTCTCCCAAATGCAGTACATCAAAAAGAAGAAAGGAAGAAACAAATATTTGAACAAGACATCTTTAAGTTTCAAAGGCATCATAATACAGTAGGAAAAGAGATGATCCACTGAGTGCTTGCCAGTAAAACAAAGAATTCCTTGTTGAAGCCAATGTGTGATTTAAAATTCTGTCCTGTCCCACTATTCACCACTCTCCTCAGAGCTAGAGATATATAACACACACGTACTATGGATAGCTCAATGAGTTAGGTACTGTATCTGGGCTGTAGTGCCAGAGGTTGGGAGTTCAGTTCCCCAATGTGCCTCCAAAGAGAAGAACCAGCCCGTGTGGCCTTGGGCAAGCTGCACAGTCCTAGGATGTCCCTCAGAATAAGGGAATGATAAATTACTTCTGAGTATTTTCTACCCAGAAAACTCTAGAACCCACTAGAAGACCCTGGAACAGCCACACACAAGTCTGACTTGGGACAGCATGAAGGCATGATGTGCTGCATTTGAAATGGACTTTGACAGTTCCAGGGGAAAACCTGGTGGATACAAAGGTTTAGCCAAATAGCAACATACCATCATTGAGTTGGTTGTTCATTGCCCAGTGGGTGCTAACTTGTCAAACAGGCTTTCGATGGAAGTAACAGTTGCAAATTGGTTTACTGGAAACTCTGGAGTTGTGAAATAGTGCTGTGATCACTCACCACCTTGTCTTGGAGTTACTGATACCTCCACCTGAATCTCTCAGACTGCAAAAGAACCAAACTATTCCTGGCTAGTTGCCAACATACTGGACTTACCCTGTTAAGTTTAAAAAAGGCAGCCAAGGAAGAGAGCAGTAAAGCATTACCCGTCCAGCATTAGGAAAATCCGTCTCTAAACTGAGAGGATTTCAGACCCAGTCTTGCTCCCATCTCTCAGGAGTAAGTAGTAAAGAACAAAAAAGTGAAGAGGTTGTATTTCATAACATAACCCCCCACACCCCACTTGTGTTAAGGTTACAAACCTGAAAATGTGCACTGTTTTCTTCACCTCAGAACATGGCATTCAAAGAGGAAACTAAGGCAGAGGAGTGGGGCAAAAGTGTTAACAGTTTGTACATGATCCATCATTTGGCTCTTGCAACTTGCAACAGTTAGGAATGAATCCTATCTAAATAAACACCATGTATGAAATTAGGATGATGGTTCCTCATGGAGAATTCAAAGAAAGGTGTAACTGAATATTTTTGGAAATAATCTGCTTGTCCAATATTGGGTTAAATAAGCCCATAGAAGTATGGGAACCACATTGGCCTAAGGTAGTAACACCAACATGGCTCACACAAATTACAGCTAGATAATGAAAATATCACCCTATGGTGACTGCTGTCCTTAGTTTCACATAGTGAAGGTGGGCCTGGTCACACACTCTCACTGGTAAAAATGTTATCTACCATACTCACAGTAAATAATAGCAATGTTTCCACAAAGAGAAAGGGAATGACAGACGTCCCGACCTCAAACAGGTGGTTGAACCCGTGTTAATAAACACACTGAGAATCCACTTTAAAGGCTTTACTGTGCCTTGGAAAAGTTTGGTTGATACAGTAAATGGGCTTTTTGAGTTGGCACCCAGGCACTACCTTTGTTAGTAGGCATTAGTGTAGAGAAAATGGGTTGCTCTCCTATATAACTCCTTGACCCCCGTACCATTCAGTACACACTATTGGCAGTATTTAGTATCTTTTCGCACTACTGAAATTGCCGTTCTCAATGCTGTCATTCATCTTGGTAGCTTAATTCCCAAGCGTATACATCTGACATTCATAAACTACCTTTCAAATAGCTTGAACTCTCGAGCAGGTTGAAATGCAGGTGAAGGCCAACAGTACAAGCTGTTATACCTGTTTCAATTTACATCATGCTCCTTGCAATCCACTTAGCAATGTCAGGCTGCAACAAGATTTCACAGTGCTCGCAAACTTCTGCATAGTCAAGTAGAGTTTTGTATGTGAATTCCCATTTCCATGGGCCAGTCATTATGCTTTGTGTATCTGTTTATTTGTTCTGACCTCTCCTCTTAAGGACCTTTTTGCTAATAAAATAGTTTTACAATACAGTATTGTTATTTGCTCACTGCCACCTGGTGGTTGCACAGTGAAATTCAAAAGATATTCCATGTTCTCCACTCAAAATTAGTTTCAAGTTCTAGTTTCTCCACTTTAAAGTGCTTGTATGAAATACAAATATTTGTAAAATAGTATTCTTACATTAGTATCCCCTACAACTGTGAATGAGAGGGGTTCTCACATATGAGCAACCAGAATGGAGGAATTGAAATGGGATTTAAAAACTCGTGCTTCTCTGTGTTAAAATATATTAGATGCAACAACTTATTGTTCCACCAAAATATATTTGTTTGGAGTAAAACCTTCACATTCATTTCAATTAAAGTTTTTTTTCTCTCATCACCCTACAGGGTGGGCTCAATTTTCTACTCTTCCTGTTGCTGACGTTTCACAATATCTGATGGGATATCCTGTGTACTGTTTACGACCAAAACATATTCTGAAAGTCAAGACAAGTATAGGGCTATGGAGGCAAAACCAAGCCTTATCCCGGTGTTGCTGAATCTAGAGGTCTGAGCATTCTAGGTGGTATCACCTGCCCCCCCAACCCTCTGATCATCATATCGGTCATGTGATCATCACTGGATCTGAAGAGAAGAGGTTCCTATTCACAAGTAGGCTTTCCACGCAGGAACAAATGTTATGAAGTCTGGGTTCTGGCTTCCAAGGCTAGTGTTGACTGTAGAGTGACCGACTGATGCCTGAACCAGATTTCATCATTTGAGAGCAACTCTGGCAGTCATAATATATTAGAGCCCAAAGAGTCAAGTTTGGTCATTATCCTGCACAACATGCAGTGGTGGTGGTGTGGAAAAACGACTCCGACAAAGCACAGAATAGATCCACATTCCAAACCATCCCCACCAGCATCCCTTTGCAGTATCACTGACCAATGGCAGCCAGCACAATGATGATACCCCAGTAAGAGCCAATCACAGAAAGAGCCAATTTACTTAAAGCAGTGGGAAAGTGCATTTGCACTCCCTACAACACTATTCACAAAACACAACATAGTGAGCATGATACTGCCTCAACAGCTTCCACTGTCTTAGCTTCTGTGGCGCCAAACAAAGAGGCTTCACTAGGAATTCCTGCACAGAGGGGTTCAGATCACTTTATATCACCCTACGAACAAAAATTTCTCGCAAGTACCCTTGTGATTGCACAGCATAACAAAAAGGAAGAAGGGGCTGTTACAAAACAGCTAAGAAGCTGTTTTGAAGGATTGTGCTTTAGAAAACTGGGAGGAGAGGCCAAAGTGCTCAGGCCCAAAAGGGCAGGATTTTGCTCCTTAAAACCAGCCTTTATATAAAAGCTAAAGAAAACTTTTGCTGTTGCTCTACAGGGGAATGCTTGAAGGATCTGACTTTTGGAAAAGGCAATTTGGAGACAAAGTCAAGCTATGAAGTATCCTTAGGATAAGAAGGTTGCTTGTGCTGGAGAATACATACACAATAGTACAGCAGCAGGTTTATCCTGTAGCTTCAGCTCTCAGAATGACTGAAACTCAGAATGATTGCTTGAAGACACTTCTCCCTTTATAAAGGAATCTCATCCATGATTCTTTCAAAGAAATAAAAAAAAAAGGTTGTGCTTGTTAAAGAAATATGTGTAGGATAGGATTGGTGATAAAAGTCCTAGTTCTAGTTAACTAAGTTGGAGGTGTCAGATGCCCCTTTCATCTCTAGACAACAAAGGCAGGACAAGAGAGAGGTGAGAAAGGGAAGGAAGTGACATTAGCATCTCTAAGACTAGCAGTCTAAGGTAGAATGAAAGTCGGACAGAGGTGGTAAAGGACAGTCTTGGAAACCTGAGGAGGTCCTGTCTATCTCTTCTCCACACAAAGACATGCATCTTCTCCAGTTTAAGCTGAGATGCACCCAGACATTTCCAACACCCTCTGAGATGAAAAGTTTCGCCTGTAGTTCCAGTTTTCCTGGAGCTGCATTTCAAAACAGGGCATAAGCTGTGAAGTCTTTTCTGACTTTTAAAACTGAGCTGAGGAAGATTTCAAAGGTTTCTCTTTTGAGATAAGCATTAAGGAGCTCTAGAAGCTAGGTTTCTTGACTCAGACCAGATGAACTTCACCAGCTGACTTTACTTGGTGCTAACAGACAGCCATAACCATTGCACAAGGTAGACACCGGCAGGAGAAAATACATATTACATGCCTATCTTTCTGTATCCTAATTATCCTCCTAATACCCGATGTATTTGTCAGATACCATATAACATACGGATTAAACACTGTCCCATCTGTAAGATGAGTTTGAACTGTAACAGTGGTGATAACAGTTGGTGACACATCAGTGGTGTAGAAAAGTGACAACACATCTGTTTGTGACATTTGATAAGCTAAGAATGTGGAACATGTGGCTCTCCAGACAATGTAGAGACTGTAGGACCCAGACAGCATGGTCATTTGTCAGAAATTATGGAAATTGTCATCCAACCACTTTTGGAGAACCACAGGTTTTAAGGAACAAAATCCTGATAGAGAGTTTGACAAAAGACAGCGCACATACATTGTCTAGCAGAGTAAGACCTGATAAACCAACTAATGCACGTATGAACCTAATTATAAACTCCATGTTGTTCTCTGCTTATGCATGTGTGCTTAAAAAAGAAACATCCAGACATACGACTACATGCATACCCCCTTGATTCACAGGCTGTCCATATGTCAGCGTATTTAGTTATCCTTATCTTAGAGCCTCCTCCAACCTCCAGATAGGCTAAACAATTCTCACCATCCCCAGCAGTATGGCACATCTGGAGGTCACTAAAGTGGGAAGGTTGCCTTGTAGTCTGAAAGGACTGGCCAGCAGGAGCAACTTTCAAATTAACTTTAATGTGGGACAATGTGATTCAGATCTTGTTATCATCTGTTCCGTTGCTGTTGGAAGACACTGTGGTAAGCCAGTGTTCTCTTTAATTGGGAACACTTTGATATAAAAGCAGCACGTGTTCTTTTTTGTTTTAAACTCAGGATGCTTTTGATGTTAAACAAGATAAGACCTTGCACATTAAAGCAAGCTTGGACTGTGCCTATTTCTGATATTGATTCCTTGAGAATACCTGCTGTGCTTCTGAACTGGTACATCCTATTTCAAACCTTCAGGGAAAAACTGTTACAATTGCTCTAACTAGGAAAGTTTTCAGGGCTCTGCTGTGCTCGGTAAAAGCAGGTACAGTACTTTGAAAACATAGGGTTTCTTTCTTGTCTTGCAAGACATGCCAAAAATTAAATGTCCAGTTAAGAAGCTCTGGGAATCATGTCAAAAATTGTAATCATTCATAAAGCTAAATAAATACAGTATTACTGATCTGGTCCAGTGAATGGTATACAGCATGCTTAAGTCCCATGGAAAGCAATTATCTGTGTACTTTGATTCTGTGTATTTCAATATGAGTGAGGCAAATGTAACTTTAATGCACACCCCATTAGAGGAGTCATCTCATCCCTACCCAAGGAATGTCTGGGTTCAGAGCTTAATGAAACAGGACAAGTCTGGCAGCAGAGGCACCAAGAATGATTTTTTTTTAAATGCAGATAAAAAGTAGATGAATGCTGAGACAATAGAAGACATGTTCCTCCCCACCTGCCATCATTGGAAGCCTCTAGAAAAGTCTCAACAATATATGTAATTTTGGTGACGGTCAGATGGAAGGATATTTCAAACTTGACAGCATCCATGGGTTTTGAGGAAGGACAGATGTAAATTGAGTTCTTCTTATTTCTATCTTTATTGCACAAAAAGGCATAACAATACAGCTCTTCCACTTACTTTTCCCCCATTACAGAGCTGATGCCTAAAAGGTATTAACAGGATCAGGACTCAGGTGCAGATAAGTAGAGGTAGGATCAGGATACACTTTACAGAATGTAGAAGCCAGATCAGGAGCTAAATCAGTTAAGTTGAGTCAGGAGGAAAACTGGTGGCCAGTCTTTGGATTATATGTTTCTATGTGTTTAGCTAGGCTGGTCTTCAGGCAGCAGATTGTGTGTGGCTGTAATAAAACCATTGCCAACTTGATAGAACCTGGCAGATCTTGCACCTGGCAGAAACATCAAGAGTTATCTCCATTCCACAACAGACTAAACAAAAAGTTGAGGTGTTGGTAAACTGAAATGTTGAATAAGGATTAGGGAAATTCTGGGTTAAGACTTGGGCTCCACAAGGCAACGGAGGCAGCCTAAAAGCAGAAACTGCAGTTAGGGAGACATAGCAAAGGTAGCCATTGAGCTCTGGAAAATAATGTCCCTTGTCCCTCTGGGGTGGGATCTCAAGTAGAGCAATAAGATGGTGGTGGACTGTTTGCTGAGAGGCCTAACTCTTTAAGTGTCTGCCTCTACTTATATTCAACCTGTACATTTAGGGAACTCAAGTATTACGAAATATTGTTAAGTGTGCCCTGTGCTCTCTTTCCTAACTATAATGAATGCCACACTCATCACCAAAAGCAGCACTCAGTTCACGACAGAATTGTCTTGGTAGCCCAAAAATTACACCACATAGGAAATTTATATCTCAGTCTCCCCATGTTTTGATTTTTATTTAAAAACAGCTCTGATGGGAGGCTACTTCGGTTGTAGCAGTGATGGGAAAGAGGATATTCAGCTCCTCTGTTCATACTCCACATGCATGTCTAAACCCAGGATTAGTAACAACTGGGAGGATACCACCGAGACCAGAAAAATATCATGGAAGAAGCAGGTTAAAACGGAACATATACTCTCCTAGTATCAATGTATTCGCAAAGGCTTTCACGGCCGGGATCTAATGGTTGTTGTGGATTTTTCGGGCTCTTTGGCCGTGTTCTGAAGGTTGTTCTTCCTAACGTTTTGCCAGTCTCTGTGGCTGGCATCTTCAGAGGACAGCACTCTGAAGATGCCGGCCAGAGAGACTGCCAAAAAGGAAGAACAACCTTCAGAACACGGCCAAAGAGCCTGAAAAACCCACAACAACCATCTCCTAGTATCACTATTCTGATCTAATTTGAAATCCCATCTAAAAACGTTTAAGTAAAAATTGAAGTACAGGAGATACGATCATATCTCTCTTATTTAGCATTTACTGGTGTCTTCATACAGGGGGGAGAAAGGACAAGCCATTTGCATGGTAGGAGCTCCCTCTTCTGGTAATGCCTGTTCATTTTCATCAAAACCAGCTAACATGTGCAGTGAGTGCTTTCATAGATCCATATCCCTGGCATCCATGAAGCCAAGTTTTCCTCCAAAAGCCTTTTAAAGTTCTCCAAAGTTGCCTTCTCTTTCTCGTTGTTCATTATTGGCCTTGCTGCTTTTTGTTCTTGACGTGGGCTGTGCCTGCACAAGAGGCATGATTTTTGTTCCAATTTTTGATCTACGTTTTCCCCATTTATTTCTGATGCAGTCCAAAATTTTGTCACAAGATTTTTTTTTAATCCTCTAAGATGGCCTTTCTGTTCTACCTGCTCCCCTGGAGCATCAGCAGGTCTCTGATTAACAGTTGTGTTGATTCTGGCTCCCCTCTCCCTTGTAGGATTCAGGAAAAGGAGGGTCATTCTGTCAGAAAGATGTTGCAACTTCTGGTGTGTGTATGTGTGTGTGTGTGTGTATCTGCTAATACTCACAGTCATCTCTGCTTAGGAGTGGGGGAGGGTCGAAGCTTGGATCTCTTCAGTGTGTGACACTTCTGCTGTTTATAAAGCTGGAAGCAGCAAAATTGTTTCTCACAGAGTCAGTGTTCCCGTGCCTTGGGTGATGAAAAACGCTTCACACCATGTCACTCTCCCTGTATGGGCTGTATTTTTCCTACATCTGACATGACTATTGCTGGCAAAAGATATATTTGGCTTCATTTTTGCATTTCTCCTGTTTAGGCTCAAACTCACCTCAATTTTTCAGATCCCAAAGAACGTCGCTTGTTTGTTGCCCGCGTGTTGAACTGTAGTATCACTTGCTTCCTTTGATGTATGTATTGAAGCTTGTTATCACCACGTATGTGTAATGTGAAGAAATTCAAACTCTTCTATCTTACAATACCAGAATCCAGTCTGTTGCTGGACTCTTGCTGCTACACTGCAGCAGAAGGCACTGTGATACTTCCGGACAAAAGAGTACCTTACCCCCAAATTTGGAGGGTCTCCCCATGCCCCATTATGAGCCTTCATTACTGAGGTATCCTTGCATTTGACATTTTATGCCTTGTGTAGGTGGTGAAGAAGGTTCACCACCCATAAGACTGGTTCTTATGATGAATGGCTAACAAATAGACATTGCCAACACATTATTTTGTGTGTGGCAGGAACTGGTGTTGTGAATGCTTACTGGAGTTAATATGTTCTGCAATATTCCCAGTACATATGGTTCCTACTCTGCTATACCAGCATCACATCTGTGTCACCATAGATTGAACTACAGACTGATTTTTTTTTTACTATGACCAAATGAAGATATGAAAAGCACCAGAAAGGAATATCAAAATGAAGGGAAGTTGAATTCTTTAGGAAAACTTTGGCACCTATAGAGTTTACTTTGCTTAAGAACATGACAAAACATCTGCTGTAGGACATCAATAAATGTTTGTGGCTTGGTACCATATGCCCTTTCATGGATTGCTCTCTTGTCATGGCGAAGGGGCTTGAATAACTCAAAGAAGCTATGGGCTATGCTGTGCAGGGATACTCAAGACAGACAGGTCATAGTGGAGAGTTCTGACTAAACATGATCCACCTGGAGCAGGAATTGGCAAGCCACTCCAGTATCTTTGCCAAGAAAACCCCATGAACAGAAACAAAAGGATAAAAGATATGACGCCGGAAGATGGGCCTCTCAGGTCAGAAGGCTTCCAACATGCTACTGAGGAAGAGTAGAGGACAAGTACAAGTAGCTCCAGAGCTAATGAAGTGGCTGGGCCAAAGCCGAAAGGACACTTAGCTGCGGACGCGCCTCGAAGTGAAAGGAAAATCTGATGCTGCAAATAAAAATACTGCATAGGAACCTGGAATGTAACATCTATGAACCTTGGTAAGTTGGATGTGGTCAAACAGTAGATGGCAAGAATAAACATTGACATCCTGGGCGTCAGTGAACTAAAATGGACAGGAATGGGCAAATTCAATTAGGACAATTATCATATCTACTATTGTGGGCAAAAATCCTGTAGAAGAAATGGAGTAGTCAACAAAAGAGTGGGGAAAGCTGTACTGAGATACAATCTCAAAAATTATAGAATGATTTCAATATGAATCCAAAGCAGACCTTTCAACACCACAGTAATCCAAGTTTATGCACCAACCACTGATGCTGAAGAGGTTGAAATTGACCAATTCTATGAAAACATACATGATCTTCTAGAACTGACACCAAAGAAAGATGTTCTTCTCATTCTAGGGGATTGGAATGCTAAGGTAGGGAGTCAAGAGAGAAAAGGAACAACAGGTAAAATTGGCCTTGGAGTTCAAAATGAAGAAGGGCAAAGGCTAATAAAGTTTTGTCAAGAGAACAAGCTGGTCATCACAAACACTCTATTCCAACAACACAAGAGGCAACTCTACACATAGAAATCACCAGATGGGCTACACTGAAATCAGATTGATTATATTCTCTGCAGCCAGAGATGGAGAAGCTCTATACAGTCAGCACAAACAAGACCTGGAGCTGATTGTGGCTCTGATCATCCACTTCTTATAGCAAAATTCAAGCTCAAATTGAAGAAAGTAGGAAAACCCACTGGGCTAGTCAGATATAATCTAAACCAAATCCCTTATGAAAACACAGTGGAAGTGAAGAACAAATTTAAGGAACTAGATTTGGTGGACAGAGTGCCTGAAGAACTATGGATGGAGGCTCATAACATTGTATAGGAGGCAGCAACAAAAACCATCCCAAAGAAAAGGAAATGCAAGAAAGCAAAGTGGCTGTCCAATGAGGCCTTAGAAATAGCAGAGAGGAGAAGGGAAGCTAAATGCAAGGGAGATAGGGAAAGTTACAGAAAATTGAATGCAGACTTCCAAAGACTAGCAAGGAGAGACAAGAGGGCCTTCTTAAATGAACAATGCAAAGAAAGAGAGGAAAATAATAGGGGTAAGGGAAAAACCAGAAATCTGTTCAAGAAAATTGGAGACATTAAAGGAACCTTTTGTGCAAAGATGGACATGATAAAGGACAAAAATGGTAGGGACCTAACAGAAGCAGAAGACATCAAGAAGAGGTGGCAAGAATACACAGAGGAATTATACCAGAAAGATCTGGATGTCCCGGACAACCCAGATAGTGTGGTTGCTGACCTTCAGCCAGACATCCTGGAGAGTGAAGTCAAGTGGGCCTTAGAAAGTAGGGCTAACAACAAGGCCAGTGGAGGTGATGGCATTCCAGGTGAACTATTTAAAATTTTAAAAGATGATGCTGTTAAGGTGCTACACTCAATATGCTAGTGAGTTTGGAAAACTCAGCAGTGGCCAGAGGATTGGAAAAGTTCAGTCTACATCCCAATCCCAAAGAAGGGCAGTGCCAAAGAATGCTACAACTACCATGCAATTGCACTCATTTCACATGCTAGCAAGGTTATGCTCAAAATCCTCCAAGGTAGGCTTCAGCAATATGTGGACCAAGAACTCCCAGAAGTACCAGCTGGATTTCGAAGGGGCAGAGGAACTAGAGACCAAATTGCTAACATCAGTTGGATTATTGAGAAAGCCAGAGAGTTCCAGAAAAACATCTATTTCTGCTTCATTGACTATGCAAAAGCCTTTGATGGTGTGGACCACAGCAAACTATGGCAACTCCTTAAGGAAATGGGAGTGTCTGACCACCTTATCTATCTCCTGAGAAATCGATATGTGGGACAGGAAGCAACAGTTAGAACTGGATGTGGAACAACTGATTGGTTCAAAATTGGGAAAGGAGTACGACAAGGCTGTATATTGTCCCCCGGCTTATTTAACTTATATGCAGAATACATCATGCAGAAGGCTGGACTGGAGGAATCCCAAACCGGAATTAAGATTGCCGGAAGAAACATCAACATCAGATATGCAAATGATACCACTCTGATGGCAGAAAGTGAGGAGGAATTAAGGAACCTTGTAATCAGGGTGAAAGAGGACAGCACAAAAATGGTCTGAATCTGAACATCAAAAAAACTAAAATCATGGCCACTGGTCCCATCACTTCCTGGCAAATAAAAGGGAAGATATGGAGGCAGTGACAGATTTTTCTTTCTTGGATTCCATGATCACTGCAAATGGTGACAGCAGCTCCAAAATTAAAAGACACCTGCTTCTTGGGAGAAAAGAGATGTCAAACCTAGACAGCATCTTAAAAAGCAGAGACATCACCTTGCCGACAAAGGTCCGCATAGTCAAAGCTATTGTTTTTCCTTTAATGACATATGGAAGTGAGAGCTGGACCATAAAGAAGGCTGACCGCTGAATAATTGATGCTTTTGAATTGTGGTGCTGGAGGAGACTCTTGAGAGTCCCCTGGACTGCAAAGAGAACAAACCTATCCATTCTGAAGGAAATCAACGCTGAGTGCTCACTGGAAGGACAGATCCTGAAGCTGAGGCTCTAATACTTTGGCCATCTCGTGAGAAGATTCCCTGGAAAAGACCCTGATGTTGGGAAAGTGTGAAGGCAAGAGGAGAAAGGGACGACAGAGGATGAGACGGTTGAACAGTGTCATTGAAACTACCAACATGAATTTGACCCAACTCCGGGAGGCTGTGGAAGTAAGGAGGGCCTGGTGTGCTCTCGTCCATGGAGTCACGAAGAGTCGGACATGACTTAACGACTAAACAACAACAACCATATGCCCAATGCATGTATCTGTATTCCTAATTCTAATCTGAAAAGTTTGGAGCTTTTAGGAGAAAGACCCTATTCTAATAAGCTATTATTTGTTCTGTGATGATTATGCTTAGATGAATCAAATAAAAAAAAAAACAGTGCACCCACAACAATTAAAGAGAAAGTCTATCCTTAATATTTCCTTTTTATTATGTATTGAAATAACACTGAACAATCTGGAAATCTTACAAGTAATGCATCAGACCTCAAGCAAACAAATAACAAGGAATTACACCCTCAATTCTTAGTCCCACTGGTTAACATTTGATTCAGGACTCAATTATTTAAACTTTTAATTGGTCAATATACCGGGTAACCAATTAAAATTAATCTTGCGTCTTTTTACCTATAAGTAATCCCAATGAAATCAGCACATGAAATCAGCATGTGTTTGCCAATAATAACTAGGTTTTCATCCTGATATTTATACATTGATTTTCTCTTTAAAATAAAATAAAGAGACATTCGTCTTTTTATAAATAGTATAGTGTACATAGGAAGAGACTGCCAATCCAGGACCATCCCTCCACCACCACCACATTCAAGTCCATGGAAAAAAGAGACAGATGAAGATACAAGAAGCCTTTAAGTATAGTGATAGAGATCCCTTTAAGTGTACATGTACAAATCAGTGACCTTTAGCCAGGTCAACATAGTAGCAGCAAATACATGTGGCATCTTAAACACATTGGTGGTTCATGGTTTATGCTGGAGGACGTTTTCCCATTTATTTATTTATTTATTTAACTTATATGCCATCCACACTACCCGAAGGTCTCTGGGCGGCTTACAGCATTTAAAATACAATAAAAGGGCAAAATAAAAGGGCAAAATAATTAAAATGCAATTAAAATATATATTCTAAAAATTGCCATCAGACCTACAGCTGATATTATTTCAGTTAAAAGCCATTTGGAACAGGAAGGTTTTGACCTGGCGCCGAAATGTCATCAGCGTTGGCGCCAGACGAATCTCAGACGGGAGGGCATTCCATAGTCTGGGGGCAGCTGCCGAAAAGGCCCTGTCTCTACAAGCCCTCCCTCTTATCTCCTTAAGGGATGGCTCTTTCAAAAGGGCCCCCTGGTTAGATCTTAACTGCCGGGTAGGTTCATATGGAAGGAGGCGGTCCTTCAGGTATCTAGGGCCCAAGCTGTTTAGGGCTTTATATGTCAAAACAAGCAATTTGAATTGGGCCCAGGCAGCAACTGGTAACCAATGTAAATTAAACAGAATTATGGGGCTATCCACACTATCTATGTTTAAAAACGAGTTTAAAAAAGTATTATGCCATAGGTTTTTGAGGACCATAATCCACTTCATCAGGTACGTCTTCAATTGATGGACATTTGTGCAACAATGAATGTATTTTGAGATGTCACTGCCACATAATCTGCTTTTCGGTTTTATCAGTGTCAACAGTGTTAGAAGGAGCTGAAAGGTACAAGCCTTGATGGTCTGTTGAATGAAATGGGATGTAAAAAAACTCTGAACTACCTGCATTTATATATTGGCACAGAGTGACTCTTGTTTTACAGCACATTTTAAGGCAAGGGTCTCTCTCTGATGGAGACAGCAGAACTGCCTCCAAGCAATGCAGTGTGCATTGCAGGGATCTCATCTTGCATTACCACCAGTCAGTTTTGCCTACCCTTGGAGACCACAATAAAGCCCCACCCAACATCTAGGCCCTCTCCCAAAACCTAGATATGGCCCTGTTGTCCTCTCTTTTCCAAGATGTCAACACAGTACTGTACCGGGTTAACAACTTTTTTAAAAAGACATCTGAGTAAAAAAAAAATCAAGGCAGTTTTCTCCTAGCCAGTTGAGGGCGTGAATACACAGCAAAGAAAATATCGTTTCATCCACTGTGATTCATAGTTTATCAAATCAGGCCATCCTCGATGAAATTGCTGTAGCCGTCTAGATGACAATTTTCAGGAGTCAGCAAAGAACTTGGTTCGCATGGAGGTTCAACATCAGAAGCTACTGTAAGGTGCTAACAAGACACTACTTGGCAATTTCCACCTCCCCCACTAACTCTCCCCTGGCCCCCCGGTTTTTCTCTGGAGTACCCTAGTGACAATATGTCCCTGTGCTGGGTTGAAACCTTTTTGGTTTGGAGAAAAGGGCCACTGAATTGAGGGGTGCTGATACCCACACAAGCTCCCCTTTCAATTGGAACAGGCAATCACACACTGGGCTGAATAAGTTTAAACCACTCCTGCCAGCTGAACAGAAAAAGACAAGTCCCTACTCAAAAGAGATGGTTCTATAACAGGCTTTTCACATTGAGCTTTACGTTGTATAGTCTCAAAGTTTTAATTCGAATTCATCTGTGCCCAATCTGATGCAAATTGTGGGGTAAATTGACAGTGTAGTTGCCCTTTGAAATGAAACACAACAGGCAAAATTTAGTATTGCCTTGTATTCTGTGGTTTTGGTTACATTTGATGCTACTGGCTTCAATAGATTTTAGATGCCATTGATACTAAGTTCCATAAGATGACACTGGAAACTGTTTGCTACAATGCTCCAGCAAAACCCAAAAGGTGTGGTTAAGACCATCATCCCACCTGCATAGATATCAATGACCACTTTGCAATGAAAAAGTAGCTAGGAGTAAACCCTCCTACAAACAGCAAATTGGGACTAATCCCTTGAATACAGCCAAATGAAAAGAAGTAGGTTTCAAAAGACACACATGCCCCATGATTTAGAGTGACCATCTCTGAGAGGGCTGGCACACACACACCCCAGGTGGGGATGGTGGGGACCCCCTCCTCAGTCATGGTCTCCATAAATTCCAAACTGCTGGAGCTGCTCAGACTTGACTTTATTAAAGTAGGGAAGATGTGTACAAGGAAAGGAAAGGCACCGGTGGCATCCCACTCTGCTCGTCTGCCAGGGGGCTGATTTAGCTCCACTAATCCTTCCCCCCTTGAAGTCTAGTCTTTTCCCAACCCTGAGTTTCCACCACTGGGGCTGGGTGATCTATAGTTTGTTGGTAGCACAGCTGTGATTCACCCTACATTTGTCAACAAGATCTTACATTCCCAGGTGAAAGTTCCCAGCCTCTCCTGCTGTTGCCTCTGATGCTCCTTTTGATGCTTCCACCTTCGAGAGCCTTTAGTGAGTAGAGGTGGGGGTCATGGACCGTGCTGGATGCGGAGGCCTCCACAGGGTAGATTATAAGATTGACAATGCCGGGAAGGGGTAACATTGGTACTTCTCTGCTGTGTCCTTTTCTCTTGGCAACAGGGACCTCCACCCAGACCCCTGTATAAGGGTTTTGCACATACATGTACAGTACAAATCCCCAGCAGTGCCAGAAGATGGAGTCCATCTCTTCTCCCAGTTCCTTACCCTCAAACCCTGCTGAGTTATCCATGCAGGTCCTCCCCCTCATTATTTCTCCTCCTGCTCCTTTATCTGTGACTTCTCTCCCAGGGACCTGGCCACCGCCTCCACACCCAGGCAGGTCACATCAACCCCCACCTTCTCTTTATCTAACTTCTCGTGTCGACACCTTCCTAGAGCCCAGGAACCGCAGTTTCCTCGGGGCCCTCTAGGGGGTGCAGGGAGAGGGCAGGCAGCCCCCTAGGAACCTAACAAGATGAGAATAATAACAGAATGAGAGTGCTAGAGAGATCCACGATCAAACAGAAAACCAGCCAAGAGACTTCCATCAGGGGAATTCAAAGAGGGGCAAGCTTCATTGCAGCTAGGGATGGCAGAATTAAAATCCTCAGTTCCTCAAGTCCCAGTTAAAATTGACACAGAAGAGCCACAGATTTCAGGTGCTGCCCACTCAACAGAATAACTGTTATGGCAAATGAACACCCTCAGGGCTAAGCTGATGAGAGTAAAAGGAGGGGAAATCTTCAGATGATCAGGCAGCAGGCAAAGGTTACTTCCTTTTGCAGGAAATTATCATCATTTTCTTGGAACTGCAGAGCTAGAAGGGACCCTATGGATCACTGAGTCCAGCCCCTGTCAAAGAGGCCCAGTGGGGAAGCTAACACCTAACCTCTGGCTCCACAGCCAGATACTTAAACCACTGTTGCAGACCATCATTAGGCATCTTTCAGTCTCGAGAGACTATGGTAACATGCTGTGTATGGAGGACTTGGAACAGTGTCTAGTGTGGCTGAGAAGGCCAATTCGAGAGTGACAATCTCTTCCACACTGAAGACAAATACAATCTGTCCCCTGTCCAGCTCCCTGATTTTGCTGCTCTCGGGACTGCCTCTTTGCCTCAGCCTGCTGGACAAGTGTCTCTTCAAATTGGGAGCAGCCATGCTGTACCACCTGCCTCCAGGCTGAACGCTCAGATGTCAAGGTTTCCCATCTGTTGAGGTCCATTCCTAAGGCCTTCAGAATCTGCTTGCAGATATCCTTGTATCGCAGCTGTGGTCTCCCTCTGGGGTGATTTCTCTGCACTAATTCTCCACACAGGAGATCTTTTGGAATCCGACCATCAGCCATTCTCACAACATGCCCAAGCCAACGTAGATGTCACTGTTTCAGTAATGTATACCTGCTGAAAATTCCAGCTCGTTCTAGGACTACTCTATTTGGAACTTTGTCCTGCCAGGTGATACCAAAAATGCATCGGAGACAACGCATATGGAAGGTGTTCAGCTTCCTCTCCTTCCGTGCATGAAGGGTCCAGGACTCACTGCAGTATAGGAGTGTGCTCAGGACACAGGCTCTATAGACCTGGATCTTGGTATATGTTGTTAGCTTTTATTATGCCATACTCTTTGTGAATCTTGAGAACATGGTAGCTGCTTTACCAATGCATTTATCCAGCTTGTCATCTAGGGAGAGAGTGTCAGAGATTGTTGAGCCAAGGTACACAAAAACATGAAAAACCTTCAATTCTTGTGTGGAGGTGGTAATATAGGGAGGTGAGTCCATGCCGTGGCCCATGACTTGTGTTTTCTTCAGGCTGATTGTTAATACAAAGTCTTAGCAGGCCTTGCTAAAGCAATTCATGAGTTGTTGGAGGTCTTCAGCAGAGTGGGCAACAACATTGGTGAAGAAGTCCTGCATGCATTTCAGCAGGACTTTGGCCTTCACTCTCAATCTAGAGAGATTAAAGCGCTTTCCATCTGATCTAGCCCAGAGATAGGTACCTTCTGTTGCAGTTCCAAGGGCATGCTTCAGCATGACATCAAAAAAGATCCCAAACAGGTTCAGTGCGAGGACACAGACCTGTTTCATTCTGATTCAGATGTCAAAGGGATCTGATGTTGAGCCATCAAAAACTATGGTGCCCTTCATTCCCTCATGAAAGGACCTGATGATGTTAAGGAGTCAAGGTGGACATCCAGTCTTGGGAAATATTTTAAAAAGGCCGTCCCTGCTAACGAAATCAAAAGCCTTTGTGAGATCTATGAAGACCACAAAGAGTGATGGTTGTTCTTCCCTACATTTCTCCTGCAACTGTCTGAGGGAGAATACCATGTCAGTGGTGCATCTATTAGCTCGAAATCTACACTGTGATTCTGGATAGACTCTGTCTGCAAGCACCTGGAGTCTCTTCAGTACAACACGGCAAGTGGCTTCCCTACAATGCTGAGAAGAGAGATGCCATGGTAGTTATTGCAGTTGCCCCATCTCCTTTGTTTATCCTTCCCAGGCGCCTTTTTGGAGGCGAGGGAATCCAAGGCCACTTTTATTTCTGCTAAAGTTGGTTCTCTGTCCAACTCTTCCAAGACAGTCAGGCAGTCAATGTTATTCAGTGCTTCTTCAGTTACTACATTCTCTTTGGAATGTAGCTCAGAGTAGTGCTACACCCAGCGTTCCATCTGCCATGCTCGATCCTGAATGATCACACCTATAGCAGACTTCAAAGGAGCAGATTTCTTCTGTATTGGACCTAAAGCCTGCTTGATACCGTCATACATTCCCTTGATGTTACCTGTGTTTGCTGCTATCTGTATCTGAGAGCAGAGCTGAAGCCAATAATTGTTGGAACATCTCCTGGCAGCTTGTTGGACTTTGCTGCAAGCAGCTCGAAGAGTCTGCAAGTTGTACTCACTAGGACAGGCTTTGTATGTGTCATGAGTGCTTCCAAAGACCTGGACCCAGAAGGGTTAACTGTGGCTGAAGAGAATGTAGAGAGATCAGAAACACCTGAACCGCCTCCAGATTCTCCCTCCACAGCAGACAGGCTTCGGGGCAGGCTTTGGGAAAGACTCAGGACAAGAAGAGCAGAGGATCGCTCAAAGGCTTTCCACAGAGACCTACATTCATCTAGTCCTGAGTATTAGCAGAATAGAAAGCTTTCCAGCAGCTCAAGGAGCTGTTTCATTATAAAACAGCTTCCAGTAAAGCCAGAAACTTCGTGGAAGCAAGGAGTCAAAACCTTGGCTTGCATCCACGTTTCTTGTATCGTGTTCCTGACCCTGGACTCTGCCCTTGAACTACGCTGGTATTGGACTTCTGACTCTGGACTACGCTGTGTATCGGACTCTGGACTTTGACATTGGACTTCATTCTGTAAGTTGGTGTCTGGACTTTGGCTTTGCATTCTTGATATCTCTGACCCTGGACTGGTTTATCGGACTTCGGCTATTGTAACCCCCGGGAACGTGACAGTATGGTGCTAGAGCTCTTCTCTTATCCTTGGTGGCTGGCATCAACTCCTCCAAATGGGCTTTGAACCAGTCGGCCGTCTTTTTGGTCTTCTTGCCAAATGTGGACAAGGCGGTGTTATAAACAGTGTTCATGAAATGTTCCCATTGTTCAGGTGCATTTGCATCAGCCAGGCCTGGAAAGGTTTCCTCAAGTGCTTGGGCAAATTCCTCCATCTTTCTTTGATTGCGAGTCTTGCTGATGTCAATACGTGGTCTTCCTTCCTTTTTTGTGTGATGCAATCTCTTTGCTCACAGTTTTACTCTACTACACACCAGGGAGTGATCAGTATTGTAATCAGCACTCTGGTAACTGTGTGTGATTGTAATACTAGGAAGGCTAGAATGTCTAGTGAGGATCAAATCGAGCTGATGCCAATGCTTCGATCTTGGATGTCTCCAGGAAACTCTGTGTTGAAGCTTCGTATTAAATAACGTGTTGCTGACACAAAGACCACAATAACAGCAAAACTCCAGCAAGAGTTGGCCATTTTCGTTCATCTTCCTAATGCCAAAATGGCCTAGACAAGTGGGCCAAGAATTGTGATCAGCACCAACTCTAGCATTAAACTCTCCAAGAATGTACAGTGGTTCTCTTTCGGGGATTTTTTTTTATAGTAGCTGCCAGATCGTCATAGATTTTGTCTTTGACTTCTTTTGTGGACAGCAGTGTTGGTGCATATGCACTAATGAGGGTGACTGGTCCCGCTGACGAGTGGAGCTGCAGAGACAGGATTGTTTCACTCCCCACAGCAGGTGGAACAATGAATCTCAGCAGAGTATTTCTGACCGCAAAGCCAACACCATGTTCCCTGGTCTCATTCAATGGTTTTCCCTGCCAGAAGTTTTTTTCTTTGACAGATCCCGAGTCTGGCAATCTCGTCTCTTGCAAGGCAACAATGTCCATCTGCAGTCTACTCAGTTCCATGTCGATGACAGCTGTCTTGCACATGTCGTCTATTTCCTGCAGGTCATCAGAAAAGCCAGGAGTCATTGTCCGAACATTCCAGGTGCCCAACTTTAGGGCAGAAGTTTCCTTATGATTGTTGCATGGTACAGGGTTATCGATCTGCTTGTCGGCTTTTACCCTAATCCCCATGCACCCTGTGAGGTTAACAGACCGTGGCAGACCATGAACTAACCACAAAATTATTCTTTGGCAACTGAGAATGCACATGGGACATTAGGAGCCAGACTGACAGGTAAAGCACTTCTCCAAGTGACAATATTCAGTATGCTGTGCTTTCCGGTTGAAAGGATCTGCACTGAAAGGCAAAGACTATGGGTTTGCTATAGCAGGGAAAAGACAAGACACAGGGTTTTCTATTCCAAGACTTCTTCACACATGCTGTTAATGAGAGAAAGGAATTTCAAAGGGCAAAACTGCTTTCTGGGGGGAAGAGTGCTTAGAATATTACTTCATGTACCCGGCAGTATTATGTGTTGAGAAAAATAGTCAGGTCCACTGATTCACATTGCAGAAAAACTATCTACAGGCCAACCCCCTACTTTTATGTGATATTTCCTGCAACCTTAAATTGCTGCAGCTCCCTTGCCTTAAACAAACAGAGATTTTTCTTTTCCTTTTTTTTTTTAAAAAAAATCTTTTACAGGGTTGTTCATCTTTTCAAAGGGGAGAAGAAATATTTTTTGCCTTTTTCTTTTCTTCTTGCCAACAGACCTGGGAGATAGTTGGACAAAACTTAAAACCTGAATAGATCTAATTGAACTTCTATATAGTTTCTTCTCCTTGCATCTCAATGCAGCATGTACAGGTAGGTAACAGGACTTTTAAGTGGGGGAAATTACCCTCTTCCCTCTCCCCCTCCCCATTTGCTTTTTGTAGGATCTTTGCACACTAAGGCATAGCCTTTGGGAGAAGGGTTGGGTTGATTTTTGTGTATTTTAATCTGGCCTGCTAAGAACAGTGCCACAACCTGGATTTTGGAATTTGCCTTAACTCACTTTCACATTTTACTTGGAAGAACCCAAGAGCCACAGAAAAAGAGTGCTCAAAATCTAACCTTTTCTACAACAGAACGCTTCTCTCTGCTTCCTCTGAGAGAGAGAACTAGAACCTGAAAGATATATAAAAATATATAAACTCACACCATGAAGGATATCACTTGCATTAAACTGCTGTACCTCCCACAGCATGGAACATATTCCATGGACTGGGGGTTGAATTAACTGACTGTGGCTGACATCAGATTATTGTGCAAAGCTGGAGGGTGAAACTAATCTCTGCAGCCTAGCCCAAGCTGGCCTTGTCCATTACTGCAGTCACCTTCACTACAAAAAGGACCATGGATGCAGACACTCAGGGCAGCCAGCAGCGTGCTTAAGATGGGAAGTGCTGCAGGTTAAATATTTTGCTTTTGGCCAAGGTGCCAGATGTGTTTACTACCAGAGGATTTTTGCTATTCTCTACCTGTTTGCTAGATCTGTCTCTATGCATTACATAGTTGATTCTTAAGAAGCAGTTTTTCTCAGGATTGAATATAAGAGAAATGCAGGTACCTTACCTGTGGGAAGAATCATAGGTGCAGATATAATGATCATTATCATCTTAGAACTGCAGAGCTGGAAGGGACCATATGGATCATTGAGTCCAGCCCACCAAGGATGCACAGTGGGGAATTGAACTCCTAACCACTGATTCAGCAGCCAGAGACCTAAACCGCTGAGCAGTTTGGATTATTTTGTTTCATCATTCATGTATGTTTTCCTTCGTTGCCAAGGTCACAACCCTTCCAACTGTTTCCTCCCAGTGCTGCAGAATATGATTTATACTCCCCGATAGAAATTCATTACTGTTTTTAGCTTCTTTGTTACCTGATTGCACCTTGTTTCATGAGATATATATCAAGGTAAGATTACTATAGGCAGAATATGTGGTGGATAAATGATAGTATGTTGAATGCAAGGGGAATGCTTATTGGTTGATGCATGTGGAATGAGATAGGAGGTGACAAGTGGCTGAGAGAAAGGACTCTGGAGTAGAGATGGGAATATTTGTATACAAATATGAATTTCCCTGTCCCAGCTGGCCCTAGTGAGGGTCCAGCCCCCACGACCAGACCATTCACTCACATATCCTGCCATGGCAATGGTCTCGCTCCTCCTGCCAATGGCGCCTGGAGTGCTGCTGCCTTCCAGCTCAGCTGGCCATTCGGCAGCCCTGCAGGGAGACATATCCTCTCCCCCCCACCTGCAGTGGCTAGCCAAGCAGGAAGACAGTGGAACTCTGGGCACTATCGACAGGATGAGTGGGACCATTGCTGTGGCAGGACACGAGTGGACGGTCCGGTCCAAGGGGCCAGATCCTCATTAGGGCCAGCTGGGACAGGGAAATTCATGTTTGGGAACAATACAAATAGTCTGAGTAGTCTGAGAGAAAGAGGTGGCCAGAGTGTCTGTTGTGACTTAATGAGGAGAGAAGAATGTTTTGCTTCTAGAGAGAGTTCAGGCTTGATTTGATCTAAGGCTCACGAGTTTGCCTTTCTGGTAGATCATGCTACCCACAACACTCTCCTCCAACACCATATTCCAAACGATTCATTTTTGTTTGTTTGTTCCTGTCAACTCTCCTCAGAGTTCAGTTCCCACATCCGTGCATAGTGATCAGGAATGGAATAATGTGGATGACCTTGGCTTGATCTCCAGTGATACATCCTTACACGTGATTATCTCTTCTAGCCCTTTTGTAGCTGCTCTTCCTTGTCTCAATCATCTTCTTTCTGGGCTGCAGTCCATTTGGATTGATGACTGAAACAAGATTTACAAAATCTGTAACAATTTTACTTTTTTCAATGTCAGCATTAAAGGTATATAGTTCTTCTACAGTCATTATTTTTTATCATCTTTGTGTTCAAATACAGTCCCACTTTTTTCACTTTCTTCTTTTATTTTCATCATGAATCTTCTCAAATCATTGTTGCTTTCTGCCAGTAATATGGTGTCATCCGCATACATTCAAGTATTGATGTTTCTTCCATCAATATTCAATGCTTCATCTGAATCCAATCCAGCTTCCTGTATCATGACTTCTACATACAAACTGAATCGATAAAGAGATAAAATGCACCTTCGTCTGATATCTTTGACTATGGGAACATTCTGTTTCTCCATATTCTGTCGTACATATCCTAAATGGTTAATTTGGCATGATGTTTCTAGTCAACTACTTTCTTCCCCAATACCCAAAGTGGACACAACAGGAACAACAGTTGGTTAATACATTTTACTAGTGTTAACAAGAAGAACATTGTTGATATCTTGCATATTATTTTCTGTTATTGTGCTTTATTTGATCACTAATAGGAAACAACCAAGAATTCACTTTTTAAAAGGTCTACAACAGCAATTCCATTTCACTTGGTGACCTTTAACTTAAATAAATGGACAGTAATGTGTCCGGTAAAAGAAAATAAAAATAAAGAATAGCAATCTGAACCCAGAGGGGAAAGGGGAGTCTGTACCTGAAGTCTTATAAATGTAGTAGAACAGTTGTTTTCCTTCAACGACACGGAGAATAGCAGGAATGCAAACACAAGAAACACCAGACTGAATCTCCGTGTCAACCCAGTTTGCTTGGACTTTTACCAAACTGTGTCAATCAAAAATTGGCAAAAAATAATTGGATGTCAGCCAATGGGGCAGAAATAGTCGAGTGGGTGGATAGGATTTAGGAAGAGGCCTTGAAATACTCACCTGTAAAAGGAAGCTCTATTGTGAGGCAACCAATAGGGACTAGTTTTTTTGTGATGTAGTCCTCTTTTAGATTTTAGTGACAGGTCAATCACCTACAATAATAGGCAATAGTAAGACCATTGTTGAAAAGGCCCTTCCTGGATAATTACAGGCCAGTTTCTGATATCCCATTCTTGGGCAAAGTGCTGGAATGGGTCATGACTTCTCAGCTCCAGAGGTTCCTGGGTGAAACAGATTATCTAAATCCATTTCAACTTGGTTTGAGGCTTGGTTATGGGATGGAGACTGCTTTGGTTGCCTTGGTGGGTGACCTACACTGGGATATGGGGAGATCTCTCAGCAGTTTTGGATGCCAGTTCTGTCCTATCTCTCTGGGATGGGACTTGGAGACACAGTTCTACACTGGCTCCAGTCCTTTCTGAAGGAGAGAACTCAGAAGGTGGTGCTGGGGGCTTGCTGTTCAATATCCTGGCTGCTGGCCTGAGGGGTCCCTCAGGGTTCTGTTTTGTCTCCTGTGTCGCTTAACATCTATATGAAGCCACTGGGGGAGGTTGTCCAGAGTTTTCAAGTTCAGTGTCATCAGCCCAACTCTCCCTCTCCTTGCTATCTAAATCTGAAGAAGCTGTTTCAGTTCTAGATCAATGTCTGGTGACAGTAATGGACTAGATGAGGGTGAATCAATTGAAACTTAACCCAAAGAAGACTGAGGTGCTTCTGGTCAGTTGAACGGCAGATCATAGAACAGAGATGCAGCCTGTGATGGATGCGGTTGCACTCTCTCTGAAAACAACTCTCAGCTAGGGACTGTTCCTGGATTCATCTCTGAGCCTGGATGCCCAGGTTTCAGTGGTGACCAGGAGTGCGCTTGCACAGTTAGAATTAAGTGTACCAGCTGCATCCATTCCTGGAGAAGTCTGATCTGACCACAGTGACACGTGCCTTCATTATGTCCAAGCTAGATTATGGTAACGTGCTCTACATGAGGCTGCCTCCGTAAAGTGTCAGGAAATGTAATGGATCGAAAATGCGGCAGCCAGTTTGCTGACTAGGTCTGGCTACAGGGATCACATAACTCCCCTGTTACAAGCAGCTCCACTGGCTGCCAATCCATTTCCAGGCACACCAGCCAGATGTACCCCATTTCTGACTATACTTTTCATACCTCTGCTGTACTGAATCACAGTCACGTGGTATTCATTTGAGGGGGGTTGTTCCCATTTGTTTTAACATTACCCATTCATTTTTTCCTGTTTGGAACATTATGGCCAGCTACACCATGGAACTGGTTTATTTCCTCTGATGTTTCCTGGGGTAGTGCTGTCCCTTCCTTTTTTAAAAAAGAATCTATGGTGCAATAGAGAGGTCCAAGCTTTCTCTCATCATCCCCTTTCCCTTTGCAAAATAAGCACAATACTTTGCAAGAGCAGAGGTTTAAAAAAAGACAGAGGAGAAGCAACCCTACTTTCTTTACAATTCAGAGCACGAAATGTCCATGCACAAGTCCTAATTCAAAGGGAGGGGAGAAGGCTGTCTCCTTCAACCTGCTATCACAAACAACAGCTGTCAATTTGTCAATATACTGTACCTATAAAAGAAAAAAATAAAAGATGGTATTAACACAATGGTCATCAAGTAGCCACAGAGTCCAGAAACCTGGCCACTTTGCAAGGGAGTACAATAATTTGTAAGAGCAGATGGTTTTTTAAAAAAGACAGAGGAGAAGCATCCAACCCCACCTCCGAACACTTTGGACAATCCTGTTGAGAATAGATTCCAGACAAGAATTTTGAAGTTCCGAGGAGAGATCTGGGATGAGGGCAGATGGAAGGGTTGGGAACAGCTTTGGATTGTGACTTTTTCCTCTCTGATTTGTGCCCAATGGAACACAAGCCCTTTGCAAAGGAAATAAATCGATAAGAGTGTGCACACATGTAATACCAATACAGAATGAATCTAAATGTCATTGCTACAGCATCAAACAACCCTCCCAGCAATTAAGAAATCAATTGCTGTTGCACCACGGGCTGGAGAAATGATTCAATCATAGCCATGCAACATATGACCAGAAATTTATGAAATGGTGTAACAGGGGTATAACTGAGGTACATTTGGCTGGTGTGTTCAGGCCCTTAGTGTGTTCGATACTTCATCAGCTACTGGAAGATTCTCAACACCACACTTTAAGAAGGATGCCAACAAACTGGAACAAGTTCAGAGGAGGGCAGCAAGGATGATCAAGGCTGACGGGAACCAAGGCCTATAAGGAAAGATTGAAAAAAAAAACTAGGCCTGTTTAACCTGGAGAAAAGGAGACTGTGATAGCACTTTTCAAGTGTTTGAAAAATTAGTCATACAGAGGAGGGGCAGGATCTGTTCTCAATCATCCCAGAGTGCAGGACATGTAATAATGGGCTCAAATTACAGGAACCCAGATTTTGGCTGAATATCAGGAAAAACCCTTTAACTGTCAGTGCAGCATGACAATGGAACCAGTTACCTCAGGAGTGCTTCAGTGGTGAAGGCATTCAAGAGGAAATTGGACAACTACCTGTTTGATCTACTTTGATTTGGATTCCTGCACTGCACAGGGGAGTTGGACTGCTTGGCCTTGTAGGCCTCTTCCAACTCAGTGATTCTATGATTCTAAGGTATCTTGTGTGCCTTCAACTTACCACAGTAGTTAGAAGTGTCTGAACAATGTCCATAAAATGTATGGTTAGATCCTGTTTGGGACCTCCATACAAAGGGGCTTCCTATACAGTTGTGCCTCACTTTACGATTGTACCGTATAATGACGAATCAGCTTAACAATGCCTTTTTGCAATCGCAAAAGCGATTGCAAAACGATGCTTCCTATGGGCAAAATCAGCGGTGTGATGATCGGTTCCCTGCTTCGGGAACCAACGTTTCGCATTATGACAATCAGTGAACAGCTGAACGTTGGGTTCCAAAATGGCCACCGGCTGAAGAAAATGGCCCCCCGCTGTTTTCTAGGATGGATTTCTCGCTACACAGGCACCGAAAATGGCCGCCGTATGGAGGATCTTCACTGGACGGTGAGTTTTTAGCCCATTTGAATGCATCAACCAGGTTTTAATACGTTTCAATGGGTTTTTAATTTTTGCTTTACGATGTTTTCGCTCTACAGTGATTTTGCTGGAACGAATTAACATCGTTAAGCGAGGCACCACTGTATAGGGACATATATAGGGGGCTCTTTGTTCTAATGTCTTGTAAAAGTAACAATTGGTTACTGCTTGTAGTGGGCAAGCAATTGCTTAACATGATAACATCACAAAACATATTTCGTTTACCAAACATTAATGGACAGAGTGAAAACTCAGAAAATTTACTTTTGTGGAGGGGGCACTAATATTCCTAGAATTGTTTACTAGCATAGGCCACAACCATGCCGGTTGGGAATTTTGGAAGCTGTGGTCCAAATAAGTAATTTTTCTAAACTCTTGGGAGATTTGTAGAAAGTTTATCTTTGCCATAGCTTGTTTGGGCTATGATTAGACTAAGAACTTGTGGGCAGGGATCGTTTCATTTTTTAAAATGGTACCTTTTCTGGTAGTTTTTAATGAGTTATAGATGTATAGGGATAAAAAATTTGGAAAACAAAAGTCCCAATAATGTCTGTAAGACTTTAAATTCTTAACTATATTCTCTTCAATATAAATACACCTAAGGAGTTTTGTTTCATGCTTTTCTGCATCACATTGTCTGCTAAGCAATAAGCAACAATAATCCCAAGTAGCAGTGGGATATTAATTAATGTATAGGATATTAGCTCTTATTACTGTATACTCCTCTGCCATAGCCCATGGAGGTGTTTTATAAAGCTCACCACGTACAACTGAGGTATCTCATTTATTCTTTTCATCACCCAAGAGTTTACCCTCCAAAGGATGCTAAATTGACTTTCTGCAGTGGCAATACTTATTGGTATTAAAGCCCAAACTATTGATGCTCCATTAATGCTGAGGTAGGACTCAGGGTTTAGCTAGTGCTAAAATACATTTGCACTGAGCTTCACAAGAAATGGGACATACATTTATTTGCCATCTCAGATCTGTAGTTCATTTTGAACACAATATATCATGAGATTCAATTACAATTCACAGCGATCTCAAGCATAAAGTTTCTGACCTGGAATGTTCCTTTTGTGTGTCTACGTCTCCTCATAATTCACATGAGGAGGACTGATAGTTTGAAAACATCCCCTGCTTCAAAAATTCACCAACATTCCTCAGTTGAAACTACCTTTCAAACCAGCAACAGGATTCCTAGTCTATTTCCTCTCACATGAAATCTGAGGTAGAACAGTTGTGTAGAGGGGACATATCAAATTCATTCCTATTTGAAATTACCTGGGCTGTTTTTTACATAATGTGGAGACATAGAGACGACATAGCAAAGCAATTTTTCATTCTCATTTAATATTTAAAATGTGTTTCCAGAACCATTGTCTATTGTGGGATGAATCAATGTTTTGGCTGACATATAGCGCTTACGCATTTCACCTTGTTCTCTCATTTGTTTGGACAAGCCAACGGTCCTAAGTGCTGCCACAGCTATTTTACTTCCTGCTAGATTTTGCAAAACAGTGTTTGTTTTGCAAAGGCCACCTCTGTCAGCACCTTCTTAGAAAAGCATTTTTTTGCGCTGGTTGTTTTTGCTTATGCTTCCACAGAAGAAGATTTCATATGCTGCAGAAGCATTTTTGCAAGTCAAGTCAAGTCAAGTGAGATGGAATTACAGGGTGAGTCCTACAAAAGGCTTCTGAATACAAAGGAAGGTGCCACTTTTGCAGTAGTCAGATTATTGACAGAATTAGATTCCTGATTCTCTGTTAAGAAATAGATCCGCAAACTGAGGAATGTTGGTGAAGACCAGCATAAAAAAGACAGGGTGTCAATGAAGGCACTGTTTTCTAAACATTAGAGAGCCAGAGAAGAAGGCAAGAACTTCTTGGTTGTCTGCCTCAATGTCCTTATATTGTTTTACTGAACATCCCACTCCCTCTTATCCATTCTCAGGACAAAGCAAATTCAAATAGTCAAAACAGTTATTATACAGGTGTGACTACCTCTTTAAAATTAAAACTGCAGCCTTGCAAAGACGCTGCTTTCTTAGCCCCCATTGAATTCGTATTATAAATTCGCAGTCACCTGACACACGGCCGTTAGCGATTCATGTACCCAATGAGCATGCTAACTGTGGATCATTTATTGCTTGGCCAGAGGTTTCTACTTTTTTTTTGGTTTCAGATCTTTCAAAAAAAATGTTCTGTTGCTGTGCGTGTGAACAATCTTATTGCAACGTTTTTGAACTCCTATCACCATGCATGTCCTTTAAAAAAATTTTAATTTTTTTTCATGCCATTTGTGTCAATGCGTCAGTTAACTTCTGTCAAGCAGTCTCAACAAGACACTGTAGAAGCTTATTGAATTGGAAGGAAATGACTTGGTAACCCAAAAACACATTAGGACACACATACTGGAATATTCAGTACCACATGACTGCAAAGCATGACAGGAACACGATTAAGAGTTGTGTCACCACGGAGGGACATTTTGCTGGTGTGATTGCATCCTGAGAGGTTTCTTCAAATGCCTGTCTCTGGGGGAGATCCTCAGAAACAAGGGGCTGTGGGAAGAGCTGGCAAGGTGGGTCATGCATGCATGTGCATGTGAACAGGGGATGATCACACCTTGCTGCTGCTGCATGTCTGTACTGCCTCACTGGATTCATACTGGACACTGAGAGGGGGCTCAGTATAGCCTTTTTCTTTCTCCTGCTCCATTAAATAAACAGTTGCAACCAGAAGGTAAGATCTGGTCAGCTCGAATACCTGCTTGTGTCTGCTACCAGCCTGGCTGCACTGTGAAGGTACTTTCTTTGTTTCAGGCTCATGACAAGCTTTGTTACACACACATACAAATTGCCAAACTTGCTTATTTTGAAAGAGAATGGTCTGTCCTAGACCCCTTTTTAGAATTTGGATGGAATTCAGGCATTGGGGGGATACTGACTTTGAAAAACGCCATTAGAGAGCGGGAAAGCCTTTGAATTTCTAGCTTGCTTTCTTATGAAGTGGTCGTCAGCATGAGCATTCTCTACATAAACTTTAAGAGCCAGGAAGGACACATTAAATGACTCTCAGGAGGAGAACTTTTTAACTCCTTCCTGGCCAAAAAAAGATAGTACTAAAAAGAATTTCTATTTCTGGTGTAAAAATATTTTAAAGATATTTTTTTTAAATGGAGAATACATATTCAGAAGCTTACTATTTTAAGCTATGAAATGACTGGTTTTTGCTTTGTGGCTGGGAATGGTATTACAGAGTGTGATTGGGTTTGTTAGAAATTTGAAGCAGCTCCTCTCTTTTGGCGGGAAATGACCACTTAGCCTGTTTTGAAATATTAATAGATTTTTTTGGTTTAACATTTGGTGATTCCACAACTTCTATGGGTTCATAACAAGTGAGATCTGGCAACTGTCCAAAGTGTGAAGATGAGAACTCCGTCTATAAATTGGCAAGGTTCATTGAGGGACCTGGTCCTCGCGGAAAGACCACAACTGCCGAGTAGACGTTGTCTAGAGGGGCGGGGTAAAAATCTAAATAAATAAATAAATAAATAAATAAATAAATAAATAAATAAATAAATAAATAAATAAATAAATAAAACTGTCCATTCTAGTGCCTCTATTGATGTTCCCTTTCCCTTTGACAAGTCGGGGTCAGACAGTAATCCTCCTACCTTCAAATGAGGGAAATCTTCTAATAACCCGCGTACTCTTTCATATCTCTGTTCACCTCTCTCTCCCTCCCTCCCTCCCTCCCTCTCTCTCTCTCTCTCTCTCTCTCTCTCTCTCTCTCTCCTTTTCTCCTTCTCTCTCCCCTGGATATATTGAAACCTCCCCCTCTTCTCTGATCTTTTATATCCTCCTTCCTCATTGGTAAACTACTACTCCTCTTTCCCTTTTTCTTCCTCCATTAAAGAGACTTCTATTTGAGGGTACGGCTCACTCTCATCTTTCTCTCTCTTTTCTATTTCTCTTTCCCAAAGAAATTTGGTGCCTATTTCACGCATTTTGTCACTATACCATGGTTTGGTAATTAAGACAAAAATGCCAAAAATGCTAAGCTTGCCTAAGTCAAAGAAAGGGACTGGAAATTGGAACATAGCTTTCCAGTCTGTATCTGGTGAGTGGTCTTTACATAGGAGGACAATGGGTGGAATATGCCTGGGGGGAAGTCTTCTGGCCAAGGTGCCTGTAGGGAGGTAGAGGTGGGGTAGGGGAAAAAGAGAAAAGAGAACTATCCTTTCCTTCATTACTATGTTAAATAACCTTTTTGGGATCAGCCCAGCAGAGGTCACCTTCCTTCTGCTCAACATACATTTCCTCAAGATCATATCCCCATATCCACAAGCATTCGCTGTTGTTGTTCAGTCATGTAGTCCTGTCAGACTCTTTGTGACCCCATGGACCAGAGCATGCCAGGCCCTCCTGTCTTCCACTGCCTCCCAGAGTTTGGTCAAATTCATCTTGGTAGCTTCGATGACGCTGTCCAACCATCTCATCCTCTGTCATCCCCTTCTCCTCTTGCCTTCACATTTTCCCAACATCAGGGTCTTTTCCAGGGAACATTCCCTATGTTAAAGCAATAGATCTGTATTGTGTCCATTTTACTATTCTGTAAACTAGGGCAGGCCTTAAGATCAAGGTCTTTCTGCAGTATCATATCAAATGAGTGATCAGTGAATATCATTATGCTTCTACTGGAAAAAAAACCCAGGTCTCATTTTGGATAGGGCTGTTTCACGAACCCCTGTAAGAAAGAAAAGCAGCCCAGCAGAGGGGGTTTGAAATTCATAAAAAGTTACGTACCTCACCTGGTAGATGGAGAAGATGGAGCTTCTCTTGAAAGAGTGGGAGAAGCAGGAGGTATGGTGTGGGCAGAAAGGGAAGAGGAGGGTGTGGGTTTGACCAAAGAACTAGAAATATGCGTAGGTTGGATGGAAGAGCAGGATTTGAGTCACGTATGGGAAGAAGAGAAGGTTTATTGGGTTGAGGTCAAAAAGGGGTTTGTCCTTCATCCTTCATTTCCTGCAATCCCGAGGCTTTTCAAAGGGTATGTAGACAATTCCTGTTCAAATCATATACAGTTGAACACAGAATTCCAGTCTTTTGGGGGTGGAGGTTCTATGTCAACTGCAACATTGTCCTCTCTTAGAAACACTCTACAGTAATTACATGGTGGAGAGTGGAAGAAAATCACCCTCATCAGTGAGTTGCAGAGGGCAGTTCGCAATGGGCATATAGACACAGAAAAATCTAGAACTCAGGCCCTATGCTCAACAATATATAGGAGGAGGTCCATTGCATTTCTTCTCAGGCCATTGATAAAAGAGAGGCATGACCTTTCTAAACATGATTTGAAATATTCCAACAAAGTAACCTGAGTAACTTGAAAATGTGACCCATTACTGTACACTTAAAAAATAAATGCATGATTACTTGCTGCACTTTCACTGTAAGTTTGTAACCCAAGGTGTAACCTGTTATAGGAGTCAATGATTTTTGTAGCTAGTTTCTTCCAAATGATATCTGAGATTCCATTCCTGCAGCCCAAGTACAAGAGAAAGACCTATTCCCAACCAGAAGCTCCCTGCAATTTGTGCAAAATGTCTCTAATGCTTTTTTCCCTTCGAGAAGGACACACACAGCAAGGATGGATGGTCAGGCTTATTGTTCAAAATGTGCAAGTAAATTAAAAGCAATTTTAAACAAAGCAGTAGTCATTCCACATTTGGGCAGTTTGTGCAACTGTGCTAATTGCAGCATTTTGAGCCATAAGGGAGGCAATTTGATGGAAAATCTTTTCTGGAATACCATTTGCTTGGAAGCTTCAACTCATTGTTAGGGATTGATAGATTTCTCACATTCACTTCTCATACTATCTTGTAGACACCTCATTTCATGTGATTCCAGAAGTAACGTTAGACACCACTATCACTACAAGGACTCCTAAGTTTACCTGACGGCAAGGGATTTCATATTCCTTAATATTTCCAAGTCTCTTCACTCTTTACTGTTTTTTATCTCCCCAGAATACAACCCATGATGGTATAGCCATGGTGTCAGATAAGGATTCAGGAGATTGAGGGTCAAATCTCTGCTTGACCATGAAAACTCATGTGTTGGTGATTGTGATGGCACTGGTAAAAACAATTTCTTGAACATCTTAGATACCTTGAAGACCCTGTTTGGTTCTCCACAGTTTGGAAGTGATTTGAAGTTATAGGTAATACTTCTTGATATTATCTATGGACGGAGAGACAATTTGTGGAATTTTTGACATGGTGTCTGCCTGGAATCCCAACCCATGTTTCTCTTTGCAGCAGAACCTGATGGGAAAAAGATGGTGGGAAGAGTCCTGAAGATGATGCAATAAATGCCCATGACTGCTGTAGCCTCATGAGTTCACCATTGGAGATGGTGGTCTTACCACTTGAAACATTGTAAATGTGGACTGTATTTTAGAAATCTAAGATGAGGTTCAAATATGATTTCACATGAAACTTCTAACAGATTTTTATCTCTCCAAGATTGTGGAGGATCTCAGCTGCTTCTGAGCCTTCCTTGTTCTCAGATATTCCTCCGTAGAAAATGGAGAAGGAGATCTTGTCAAAAGCAAGTGGTTTTGTTTTTTTTTGACACTACATGGACTGTAGAGGGCTTTTACAGTGGAATGAAATGCAACTTCCCAGGGCCATCATTGGGGCAGGACAGCCAGGACTTTGCCAGTCAAAATTTAGGAGGCCCTGAAAACTGCACCTAAATCTGCTGCTGAGTGTTAGGAACATAAACAGCAACTTATTTTGGCTCCATTTACTTTCCTTTTTATTTCTGAAAGCATAAACTTCCTGTTACTTTGGTGGAATGGGTACTGCATTCTTCTCTTATTTCCTAAGGATGTTTATATCTGTGGCTCTCTGTGGATGGTTCCACTTGTTCTGAGTGCTGACATTTTTAGTTATGGCTGTGCATCACCTTCAGATTTCTATCTGGTCCTGTCTCTAAGGAGATCCCATCAGTCACACCCATAGAACAAGAGTGTCCTCTTCAGAGGATGCCAACTATTCTATTTAGAATAGAACCAGTCTGTCCATCAAGTAGAAAATACTCCCAGGGATCAGATCTGGAGAAGAATTAAAGGATAGTACATGGTCTGCATATAATTCATTCTAAGCATTACCAGCCTGAAGTGCAAGTGTACAGTAGAATTAGTGGGAGACAGAAACCAGGCACATTGGCCTGGCCTGGCCTGGCCTGGCCTGGCCAGAGGCCTTCCCTCTTAGAATCTAGAAGATATTCACCAGAAGATTCTGTGAAAATAAGGGGCTGAGAGGTCTTTAGGTGCTCCATCTGGATGAGGAAGTAGGTCAGATGTGCTGAATTCATGACATACAGGCCCTAGGTGATCTTGTGATCAACTCTTCATATTAGTGCTGAGTAGAAAATCTGTTTTCAATTTTGTTTAGATATAAATCCATGCATATTATTTTATATTTTTAATGTACATTTTCCCCAATGGAGAATTAAACATTGGTGGAATTCCCATTGGGCGTAGTATACAGGTCCTGTTCAATAATCTCTCTGGTGATTAGCTGCCTTTTAAAATTTTGACATTTGAGACCCTGCAGAATAATAGTAAAATGGAAGGAAAAAGACAGTTACCTGCACCCACCTCTCCACATTAAAGGAAGCTGAAAGATGTCACCAGCATCAATTCTAAAAAAATGTGCTATATAACATTCTGCAAATGCAGTAGAAAAACACAAGCTTTCTTTCACAGGTGAAGATGATCCTTGGAAAAACTGATAGTGGATTTTACCCTTAGAATTGTACCCTTAGCTTTCCCATCATCTGTCAATTATTCAATAACTTGTAGGATCTTCTGATTCCTAATTGTCATTTAGTCAACATTGTCATTGTAATGTGCAGTCAAGTCGCTTCTGACTTGTGGTGATCCTATGAATTTTAGGCCTCCAAAAGATCCTATGATTAAAGGCCTTTAGCTGATATTGTATCGAGTGATAATATCATTTTTAAAGAGATACTAAGACTCAGACTTTAGCAATGAAGTTCTAAGTCTCATTCTAGGGCCAGAAGCAACACAGAGGTGCATGTTAGAGGACACTTTGGGCAAAGTAATTCATCTGTTGTTCCTCCTCCTGCAGTTGTGGGTCCTAATGGTCTGACCGCCTCCTACTGGTGGCACACACTGACAGTGTTCCACAATGCCCTCTGGTGGTGGAGGGTTTTCTGGGAAGACAAAGATGATTCCGTGCTGCCTGGAAGAAGGGATCCAAGACACTACTGCTTGGAGGGGAGATGTCAGTGCAGTTTTGAACCATTCTGGGTGTGGGTGTGTTAGGACCATGTGGCAGCCAAAGGACGATTCATGCTGACACTGGATCTGCACAATGACACACTTTTTAGCTCTTTAGTTTAGAAAGGCAGGTGCTTCTTTGAACCACAGTATCACGAAACATATGGAAACAAAGGCAGAGAAGGGTCCCAATACTTGAGCCCATCAACAATTGAAGAATTATTCAGGCTTTACATGGCTCAGTGGGTTGCACAGGTGGGGACTGGTAGCTTAATTCCCTGCTATGCCTCCTGGGATAGCAGTGAGCTGGGCTAGCATCATAGCCCCAGAATGTCACCAGAAGGAAGGACTGGAAAATTGCTCTGAGCAAATTTTACCTAGAAAACTCTGGGAAGGTTTACTGTAAATCCTAAATGAACTGACAGGACCTAATTCAATTAAATAGAAGGTACAAGTAAACACATGAGAAAGGGAGCATGCTAGCCTTACCCATTCTGCCATTAATTTAAGGTGGTGAGTTTGGAGTTCACAGAAATATCAGCCTTTTGGATACCTTTCCTGACACAATAGCTCAGGCAAGATTCTGAGCTTTGGAGTATCCAAACTATATAATCCTTGGAAGTCATCTGATCTGCTTTGTAACCACATCAGCTTGATCTAAAGATCCCTAATATCTGCAAACCTGTCCACTTGTCTGTCTTACTACTACTCACCCCATTCACTCACCTTCTTTCAGCTACATATTTTGTCAGGGGCTTAAAGGGAGCATATAAAGGATCACTGCTTAGGTATCAGCTCATTGGCATGTGTGTGAGGGGGATCTTCCTCAACCTTGGGCAGACTCAGGGACTACAAATTTTCTATCAGTGTTTAAAAAAAAATCAACGTTGGGAGTCTTCTCCCCAATCGTTCTGCTTTACAGTCTGAGGCATGGATAAAATGCTGGGGGGAGTTGGAAAATAGGGAGGCAGAGAAATGCTTTCTGTCTTCAAATGATCTTCTTAGTTGATCATTGAAAGGCTCTCTCTCTCTCTCCCTAAACTAGAATCTGCTGATATTTAGGGTGGGATGGGGTCTTCCTTTCACGGAATCACTATTTATACCCTTCCCTATCATTAGTTCCTCATATTTTTAATATAGATCTTTTCTTCCCCTCATAATTCTCTCACAAAGCTCCTTCCTTTTTCACTGAAGTTGTGGAGGCTAGAGAATCCTCTCTGACTCTGAATCTCCAAATGACTCCTGGAGCATCTTTTGAATCCTCTGACCTCAGAGCCTATGGAACCTTGGCATTGTGACTACATGCTCTTGAATTCCCTGCAATGTTCCATGGGTTGGTTTCTGTTTCCAGGAGATGGAATTAAGGAAGAAGATAATCCAAGTGATAGGCATTGCCTTTGCATGCTGAAGATCGCAAATATGATGTATTTATCCAGTAGCTTTTGGGGAGAAAATGCCTGCGGCTTTGGACCCAGGTTCACCCAATCAGAACTTTTTAAGGATCTCTGTACAATCATGGTTACTTCAAATATTTCCCTAAAGAAATTAGGTAGTGGTAGCCTTCCTTGGAGAAGTATAGCAGTCAGTGAATTTCAAATGAATAAACTCTAAGGAGAAATTGCATCTCTCCCCACTATGAAGATGGGTTAGGAAAGATAAGATCTACTTTAACAACAATAAGACATGTAAATGGAAGATATGTAGCTAATTGGCGCTCTGAAATGTAACAGGCCTTTTGAAGTATTTCTTCTAACATGTGAACCTCTACAAAAAAATAAACAATTCCACTATTGCTATGCTCTTCAACAATTCTACAAAACTACTATAGCATGATGGTGTAAAAAGGGGAAACACCCTCCTTTTCATAAGAGACGTCACACCATACATGACTAAGGCAGTCAAGGGAGTAAAACTTCTTTATCCGAAAATGATTCCTATCACATGCCTTGCACATGGTTTACACAGAGTGGCCAAAGAGATTTGAAGCAGCTATCCTAATGTAGATAGCTTCAAATGGGGGGAAAATGTTCATTAAAGCTCCACTTTGAGTACAAGAGTTCATAGAAATTGTTCCTACTTTGGCTCTCCTTCCCCAGCCTGTCATGATGCATTGGGAGATTTAGCAGAATGCAGCTATGTATTATTCCACAAATTATTAATCCTTGCAGCAGATAGGTTAACTCTTGTGAATCTTCCTCCATCAAGATTATGCAAGATTCCTTCTCCTAAACCTTGGCTAGAAACTTGGCATATATAAAATCTAACTTCAGTGGATTATCAAGAGGAATCACCCACCTTGAAACTGGAGGAATGAAACTTAGTGATGCACTGAAAATTGTGAAAGAATCTAGGGTTAATTTAAAGGGGAAAGTGGCTAAAAAAATTAGTGATGAACTGCAAAGAGTGCTGCAATCTAATCTGGATTATTCGACACTGCAAAATAAGTACAGTGGACCCCCGATTTATGGAATTAATCCATATTAGAATGGTGGCTGCAGGTCGAAAAGTCCGTAGCTTGAGGGTCCATTTCCCATTGGAATGCATTGAAAACAATTTAATCCGTTCCAGGCAAAGAAAAAAATCCTGGGCTTCCAAAACTGCACCCGCTGCCCTCTGTTTCCCATTCCTGGTGCCCTCTGCCTTCTGTCCCTGTGGGGACAGAAGGCAGAGGGCACTGAGGATGGGAGACAGGGACAGCGAAGGGGTTTTGGAGCTCGGAAAGTTGAAAGCTGCTCCACACTCTCTGCCGGCTTTCTGAGCTGTTCCGACCCCGCTGCCGGCTTCCGGCTTCCCGGGCTTCACAACCCCCTCCACTGCCCTCTATCTGCCATCCCCATTGCACTCTGCCTTCTGTCCCAACAGGGACAGAAGGCAGAGGGCAGTGGGGAAGGTAGGCAGATGGCAGTGGGGGTGGCTTTGAATTGCCTGCCCTTTCCCCCTGCCTTTCGTAGGTCGAAGCTCCGGCTACAAGTCAAACAAAAAATTTGCAGCCAGAGCTTTTCGTAACTCGAAATTTCCGTAAGTAGGGACCTTCGTAAGTCGAGGGTCCACTGTAATATTCTAAATGGACTTGAAGCACAATCTGATTACTTCAAGCAAGAATTTTCTTCAGATTAGATGGCTTTTTTCACATTTGTTCCTATAATCTCTTGTGATGTTGAATGGAGTGTTTCCACATACGAGAACATAGTAATCGACAACAGAAGGAGTTTTGAGTTTGATAACCTCAATGTGCATATGATCGTCCAGTGCCATTCTGCTGTAGATTAAAATTAATCCAAGTATTACCATATTACTCTCAAAATGTTTACAGTATTTGATTCCATCAACACTAACACTTCAGCTCTGGAAATGAAGAATAACAAACCTTTTAAATGTTACATGTGTATATAAGCGTAGATTTTTTTTTAAAAAGCTGGGTGCTAATTTTTTAAAAAAATCTAAACTCATATTTTTGGTTTAATTGGTCATATTTAAATGATTTTGAGGTCATATTTCTGACATTTTTAAGTAATAGAAATCTTTGGCTTAGTGATGACAAACCAGCAAGTAGAGATACAATTTCCAGATTATGGAGGCATTATGTAAGTATGAGAACTGTTTAATTTACTGGATCATATTCAAAGGACACTCAGGGCATTGACTAATTAGAGCAATGATCTTCAGCTGTGTTCACATAGGAATAACTGCTTGTTGTTGTTGTAAAATACCAGGGACAATAAATCAAAATTATAAAAACATTGACTGGTACTATTTAACACAGGGGTCTCAAACATGCGGCCCGGAGGCCATATGCAGCCCGCCAGATGATAGTTTGTGGCCCCCGACTTGCCTGCCCCCCCGAAGCACCCACGCGTCCTCTGCTGTCAAGAGTCAAAAAAAGCCTTGCCTCGCTCACCGGCTGTCTCCCAAGACAACGCCTCTTGCACCCTCCATCCGGAAATACAGCCTGTCAACCAGCCCACCTGTCTGCGGGCTGGCAGGCTGCAGTGCCGGATGAAGGGTGCAAGAGGCGCTGTCTTGGGGGAGAGCCGGCGAGCGAGGCGCGCTGCTGGCCCTTTTCCCCGAATGGCTGAGCTGCTGCCGAGCGATGTCTTTGAAGAGTGCCTCCAAGCCGCCAACAGCAGCTGCCGCCACCGTTGCCTCTTCCAGGGAAGCAGCTCTCTGGCTTTCTCTCTTGGCACCCCCAGCACCAGCCCCACCAGTGGCCACCTCAGCGCCTGGTGGTGCTTCCTCCTCCTCCTCGTCCTGCTTCAGCTGCCTTGGCTCTGGAGGCTGCCTGGGCTCACCTCACAAAGTTTGCTCCTCTGTCGTGGTGGGGGTAGCTGCTGCTGAGTGTGCCTTTTTTGCTGGACCTCCGTGTGTGTGTGTGTGTGTGTGTGTGTGTGTGTGTGTGTGTGTGTGTGTGTGTGTGTGTGTGTGTGTGTGCACCTGTGTGTGCACCTGTGTGTGCACCTGTGGGGGCCCACCCCGTTCTGTTTAATTTCGCAGGTACCAATGAGGGCTTTTCTCCTTTGGCAAGGCGTTTCTGTGAGAGTTTTTTTAAAATTTTATATTGTGCCCTCCTCCCCCCCCCGGCTAGGCGGTCGCCGGCGCTCCCTCACTTCTCCACTTCTTCGTCCTGCTGATGCTGGTGGTGGTGGTAGTCAACAAGGAGCTGGAGGGGGTCGTGGCTGGCAACGAGGGCTCGCGCACCCCTCCTCCTCCTCCTCAGGGCCCCAGCTGGGCTAAGGCAATTCCTGACCTTGTCATTTTCCAACACCTTCTTTACCTGATGCTCCCATGGGTTTTTGGAGGCTGGCAAGTTCTGTTTTTTTTTCCATAATGACACCAGTGCACTAATTTTGCCACTCTGTCATGTTTAACTTTGTAATCTGTGCAATCTTTGGACATTCACAGATGCAGTGTGACACAGTTTCATCTTTTTCTTGGCAGAGTTGATATCTGTTGTTAGCACTAATTTCTGGAATCTTAGCTTTCATCATCATCAACATGCATTTTTAACCATAATTCAAAATACCTTTCTTAGATCAGCCCCAAAGGCACAATATTGTGTCCCGGTTATTCCAGATCTCTACATCTTTCTCAGGAACTCTGCTATAAAACTGGGGGGGGGGGGAGTGGGAGAGACTGGATTTTGAATTTTGAATTAATCTACCCTTTATCTTGAGAGGTTTAGGAAGAAGGCGGCTTTGGAGACATTAAAATGATCCATATCAGCTAATATGGTCATTTTTACTCTGAGTAGCCCATGTACTTACTGGAAACAAGAAAAGTTCTGTTCCTGCATCTTAGAAAATGCAAGTCTCCACAGCCAGCTGCAGAATACATGATTTCGGGATCAAGTTGAGGATCTACGCCCCATTTTTTAAACCTTCTGACGCAAAAGAAATCTGCAGATCTCGATAACTTGCAAAAAATTTTGCAACATTTTGTTGGCCAAATACTGTTATTGCCCCAATATGGATGACTAAAAGGATCAAGAGTAGTATGTTATTGTCTAAATTTATATATGCATTTGTGATCTGGTTCATTTTGTAAGACTAACAGTTCCCCTTTTTCTACCTGAGTGATGACAGGAGACGATATCTTTTCAACCAGACTTTTAGTTGTGAGAGGGGAGGAGTGTATTACAAGTTCTGTTGGTCCAACAGGACTATTAAACATGGGTAAACCATTCCACATGCTGTCAAATTCATCATAACAGCTTCTCTTAACGTTGTGCCATCCCAAATCTCTCCCTGTTGGTTGATTTCCTCAAAGGGGTGCTCTGAACTGTGCATATGGTCCCACAGTATGGCTGTCCTGCCCAATCTCCTTTGCATTGGGTCCCGCCAGTGGGAATAGGCTCTGGACAAACCACCTTCTTCCAGGGACACTTCCCCTTTGGCTCGGGTAAACGCATACTGTCCATTCTAATGGATCCAATTCTCCTAATTGTACTTCTATCCCTGTTGGGGCCAGTCCCAGCATAGACTTTCCGCCCTTCTCAAACCATTTCTCTTCCCTCTTGGGTACATCAAAGACATATGACTTTTGCTCACTCTTTTCTCCTTCTCTCTCTCTCTCTCTTCCTCGCCTCTTCCTCCTCTGCTGCTGCCAGACTTGCCAACGAACTGCAACTCCTTCCTATTCCCACCTTTTCCTACCACTCTTCAGTTACTAGAAAACCTTCCACCATTGGTTGTCCTGTTCCCGCTCTTTTCTTATTCTCTCCTTCAGTAGTTTGAATCCCTCTCCCAAAGTCGTACTTTGAATCCCAGCCTATATGGCACTCGGCTCTTTGTTGATTCTTTCTGCCTGAGGTGATGGAGCTGACAGCTCACTCTCAGGTTTAATCTCCTTAATCGATTATTCTTCGCAGCATTAATGTATAAAACAAAAAAATATATCAGGAAATGTTAGTATATAATTATTATAAATGCTTAAACAGCAGACAATAAAGGAATAAACTGATGGTTAATAAGCCTAGATGAATAAAATCCTTTTTTGTCCTTTGGCACCTAAAATATAAGAGCAGCTACATGCCCTAAGGACAAAAGATATAGGAGCCTGCTCCTTTAAATTTTTCTTAATTTCAATTTCATCTTTCACCATCAAGTTTCAGTCTGTTTTTCTTCACTCAGACATTTATGCACAGCTTTTGTTTTGAATGGCTAGCTCGCTGGCTTTAACTTGCCCCACACTCCTGCTATATTTTTTTTCTATTTTTATTACTCTGTTGAGAAAAAAAAAAACCATCTATATTTAAACTCTCCCTTGAAAACCAGATTCTAACTACCTAAACTGAAGAAAATAAAAACAAATAAACCTGGAGGCAGCAATACGATATCTTAAGTGTACCATGGACAGCCTGGGGTCCATTTATTTTGTTCTTCCTGAATTTCCAGTTATACAAGAATGACAGGTGAACCTTTCCTAAACCTTTTGTTTTTGTTTTACGCAATATTGTTTTCCAACAACAGGAACGCTGTGTCTATGACACAATGACCTTGTGGTAAATTGGGTGGAATCTGGTGAGGCTTCTACCAACCTGTGTAGGATACTAAATTTGTGAAGAATCATTGTTTTCAGTGTTAAAAACTGTAAATGCTATTATTACAAAGGTTTCTGCGAAAACATTATACCCAAGACCCTCTCCTAAAGTTTTTTTGATTTAAACACTGCTATTAAAATTACAACTATTACTATTGATATAAACAAACATTATAGTTTTACACACAGAGAGACACAGACTTGTACAGTTGTACACTATTAATGTAGACAGACAGACAGACAGGTAATCTTTAAAGAATATGCAACTTAGTTTTAAAAATAAGAAATGCATTGACAACATGAAACTCCTCTCAGGTTGAGACAAACAAATCCTCACCTCCCTGTAGAGAGATACATGGACATGTCTTCTCAGTTAATAATGACATAACTGGCTGTCGTTTGATGCATCATGAGAGTTTATTTATCGTACAATGTCCCTATTTCCTGTTTCAGTTACTAGATATTTTTGCATGAATTATTGTTTATTTGGAGTGTTCTTTATGTCCGACTCTTCATCCTGATCTTTTTTTCTTTTTTTAAATCATATTATTTATTTAATCAGTTTATCTTTCCATCTCTTAGGTCTTCAAGGCAATTTGCAAATATCCTTGGATAAAGATATTAACAGTATGGGCAAACTCTGCAAGTAGGTGTTTTTGTTTTCTGCTTGCTCATAAAGTCCCTGTCCTATATCTCTTTTCTCTTCACATCCTGCCTGTCTTGCCTTGGCAGTGTAAAAGAGAGCATGTCCTCCTCAAAAGTACCTGTCCCCACCTCTGGAGTAAATCTAGGATTGAGGCAGACAAAATTATTCAGACCAAAGGTATTTCTTCTACACAGTTCTTCCTGCATACTTGATAATGACAAAGATAACTATCAATAAAGATTATCAGTCCATAATGACTGGGAATCCATTGTCTAAGATTGGGAGAAACATTCCATTCCACACCAGCAGAGGTGGAATTGAAAACCTATGACTCTGTAGCTCCCATCTTGAAACTTATTTTAAACAAAGAAGCCTGACATACAGATCCATGACATTCATTTTGGAACGGTGGTATTTTTTTCTGAACTACCTGCAGCTCTGTGGTGCCCAGCCAGATGAAGACCTGCATAGGTCTGAAAGCTAGCTTGTGTTCGTGATTTTTTAAAAGAAGTCTAATAAAGATATAGTATTCACTCACCTTTACCTTTCAATTGTGTACAAAGATCACAAGGCTTTTTTCTTTTTTTAGCAATAAAGAGTTAGGTACTGTACTATAAATACAGAGCAAACCAGTAAGTGTTTCAACTTTATGATACCTTTCAGGAAATGATGTGGGTTGGGAAATCTCCACTAGTCCAAGGCACTCTTGCATGGATCTGATTTTATGGCTCTGATTCAGTTGGGGATAGGCTCCCCCCCCCCCCCCGAATAAACTGCCTTGCTTTGTTACCCTGTGGGAGAACTTAGATGTGGAGAGTGATCTCTGTTGAATTTCCTTGATCATCTAGCAAATGTCAGGGCTATTAACCATGGTATCCTGCTGGAAATATTGTCGAGTTGAGGTCAGATACCCACTGAATATAATTTGGGAGGGGGGGGAGTCCCTGAAATTCCTAAGGTTCTTTTTTTTTATCCTTCATGCTGTTTTACATCAACTGCTAAGATCATCTTGCGATTTGGGACACATGCCATGAATATTATAATAACTCATGCTTTTATTTTTATTTTTCTTCTAATCCAGGGAGTAGGCATGCTGGATCAGGTCTTGCCTGTGGGAAGGGACTGGACATTACTAATTACTAAACAGAGTTTAATCCAGACATCATAGAAATGTCATTAGTAGGTAGTTCCTATGATCAGATGGCTGATATTCAACCTGTCCACTGAAAGAATTTTTTAAAAAACATTCTAAAATGTATTAGTTATTCTACACTTAAAGCTTCCATGCCAATAAAAATATAAAAATATCACTAACATTCAACCTGTATGCCCCTGGATCCACTATTGTCATTAGAAATTCAAGTAACCTTGATAGTGTGGGCTTTAGCTCTCATACCATTTACAATGCTATCTGGATAACCTGTCTTAATGATAACCTCATTCATTTGTTTATAATACATGACGTATGGATTACTCATAATTATAGGTATGTACATTTCTTCTATTTAAATCATGGTGAGAAGTGTCGCCTCTTACATTCTTAATGGAGAAATTAATTCAGGGGTAGCTGCTATCTAGATACTCTGACTGTAAGTCATGTAAGGCTTTAAAGATAAGCATACCCAGCATTTTGAATTGGGCTCAGCAGCCCTGTAGCTATTTCAGCACCTGTCTCTTAGCTACACCTCACATCCTATCATACAGCAACTATACTTTTAAAAACACTCCCCCTGGTACCAGCAGAGGAATTTTTACATCCAAGTACACCATGAGGTTATGAATGAAAAGGGAAACCTATTGGGAAGGATATGAAAGAAAAAAAGGGGGGAAGAACAGAGTGAGATAAATGGGTGAATAGTGGAGGGCAAGAATGAATGAATGTGGGTGAGTGTGAAAAGTTGATGGCTCAAAGTGGCGGCTCACTTTTAGCACTTGCTTTGCCGACTTTTGGTTTCAACCCTGTTCACCACTGACATGCAAAAGGTTTCCCACGGGGGACGTGGCCCACAAACTTATAAAGTTCCTCCATGTCTAATATGAACATAGCCACAATTTCCTTTACCTAGCCCATTTCTCTCATTCTGTTTCCCTTGTTCATTCTTCAAAACATACAGCTTTTTGAGCTAGGCTCAAATCACACTTTCAGGAAAATGTACATTTCCTGTTAATACGGGATTGTCCCTCTAAGCACACAACTTTGTTAAAAGTTTGTACCTGAGCAATCAGAAGTGCAAATGAAGCCCATGTTTATCACTTGATCACCAGTCACAAAGCAAAAGCAAGCTAATCTGCAACATGCAAATTTAAGATAAAACATATGTCGTTAGTATATCTTAAGGGAGTCCAGTTTCTAATGATATGCTATCCAAGAAATCCCTGTGTCTTCAATCCCAGTCTCCAGTCACTCTTTCTTCTTACTTAGTTCATTATGACGGTTACTATTAAGCTTAGGTCAGAAAACTTGATGCCTGAACAACTTCCCAAGAGCCCTACAGACTTTTATAGACCTTGAGGAAAAATCAGAAGTCTTTGTTCCCATAGCTGGCATTTATCTCTGAAAAAAAGTGTGAACCAGGCAATCTTTCTAATCATATCAAAGTTCATCTGAGTATCAAGCCAAAGTAAGTTGCTTCATTGTTGCAATGATTCCAGGCAACATCAGCTTGCCTGATTCCACAAGCTTTATTATCTACATTGCTTCTATAGTCAATAAGTACTGTATAGATTTACTTCAAAGTTGTTGAAAACATGTTAAATACATGCAACTTTTTTGAGAAGTTACAGACACATTTCAGTTACACAGAAATCAGTCTTTCAGCTATGGAAAAATTGTAGGCACAAATTCTTCAAAGTACAGTGGTGCCTCGCTTAACGGCGATAATCTGTTCGCAAAACATTTATTCCATAAGTGGAGCTCAAGCACTGAAAGCAAGCGGGGGGGGGGGCTACATAACACCTGATAGCATACAGATACACATTTTTGCATTAAATCAACTGTTTCAAAACTTTCCATATTCTGGCAACCCCTTGCACATCAATTCACCTCAAGGCAGTTTTATACACGTGTTGTAGAAATTCTGAACATTGCAGGCACCCCTTGAGAATGTACCCAATTCAAGTAGTGCCTCGGCTTCCTCACCTAAAGCAGCAGTGGCCAACATGCAGTCCATGAACCATATGGGACCACTTAGAGGCCAGTGTGTCCCTTCTACCACCACCCAGAGCACTCCGACATGTTCTAAAATACAAGTCTTCTGATATATTGTTTCCCTGAAAAAGTTCCTTTATGCCTCTAGGATGTTCTGCATAATTCTGCTATGTTTTGAGAGCCTCCCAGTCTCATTTTTTTTTCTAGAGCCAGTTACCTGTTTGAACTGAGACCATGGCTTAAGTACACATCGAACATCCCTCTGCAACCTCAAATGACGAGGGAAGGTCAGTTGAGAGCCATCAGCCTATCTTTAAAAGATTCTTTCCTCTATTATTGTTGTCTTTACTGATAGCTATGCCAATAACCTACTGGGGTTTGTGGTATCCATATGTCTCCATGTGCAGCATTTGAAAACCACTGCATTCAGTGACTAAATAATTCATGCTTTAATACCACAGTGCAGTATACAAATGAAGGAGAGAAGCCAATTCTAAGGCTGTGACTATATTAGTAAATAGTACAGAATTGCCTGTGGAAGCAGAATGGATGAATTCAAATTTTTAAAAATGATAACATGATACAAAAGCCAAGCAAATCAGCCTGGCCCTTTTTGCTTCAGATACTGAGCTTTCCCCCTGCTACTGGAGGCTTCTAGTTTTTTTAAATCCATAAAGATTGCAGTGGTGTTTTTCCCATGTGATCAGGATACAAAAGGACAGGAGGAGTGACACTGGGTGGTATTCCGGTGATGTCTAAGCTAGGTGTGATGTTTCATATTTTTTTTAAAAAAATAAACACAAAAGAATAAACATCACTATTAAATAGAAACAACTCCGACAAATTACACAGATTACTATTTCTCATAGCATGTGTGCATGTATTTGCACATTATGGAGAACTTTGGAAAACTATCCCTCTTTGCTAACACTCAACCCCAACTTTACTAAGAGCCATAAAAGGAGAGCTGGGGATCAACAGTGGTCAGAATGAAAAAAAAGAGAGGGGGAAATGATGTGAATCAAACCACTCTGCAATGAGGGGCCAGTGTGGACACAGTGGCACCCAAGCAATATGTGATCTCTGTGTGATCATCTAATCCAGACAGAAAAATAAAATAGGCTGTGAATCAAGCAGCAGCAAAGCTAGCATGCCAGTATAATCACAGATTAAACAACTATATCCCATCTTCCACTAATTTAAATCCCAATATGCTGCCTCACTACTCAAGAGTCCTACTTCACTGAGATTTATTCAGTGCATGCATTGGATTCATTAAAAAAAGAATGAAGAGTATTACTGGCCCTCTAAAGACTAGTAAATTTTTCCTTGGCATAAGCTTTCGTGGACTGTAGCCCACTCCTTCAGATGCTTGCAAGACCACAGTACATTAATAACACATTGCTGCAATATATTAACACACGCCTATCCCTCCCCACACCAGAAATTTTTGGACAGAAAAACAATCTTGTACCGTGAATTCCCACGATATAGTGCATTGTTACAATTTCATTGCTCAGGTCACTTAACTTATGGTAACACAAAATTTTAAATGCATTTCCGTGAGTCCTACGCCATAACCAAACCGATACGTTCAAAACGTATCTAAAGCGATTAATTTATGTAGAAGGGTTACGAGCATGAAATGATGAAGAGTACTGTACATTGTTATTACTATTGCGCAACGTTTTGCTTGCACGGTTACAACCAAATTACTCAGCAGAATAATGATGACAAGAACAGGTTCTTTCCATCCGGCGGCAGTTCAGTTCAGACTCCCGCCCGAGGAGAGAGAGAGAGAAACACACGCACAGGAGGCTCCCAAGAACACGCCAGGACCTGGCCGAGCTCCCTAACGAAGACTACATCTCCCAGCATGCCCCGGGCCAGCAAAGATGGCCTCCTTTTGAGTATCCCCGGGACTCGTGTCAAATCCGTGTCCCGGTGGACACCTTTGTTAGGCCAGCTGGAAAGGGCTTGGGCAGGTCCGAGAAGGAGATGCCGCTCTTCGGTTAAGCGAGGCGGGCCTTGAGGGGGGAGGATTGCCCTGGTATCCCCCCTCCCGCGCTGGGGCACCGAGAAAGAAAGCGACCCCCCCCACACACACACACGGTCTCTCCGCCTCGTCTTGTTTCCGCGTCGGGTTCACCCGCTTCCCTTGCGGCGGAACGAGGGAGGTGGGGAGCCCTCCAGCGGCGGCCTCTCCCCATAGCGGGCGCTGCCTGGCGGGAGTCCTCCCGCAGAGCCCGCCCATTTCCCCCCCCCCCCGAGAGGTGTCCGTCCCTCCGTCCCTCCTCCTCCTCCTCTCGCCGAGCGCCCGCCTCAGACCCTTGGCTTGAGGCGGGCGAGGGAGGAGGTGGGCGACCCGAGCTTGCTGCTTGGGGGTGAGGGGAGCTGGACGCGGCGGCAGGAGGGGAAGAAGAGCCTGGCTGACGAGGGGCTCCCTTTCTCTCTCTCTCACACACACACCCCACACAGAGAAGACGCCCCCCCCTCGCTCCCGAGATGTTCTCGCGGCGGGGCCACGCCGATGTCAAGAAGTCCACCCAGAAAGCGCTGGACCCGCGGAAGGACGTCCTGACTCGCCTCAAGCACCTCAGGGCGGTGATGGGTGAGTGGAAGGAAGGAAAGGGGCGCATAAGGGCAACGCAAGCCGAAAGCCCGGGTGGAAAGGGGTGGGTGGGATGGTGGCCCCAGGAGGTTCGCCCTCCACTACAGTTATCGTGCAGTTCTGGGTTCGAATCCCATCCTTTCCCCTGAGATCCTTTCCTTCCCCTTTGGGCAAGCGCCCCAGCAACCTCGGAATAATTCAGCTCGCAGGCTTTTAGGGATTCGCAAAACCCATGTGCAGGGACTATTAGAAAACCGTATACCTGCAGAGTTATTAGGGTGACTTCTATTATTATTATTATTATTATTATTATTATTATTATTATTATTATTATTATTATTATTATTATTATTATTATTATTATTATTATTATTATTATTATTATTATTATTATTATTATTATTTCTGTTATTTCTGGCAGCAATAACGGCCAGGTAGTCTTCGCACATCAGGTTGGTCTCTGACTGCACAAAGTTGATTCTTTTGTTGTGCCAGACTTTATGGCTGCTGCAGTGGCCGAAGGTCTTTCCTTTTTGCTCCTTCCTGCACTTCTAAATAAATAAATGAAGGGAGGGTGAGACATCTCCCCCGACGCCCTTTTGCCTGCCAAAGCAGCAGAGATCTCCAGTTAAAGTGCATCGCTGGAGGCGAGTGAAGGCAGCTCTTCCTGGAGCACAAGCAGGTGTGGCAGGTGTATTGTAGGCAAGGAATCAAATAGGTTTGCTGTAGGTAGTGCTCCATCCCAAAACAGAATAAGTTCTTTGGCCAGAGATTCTGGTGTAGCTTCAAAAAGAAAATGTGGTTTTGTTTTAAAATGCCTATGTGAGGTCTAATGCATTGCATTCGTTGTTGGTAGGCTGAAGATCTACTATAACTAGAATAGGAGAATGGCACTGGCCTCCGAAGTTCAGTTATTTAAGTTTTTGTTCTAACATTCAGAAATGTGAATCAACGGGCATGCCTATGCAACAGCTTCCTGTGGTTTTTCCTGTATGAGAAGTGGCCCAGAGAAAAAGGCAGTATGAATGGCACAGTCTGCCTCTGTTCTTTGGTGTTCCTGGCCTTTAGTGTTCTGTCTGGGACCATTGTGGGTTGCGCTTTCTTAGAGACTTTTGCAGTCGTACTATGAACTGAAAAGTTTTATATCTGCTAGCCGGTACAGACTACTATATATTCTGTAGGACTGATAAATTTGTTAAATGAACTATGGAAAGGTAGAACTCATTGCCTGTTTCACAAGTTCTCCAAGTTAATCTTACAACTTGATACTAGTGTGAAAATGCTCATTTTATTATTTTATTGTTTTATGCTTTTCTGATTATTTATATGTATATTATATTAGATGCGAAATATAATCTTTTAAGAGTGGTTTAAATTCTGTTTATGTGTACAGCCTGATTAGCTTTGAAGCAATAAAGTATTCATATTTGTATAAATTGAAATTAGAGCTTGAGCGGTCAGTATCAAGTCTTCCAGGGGACAAAGATGTTTGGTAAAATAAACATCAGGTTTTTTTTTTAAGTGCAACCAGATAAACTGTATGCAGTGCAAAGTGAAGCCATGAGAAATTTGTATGATGGTAGCTAATTTAAAAAGAGGCAATATGAAAAATTGTCAGTATCCTGGCTGCACTAGAGTTCAATACCCTGATGAAGCATGCTGTTTCTCTTCCCTCTGCCAAAGACACACTCTACTGTCTTCATGGTTGCCCTCCAAATGTGTACATCATTATGAATATAAAAGAAATCTGGAATACAAAAAAGATGTGTGGCACCTTGAAGACTAATAGACTTATTACAGCATGAAGTTCTGTGGATTATAGCCCCAATACCTTGGATTCATGCATTGCATCTATATATGGTTACTCTAGGCACCTTATATTTATAGTTCATAACTAATTGCCATGTTATTTTCTCCATAAAAATGAGTGGCAGAGACTATTTCATTTTTCTTTTTGTCCCAAGTTTTAGCTGTTATTCATTGATGCTGCAGTTTTACCTCTCAGTCCTGCCAGTTTCTAAAAGCATGAAGTCTCTACAGGGGGCTTTTATCCACATTGAAAATGTACAGTGGCACTTATGGGATGAAAATTAAAGGCTAAAATTCTGCTACTTAGCATAGTAAATTACACTTAGAGTAGGTCCAGTGACTCAATGGGAATTTGGTGAGAAAACCTCTGTATAACTTCCATTCATTTAAATATGTCTACTCTAATGGTGACTTTAGCATAGCAGGTTGCAGTTAGAATAGACTCATTTGAATCCAAGGAACATATGGAGTAACTGACTTGCTAAATCCCCATTGATTCAGTGGACCTACTCCACTCCCATTGAGTAGAACTAGCTTTTTATGGAGCACTTCTGATCCTGGGATATGTTTCCTATATAAAACTTTGGGAAAAGTTTTATATAGTGCTGCAGGGATGGGGCAGATTTGTGAATAGCACTTTATAATACATAGGCATGCTTCTTTACGTGACACACGTGAATAGCAATTAGAAATGACGCGCATGAACCACTGGTTTGGTGGTTCATGACAGTTTGTTTACTGGCCGAGCAAGTGTTTGACAGTTCTCAGCACTGCCTCCTCCAGTGAACCCCCCCCCCCCGAAGCGGTGCGCAGAGGAAACAAGGCGGTGAAGCTGGGATGCTGCCTCTGAGAGGGTGGGATGTGGGGCTGGGAACTGCCAAACACCTGTTCGGTCAGTAAACGAATTGGCACAAACTGCCAAACCAGAGCGGTTCATGCCCACTTCTAATAGCAACCCCTTCTCCTTTGTTAGGGGACATGGTTTCCTTAGAAATTAAGCTAGAGGTTAAAAAAGGGACATTGGTCTGCTTTGTACATTGAGTCCGGAGTTTTATGTTGTTCTTACCGATTGCATTATTTATGCAATAGCTTTTAAAAAGTTGTTTACCATACCATAGCTCAGTAAAGATGTTTGCCCAATGCTGATATCTCTGTGTTCTTATATTTTAAAAAGCTGGGAAGTTTCCCAAGGAGTAAAAATCTTTGGCCTACAAGTCTATTGTTGAAATGATGCTCCCCAAAACAAAGAGATTGATACCCTAGGTCATCATCCCCTTACTCAAAACTTTGGTACACCCTGTTTGTATCTTAAGTTCTACTCCAAGTAAACACCACAGCACAGTTTTGCAGACCACCCTACTTTCTATATAGCACATCTCTAGCAGTATGGAAGTGCTGAAATGAAACACTATCTTGTCTCCTTGAAAATAAGACCTAACCTGAAAATAAGCCCTTGTATGATTTTTCAAGATGCTCGTAATATAAACCCTACCCCAAAAATATGCCCCAGTTAAATGAAACCATGCCCTCCACCATTGTGCAGCAACCAGAAGACATGACTATGTTTGAATAAATGTAGATTGTTGTACAGTACATGAAAAAAAAAATCCCCTGAAAATTAGCCCTAATGTGCTTTTTGGACAAAAATTAATATAAGACTCTGTCTTATTTTCAGGGAAACACTGTATCTTTGACAGTGTAAACAGCAGATTGATAGTACACAGTTGTAAAATCTTTACTAATCCAACCCAAAATGATTTATATTTGGAGGGAAGAAGTCTCATTGTGTTTCATAGGTGTAGTCCTAGAGAAACAGGAGGGTTTTTCCTCCTTGCTTCTTGGGCTATCAAAGAATGTTTTGTTTAAAGGGGAAGTAATAATAGAGGTTGTACATCATTGGAGTAGAATGTTGACCTTGAGACCAGAGTAAAATTAGCAATAAAAAGACAGTGGCAACTATGTTATTAATTCAGGCTGTTAACAAATCTGCTGGCAACTACATAAACATTCTAGCAAGGTGGTTAATACATACAGGGTTCAAGTTACATTGGCGTAAAGTGGATCTGCTGCGAGAACTAACTTAAATGAATTATCTTAAAGGAATTGAAAGCTTTCTATCCTCCCATTTCAGTTTCCAAATTTTTCCTGTGTCTCCATTTTGCTCTGGGGAAGCCTTTTCGAGCCTTGGGAGAGATGTGGAAGAAGCCTTTGATAGTAAAATGTCAGCAGATCACCAATTACAGTCCTGATCCTGGCAATAGTGATCTGGTAGCAATTTTTGACTATTAAAGATTCCCTCTCTTGTCCTGAGGCTCCCAGAAGTTTCTCCAGTGCAGTGGCAAAAGGGAGCCCTAGGGAGCCTCGGAACCTGAAATGGAGAGATAGGAAGCTTTCAACTAATTTAGTATTTACCAGCCCAGAAAAATGATACTGGAACATAACTTTACATCAACAGGATTTGGGTAATTGATTTTAGTATACAAATGGTAGCCCTTGATAGAATATGTAATATGTTGTTGAAACATGTACCATGCAACCTTGTTTTCCTTTTCATGACTTCAGCATGTGTTGTATTTTCCTTGTAACTTTTTTTTTATACAGTGAAGGCTAAAATCATATTCTTTTATTAACTGTGAAGAATCCTGGTACGTATGTGTAAGACCTCAGGAAGCCTCTCGTCCTCTATTGTATGTTGGAATAAATTGTAAAACAGTGTCCAATAGCTGGAGGATAATACCAAGCATCTACCAAACAGACTAGCTCTTTTATTGTAATATGAGCTTTTGTGACATATTTCAAGAAAATACATGATTTTAGTAGCCTACATGACTCTCAGAAAAAGCCAGACAGACCTGTTTCTGTACATATTTGTACAGATCTGATTTAGAAGAAAAACGGAGAGCAGTGTATATGCCAATTTTCAAGCAAAATGTTTCACCTAGTCTTATTTGGCACTGAACCTGAAAGCATTAGTTAACTTTTTTAAAAATCAGCATCTGGTTTTTATTGTTCCTAACATGTAAAACCCTTCTTGTTTTCTTCAGCTTGAAAAATGAATATTTTATATGAATACATGTTTTATGTGAATGTGGTATTTTCTCTGCTAGGGACCTGTTCTTAACCTACTTCTTACATAGTTCCTTTTTAGTTTCTAGTTTTCTACAGAGCTGTGAACTTCCACAATTGTTCACACTGTATTTGGTACAATAGGATAAACATTATAACAGTACGTATGTCTACTCAGAAATAAATCAAACAGCGTTCCTTACTAAGTTTAGGATTTAAGCTTCATTTCAGTGGCTTCACTGAGAGAGTTGCAGACATGTGCTTAATTCTTATGTTGGTTAACTGAATATAAAATATTGTTACAAGAATAACTTAACAGTCCAGTACTGTATACTCTTGAGGAGCTCCATTTGCTTAGCAGGAATTGTGTCACCAGCAGCTGCACATTTCTGCTAATTAAAGAGTTCTCTTTTTTTGTTTTGGAGTGTGCATGACTTTGTCTCATTGTACACAAGTTGTACAAACAGAAACAAAATGCAGTAGCAATTTTAGTTTTGTATAGTCTTCTGGCCATTGTAAAAACAAACATATACCAGCAACTACCGTATTTTTCAGTGTATAAAATGATACTTTTTCCTAAAATAATTAGAGGAGAAGTTGAAGGTCGTTTTATACATGGAAGGCAGCAGCAGGAGACAGAGGCAGAGGAACAGCCATGCTCAGCCGCCTCTCATGGCTGCCTCTGCCGTTCAGTCGCCCCCTCCACCGCCACTGCTGGGGCTTACCTCCAGCTCACGTCGCCGCCTTGTCCCCTGCCCAAAGGAGACGATCACTGGAGGAGGCGATCCGGCCGCAGCAGCAGAAGTCAATGGGCAGCAGGGAGAGGCGGCTGAGTGTGACTGCTCCTTTGCCTTAATCTCTGCTTCTGCTGCTACTGCAGTCTCCTCCAGCGCCATTCACAGGCTCAGCAGCATCAGGAGGAGGCAGAGACTGAGGCAAAGGAGCAGCCATGCTCAGCTGCCTCTCACTGCTGCCCATTGACTGCTGCCGCCATCATCAAATTGCCTCCTCCAGCGATCGTCCCCTTCGGGCAGGGTACAAGGTGGTGACATGAGCTAGGGGTAAGCCCCAGCAGTTTCACTGGAGGAGGTGATTGGGTGGTGAAGACAGCAGGAGGCAGAGGCAGAGGCACAACCATGCTGGGCTGCCCCTTACAGCTGCCCATTGATTGCTCTTCCGCCCCTGGCAAGGGTAAAAATTAGGGGGTCATCTTATGCAATGGGGGGGTTGTATACAGGGAAAAATATGATATATGACTGTACAGAGTGTCTTGTACTGTCACAGTGTATACAAACTATCACTTTAAAAATCACCATGGCTTGACAAGAAACAGCATTATAATTTAGAAATTTTCTTCTCTCATATATTGCTATAGTTTAAAAATGTGTAATTTTTATGCTGACCACCTGTCTTGTGCACACAATGATAAAATTGTGATCTTATTTATATGTTCCATTCCCCATACTTCCCTAAGATGTGGGCCAGATGTTTTTCAAGATACATGTTATAAACAGGGCAGTGGATAATATTATGTAGCAGATCTTCAACCTGTCTGTACTCACAAGGGCACGTACATTCAAAACAATGTTTAATTCCAAATCTTCCATCCAGGATAGTAGAAGGCATCAGGTTCAATCAGGCTGTAGTAAAGGCCACACTCCCATCGCATTTCGGCATTTGTTGTATATCTGTCTTTCTTTGTTAATGTCAGGAGCACCACAGTACAATTAATAACTACCAGACAGTTTTCTCCCAGTAACAGGCAACATCAAAAGCATTTGGAGCAGCTAGCATCGAATCTTCTGCAGTACATTTTGAGGAATGTAGAATACACTGATGTAGGTGTAAAGTTGTCTGATTTTCTCCACACTTGCAGAGAACACAGGAAGCATATTTTCATGATCTATTAGGACCTATACAGGGAGTCTATCACAGAACTACATTATCTGTGCAGCATTGCATTGACTCTCACGAAGCCTCCTTCCCACAAATTTAAAATGCATGGAACGTCATGAAATGGTGGTGGGGAAACCTCTCTTGTTATTTGTGCCTTCTTACTCTCAGAATTCGGCCTATGGGATTCCAGATGGATTTTTTAAAGCTTTTTGTATGTATGTGAGTAAAGCTTAAGTGGGTAAAGAGAGGAAAAAGTGTTATTCGTGGAAGGTTATACCTATTTCTTGCCATATTAGTTTCAAACAAATAACAAGATGGTTGCTCATCCATCACTGCTGGTTCCATTCGTTTACTGGGTTTGTTGTTTTGTAATTAACTGTTGCACAGTCAACACTCAGAAAAATTTCTTAAAATTTCCTCCAAATCTATTTTGCAGTGTAGCATTTTCTCCATGATGGGACTTAGTTTTTAGTTCTATTTAACCTACGGGAAGTACTATCTGCCTCCTCTTATATTTAGAGTTATCAGTTATCCAGTCTTTTTTCCTGAATTCACATGAGAATGCTCTTACTATCAAAGCTTCAAATGGTCAGGATGAACAGCATTTTGCAGAAAATATTTCTTTTTCAGGGTACAGTATTGCTATCCTGATACTTGCTTTTTCTGAGAGTCTTTTGGTTCTCTCTCCTTGTCTATCACCATTGCATTTGTTGCAAAGTTGAATTGAAACTAAGTAATACAGGGAAAGTATATAAATAAAACAAGCTCTCTTTTTTTTGGCACGCAAATCTTTTGGTAAGAGTTACAGTATTACAATTTGCAGTGGCTTCCAGTTCACCTTGCTTGTTCTTCGACTATTTTCTTTGTTAACATTTACAAGACCTAATCTTTTTGTAAGTCCCATGTGTGACCGACTTTGAGTACTTGACCTGGGCTTCCTGTGATTCTTCTCAGCTCTTGATGGCGTTCTCCAGCTGCGTGTGCAGCACACCAGAGGTCATTTGAAAGAGGGTCAGCAGTTCCCTCGCTTAACTTCCCAATTCCTTTATAAACTTCACACATAGCAGATGAAAAGGAAGCTGCTTCCGTTATGCATAACACATTTTTCAGTGTTTTTCCCCAGTCAGCTAATTTTTTTCGAGCTGGTTTTTAAGCTTGAGTAAACATATTTTTTCCAAGCTGGTTTTGTGAGAATTGAAGATTATTTACTCCCCCCCTCTCTCTTTTTTTTTGCTGAGCTCTTCTCTCACCCTAGAAGCTGCCATTTGCTCAGCGTCCCCAAATGAAATGGGAAAATTAGTGCCAACTCCCTGCTTTCTTTTTTAGTCCTTATTAACACACCACCAGCAGCTGCTGTTCATAAGGCAGTATTATTCAGTGGAGCAGTTTTTATTGAAGTCACCTCACAGGCAGGTCCCCCTATCCCCAATCCTGTTCTGTGGTGGTACATGGTTTATAATTGAGCATTTAGCTGTTTATTCAGGCTTCTCAAGAGAGCTATTATATGTAGATTTCTGTGTCGTTTTGGGAGGTTTTTAAAAAAATATTAAAAGAAAATAGCCTCAAGGAAAGTGTTAAACCAACCTGAAGGACAGGTAATTTGGTAAACCAGGTATTTTAGAAACCTGAGACAATAGCCCATGTTTGTTTTACAGTTCAGCAATATTCACTCTGAATACCTGATGGCTTGAGAGAGGGGGGGGTTTAATAATGGAGAGCTTGATGTTTTCTGTACTTTTTTTGTTAAACACTATGCGTTTGTTTGTTACTAAATTATCAGGTTGATTTTTCATAGCTATGAAGGGAAAGATAATATTGGCACTGTGTTTAGTGTGCATTATAATCATGGTTCCTTAGGCTAGCTTGCAGTCTTGAATCATGTTATGAGATAAACATTATGTCACCGAGAGGCTGTTTTCTATTGATATATTAAATACAAGTTTCTGTTAGTTTGCTGTATATGTAATGTTCAATGTTACCCTACCAGTTGAGAGAACACACTGCTGCAAGGAGGTCACAAATCTACGGAGGTCTAATCTACCCATGCTTCCATACAAATATATATCCTTCATTTGCTTAGTGCTAAAGGAATGGATGCACATAGTGAACACCACAATAGATACTTACAGATGTACACCCCTTCAGCTTTCTGTTTCAATACTGCAAATGGGTTGCTTAGTCAAACTGAAGACAACGTCTTCATTTAAGACAGTGGTTTCCAACCTTGGATCCACAATTGATCTTGGACTAAAATCCCAGAAGGCTTCATTACTAGCTGTGCTGGCCAGGATTTCTTGTAGTTGTAGTCCAGGAACATCTGGGGGTCCAAGATTGGGAACTACTGATTTAAAAGGACAGGGTTGCTCCTCAATTTCTGTCCCTTCCTCTTAGTTGGCTGTGAGATCACTTCCATCTTTTGCTAAGTTTAATGATATATAGAAGCCAAACAATGCAATTAATTTTAATGGTAGTTTCCTGAAATAAACCACATCATGGTTTATGAAGCTGACTTATTTCAATAAATTACTGGAATGACAAACTGTTTTACAGTGTAAAAGTGATATAAACCCCACAAAGCAACGGTTTCTTGCCTGGAGTCAGGGAAGGGTGTGTGCACAAAGATAAGAATTATCTGTAAATATAAGGCATTATTTGCCTTTTTATTCAAACATAAACATGGTGTGGTGAAGTTAATTTTATTCATTTGAAACAACTTTTAAATACTTTATCATTTGCTTAGTCCTTTTAAAAATTATCTGGGCTAAATCTTTTTGGAATATATTCTTTCTTTGTGGCACAGTCATAATGGACACTGCTTTATGGGCCTAAAGTCATAGTGGGCACTTAGATTTGTAGTACTTGTGTGGAGAGAAGTATATACCAAGTCTCTTTGTGCACCCCTGTCAGATCCATTAGGTTGGCAAGGAACATGTGAACAGAATTTCCCAGCAGGAATCAGGAATTGGAGATAAAGCCATATCCTAGTTCCGCTCACCTCCCATTTGGTGGATGGGCAGTGCAGGGAGAAACTACACTGTATCTTGGATCACCATGCTTAACAGCAGGATCCCAATGTCAAGTCTGTTCTCCATTTACTTTCCCCATTTCAAATGTTGAGCGCATGAGGGTATCTGTCCCCATGGAGGTGGCAAGGTTTTATTGAGAGGAAAACACATCCTCTAGACCGGAGGTGTAAAACTCAATTTCTTCTTGGGCCACATTGGAATTATGGTTGACCTCAAATGACCGGTTGTATTTGTAAGACTATATAAATGTAGCAGCCACGAAATTAAAAGACGCCTGCTTCTGGGGAGGAAAGCGATGACAAACCTTGACAGCATCTTAAAAAGCAGAGACATCACCTTGCCAACAAAAGTCCGAATAGTCAAAGCTATGGTTTTTCCTGTTGTGATGTATGGATGTGAGAGCTGGACCATAAAGAAAGCTGATCGCCAAAGAATTGATGCCTTTGAATTGTGGTGCTGGAGGAGGCTCTTGAGAGTCCCCTGGACTGCAAGGAGAACAAACCTATCCATTCTAAAGGAAATCAACCCTGAGTGCTCACTGGAAGGACAGATCCTGAAGCTGAGGCTCCAGTACTTTGGCCATCTCATGAGAAGAGAAGACTCCTTGGAAAAGACCCTGATGTTAGGAAAGTGTGACGGCAAGAGGAGAAGGGGACGACCAAGGATGAGATGGCTGGACAGTGTCTGCGAAGCAACCAACATGAAATTGACAAACCTCCGGGAGGCAGTGGAAGATAGGAGGGCCTGGCATGCTCTGGTCCATGGGGTCACGAAGAGTCGGACACGACTAAACGACTAAACAACAACAACAACATAAATGTATCTAACTCTTTATCATGTTAAATATAATCCTCCTCATTCAACTATCACTTTTGGACTCTTCGCTGCTTGGATTGCTGGGATTAGAAATCCCACTGGACAGATTCCCAGCATCCTTGTGGAGCATTATGAATGACCAAGTAAGCATCTGTGTATTGTATACTGTACAGTAGCAGACAACACTCCGAGGGCCACATGAAATGACCCTGTGGGCTGGATTCAGCTCTCTGGGCTTAAGTTTGACACATGTGCTCCAGACCAGTGGTCCCCAACCTTGGGCCTCCAGATGTTCTCAGACTACAACTCCCAGAATCCTTCACCACCACCTCTGCTGGCCAGGATTTCTGGGAGTTGAAGTCCAAGAACATTTGGAGGCTCAAGGTTGGGGACCACTGCTCTAGACCCTTTGTGCCTGAAATGGAAAAATCTTTTAGGCCCTGATGTGTAACTGGTCATCCCGCTTAGAATTTTACATTACAAGTGCTAAATCAGACAGATACTAGGACACTTGGACTCTAATAGATGGCATAGTTATCTTAGAATCTAGACCATTTAACCAATTCACATCTCTGCTCTCCATACTTACATTTTTAAATTACAAAATTATACAAAAGTGATCTCTCCATAGAGTTTCATGTACAGTGGTGCTTCGACTTATGAACGTCCCGACTTACAACCATTTCGAGTTACGACCAGCTCTGGCTGCAAAATTTTGCTTCGACTTGCAGCTGGAGCTTTGAGTTGCAACGGGAAAAAAGGCAGGGAAAAAAGGCAGGGAATTCAAATTTGCTAACCGTTGGTAGGCGAAGAGGCTGCGTCTTTGTAGCTCTTTCGCCCCAATGGTTAAAGTGAGTGTGTTTGGAGGAAGCTTGGGACTGCCTGGTAAGGTAAGGTGCTGCTTTCTGCTTTTTAAAAACTATTCTGGGTGGGTTTTGCAGGGTGGGTTTGAGCTCTGGGGATTATGTTTCTGTGCTGTAATTTTGTTTTTGGTGATTTTTTTGCAGTCCCAGCACCTTCGATGGGGCTTGCTCTGTTGTTTATTTTTGGTTTGTTTGGTTTTTTAAGCCCCAGCGCCTTCGGGGCTTGCTCTGTTGTTTATTTTTGGTTGTTTTTTTTAAAAAGCCCCAGTGCCTTCCCATGGGGCTTGCTGTGTGCTTTATTTATTTGGTAAAATATTCTTTGGCCGGAACGGATTAATCGCATTCCAGTGCATTTCAATGGGAAATGGTGCTTCGACTTACGACCATTTCGAGTTACGTCTATCTTCTGGAATGGACTATGGTCGTAAGTTGAGGCACCACTGTAAATGTGGAAGGTGCAGCCCATTTTCCGCCCTCTGCTGGGCATACACTATAAATGGAGTGCAGATTAACATCTATATGAGGCTTCTGAGGGAGATCATCCAGAAAACTGGAGTCTGCTGTCATCAGCATGCTGATGACACACAGCTCTGTTTCTCCTTTACATTGTCAGCAGTGGGAGCTGTACAGACCCTGGAATGCAGTCTATACTTGGTTATAGACTGCACAAGGGCTAACAGACTGAAATTGAATCTTATAAAGACAGAGACCTTTCTGTTGAGAGGGGGTCCTGCCTGGCTAGGTCAGGACCAGGTTACACTCCCTCTGAAAGACCAGATTCACAACTTAGGTGTGTTGCTGGACCTGGCTCTTACTATGGAGAAACAGATCTCAGTTGTAGCCTGATCTGCCTTTTTTCCAGTGTAGGCAGATTGCACACCTGTGGCCCTATCTAAACAGGAAATCCCTAACAATGCTGCTTGGTGCTTTGGTAATCTGTAGAATTGACTACTGTGATGTCTCTATGTGAGTCTATCCTTGAAGGTGGTATGGAAGCTACAATGGGATACAGAATGCAGCAGCCAGACTGGCCTCGACTATATCGAGATAAGACCATATCTCTCAAGTCCTGGCCTGTCTGTACTGGTTGTCTGTATGCTTCCATGCCAAATTCAAGGTATTAATGGTAACCCATAAGGACCTTAATGGTTTGAGACTCACTGTTTGAAATTGTCTGCCCATTCCACCTGCTGCATTCAGACGATGATCCTGCACTTGCCACAACAAGGAGACAGAGAAATCTCTGAGTAGGAATCGGGCCTTCTCAGTGCTGGCTGCCACATTATGGAATGCATTGACAGTGGAGGTGTGTCAGGCCCCTTCCCTCTAGTATTCAAAAAGTCACTCCAAACACATCTGTTCAGAGAAGCTTTTTTGGATACCTTTCCTACACGATTGCCAATTATGTTGTTTATTTTTAATTTGTATTTTTTTAAAATTGCTGTCACCTCTAGGGCATATTTTGGGTTCTATCTTTTTGATGATAGTTGCCAGATTGCTGTTGTTGTTTAATGTATTTATCTTTGTAAGCTGCTTAGAATAGTGGCATGCCATTATATGATGATAGTGGTGGTAAAATCTGAATGAATGAATGAATGAATGAATGAATATTAATACAAAGTACCTCCAATTTACTATAATTGATTTGCTATCCTGCTACTTTGCATAACCTTATTTCTGTCATAATTTATTTTGTTTCCTTTTTGTGAGATGTAAAAAGAATCATATTCTCAACAAGCAAACTACTTTTATATTGACTCTGTCTTACTTCCATTTATTTTATTACTTTGTTTTGTCTAATTTTCTCCACTAAAAGTTCAAGTGCTCTGCATAAGTGAAGCCTCTAAATCATTTTTATATGCAGTCTTACATACAACACATTTCAGTTGTCAATCCATACTTTATTCACAGTGCAAATGGACAGTATCAGGGCCCCTGGCATTCTGGAAGAGGCATAATCACTGTCTCTGGTCTAGCTTAAAAATATGGACCTGTTCCGCATGTGGATATCCTAAGCAGTGTATTTCTTTTAGAGTAGAAAAGATGGGAGGTCACTGATCAGCTCAGTGACCCAAGAACTACTTGTTCTATTGAATAAAGGCTCAGGTAGCTCTATATTATACAGATCACCACACTCTTTGTTTTTATTTTATGCCTTGTGTGCCTGAGGGTCCTATAGTGGCCCCTGAATCAAATGAAAACATTGATTCAGAATCAATGTTTTGTGGCGTTGCACTCCAGTTCACCAGTTTAATAGCCTCAGTAGGTTTCTCTTTATGTATGTACATATACAGTACTGTATATGTACAGGTATGTATATTTACACACACATTTTTTTATTTATTTACAATTTTTAGACTGCTCCTTCTCCAGAAGAGAACCCAAAGTACCTTATACTATTTAAAACAGTACTAAAAGCTTTAAAAATTCTTGTTCAATGTTGTAATAATTGAACAGATATCAAGTTTAACACTAGGGATAAAAACTGGTTAAAACATATGGACACATATGTATATGCACATGTTGAGATTGTGAAATGCCGTATATGTATGCATACACACAGATCTATATGGGCTGAGGTTTTGAAATACCATGTCTTAGCTCTGCCAGCTAATACTGTTGGGTGGAAGTAGAGCCACAGCTTCCTTTTGTTTGAAGTGATTTTAGTGCTAATGAAATGTTGAGAGGCAGGAGGGTATTGTGGTTAAAGTGGTTAGAGATACTATGGGAAAAAGCCTGTGTTGTCCAGAAGACTGTCACACATGATTAGTTTGCTTGAGAGTACAGAAGTGGAAATAGGTCAAAACAGAGAGCAATTTTTCAGCTGCAAAACTGTGAAGGGACCGTCTACAATGCTGTCTACCTTCTAGTACTGTAGATGGAATGTCCAACTAGGACTTAGAAGACTGAAATCCCTGCTTGCTCATGGAAATTCAGAAGTAGGTGTGTAGCACTGGTAAAAACACTCTTTATATGTATATCTCATATACTGTACTTTGGAAACCCTGCTAGGATTGCCATAAATTGGAAACAAATTGAGGACCTGTAACACACACAGGAAACTGCTACTTTTAAAGCTGTTGCCATCGTTCCCTTGCATAAAGAATCACGTACAATCTCCTTAGTTATTCTGGTTATTGGGTTTTTACAGAAAAAATTTACTGTTCAGGATAGATGAAGTTCAAACTAAATTAATGGACCATTACAAGCATTTTGTTGGCATCCCAGATGATAATAGCTTCTTTGTGGCTCAGTTCTGGTTAGTTGTTCTTCTAGCCTACACAGTATAGTCCTTTGAAGGCTGGATATGCAACTTGAGATTTATTACACTATTGGATGTGTATGCCGTGATCAATGAGTTGGCTACCCTGAAATATTTTTGAGCTTAGCATCACCAGGCTGCAAAGCAGGGTTACCTGCATAATGTCTGCATAACATATATTATGTGCATAGCTTGTTGCAAAGGGAGAAAAAGTGTTTCATAGCAGGACGCTTTAAGAGCAAGCATTTCCAGAAAATGCAAATGGGGAGCCAGGTGAAGGTAAAGGTTCCCCTTGACATTTAGTCCAGTCGTGTCTCACTCTAGGGTGCGGTGCTCATTCCCGTCTCCAAGCTGTAGAGCCAGCGTTTGTCTGTAGACAATCTTCCATGGTCACATGGCCAGTGTGACTAGACACGGAATGCTGTTACCTTCCCACCGTGGTGGTACCTATTTATCTACTCGCATTTACATGCTTTCGAACTGATAGGTTGGCAGGAGCTGGGACAAGCAACAGGAGCTCACTGTTGTGTGGATTCGATCTTATGACTGCTGGTCTTCTGACCTTGCAGCACAGAGGCTTCTGTAGTTTAACCTGCAGCGCCACCATGTCCCTTAAATGGGGAGCCAAGGTGTATGCTGAAGCAGCCTTCATTCCTTTCTTGTTTGAATTGCTCATGCCAGATCACAGTTATCAAGACTGACACTAATTACTTGGCTAGTCTAACCATGGCTCTTCATCTAGAGCTGGCATACATGGGAATGAGTTGATGCTACATGTAAAGGCACAGCTTGAAAATAATTTTTATAGTACTGTTATTGCGCATGAATGTTTCCTGATTCAGCAGAAGATGAGCCTGTGGAAGTAAACTCCTGAATATGCTGGATTATTGTGCTGGATTATTGAGCAAGTTTGTTCTGTATAATGATTTTAGCTTGACGTTGTGTAAATGGTGTTTCCATTTAATTTAAATTTCTTGTTATTTGGATGTTTACCCTAATGTTATGGTAAAGCTACTTTGAAATTGAGTCCACAAAAGTGACTTCCAATCTTCCAGGTGCTTACCAGTCTTCTGCTTGCCAGCCAGCCTGCCCTCCTGCCTCTGTGGATCTCTGTTGAAAGATTTTTGACACAGCTTGACAAAAAGATCTACCAACCCTTTCACAATTCATAAAAAGTTTATTAAATAGTTGTCTCAAGCATTGGTTCCCAATCTTGAGTAACACAGGTGTTAATGGACTGCAATTCCCAGAAGACCTCACCACCAACTGTGCTGGCTAGGGTTTTGGGGAGTTGCAGTCAAAGAACACCTGGATTATCCAAGGTTGGGTACTCTTGGTGTAGAGGAAATACTGGCCCATCTGAGACAACAAGGCGATTGTTATGCACTCATTTTCAGTAAAATATGTGTGACCCATAAACAAACACACCATCCCCTCTTTCAACAATATGATGTGGAGTGACGTTTGGATGATAGGATCTGGAATTAAAAATATAAGGCATATTTGCATTTCAGTAATCCCAGTATTGATACCTTATGCATGATCGTAGCCATGTAGCCATTATTGCCATTACCATTTTGATTCTTCTTTTCTTGTTATGTCATTTTCTTGTGAAGCTGTGAATGTTAAATTTATGTATTGCTCATATATTTTCAAACAACACTGAGCTTTTTAAAACTTTTACAGATGCGGTGGATGGAAGTGAACTGAAGCAGTTATTTGAGATTAACTATTCTCAAATTTATTTTATCTTCTATGAAAATTTCATAACAGTGGAAAGTAGCTTGAAACAGAAAGGTAAGCATTTTAGGAGGGCTTTGAGTTAGTGGTGTTAAATTGTTTTATATTGTCTTGAGTGTACTTTTTATTTATTTATTTATTTGATTTATATCCTGCCCATCTGGTATATTTATACCACTCTGAGCGGCTTTTTACTGTCCAAGTTCATCATCTGTATGTATCTTGAATATATTTGGTAATAGATATGACAAAGATGGGAACATCTAGTAAATCTGAATCAAGTAAGAGCCAGCAGCATAATTCTGCTACTGTGTTGAATTCCTTGGGTTATTCAACACGCATACAACTGTGTTGAATTCCTTGGGTTAGCCTTTGGCCTTGAGGCTCTTGGAAAGTGGTTTAAATTAACAATTTGCTTTGTTAGTCTAGTTACTGAGTTACATGTGGAAATAGGTAGTCTGCTTAAAAATAAAGAGTAGAGCTGTTGACGTTATAGCACTGGGTTATTAAAAATATTTTTCTTGAAAAAACGGAGCTGAACATTATATGGATAGTATTAGTCTTAGGCACTCACGAGTAAGGTAAACTAAGCCTGTATAGAAAAGAGGCACTCCTCCTAATGAACAATAACTGGTAGAATTCAGTATTACTATAGTCACAAGGGAGCTTTATATTATTTCCTAGGGGAATACTCTCAACTGCTGAGAAGTTTACTGTTGAGCCGGATGCATTTCTGCAGGGCGAGGGCATAAATATTGGAATTCATTAAAAAATAATTACTATGGAAAAATGTGACACCAAAAGGTAGTAGGGCAAAATCCATACATGGGGAAGTTTGAAGAGAGTGTAGTGTATAAATGTTTGTGCTAACACTTTGAAGCCAAGGCATAGGAGCTGGAAGTGCAAACTGTCAAAATAAATATAAGTTGTTAATAAGGCACAAAAGAAAAAGAAGTTAAGATACTGCTCAAAATCATAAACTAGATCGCTTCAAATACATCAGTTTTTTAAAAAAACAAATGGCATGTTCAGTAAATGGTAAAAGAATAAAAGACTTACTGAAGATGGGATAAACAGAAAAAAAGTCTTGTAACAATGTGAAGCTGAACAAATAGACTGTGGCACAAACTTTTGTAGTCTTGAGTACACTTTGTTAAAGCGAGTATTCATATTCGTTTGAAGTCAGATATGTTCATACAGTTTTGTCAATGTAGTTTCAAAAAGTGTGCTGTAGAACTGGGAAATATATAGTAAGGGACAACAACAAAAATCAAGAAGATAAAGCACCTGAAATTCTGAAACATTGGAACTTTTTAATTTACCAAGAAGGGAATGTAAATGATAGCAATTTGCAAAATGATGCGCTTCTTCCTTCAACTGAGGTTAATAAACAGTTGGTTAACACATACACATAAATACAAACATACACAGAACAGTTATCTCTATATCTGTCAGGGTTTGGTAGAAAAGGCGCAAGGACCCAGTCCAGAACAAAACCACAGGAACAAGATAGAAACAACCCCACAGCCCCAGCAGAGACCCACCAGCTAAGGTTTTGAGTCCAAACGGTAGCCAAGTAGAAAGATGATGCAAATCGTGGTCAGACACTCCAGGAGTCAAAGCCAGGAAGAAAAGTATCACGGCAGCAGGGTCCAGAGATGCAAGGAGAGGCGAGGCAAGGCAGGAACAGCAGGGTAAGCAGACAGGGCAGAAAGGAACCAAGAGGCAGGCAGCAGGCTAGGAACCACCAGGCAAGGCAGGAATAACAGGAGAGCACAACCAGCAAACCCTCACTGCTGAGGCAAAGGTCTGTAGGGAAAGCCTGCTCTCATATAGCCCAATTCTCAGATTCCACAGGTGGCGCTCCTGAGGAGCTAGGCAGCAGCTGCAGGGAAAGGACCTAGCCCTGCAGTCTCTAGAGCAGTTCTCCCCAGAGGGAAGGGGGCCAATCCTGCATGCACTAAGGTTGCATGGTTCCGGCACGGCCCCAGTCCTGACACTCTTCTATACTCTAGACCACTGGTTCTTAACCTTGGGTTACTCAGGAGTTTTGGACTGCAACTCCCAGAAGCCTTCACCACCAATTGTGCTGGTTGGGGTTTCTGGGAGTTGCAGTTCAAAAACATCCGAGTAACAAAGGTTAAGAACCACTACTCTAGACCAGTGGTCTCCAACCTTGGGCTTCCAGAGGTTCTTGGACTACAACTCCCAGAAGCCTTCACCACCACCTCTACAGGCCAGGATTTCTGGGAGTTGAAGTCCAAGAACATCTGGAGGCTCACGGTTGGGGACCACTGCTCTAGACAATCCTTCCCCATACACCACTGGTTCTTAACCTTTGTTACTGAGATGCTTTTGGACTGCAATTCCCAGAAGCCTTCACCATCAGCTGTGCTGGCTGGGGTTTCTGGGAGTTGCAGTTCAAAAACACCTGAGTAACAAAGGTTAAGAACACTACCATGTGTAATGAGCCTTAAAGGTCCTTATGACTCCCTGATCTAGAGGGTGAATTGTTTGGGGGCAAGTAGACCATGTTGACACCTTTGGTGTTGAACTCAGAGTTCTGGGTGGCTAGGGGCATAGTATTAATGGAATATTTGTTTGTTTGTTTATTGAACTATTTATTTATTGAAAAAAATCTGTGTGTAACCAAACCATGCTATTCAGACCCTTGTAACTCAAGGGAGAAGTGTACATGGTATGGAAATAGCATGAAGTATGTCTCTGAGACGCATAATATGTCTAGATTGATTGATAGTGCTGTCAGGGATATGAGGAATGTCATTGTCTTTATGTCTTCTTTGTGGTGAAAATAAACAAGTAGTATTAGGATCATTGCTATAATTAAGTTATGACTGATACCTTAGAGGGGGACCCCCCCCCCCAGTGTTTGTTGTGTTGTCTACTAACAAGTCTCAAAGCAAAGTTATTTCCCTGCACTCAACCATGCTTGCATAATAAGCCAACATTCAAGGCATTTGAGACTCAGATAAAAAAAATCTTCTTACCCAGTTGTGCTGGCATAACAGAAATGGTGTACCATTTGGAGGCGAATTGCTGGATTGTGTGACTTCAGTGTGCAACTAATAATGCCTGCAGGGATTTCATAACTTGGCAGTTTGCACCTTTAGTGTAGTTGTGGAAGAGGATTTTGACCAGCGTGATCTATCAGAGTTGTATACTCAGTTATCTGACTAATTAGTTGAAATATTGTACATTTTAATTATGTTTCAGTGCAGTATAAGTTGTTGGTCTCCTGACATCTTAGCCAGAAGAGTACTTGGCTTTCCAGTTCCCTTACATTTGTAAACCTCTCCCTTGAAACACCAGTACATAGCCTTTAATATTCCTAAATGACCTCCTTTGCTTTTCAGCCTTCTGTATTATATCATCTCCTTTGTTTCTTCTGCGTACCTTTCTGTTCCCCATTCTACCTGTTTTTCTACTTCCGTTTTCAGAAGAGTTCCTGTCCTTAAAATATAGCTGAGTCTGTAAATTAAACAATAAGAGCCAAAAATTATAAGCAAACCCTGTGTTTTCTGTCACATTGCAGTAATGCTTCTTCATACTAAGCTCTTGTACAACAGTTATGCCTGTGCATTCTAAACATCTTTATGAATTTCAGTGCACATGCTTATTTATGATTGCACATAGCTTGAAAGCTGGCAGCACTATGGGCTTTTATTATCAAAGTGATACAGCATATTTATGCAGAATGACTGGAAATAATCCTTTTCCCTTCAGGGAATAAATCTCAACGGGAGGAGCTGGACTCCATTCTCTTTCTTTTTGAAGTAAGTTACCATATTTCATTATATATTCACCAGTACAGTTTCTTCGTGTTAATAATGATCAAGTAATATTTATGGCAAACATGTCTTTCCCCACAAACAGTAAAATGGAACTGATGTTTAAATATTTGTCACTATTCTAAATAGTGTCGAGTGAGCTTCTAATTCCCACATTCAGTTTGTATGTGATTGTAAGTGATTTAAACATACAGTATTTGGCTCTGCAGCAAGAACTCTAATGCTTCCAGTGTGAATTGGGATTAGAAGCCTCCCTCTAGATTTTGAGCCTGTGCTACCACAGAGTGGATCCTCCTCATCCCCTCTTCATTTGTTTTATTTTCCAAGGATATTTATTAATTGGCACAAAGAGTCCTACCTACACCTCACAGGCCACAAGTGGGTGATACCACTGTGTCTCTGCAGCCTGGTCCATCTCAACAGTGTGTTTATTTGTAAATATATCTGTGATTTTACTTCTGTAACTACTGTTGCTTCTAGCATGATGTTTTTGCTTGTTTTAAGTTGTTGTTAAATGTTGTCAGTACAAGTAAAACTACATTTTTTTGCTATCCAAGGACTCTAATGGCTGAATTTTTTTTTGAAATGCTTTATTTCTTGGTTGTATTTCTTTCAACTTTTGCATTGTTTTACAGAACAACCCTATAATGGAGCAAAGAAAGACTCATTGTTGCAGGATGTAGTGTGGAGGACACATACCTTCTTTTCCAGGGGCATGTTAATCATGTCCTCCTCCCATTACTGTCAGTGGGAAGGAATTACTGCTAATAATCTTAGAGCTGTAGAAATGGGAGGGAGGGATCCTATGGACCATTGAGTCCAGTTTCTGTCAAGGAGGGACAGCTGGGAATCAAACTGGTTCTGCAGCCAGATACCTAAACCACTGAGCTATCCAGCAGATGCTGTGATAACTGTGTTAACTCCAGGGGTGGTCTAATTAAGTTCCTGTTTGTGGAGAGATGATAAGGAAGCTTACGATCTTATGGGACATGCCCTATTTTGGGGCATCTACCGCTGTAGAACTTTCCTTGGGAGTATTGGGGGCATTTTATGATATAAGAACCATCCTTGCTGGCAGAGTAGCACTTGCTCTGTGTTGAGTAGTATTTCTACTAGCCTTTGGCTATCTTTAAACTTGCTCTATTGTGCTTTTTAAAACAACAACAACGGGTACTATACAAATTATTGGTGTTGTTTAATAAAGAATAGTAATTTCTTGAAGATAAGGCCTAATGATTTCAAAGTCAAGTTAATGGTGACTGCATTAGTTTTAGTGGTTTTTATTCCTTTCAACAAGCTTCAGGGTAGGGTAACTATTGGTATAGTTATGCCACATCTGTTTTTTTTAAATTTTACTCATCAGTTATATCTGGAAAAATATTATGTATAACTTGAAAACTTATTTTTACCATTATTAAAAAATAACAATAATGAAAAGTGTTATCCTCTAATTAGTACCAGAATTGGCCTTTGGGAAAGAGCTGTTATAAACCAGACTAAGAGCCTTCACAGAAAATAAAGGACAGATAAACAGTGTAAATGTCATCTAGATTAAATACTTTATTGGCAAACCATAGGAGATTAAGTTAATTGGTTGTTTGGTTGGCATATTTTATCCTATATCAGCAGGAACAAAAGCTTCATCCATATTGTGTTCTAATTAGTTAAAAGTTAATTAGCACTATTAATGCTTGGCACCTGGAGTCAGAATTTAACTACAAGTGATGTTTTGAAAAACACATTTAAAAATGGATTTACATAATTATATAGCTTTTGGAATGCTTGTTTCCTTTTTGGGTAACATCCAACACAAACAAAACCTCAAAATGTAGTTGTAGTAGCTTAAGTTTCAAATATGAAGAATTCATCCCAGGGCCATAACCTACACATATTCCTTATTCACGGTTGCTTCAAGGGAAGAAATTGTCATAAAAAATTCTAGATGGAACAGAGGAGAAGGAACACTGAATAGCAATACATTTTCCCAAGGAAGCAAAAGTAGATGGTCTCACAGTATCCATATTCTGTGAAAATTATTATAGAATCGACACTGTCACCCACTATACATACTGAAGTTGATAAATATAAAAAGCCTATTAGAATATCATTTGAACTAATCCCACTGCATCTATACATATTTAGAGAATGAGATTCCAAATTATAAACAACATTAGTATATGTTTGCACATTTTAGTTGCCCCCCCACACATGTTAGGTGGCACATTTGGTTGCCGTCCATTTAGGTTTACACCTGAATTCATTCGGAGAACCCTCTTTAAACATCTGGTTTCCTTATAAAACATATTCAAGGTAGTTATTCTTAATAGTGAATGTATTCCTGAAGGACAGTAACAGGGTTATTGCAATTCTCCTCATCAAAACATCAGAAGGTGTCTGTAAATTATCTACAAAACCAAAGCACTATAATCTGTTAGGAAGTGAACATGTTCAAATTTTGTGAGCAAAAAAGTGGGGGGATATTTGCTTATTTCAAACATATAAAACAGCCTATAAGTCAAAGTTTATGTTGCAGAATTATTCTTAGTCATGTAGTAATCTGAAGAAAAATGGGTTATGGATAAAAGAAGTGACAGGTCCCGTGATGTGTTTATTGCATGTAATGCCTAATTTATATTTCAAGTGTGCTAATGGATTACCATATAAATGTAGTAAAGCATTAAATGGAATATTCTGCACTATGCCATTTCTTAAGTCTAAATAAAATGCTAGTAGCTGTGTGGATTTCACTTTTCATCCAAGTACAGAATGGGGAGAAGTCATTTCCTTTTGTTAGATGAAAGTGGTTCAGGCCTATATTGCCTTATGTCAGCTTGAGATGTGGGAAATTAAATGGTAAATATTTAGTTCCATGTTGTTAACTGTGTTATTTTGGAGCCCTTCAATGCAACAGCAACAAGATGAGGTTTTGTACAACTTGCACACTTCAAACTTTTAACGTGACATTGAGTCAAGATTTTGTAAAATCTGCCCTTTGTCCAAGGATGCATCTGGATAGGAGAGGAAGAAAGTTCATCATCAGTTTAAGTAGAGAGTGTTACTTCTTTGCTACCTCTGGTCTGAAACTGACAGCTCAATATAGTCTCCATTGAGAGAGAGACACATAGCATGGTGTTTTGTTTCATCATGACTAAAGGTCATACTACCTTTAGTAGAAAGAAGCATTCAGTGCAATTTATTGTTTGACTTGGTTTTCCTTTTGCAGCTTTCTTCAACAGACACAAACAGACTTTCATGGTCCACTGTAGGACATATATATTTGCTTATTTTGTTCCCATACATGAGAATGAACACTCACCTCCTCTGTAAGTTCCATTGATTCAAATAAGTCTACTCTAACTGAGATTTTAGCACAGTAGTGGGCCTACTCTAAGTCATAGTAAGAGAAGGCCCGTTTGAATCAATTAAACTTCCAGAGAAGTTGACTCATTCAGTCCCCCTGGATTGAATGGGCTGGTGTGATTTACTGCACTAAGATTTGGTCAGTAAGAGTTTTGGTCAGTGATAATGTTTCTAATAGACTTTATACTTTTGGTGAAAATATCCTTTCCAGGCCAATAGAAAAACGTAGCAATGGAAGAAATAATTTATTTGCTAATGTTTACAAACCCAACAAAAAATAACCTCCTGTCCAAACAGATGAAATAAGCTATATATTAAGAAGCCACTTTGTTATCAGTACAATTTAAAAATGTGGATAAACTTGTTTTCTGCAGAAAATATTGCAACTGCTGCCAGAAAGAATTTTCTATCGATGGCATTTCCACAGCATTGGTAAGTGTATGTCTGCCTTTGACTTCAGCTTTTTAGAGAGCTGTTCCACCAGCAACGATAGGGAAGTTTGAAATCAGACTAATCATCTCTTCCCTAATCACCTCAGCAAGATAACTAGGTTTGAATTGGATAGAACAACTGTTAGATGGATACACAGTTGGCTACAGAATTTTACTGAGAAGCTGATGATTAATGGCTGGGAGAAGGTAACAAGTGGGGTACCCCTGGGCCTTGTGCTCTTCAACATTTTTATTAATCACCTAGATTAGGGGGTGCAGGGAGTGCTAATCACATTTGCAGCTGACACAAAATTGGATGGAATAGCTAATACCCTGGAAGACAAACAAAATTCAGAACAATCTGAATCAAAAGGAGCTGAAAACAAGAGTGAAATTCAACAGGGATAAGTGCAAAGTAGTGCACCCAGGAAAAAGAAACCAAACACACAGTTACAAGATGGGAGATACCTGGCTTAGCACTACTACAAGTGAGAAGGTTTTTGGAATCGTCACAGATCGCAAGCTGAATATGAGCCAGCAGTGTGATGTGGCTACAAAAAAGGCAAATGCTATTTTAGGTTGCATTAATACAAATATAGTCTCCAAATCTCATGAGGTACTAGTTGCCCTCTATTTGGCATTGGTTAGGCCCCATCTAGAGTACTGTGTCCAGTTCTGGACACTACACTTAAGAAGGTGGCTGACAAATTGGAACATGTTCAGAGGAGGGCAACAAGGATGATCAGGGGGCTGGAAACCAAGCCCTATGAGGAAAGACTGAAAAAACTGGGCATGTTTAGCCTCGAGAAAAGAAGACTAAGCGGAGATAAGATAGCACTTTTCTAATACAAGTGGTGCCTCGCTTAACGAGTGCCTCGTTTAGCGATGAATTCGCATAACGATGTGTTTTTTTAGAAAATAATATGCACCGTATAACGATGTTTCCTATGGGTGATTTTCGCTTAGCGAAGTTTGGGACCATGCTTCGCATAACGAATGCAATTTTAGGTCCCCTGCTTCACTTAACGATGTTTCTTTTTTCAATTTAAAAAGTGTCTTAGAAGGGTCAAAAACGGTTCTAAATGCTTGGATTCGTTAGAGGACCCCCTAAGTCATGTGCAAACCTGATTTGGCTTTGATCTGACTTTTCATTAATTTATGGTGAATTTTTTTTCGGCCCATAGGAACCAATGGACCTGTCAAAATCTGACAGCTCCATGCTTTCCTATGGGGGAGAAAACAATTCACCATAAATTAACGAAAGTTCAGATCAAAGCCAAATCAGGTTTGCACACGATTTAGGGGGTTCTCTAACGAACCCAAGCATTTAGAACAGTTGCTGAGTCTTCGTTAATTTTTTGTGAATTTTTTCTTCCCCCATAGGAAACAATGGAGCTGTCAGATTTTGACAGCTGTCAAAAGTTGGGGGGAAAAAATTCAGAAAAAATTAACGAAAAGTCAGATCAAAGCCAAATTAACTTTTGCATCCATTTTAGAGGGTGCAGAAGCTAATCCAAGCATTTAAAACCATTTTTGACCCTTTTATGACACACTTAAATTTGCAAAAATTGACTTCGCAAAGCCATTGAAATGTATTGAGTCGGCTTCAATACATTCCAATGGAGGAAACATTGTATCATTTAACGATGTTTCCTATGGGTTTTTTTGCTTAAGGACGGCAATCCGTGCCTATTGGAACGGATTAACCGGTTTCCAATGCATTCCTATGGAAAATGGTGTTTCACATAACGATGTTTCACATAACGTGTTTTTTTTTGAACCAATTAAAATCGTTATGCGAGGCACCACTGTATGTGAAAGGTAGTCAGTCATACAGAGGAGGTGCAGGATCTGTTTTCGATCAACCCAGAGTGCAGGACATGCAACAGTGCACTCAAGTTACAGGAAGCCAGATTTTGATTGAATATCAGGAAAAACTTCCTAATTGTTAGAGCAGTGCAGCAATAGAACCAATTACCTCAAGAGGGGTGAGTGCTCCAACATTGGAGGCATTCCAAGGTAATCTGCCGCTTGTCAGATAACCTTTGATATATATTCCTGCATTGAGCAGGGGGTTGGACTTGGTGGCCTTATAGGTTCCTTCCAACTTCATGATTCTATGATTCTATCCCAATCCTGTCCATCTGCAGCTGACATAGTGAAAGAGACAAAGTGAAGGCCAGTATTGTCTTAGCTTCACTTCTGTTCTGGAATATTACCTAATTGGAACTATTCTCTTTCCAGTGCAAATGCAGCTGGAATGGATTTCCCTCATGTCACAGGGATGTCTGGAGACTGAGAGGGGTGTATGAGCTATCTGCTTTTTGTTTCACCTGAAATCAAAACTCTTGGCACTGGAGAGAAAAGTGTCTCAAAGGTTTCACCAAGAGTGGAAAGTGGGCTTCTGAAACTGAGTCTCATCTTTGCAAAGGGAATTCTTTCTGCCCTCCTAAGGACCATAACATTGCAACCTTACTTTATTCTATTATCACATTGGCACTTGGAAATATTGGTTTGGGATGTATCAGCTGTACCACAAATACTTGTTGACAGATAAGTTCTTAAACTATTCATGAGTTTCCTAACATGTTTTTCATTATTGCAGGATCAATCCTGAAGAAACTTTTGCACACTGCGAACTGTCTTAAGGTATTTTATGTCTTCTGTCGAATGCATTGTTTCTTCAAAGACACTGGCTGTTTCTGTTTACTAGATGCTTCTAGCCAAAGAATTGGCTGGTTAGTTCAGGTCATCATGTGCAACTTAGTCTTACCATCCCCGCTCCTTGTTTGAGTTGCCAGAGTTGATGGTTCTAGGTGTCACAACAGAGTCTTGCGGTACCTTAAAGACTAAAAAGTTTCAAGTGGCATAAATCTTCATGGACTGAAACCCACATCATAGGATGCATCTGACTGGGTGTGTTCCAATTCATGAAAACATACACCAAATAAAACTTATTAATCTTAGGTGTGCCATTAGATTCCTCAATATGTTTGCTGAAGCAGTCTAGCAGATCTACCACTTTCTTGGGTTTCTAGTTATAAGGGTCTTATGTCTCCATGTTGGGCAGTCTCCATAACAGTCTCTGTTACAGGCCCTTCCTGTTTTTAATACTGTGGGAGAATTCAGGACTCCCTGATTAGCCCCTGTTTGCCTACGTTCTCTCTGCCTTTTATTCCCAAGCCTCAGTCTTCACTTATTTCTCCTTTGGATTCATGTCTTTCAAGTCCATTTCCCATCTTTCAACTTCTCTTTAGCCTATTAATGCCTGGGTCCCTGACTCCTGGAATCTCTTCCCAGTTCTATGGCGCCTGTTCTCTGAGTTTTTCTTTCTGGCAAAACAAAAACTTTGGATTCTGCCACAGGAGCAGAACTGCAAACTACTTCATTTCCTATACCATCTCATCATATATTAGTCCAGCAAATAGTGCCAAAGGTTTTAACACTACAAGCCTAATTTAGTATAGATATTTATTTCACTAATGTCCTTAGCTGCAGAAAATTCCTGTAATCTGATTGAATTCAAAATTGTAATTAAACTCCTCTTTTTTATGGCTACCTCTTATTAGATTAATGTGCTAATAGTTATACATGAAATCAATATGTTTCTGAAGTGTGGCACTAAATGATAATGTCTTTAAGCTGCTAAACCTATTGTAGATGGACAGGAGCAAGGTGGGCAATTTATCCTTCCAATATTTATTTGCACATTTGGGTTATGCAGTCCCAGGATTTGCATGAGATTACTTTTGTTCTTCCTTAACTTTTGCTCTTCCTTGTTCTGCATTGCTAAAAAAAATAGATGGAAACAGTACCTAGCACCTTAAATGTAATTGGAAGATCTGTGATTATCTAGCTATAAATATTTTCACACATTTCTTTAGTATTTTAATGAGAAAATATTCAGGTAATGCCAGGCTTTCACACCCTGACTTCTATAGAACTGGATTCCTTGTTCTGGCTAAGCTGTGTGTTGCTGAGTCTCTGTAGCACTCCTTTCTTGCTATAGCCAACAGTTTTCCCTCCTGTTAAGTTCTTTGCATATTTATGAGATCTCTGATTAGCCAATTCTTTCATCAGTTCCCCGTAAGCATGTAAGTAAGTAAGTAAATAAGGAAAGTTTTATTATGCAGTCATAGACCCAATTATAGTTCCCTGTATCCATTGCTCCTCTCCTTGTTCTTGTTTCTGCTCAGGTCACTCCATTTCCCATTCCCTCTGCTTGCTGAACAGAAGACTCATTTAGATGTTCCATTACCCTTATTTCCATGTCCTCAAGCTTTGTACCTCCTAGTTGCCTTCCAATGACACATGTGAAACTTCGACATTTTCTCAATTTTATTGGAGCTATGATCTTTAATTCGGAAAGGTTTTTCTTTATACTTAGAGCACTTCCATCCTGTGAGATTATGGGGACCCATTTCTGTCACTTCTTCTATTAGCTTTCTGTATGTGATATACTCACTTAGTACTAGCAAAAGTGGGTATAATTGTGACTATTGTTCTTCATCTTAATTTCACAATTTTGTTATAGTAATTAAAATTATTGGCATATACACCCTGAACAGAGAGAAATATTTGAAAGATGATGGCAATGATAGGATACATTATTCTCCATTCAGCTCCTCACCAAAAAAATCCTCCAAGTACCCCAGCATAAAAGGTAGATTATAACTAAGTGAGTAAACAAACAAACAAACAAACAAACAAACAAACAAACAAACATAAATACGTACCTACCTACCTACCTACCTACCTACCTACCTACCTACCTACCTACCTACCTACCTACCTACCTACCTACCTACATACATACATACATACATACATACATACATACATAGGAATGGAGGAATCTGCCTTATAGTGAGTCAGACTGTTTGTTAATCTACCCCAGTTTATTTACTTGGTCTGGTAAAGCCTCTCTAGTTCAGATGTCCATCTTCTGCTACTGCAGCCTTTTAACAAGAGATTTCAGCAATTGAAGCTGTGCTGTGTCATTGCAATAGAGTTATTAAGGCAAGTAATGGTGAGTTTTCTATGCCATGAAAAAGTAGGACAAAGCTCCCTCAGAGCAATATGACACCACCTTGCATGCCAAACCTTTTACATGCTTACTGCTTGAATCAGTCTTTAGAGCTGATATTTCAGCACAGTTTATTCCTGTGCTATGGTAAGTATTATTGCCTAGGTTTGTCTTGCCGTTATTTCTGGTGGTGTTGGAACAAATCTTATTGAGGAATTTCACATTCAGTTTTGTGGATTGAACGTAGTGAGTAGTGGAATGTATGCTTTGAGTGCAAAGGATCCTAGGTTTAATCCTGGCATCAACAAGTTTGGTCTGGAAAGGGCTTTCATCTGAAACCTAAGATTGTTACTGCCTGTCAGTGTATTATAAGCACTATACTGGATAAATATTTTGATTCAGTGTATGTCAACTTCTGAGCAGTAAACCAGGTACTGTAATCTCCTTACTGTTCAGTTTTATCTATTTATGATTACCTGACTGCTTCTTTGGCTACCTGGAAATTAGTTTAGATCTCCTCCACTTTAGGTTGTTTGCTACATTATCCAAAAGAACATGAATACCTGGGAGAGGTTTTGGGTAATACACGTTAAAAAACTGGCTGCTGATTTGAAGAGAAATAAAACTCCATAGTGCCTTAAAACCACATTATTATCTGCATCCTTTAAGTTGCTGACAGTTTTAAAAAGTACAGTGCTTTCTAACGTATTGTCATTCAATAAATTGTGGGGATGAACCTGTCTGTCTTTCACGTTTTAACGGGTATATAGTGGACTGAACATCACACATTCATCCTTCTTGTAGTCACGTGTGTGTTTTCTTTTATTCATCTCTGCTTTGTGAAATCAAGAGACTGATCCTTGAGCTTATTATAGATCTGTCATGTCCTTTAATGCTGACAGTCTGTCCTGTAAAGGAGCTTTTCAATTACTGTGCCATAGAAACTACAGTACTTTTACATGCTATGGGTGCTTTTACATGCTATAAAGTAATGTAGGCACAGGGAAATGTTCTTTATGCAATCTTGGAATGCTTATTTCCCTATTGCAGAACTGGCACATAGCCCAGGCCTAAGCAGGAACTGGGCACAAAGACAGTGCAGCAGTAAATCAAGGTTAGTGGGGGGGAAACAAACCTCACAGAGTCTGTACAGTAGCAGGAGAAGTATAGTGGTTTGTTATATAAGCACCAAGGATGACTTAAAATGAAGCTCTGTGTAGTTTATTATTTGGCTCAGCAATTACATATGTTTAGTTCTTCTTCATTTTAGTGGTGTTTATACAATAGGTCCACCTGATCTCCTTGGAAAAATCTGAGTTTGGGCAGGATAAGAAAAAGACTAGTGTGGTGGCTGTGGTGGAGCTACTGCAATGCACATCTTCTGCCTTCAGTCCCACACTAGGCTGTTGTGTAAATAGTATGTGTTGTATTCTAAGATGCTTCTATAAAACTGATTGCAGATTTCCCCTAATCTGTTACCTGGATTTGTGTCCTTCACATCTATTTAAAATATGATAATGAATATGATATTTAAATAGTCTCCTGATTACTCTTTATTTTAAATAAATTGATAGGTAGATACAGTAGATAATATGCATATATGAGGGCTTTGCTGGAAACCTGCTGTTCAGTAAAATCTGCTGCCAGAATTTGGAGTTTCATCTCCAAATGAATAAACTGATGACAAACTACTTTGAAGGAAAATGCCTTGTTTAAATTTCCATAGAGCTTATCCCTCTTAGTCTATTGCAGCAAAATTTCCCCAACAAATACAGTGGTGCCTCGCACAACGATTGCTTCATACAATGATGAATTCACACAGTGATGGGTTTTTTTGAGGAATTTCCCCCATCGTTTAACGATGTTCTCTATGGGGGAATTTCACTTAACGTCTTAAAATGTTTGAAACCTGTTTTAAATGCTTGGATTCCATAGTGCACCTTGTGAAACATGTGCAAACTTAATTTGGTTTTGTTCTGAGTCTTCATAAATTTTTGGTGATTTTTTAATTTTCCCCATTTAAATCAATTGAATGGACAGTTCAATGCATTTAAATAGGGAAAACAAAAAATCACCAAAAATTAAGGACGACTCAGAACAACACCAAATTAAGTTTGCATAGGGTTCAGGAGGTGGGCTAACGATTGCAAGCATTTAAAACATGTTCCAAACATTGTAAGACACTTAAAAATGAGCGAAAAGGGACATCGGAAAGGACTTCAAAAGCACTGAAACCGGCTTCAGTGCTTTTGAAGCTCTTCCGTTTTCGCTCATTTTTAAGGGTCTTACAATGTTTGGAACATGTTTTAAATGCTTGCAATCGTTAGCACACCTCCTGAACCCTATGCAAACTTAATTTGGTGTTGTTCTGAGTCGTCTTTAATTTTTGGTGAGTTTTTGAATTTTCTCTCATTGGAATGCGTTGGACCTCAAAGGTAGCCCCACGTACAGCGCATTACAGTGGTCTAATCTTGAGATTATGAGCGCATGTACCAAGGTAGTGAGTGCCCCTGTGTCGAGGTAAGGTCGCAGCCGGGCAATGCGCCAAAGGTGGAAAAAGGCGGTGTGGACTACTGACGCCACCTGTGTTTCCATGGAGAGTGTCGGGTCCAAATGTATGCCCAAGCTGTGGACCCCACTCTTCGCGGCCAGAGTCACCCCCCCAAACGTGAGAGAGTCACCCAAGCCACTAGCCACAGGGCCACCCACCCTCAGAACCTCCGTCTTTTCCGGGTTCAACCTCAGCCCATTCTCCTGCATCCATTGCAGTATGGCCCCCAGGCAGCACTGAAGGGACAGGATGGCATCACCCGCAGTTGGTGAAAAGGAGATGTAGAGCTGGGTGTCATCAGCATATTGATGAAACGATGCCCCCCATTCCCTGATGACCCCTCCCAGTGGCCTCATATAGATGTTAAACAACATTGGGGAGATGATCGACCCCTGTGGAACCCCACAGTTGAGACTCCACGGGGCCGAGACACTCTCCACAAGCTGCACTCTCTGGGGACGATCCCCCAAGAAGGAACGGAGCCAGGCAAGTGCCAAGCCACCGATTCCCAACTCGGAGAGCCTCCCCAGGAGGATACCATGGTCGACGGTATCAAAGGCCGCCGAGATGTCGAGTAAGGCCAACAGAGACATTTTACCCCTGTCAGCCTCCCTCAGCAGGTCATCATACAGGGTGACCAATGCTGTTTCTGTACCGTGGCGTGGCCAGAAGCCCGACTGAAATGGATCCAGGGCATCTGTTTCATCCAAGTGGGCCTGAAGCTGATCAGCCACCACTCTCTCAACCACTTTGCTCATGAAAGAAACATTGGCGACAGGCCTGTAATTGCCAATTGCGTCCGCTGCCATATTAAGTTTCTTTCTTATGGGTCTAATGAGTGTCTCCTTAAGGGCAGATGGAAATCTGCCCTCAAGGAAAGACCCATTTATTATTGCTGTGGCCCATTCTGTTGTTATCGGCCTGGCTGCTTTGATTAGCCAGGCCGGGCAAGGTTCAAGGGAGGAGGTGGTGGCCCGGCAGCGATCAAGCACCTTATCCACAGTGTTGGGCGTCACAGGCTGAAAAGAGTCGAAAGTTGGAGCGCTGGACATCTCTGCTCGACTCACTGTATTCAAAAAAGAGAGAGCTCCCGGCGGATGGCCTCCACTTTAGATTTTAAAAAGGCTGCAATTATGATCTGTCGGGTTCTTCCTCCACCTATGCTCTAGCCTTCTCCTATATCGCTTCATCGCTCGAAGCTCCTGGTCAAACCAGGGTGCAGGCCAAGCTCTGCACTGGAGAGGGCGTTTAGGCACGATCATGTCTATAGCCCTAGTGGCAGAGATGGACCAGCTGTCAACCACAGCCTCGACAGGAGTGCCAGCCAGGTCAGCCGTAACACCTCTCATGGCCTTCTGGAATCCAACAGGATCCAGTAGCCTTCGAGGGCGGACCATAGAAATAGGTCCCTGCTCCCTGCGAGGGGGGAGTGCCACTGAGAGGTTACACTTTATTAGGTGGTGATCTGACCATGACAAGGGGACCGACACAAGGTCGGTCACCATCAGATCACTCTCGCTCCAATTAGTGGAAAAGACCAGGTCCAACGTATGGCCACCCACATGGGTGGGGCCAATGACATGTTGGGACATGTTCAAGGAAGCCATGGTTTCCAAGAACTCAAGACCTGACCCAGTGGTCTCTGCCCCCGTGTGCACGTTGAAGTCACCCAAGACCAGAAGCCTCGGGGACACCAACACTGCCGCGGAGACAAAGTTGGCCAGCTCCGGTAGAGAAGTGGCTGGGTCGCGGGGAGCGCGGTAACCCAGCAAAATCCCAATACCATCCCTAGCCCCAATTGACACATAGAGTGCCTCTAGACCTGGCTTTATCACCGAGGAGCACCTAGTAACCTCTAAGATGGATTTGTAAACAGTGGCTACTCCCCCCACGCCTCCTCTTCAGAGAATCCAAGTTTAGCAACTTGTTGCAGTACACAAAGTTTCCACGACCTAAAATTCATCTCCCCATATGCTATCAAAAATTCTGACTGGGTGATGAACAAAAAAGTAAAATTGAAATAACCCTTCCACCTACTCTTATGGGAAAGAAATGTAGTCCCGTTAACCTATCCACCATATCGTTGACATATAAGTTAAAGAGCAATGGAGCCAGGATGCAACCTTGGTGGACAACCTGAGATGTTTTAACTATATTGGACAGTTGGCCGGAAACGCCAACTCTGACATTTAGAGAAGAGTTGGTATGCAGATTCTTAATTCTTGCTAGCAATCTAGGATCTGTTCCAAGGTTTATAAGTTTTTCCCATAGTCGTCCTCTTGGAATGGAATCAAAAGCAGCTTTGAGATTGATAAAGGCCACATGTAATTGTCCAGAGGATACTATAGTATATTTGTTAATTAGATGATTTAATAAAAAAAAAAGATCTGATCTGCTAGCAGAAAATTGGATTTTATCTTACATAGGTGTTTAGGATAAATATCCACAGTGATATGTGTCCTCTCTCAGGCAAACCAGTAGTATGACTGATATGATGCTAAATCCTACATCCAAAGCATGGTTTGAAAGATAGTTATTTCCTGCAGACTCCAATGCCACTGTAGAATGTTCTTCTCTACAATATCCTTTCTTTTCTTTTCTTTTTTTCCTGATTTCCGATAACTATTTCTGGATTGTCTTAGTCAAGTAAATTGTGGCTGGTGCTCATCATCAAACTATAATTTGAAGTGGGTTTTCAGATCCAGGCTTTATACATTAGCACTGACTGTAGTTTGCTTGATTCAGAGAATGGAAGCCCAAGGAAGGAGAGGAACAATGTGAGCTCTCAGCCTAATCAATATCATGTTTGGGAAAGTTGTCAATGCTAAGATGAAGTATTTTAACTGTAATCAATGTGATGGTAATGTATAATGGATTTCTTAAGAATATGTAAGGATTTGTTCATATCAGTAGTATTGTGTGATTTTCCATCACAAAATGGATGTTTTTGTATGTTGGAGTCATAACCACCATGTCTGGCTGGGACTCCAACAGCCTTTCATTTAAGGAAATCAAGATAATGTATTTCAACAAATCACTAGTCAGTACCTTGATTTCTTAATGTTGTTTACATGTTTTTATTTTCAATACTGCTTTCTAAAAAAATCTTATTTTCTTTTTAGATAAGATGTGAAGGAATCCGGTTATTTCTTCTCTGGTTGCAAGCTCTCCAGACAAATTGTGCAGAAGAACAGCTGTTAACTTTTGCTTGTCTCGTGCCTGGCTTTCCTGCAGTGATGTCCTCAAGAGGTCCATGTACACTGGATACCATCATTAACCCTCCTTCCAGTTTTCCAGATGGTAAGTTCTTTACGCTTCTAGTTTTTCTCTCCCAATATCTTGATGAAGACTGTTTTATACTATTCCAGGTGCTCTGTCACTTGGTTAAAGAAATCTTCATTATCGTCATCATCTTAGCACTGGAAAGGACCCTATAGAATAGATCATCAAGCTCAGTGCCTGCCAAATAGGCACAGTGGGGAATCAAACATCTACCTGCTGCTTGCAGTTTTCATAAATAACATATATCATCATTACTCCCTTTGATAGTGATTTTGAGTCTTGGCAGAAGTGGAGCAAAGGTGCGGCCATGAAAACAAATGCATGGGAAAGTTTCATCATGGCTTTGGGAACTCTTGAGACAAAAATACAAGAGGCCTGCTTACCCATTCCCCACTCCTTTGACAGGTACACACACCAGTGAGAACTGAACAAGTTTATGAGCTATATAAAAAGGGGATTTAAAATTGAACAGCCAATATTATAATACTGTTGTACAAAATGCTGGTAAGGCCGCACCTGGAGTATTGCGTACACGTCTGGTTGCCGCACCTCAAAAAAGTCATAGTGGAACTGGAAAAGGAGCAGAAAAGAGTGACTAAAATGATGACTTGCCTGGGGCACCTCCCTTATGAGGAAAGGCTACAGCATTTGGGGCTCTTTAGTCTAGGGAAAAGGCGCCTGAGGGGGGCCATGATCGAGACATCTAAATTATGCAGGAGATGGATAAAGTGTATAGAAGGAAGCTCTTTTCCCTCTCAAGCAGTACCAGAACCAGGGGACATCCACTCCAATTGAGTGTTGTGAGAGTGAGAATAGACAAAAGAAAATATTTTTTACCCAGCGTGTGATTAGTCTGTGGAACTCTTTGCCACAGGATGTGGTGATGGCATCTGGCCTAGATCCCTTTAAAAGGGGATTAGATGGATTCCTAGAGGAAAAAATCTACCACAGGTTACAAGCCATGATCGGGATGTACAATCTTAGGCTTAAAAGCAAGGTACCTCCAAATGCCAGATGGAGGGGAGGGATATCAGGAGACAAGGATCTAGTTGTCCTGTATGCTCCCAGAGGCATCTGGTGGGGCCACTATAAAATACAGGAAGGTGGACTAGATGGGCTCTTGGCCTGATGCAGCAGAGCTTTTGTTATGTTCTTATATTAGGTTGTTTATTAGAACATTTAAAAAAAGACAACTATCCTGTGGGGGAGTGGAGTTGAATGTCTTGGAGGAGTCCATGCCAGGCTGCCTGGAATCTGCCACATCCTCTCTTTCAGTGAGAACTGGTACAAGCCAGTTGTTTTCATACTGCTGTCTATGGGGACCAGTTCCCTTCATTTGTTTCTTTTTACCTGAAACTGTAGTAATTCACTGGGGTGGTCCTTCCTCCCACTTAAATAATGTATCTTTTCCCCAACTTTATATCTGTCAGATGGCTGCAGCAATCAATTATTTAAGCTTCTGTCCCGAGGCATAAACTGTTCCATACAGGTAGACATGCATACACAATATTTAGGAGGACAAAATGTGGTATTGTAGCAGTGATGGACATAGTATGGTTTTGAGGTGGCATTTGATTACAGGCAGACAAGACAAAGCAAAACTTATTCATAGACAGAAGAAAGTTTGAAAAAAGATTAACGGATGATGTAGGGAAGAGACACTTCAGTGGTGGTGACCTGCAAAATGTGTGCAGTGTTTGTCTTTGTGCCTCAGAACAAAGCCGCCTAGAGTGGTTGAAATGACTAGATAGGCGGGGTATAAATACAATAAATAAATAAATAAACAACACAGCATGCACATGCAATAAGTGCAAACTTATTGGGGAAAATTGAGAGAACTGGAACAGTGAGTGGCTCTGCTTAAGGGTATAAGAGATGAAAACTGCATAGACCAAACTCGGCAGCAATTGAAGGAAGGAGGAAACACTATGGAGAAGAGTCATAGTTAGGAGCAAAAGAAGGAACTGCAAAACCACTTTCAGATTCTTGAAGAGGAGCCTGGCAGACAGCATGCAGAGGAGGACATACAGGAAACCTCGCAGGAGGAAATGAGAGAGGCTGAAGTTGAGTCAGATACAGTCACCCTACAAAAAGAAGACTAGTTGTGCTAGGAGACTCCCTACTGCATGGGACTGAAACTGAAATATGCCAGGAAGACCCATGGGCCTGCCTAGTAAGTTATCTCCCTGGAGGATGGATTAGAGATAGATTAAGAATTTTGGGACCACAGGCTACATTTCCTTGCAATTAATGAGTTGTACCTCGCAAAGACTAGAAATAATGTATTTGGCCACAACGTGAAGGGCTTTGTCAGGAAGGCTTTAAACTGAATTGGAAGGGGAAGAGAGATGCAAACTCAGAGGTAAAGATAGATGGAAGCTTATGCAGAATAAGAGGAATGGACTGAGCAGCTCTAATAGGATCCAATAAATGCCAGATGTATGGGAAACAAGAACTGGAAGAAGAAACAAGAAATCTTAGTCCAGGAGTGTAAATGCAACTTGATAGCAGTAACTGAAACATGGTAGCATTGTCAGGAAAAACTGATCTTTAAAATAATAAAGCATAATAAAGCCTTCAAACAGGGCAATTCTCCAAAACTGGCAGTAATTTATTTAACACTATGATCATGGAATGGCACATTGCCCCTCAAATCCAGTCTGGGCATCCCAAATCACATGTTTTATTCCCTTATTAGAACATGTGTCAATCACAGAAATCATTTCATGAACACATTACAGTTTGGGACTTTCCAATCTTAAGTTGCAACACATCTTAGACTGTCCATTTTGTACCTTGGGTTAGCTTCTGCTTAAGTTCCTCTTTTTAACATTTGTTGTAGTGGTTAATTTCTGTTTGCAATAAGTAGCACATAAGTAGGTTTTGTCTGTTACAAATCCTCTTTCTTTTGTATTCTGTATTTTCTATGTACTGTAGTTAAAGGAAAAATAATAAAATTAAAATTGCAAGTGATACTGGTAAAGAGCTAAGTAGCTGGAGTTTAGTACCAACCATTGAATCAAGCTATGGATAAAACCTTTGAAAAACAAATTGCAAAAACGTGAGATACTGTACTGCAAGATTAGCTGTCCTTAATGTGATTCTAACCAATAGAGATGATTAGGTGGAAGAAAAGGAGTAAGGGGAACTCTGGGAGAAACTGACCATGTTTTACTTGAGTTATTTATTTCAGAGGAAACAAAATCAGAATATAACCACACATATATGCTGGATTTCAAGAGAGCCGATTTTAATAAACTCAGAACAATAAATAAGGTCACATGGCAGGAGATCCTAATGGGAAAAGGAGTCCAAGATGCATGGGAGTTTCTCATAAAGGAAATTCTAAAGGCACAACTATGAACATTTTTAAGAAGAAAAAAAGATGGAAGACAGCAAGAGGGATCAATGTAGTTTCACAATGATGTCAGAGAGGTCCTGAAAATAAAACAGGACACATATTGGAAGTGGAAGGAAGGCCAGGCCACAAAGGAAGAATACAGACAAGTAGCAAAGGATTACAGAGATGGCATCAGGAAGGCAAAAGCTGAGAATGAGCTGAGGTTAGCAAGAGATGCTAAAAGTAACAAAAAGTTATTCTTCAGGTATGTGTGTGCCAAAAGACAGAGAAAAGAGTGGTTCAGCTGCTCCATATGAATGGAAAAATGAAAATGCTTGACAAAGAAAAGTCAGAAGTGCTAAATTCCCACTTTAGCCCAGTCTTTTCTCAGAAAACAGTCTATGACCCTCTGGAGGGGATAGGGGATAGTTTGAGACTGATAAACAAATAATCAATGTTTGTCAATATAGTCAATAATCAATAAGATATAAGAATATCTTATTACTTTGAGTAAGTACAGATCTCCAGGGCACAATGAACTGCATCCAGGAGTATTGAAGGGACTGTTCTGAAGAATTCTCAGAGCACTGGGCTGAAAACAACAGAATGAAATTTAACAGGGCTAAGTGCACAAATATAAGATGTGGGATACTTATATCAGTAATACTATGAGTGAGAAGGGTCTTGGAATTGTTGTAGATCAAAAGTTGAGTATGAGCCATCAGTGTGCCGTGGCTGCTGTAGAAAGCAAATGCATTTCAGGATGCATTAACAGAAATATAGTCTCCAAATCCCGTGACTTACTGATTCCTGTCCATTCAGCATTGGTTAGGCCTCATCTACAGTACTGTGTTCAATTCTGGACACCAGAGTTTAAGACGGATGCTAACAAACTGGAACAAGTTCAGAGGAGGGCTACGAAGATGAGGAAAGACTGAAAGAACCGGGCATGTTTAGCATTGAGAAAAGAAGAATGAGGGGAGATATGGTAGCACTTTTCAAATATTTGAAAGATAGTCAGTTATACAGAGGAAACCAATAAGATTAAATTTAACAGAGATGTGCAAAGTCTTATACCTGAGGATGAGGTGGGAACTACCCAAATGCAGTTACAGTGGTGCCTCGACTTACGAACTTAATTGGTCATAAGTCGAAATGGTCATAAGTCGAAGCACCATTTCCCATTGAAATGCATTGAAATGCAATTAATCCGTTCTGGCAGAAGAAAAAAAAATACCCAAAAACAAAATCAGTGCAAGACTCGTTAGAAACGCGATTAATCCCTTCTGGTTGAAGGGGGGGGGGAAACAACAATCAAGCATGCTAGACCCATTGGAAATGCACAGAAAACAAAGGGACTGGGTCCAAAATGCACAAAGAACAAAGGGAGCAGTTTGGAAATGCACAGAAGACAAAGGGACCAGGTCCAAAATGAACAGAAAGTACCCAGAACAAATTTTAAAAAGCAGAAAACAGCACCTTACCTTACCAGGCAGCCTGAAGCCTCCCTGCAAACACACACACACGCTCACTCAGAAGCAGAAACTAGGCAGTCCCAACCCTCCTCCAATCGCACACTCTCTAACTGCTGGGGCGAAAGAGCTACAAAGAAGCAGCCTCGTCGCCACCTACAGTTAGAAATTTGAATTTCCTGCCTTTTTCCCCTGCCCTTTTCTTTTCATAAGTGGAAGCTCTGGTCACAAGTAAAAACAAAATTTTGTGGCTGGAACTGGTCGTAACTTGAAATGGTCGTATGTAGGAATGTTCATAAGTCGAGGCACCACTGTATAAGATGAGAAATGCTTGGCTCAGTAGTACTATGAATGAGAAGGATCTTGGAATTGTTGTAGATCATAAGCTGAATATGAGCTAACAGTATGATGTGAGTGGGGAAAAGGCAAATTTATTTTATACGACCCTGTTTTGCACTGCATTAACAGAAGTATAGTCTCCAGATCCATGAAGTACTGGTTCCCTCTACTTTGGCTCTGTTTACACCTCATATATAGTACTATGTCCTGTTCTGGACACCACACTTTAAGAAAGATTTTGACAAACTGGAACATGTTCACAAGAGGGCAACAGGGATGTTCAGGGGACTGGAAAGAAATTCCTATGAGGAGAGATTGAAAGAATTTGGCATGTTTAGCCTTGAGAAAAGAAAACTGAGGAGAGACATGGCAGCACTTTTCAAATACATAAAAGGTAAATACAGAGGAGGGGCGGGATCTGCTCTTGATTATCTGAGAATGCAGGACAAATAATAATGGGCTCAAGTTACAGGAAGCCAGAATTGTTTGAATGTCAGCAAAAACTTCTATTAGAGCAATATGACAATGTTGGAGTAATATGAAAATTACCTTGGGAAGTGGTAAGCACTCCAACACTGGAGACATTCAAGAGAAAATTAGATATGCATCTGTCAGATATACTTTGATTTTAATTACTACATGGAGCAGATGGTTGGACTTGTTGGTCTTATAGGTTCCCTCCATTATGCTGTGATTCTGTGATAAGGCTATCAGTCCTCATGAACATAGCTGGTGTGAAGCCATGCTGGAGGTTGCAATCAAAGAACATTGGGCGACACACACTTTGTCCATCCTGTATTAGAGGTTTAGTTGTGAATTCCAGGGAAATAGATCTATGCACAACTATCTCTGGCAGTGGCCTAGCTTCTCGTCTAGTTACCTAGAGTCCAGGTGTTTATGCTATAATGTTCACGTCTTTTGAAAGATTGCTTTCTTTCCTATTTTCTGGTTCTGTTCCAGCAAAGATATATGCTGAAGAAATTACACCACTTTTACCTCATGCTTCTGGTGAAAAGGTTGCTGAAGACCCAACATGCTACTTCCTTCAGATACTGTTAAAATATATGGTCATCCAGGTGAGTACACATGTTGTAAATGTACTTTAGTAGTATAATTTTATTTGTTTTTGCATCTACTTGATCTTGCATTTCTATTTGATTCAAAAAATGTGTGTAGTAATATGATACATTTTTCTTAACTCTGGTCAAGGCTGCAAGCTTGGAATGGAAGAATAAGGAAAACTGTGATACTGGATTTAAGTTTCTTTTTGCCTTGTTCAGAAAATATTATCTTCCTCATTTATTTCCCAGTTTTACAAAACTAACTAACGTCTACAAACCTGTGCTTGGTAAGTAGCCATTTTATTTTAGTTTTTTCGAAAATTTGCTAGATTTTTTTAAATATCATTTTCCCACTATCAAGATTTGAATGTACTTCTCTATAGAAGTGAGAATACATTTTCTTCTTGTTAAGCCAAAAGACTGAGAATGAGAAAAAAAGACTTCCATTGAACAGCCTTTGCTGGTTTCAATTTTATAGCTCCCAATCTGCATTTTGGAAATAATATCATACTGATACATCTAATAGTATTTCCATAAGCATTTTATGGTTTTTAAAAAAACTAAGCACATTTCCTGTCAAGATTTATTAATATTAGGTTGCATATGGTTGTTTGCAAACAATGGATGGTTCAGTGAACCTTATTGCGAGGTAAATTTGTTTTAGGACTAAAGCTTTTATATCTAATTACAACAATGGTACAGTAAAAGCTGAAATTCTAAAGCTAAATAGAAAAAAACACAGTGTTTCATCTTTTGTATAATAGAGTTGAAGAAATGTTACAAATTTTACAGACTTGTTTTATATATGAGAGCTAATGCAATTGTGAAACTTTTCTCTCAGTTTATATTACCTTTGTGAAAAACAGTAACCCACTTTCTAAAGTTTCTGCTGCCTTTCTGCACAAATTATCTGGGGAAAGAAATAATCATCTATATTCATATGGACTGAGCTGTCCACATTGTTTTCACTAAGCGGGAAAGTTGTGTCAGGAACTTTTGTTCATGAAGACAGGATTTTAAAAAATAAAATAAAACAAATTCCCTGTTTGGTGTTTTACAGATATCCCTGGTCTGCGACCCAAGCCAACCTATGTTAATGTATCTTGTAATAGTGAAAATATTTATAGCACAAAAATACCGTACATGACTGCTCGTGTAGCTTTTATTAAATGGCTTGTAAACTTTTTTCTGGAAAAAAAGTACTTCACGGCAACACAGAATTTTAAAAATGGAGGGGATGTTTTGCCCAGGATTATTCAAGTATGTTTTATATTTTACTTCTGTTAATATTCATCCTTCAAGTCACACTGTAAACTTTGTTTTAACATTAAAGCTACTTTTGTTAAAATATTGTGTATTATACTGTGAACTGTAATTATGTAAGGCATTAAGAAATTTAGATTGTTAAGTAATGAAATGACATCCTTGTGACAAGGAGACATTATTAAATTGTACATTTTAAAGATTAGTTTCTTCAAATTTAGCTTAAATCAGAAAGAAGAAGAAAATGTACTTGAACATAACAGATAATTGTGATGTTCAAAGACTTGCCTATGACCTCAAGTGTCTCCTAGAATTTCTTTTTCTTTTGGCCTGCTCTTCTGAAATACGCTCTCAGAATGAACCAGGAGAGTATTCCTAGACTTTTAAACTCCTGTTTCTGAGACAGTAACTGTGGCCAGATGATGTATTTCAGTGATGTTAGTTACAAGGAATGATAAATCTGACTACATTTTCTTGTGCATGGTATATTCCTACATTGTAATCTACCTTCTCTTTCTACCTCTGATGTTTATTTAAGACTGTGAGTGGTACAGTGCAAGATAAAAATCCTGAAGCAGAGAATAGTATTCCATCAGACCAGGACAAAAATCATGCAAACAACAGCACATTGACTGAGAGAAGGCTTAGTGATTCCAGTTCTTGCAACATTGAGGAACAACACCGGGCAGTATATGAAATGGTGCAGCAGATTCTCTTGTCTACACGAGGTTATGTAAATTTTGTCCATGAAGTATTTCGCCAGGTTAGTGTCTGTAAACATCAGTATATTTGCTGTACATATATAAGTCATATGTAGGTAGTATGTGTTGGCCTTGTATCTAGATACCTCATTTAAATCCTTGATATTCACAGATGTCCTATGTCTATACCATTTCCCCTGGGATCTTGGGAAAATGTAAAATAAGAATAAATAATGAAAGTATTTTTTAAAATTATATAGTTTGGAAAATGAAAGCAAAAGAGAGCAGACGCATAGCCCAAATAGCTGGATTCTGAGCTTCATTGATTTCAGTGGGATTTGCCTCTAAATCACCAGGCTGAGAATTATACTCCTGATCTTTCTATGTATGGCACAGTAGTTTTTAGAAGCACTTGACTTCAAGTGAGAGCAATCTAAACAGTTACATATATTTTATTTGTATAAGCCTAGAGAGGATAAATTTAGGAATAAATAGATATGTTCAGTATACGAAAAACTTCTAAGTGAAGTTTGAAGGATCATATAAAGGGTGCACAAATGTGGCAGATATGGTGACTGGATTACCCACTGTGAAGAAATTGAAACTTGGGTTATATGAAATATGAAATTCAGTTGCTAGACTCTTCTATGTTTCTGTGAGCCTGGGAAGCTGACCTCCCAGGCAGAGGACAAAGTGGAAATGGACAGTTCACACCTGCAACTCATCTCTCGCTACTGAACACTGGAAAGGACAGAGTGAGCAAGAGAGCAGGCACTTCCATGCTTACCTTTATTAGAGGTAAAGCTGCCCCAAAAGGACACTAACACCATATCTGTAACCGTGACTTGAAAGGAGCAGGTCTGAGGCATTCCCAGAGAGTTTTCTAGGTTTGGATGATGGAAATGGCACCCAGTCAGGAAGCTGCCTTTTATCTTGATGGAACATGAAAAGAATTTAAGATTATGGGCAACAGGTAGCTAATTGCTCATTCACAGGTATAAAAAAGGATTATGGCTAGTTAGTGGGCTGGAATGTCTCAGAGGAGAATGATACCTTGCTCCCCTGCTGTTCAAAGGAACTTTGCCTGACCTGAGAAGACCTTAGTCTGTTTGCTGTCCTATGAAGCTTTGTTGAGGGATACACTCTGTTTATGCCCTCAGAACTATGCTTTCTCTGCTAAGGTATGTGTATCAGATAGGGTAGATTAGCTTTATAATTTTCTGGTGTGTTTTCTGCCTGAATGCTTGAAAGTGTCTAAACATTGCTGCTGTATTTTGAAAGGCTGTTTCTTGTAACTATTTGGAACTTTTATCCCTTCTGTCCATTTGAGTTTTTCTTTCTTTTTAATAAACTTCAAAAATCATTTCAGGCAATTTTCTGGATTTTGACTGAGAGGGTTGATCGTACTGAGACCAGTGCATGGTCCCTGTTTTGACAGAAATAGTTCAGTAATCTTACATTTGACTTTGTAGAATGACTGAGGTTCATTTGGAGATGAATTTGGTAAAATAAACTGTGCATAATCAGGCTGTGAACCTTTTTCATCTTAGTTTATTATCCTGCAACAGCTTCCTGCAACCTGAAGCCCATCAAATGAGTTGAAGTGCAACCTCCAGCATCCAATGTTGGGTGTTGATGATAAGAACTGTAATGCAACTCATCTGGAAGACACCTATTTTGGAGATGCTATCCTATAAAACAAAATAGAAAAAGACAAAAAGCCCCCATCTTATTAATATAATTCCCTTTTCAACATGGCTTCTCTTTATCATGAAGTTAATTTGTTTTACGATGTTGATATTATACTGCAACTTCTTCATAATTTATTTGTGTGCTGGCTGGACAAATTTAAGTGGTGTTGGCTTCTTTTGCTTTGATACGGAATGTTCATATCAATGATTTCAATGGTATGTCAGTAATGTGTATTATTCCCATTTTAGGCTTTTTTGCTGCCTTCATCAGAGATATCTTCAATTGAAAAAGTAGTGAAAGTATATAGAAAGTGGATACTGCAAGACAGGCCTGTGTTCATGGAAGAACCAGATATGAAAGAAGCAATTCAAGATGATGATGGCACTGCAAATCTTTCTACAACAGAATCAGATGGCAAACATGTATGCCTTTAGTTATTACTAAATAGTTGGATAGTTCATAATGTGTAGTTAACTGTAGTTAATGAATATATATGTGATATACAGTATAAAGATTGCTCAAGTTAACAGTAACAGAACATCGCCAACTTAGATTCTTTGATTTTCTTAGCCCTTTGATCTGCTGCTACATCATGCACTCATTCCTTATCTGTTCATTTCCCTGCTTGAGACTCAGTCGTATGTTTTACATAATATCTGTTAGAAACAATGTTGTCCATCACTTTAGGACTTAGTGATTGCAAAAAATTATCAGGATATGCTAACTTACGTATTTAGTTAGTTACTGTTTTCATGTCTACACTATTCTTCTGCCTGAGTTTACACAGAACAGCAAAGAACATGATTAAAATAATAAACCATAAAACAGACAAAGCAGGATCTATGAAGAGGTGAAGGCAACTAGATGTATGCTGGATCCTTGCCTTTCCTGGCTTATAAAAACAGCCAGAGGGAGACTGACAGAGTGAGTTAAAGGAATGGTGAATGATTCTTTGCAGCAAGGTAAAGTACCGGAATGTCTCAAGGAGGCTGTAGTAAGACTTCTTTTTAAAAACCTCCTTGAACCCCACTGTATTAGATAGTTATTGGCCAGTCTCTCATATTCCATTTTTGGTCAAGGTCTTGGGGTGTGCTGTAGCATCTGAGCTCCAGAGGTTCCTGGGTGAATTGGATTATTGAGATCCATTTCAGTCTGGCTCCAGGCCTGTTTACAGAACAGAGGCAGCTTTGGTAACCTTGGTTGCTTTTTATATATATCAAAATTCCAAATTATTCTTTTTACTATTTTCTGCCTTCCAGGTTTAAGTTCTCGTTTCAATATACACTCTTCATACTCTGCCTGTTGATTCAGTCCATTTGTAGAATAAGTCCCATCTTTCTGTTGCCTTTTGTAAAGGACAATCCTTCATCACTTCTGATAAAATGTCCATTTCCGCTGTTTCCCGTATCTTCTCTATAAGATCTTCTTGTTTCGGTACCATCGGACTTTTCCAATTTTTGGCATAGAGAATTCTGGCTGCAGTAACTATGTATATAACTATATATTCCTTTGTCTTATCTATGTTATCAGGTATCATACTCAATAAAAACAGTTCTGGAGTTAATGGCACCTTACAAAGCAATATTTGTTGCAACACAGCATGTACTCTTTTCCAATACTGTTTTGCTACTCTACATGACCACCACATATGATAATAGCTTCCCACTTGTGCTTCACATTTCCAACACACATTTGATCCATCTGTATACATCTTCGACAGTTTTTCCGGAGTCATATGCCACCTATAAAACATCTTGTATATATTCTTCTTAAAATTAACCAATCTTGTCAGCTTTATATTATTTTGCCATATTTTCAACCATTGATCAATATCAATATTATGCCCTATGTTTTGTGCCTACTTAATCATACATTCTTTAACCATTTCATCTTGCATTTTATTTTCTAACAGATAGTTATACATTTTCTTAACAATTTTATCTTTTGAACCTAATAAAAGCTTATCAAACATCGTTTGTTCTGAATAGAAACCTTTTATTTTGTCTTTTGTGTATCTAGATTCCAGCTGTACTCTGGACCACCAGTCTATATAGATATTCTGTGTCTCTAGCTCTTCTTTAGACCTTAGTTCACCATCCTTTTTAAAATAAATCTTGGAATCTTAAAAGTTTTGCTTTTGTCATGAAATTAGGTTGTGTAAAGGCCTCTGTAGGTGACACCCATACAGGTGTTTTTTGATAAATTTGTTGCATAATCTTTCTCCACATTCCCAATAAAGCTCTTCTTATCATATGTAAATTAAAATGCTTTTGCTCTTTATCCTTTTTATACCATAGATAAGCGTGCCAGCCTAACTGTAAATCGTGTCCTTCCAAGTTAAGTAATCTATCATTTTCCAAAGTTATCCATTCTTTTATCCAATCTAAAATACAGGATCTATAATACAGAACCCAATCTGGGAGACCAAAACCAGCCCTCTGTTTAGCAGGTAACCTTGGTTGCTGACCATGCTGGGAATTGGACAGGGGGAGTGTGTCCCTGTTGGCTGCATCTTTCAGCGGCTTTTGAGGCACCTTTCTGGGATGGGTCTTGCAGGGACTGTTTTACAGTGGTTCCAATCCCTCCTTGATGACTGAACTCAGAAGGTGGTATTGAGAGAATCCTATTCAACACCCTGGACATTGATCTGTGGTGTCCCTCAGGGCAGTCTTGTCCCGCATGTTATTTAACATCCTCATGAAACTACTGGGAGATGTTATCTGACATTTTGGGGTTTAGTGCCATCTGTACACTGATGACACCCAACTCTATCTCTCCTTCCCATCTGATTCCAAGGAAGCTGTTCCATGCTTAGCCCACTGTCTGTTGTCAATGATGGAATGAATTAAACCTGATCTGGACAAGACAGGTGCTCATGGTTAATCACAAGGCAAATCAGTAGATAGGGATTCAGTCTGTACAGGATGGGATTACAATCTCCCAAAAAAGTCAAGTTCTCAGCTTGGGTGTGCTCCTGGACTCACACTGAGCTTGGATTCACAGGTTTCAGTGGAGGCCAGGAGTGCATTTGGACAGTTAAAGCTGGTGTGCCCCTTGCTCCCATTCTTTGAGATATCAGATTTGGGCACAGTAACATGTGCCTTAATTATATCACACTTGTACTACTGCAACACACTCTATGTGGGGCTGCCTTTAGAGAGTGTTCAGAAACCTCAGGTGGTTCTAACTGCTGCAGCCAGACTCTTGACTGGTGGTGATTATAAAGGGCATGTAACTCCCTATTACAACTTCACTGACTGCCAGTGTGTTTTCAGGCCCAATTCAAAGTGCTAGTTATTACCTATAAAGCCCAATACTGCTTGGATCCAGGCTGTTCAAAGGATTGTATCTACCCATATGAGCCTTCTCTGCCTTTAAGATCTTCTGCGGAGGCGCTTCTCTCAAGTTTCACAACCTTCCTAAGTTCGTTTGGTGAGGATACAAGAGAGGGCCTTCTCAGTGGCTGCTCCCAGGCTTTGGAATGCACTGCCCCACCCCTCTTGTCCTTCCATTGTCAGGCAGAGACCTTCCCCTTCAGGCAGGCTTATAAGCAGTAAGTTAAGAATGCTGGTTTTAAAATATTTTTAATTGTTTTTATACTTGATTGGTTTTTACTTAATCGGTTTTTAAAATGTGATATTTATTCCCTGTTTCCCCGGAAATGAAACCTAACCTGAAAATGAGCCCTAGTATGATTTTTCAGATGCTTGTAATATAAGCCCTACCCCCAAAATAAGCCCCAGTTAAGTGAAACCCCGCTGTCCACCATTGTGCAGCAGCCAGAAGATGACATGACTATGTTTGAATAAATGTAGATTGTTGTACCTTGAAAACAAAAGTAAAACATCCTCTTTAAATGATCCCTAATATGCTTTTTGGAGCAAAAATTAATATAAGACCCTGTCTTATTTTCAGAGAAACACGATATACAGTTCTAAATTATCTTGTTTTACCTTTTGTGAGATTGCCTTAGGTTCTCTATAGGGAGAAAGGTGACATATAAATAATTTAAATAAACAAACAAACATACACCAAACATAAGAGTCTTTTAAAATGTGGTGAAATAACGATAAAATTAGAAGCACCCAAAAGCCTGCTAAAAACAGTTCTGCCTTGCTTCTTCTGTGTCCCTGCAGAGACATCGTATTTTACAGGGACTTAATTCTAGAGCATAGAGCAACAACAGGAAAAATATTTCTGCCTAAAGTATCCAAGCTTTGACAGTGGGCCCCTGTAAAAGGGCAGTCCTAGACAACCTCAGTTGATACAGGGGCTCATATGGGTAGAGGTGGTCTAACAGGTGTACAAGCTATATAGGGCCTAAAAAGTAATGACCAACATCTTGAGTTGAACTCAGAATACCAACTTAATGTGACAGAGAATATGTTTGGCAAAAAGAAAAATGTAATGAAGATGGCTGAAGGTTTTTTTTTGGCTCCCAACATAATAACCAGATTTTAAACTCCTTTTATGGTAGACATTCCTCACAGTTTTGTTCCTGAGGTTTTGTTTTAGTTTTTTCCACAAAAGTGGATTGCTGCCCTTTAGCAAGATAGGTTCCAAACCATTTTACAAAAATTCAGAACACAGCACCTGAATTTACAGTTCAGTAAGTGAAACATCAGTCCAACATCCCTCCACACACTCCCAAGATGAAAAGACACAGAAAAAAAAATTGATTTGCCTATAGATTCTGAGTGCTGTATGAAATGGATTTCACTTAATAGTAATATGCTCAGCTTATAGCAACATTAAATAACATACATTATTCATAAGTTTAACATATATCATATGCTTTTTCTTTTTAATTAAATTAACTTTTATTTGATGAAGGTTTGAAATATTAATAAAATACTAATCCTCCCAGTTGTTGAGAGGGTCCTTCATAGCTTTTTAAAAGTGCTAATGAAATAATTTAGCCACATACTGTATATAGTCAAGTTTCTCTTGCAGTATTCTTGATCTAACAGAGTTCAGATCTTGAAAAGGACCCTTTAGAACAGAAGGGGATGCCATTTTGGACTTCAAGGGAGAAGGGGATTGGCCTGAAAATTTCTCATTTGCTTTCTTGTGACTGAACCAATGATTTGTTTGTCAGGACAGGGACAAAAGTGGCATACAACTCAATATTTGAAAAGTTCTGTGTGCTTACTAGACTTGATCATGTTCTCTAGTTCATTTACATTTGCTTAGGAACTAGGAATCCTTCCTCCGATCCACCGTCTGTTTATGTGCATGTGAGGAGTCATTTTAATGTTGTCCCCTTCCCTCACAAAAGAGTTTTCCCTATAGTTATGCTTCAAATGAAAATGCAGTTGTGTAGAGCCTGTTCATGATAACATGACATACTTCTACCGTAGTAACAGCAGGGATATATATATAAACCTAAAGGTGAAGAGTGTGTTCTACATCAGTGAAACAGATCACTTGTCAGCATAGTTATATGGCACTGAGCAGAGATGGAGGGAGAAGACTTTATGCTTGGTGCTTCTAACTTTGGTGGACAGAGCTGTACTTGGGGGCCTGAATGATTCTTGATTCATAAATTAGTCGGTTATCTTGCATCACTTAGCCTTTTCACTTGTGCTCAGAACAGCTTACACAAAGAGACATGGAATGTCTTCTTGTGTAAGTGATCAGAAAGAACCAGAATTTAAGTAGCCATTTATTGCTATTGGATTTAAATACCCACTGGCAAAGATTATTGAAGCTATTAATTTTCTGTTAACAATTGGGCAAATTTGTCTGGAGATTAGATTCTGTGTAATTATGTATGAAATAGACCATCAGATTATTGGTGAGCCAGAGTGCCCAAACATCACGGGAGCTCCTGAAACACGTCCTCCTGTTTCTGCTTCATACACTCCATGTAATAATTTTATAAATAGGTATGTTATTCTACCATATTAGCATATATTGACTAATATATATATTTAAAGCTTACAGCCGGCCATTCAGGACATAAAAGATCCTCAAGTTGGGGAAGAACATACTCCTTCTCCAGTGCTGTTAATAGAGGATGTATATTAGAAGATGAAAACAAGAATATCAAAGCAGGTCTGCAAGCTACGTTACAGGTAAAGTATATATAAAGCAAAAGAGGTGGAAATGGCTTTTGAAATTGTTCCATCTGAAGATAAGTACAGTACTTTGGACAAAATTTGATACTGAGTGTACAATTTACTTTACTTCCTTCAATAGCACTAAACACAAAACACAAGTACTGTCCTGTAGTGTAGAGGTCCCCAACCTTTTTGGCCCCACGGACCAGCTGGGGAAGGCAGGGCACCTACCTGCAGGCATGCGCATGCGTGAAGCATGGCGTAGTGTTTGTGTGCGTGCGCATGTGCTCATGCACATGCACAAAGGGCAGGGCAGCACTCATGCGGGCGCTTGTACGCAGGCACAAATGGGCTGTGCGGGGTGGGGGGAGGTCTCTCTCCACGGCCCGGTCCGGCTCAGATGCTGTGAGGAAGATGGAGAAAACAACGAGTAAATCCTGATTTTCAGGCACCAACATTTTACTTCAATAGGAAGACAGGAGTGACTTGAGAACTTTTTTCTAAGAATGCCAGTTGATATCAGTTTTGCATTGGGGGCAGCAGTTATTCAAGGATACTTTGTTTGTTACATTGGCATATACTGTACCTCTTCTGCATGCATTCCTTCATGTTCCTCTTATCCCTGTGATTTGCTTCTATATAGTAAACCAAAATTCAGCAGATTGTATTCTGTGCCTTCATAACTTTATCAGCCCTGGTTTTCTATCTTCTTTATCTGACAAAGTGCCACTTTCTATGTCTCCTGGTGTAGACGTTCTCTCCTAATGCAATGACTGCATCCTCCACCATAACAGGACAAGACTAAACCTAATGTCATGGTAGTCTTGCTGTCATGGAAATTCCACAGTTCCTGCTAAACTTTAGGAGGTGTTTGATTAACAAATCTTGCATGAGAAAGAGGAATTTGTTTCACTAAATTGTGAACTGAAGTGTTTGACTTACATTAATTATTCTCTGTGTTTATGTTAATTGCTCTTGTGTATGTGTGTTCTGTGCAGTCAAGTCAGAACCAATTTATAGAAACTCTAACAGGGCTCTAATAAGTGAGATATTTAAGGAGTAATTTTACCAGTTTCACTCCCCCAGTGCGCTTCCGTGGCGAAGTGGGGATTCAGACCCTGTTTGCAGGAGTCCTAGTTTGTCACTGTATCTACTGTACCACATTGGGAATCTAATCTCCCTTGTACTGTTATAGATTAGGACAATGTGTTCTATTTTATGTTTTCATTTTGCAATGATTTCAGCTATCCTTGTGTATCTGATTGGTAGATCCCTCTTTTCATGTGTCCTAGAGATGATTTTTTCAGATCTCTTCATGGTTTGTCTTCTAATTACCTCTCAACTAGGAGAAGTCCTTCTGATCAGGTAGAACTATTTGCCAGAGATGAGAAGGTCACAGAATCCCACAGCTATCATATCCACTATGAATCATAGTTCAGAAAAGTCCATAAGTTGTAATACAAAAAAAGCAATTTTTTTTGCAGCTTAACTCTTTGTCTTCTCTCAATCTTGAGTTTCTCTCACCTTGCAGTACTGATGACAATTTCTTTTCTTTAAAAAAAATCAAGACAAGATAATACACCAACCAAATATTTCCTTTCCATCTAAAATTGTCTTGATATTTTTCCTATTTCCATTTTCCTTCTACCTAGGATGACAGAGAGCAGGGGATGTAATACCCTGGATGTGTAAAAAGTGTGGGTGTTTCATTTACACAGTGCCCAACATTTCTGCAGTGGTAGTGTTGTGCAGCGTTTGAAAACAATGTATGTGTGTGTGTGTGTGTGTGTGTGTGTGTGTGTGTGTGTGTGTGTGTGTGTGTGTGTGTGTGTGTGTGTGTGTGTATGTATGTAAATCCCACAGCTATCTCACTATACTGCTAATTATTAAATTCTGCTTTGTACTGTTTCCTCGATCATTACTTCAGAGAATAGATTCACACAGACCATGTTATCCATTGGCTAGAATCTGGTGTTCATTAGTGATTTTAAAGATATATTGAGGGATGTCTTCGTTGTTTTCCCAGTCACATATCTAATTGTGCAATGAAGATTCACCCTGGCACCTCAGTTAGCTATGCCAAGTTAGGCAAACTTCATGTGAACACCAGTTGGATTTCAGCCTCTGTTACCTACCTATGTAAAATGCTGTACTGCCACTTATTTTCTCAAGGTTGGGAAACATTTTGTTGCAGATGATCACTCAAGATTAGAGGCATGCAGCCTGTCTTTCCTTGGCTTTGGAGACACTGGGCAAAATCCTGTTTGCATAGTTACATAGGCATAAACCAGATAGTAAAAAATCACTACCAAGAGGATTGGGATTGCCTGTGGTGATCTGGCAATGATTTTGGATTCTTAAAGGCATCCTCTCCATCTGAAGGTTCCCAAAGGCTCCCCAGGACAAAAATGAGTCCTAAGGAACCCTGGAACTGAAAAGAGGAGGACAGAAAGTTTTTTTGTTTGTTTAAATTAATGAATTTCAGCACATGTATCCAGGTTATGCTGGTATGACTGCATAGATAGGATTTTACCCACTTATTCTGAAAGCCCTTTCAGCAAGGTTGCAACAATATTGACTTCTCTTGGTATTCTTTCATTATGAAGTGAGATAATTAATCTATACATTAGAAAAGGGGTTACCTAAGGTTAACCTCCCTCCCCCTGGACACAGATATTTAGAATATATATTTGCTTTAACTCCCTTGTACTGTAGTACAGTGATTGAACTTCAGTATTGTAGCCAAAACTCTGCTCACAACCTGGCTATAATCCCAAATAGCAGGCTTGAGGTTGACTCAGCTTTCCATCCTTCTGAGGTTGGTAAATTGTCTGCCCAGCTCATGGGGTGTTGCGGTGGTAAAGTGTAGCCTTCATAATTAAATTGTAAACTGCCCAGAGAGTGCTTTAAGTGCTATAAACAGCACACTTTGTTTTTCTTCGTGTGTTTTTTCTGCTTTGATTGCATATGTTTGTGGTGATCTCCCTTTCCCCATCTGACTTTTGTGTCTTTTTACCACTACGAAGTAATGAGAGGCTGTGCAGCAGTTTCAAATTAGCTAGAATTGAAATAGTCTTTACTACTCACCTGTTTGAAATAATACCCTGAAATCTGAAAATTGTTGAATACAGTGGTGCCTTGCATTACAAGCTCTCCGTTTGACGACAAAATCGCATCACAACAAAAGCGATCGCAAAACGATGTTCCCTATGGGGGAATTTTGCTTTGCGATGATCGGTCCCCTGTTTCGCTAACCGATTATTGCAAAGCAATGATTTTCGGCCAGGTGATCGGCAGTTTCAAAATGGCTGCCGGGTGAAAAGCATGTCCGCCTGCTGTTTTCTGGCACGGATTCCTCGCTGCACGGACAGCGAAAATGGCCGCGCTATGGAGAATCTTCGCTGGACTGTGAGTTTTAAGCCCCTAGGAATGCATTAATTGGGTTTTAATGTGTTTCTATGGGCTTTTTAAAATCGCATGACGACGTTTTTGTTTGACAGCGATTTTTTCGGAACGAATTAACGTCATGCGAGGCACCACTGTAGTCTTAATGAAAGTGTTACCATGTTGCAAGAAACAGCAAAAAGGAAGAATGTACTTTTACAGTGGTGCCTCTATTTATGAACTTAATCCATCCCAGAAGATGTTGTTAAGTCGAAATGTTCGTAAGTCAAATCAGCATTACCTGTAGGAATGCATTGAAAACTGATTAATCCGTTCCGGCTGTTTTTTGTTTGTATGTAGAGGCGCAGTTTGTAAGTTGAAGCATTAGTTCCCATAGGAACTAATGCAGAACCAGTTAATCTGTCCTCAGCCACTAGGGGGAGAATAATTTTTTAAAAAAATCTAGGATGACTTAGGTTAAAAAAAAAAGCAGGAAAGGAGGGAGGGAGGGAACAATGGGGAACAATTTTCCACCAATACATTTTAAACCAAACACCTTTTAAACCAAACCAATCAACTTTTAAATCAAACAACTTTTAAACCAAACCAATCACCTGGGGAGCAGAGAGAGAGGGAGAGAGAGAAGACAAGGGGGGGAGAGTTGAATCTAAACTCCATTTTAGAGCAACTCAGCCATTACAGACCCTTGCACAAAGGGTCCGCAAGACCATCAGAGCACAGAAACATAACCCCCCCATCCACCTAGCCCAAAACCAAACTGCAAGGGAAGCATGCAGGAATCATTGCAAATGCACAGAAAACAAACGGCAGATCAGAAATGCACAGAGAACGAAGGGACAAGGTCAGAAATGCACAGAAATCAAAGGAAAAAGCAAGGGGAGCATGCAGGAACCATTGCAAAAACAAATGGAGCAGATCAGGAATGCAAAGAGAACAAAGTAAAAAGCATGCAAGACACATCGAAAATGGGAGAAACCCCCCAAAAAGCAAACAAATCCCCCAAGACCCATCGGAAATGGGGGAAAACCAAAAAATAAATTCCCCAGGACCCATCAGAAATGGGGAAAAAAACACTCCAAAAAGCAACCATATCCCCCATCGGAAATGGTGGGAACAAAAAAACAACAATCCCCCAAGACCCAGCACAGCACAGAAACATAACCCCCCCCAGCCAAAAATCACCCTGCAAATATACCCAGAACAGTTTTTAAAAAGTATAATGCAGCACCTTACCTTAGCAGGCAGCCTCCTTGGATCCCACACTCTCTAACTGCCAGGGCGAAAGAGCTACAAAGAAGCAGCCTCATCGTCACTTACAGTTAGAAATTTGAATTTCCTTCCCTTTCCCCCTGCCTTTTTGTGTTCGTAACTGGAAGCTCCATTCACAAGTAGAAGCAAAATTTTGCGACCAGAGCTGTTCGGAAGTTGAAATGTTTGGATAACATAAGTAGAGGCACCACTGTATTGTTGGGGCAAAATATTATGGGACCCTTCAGTACTTAGAATAACTTCCTAATTTTCTCTAAGAACAGAAATAGCTCATGTAAAGATTTATGCCTCTCTTACAATAATGCCTCCTGACAAACCGTAGTAGTAAGTGATCTCAATTGTAAACGAATACAAATATCCCCATCTCAGCTGCACCTAATGAGGGTCCGGCCCCCAGAACCAGCCTGTCCACTCATGCGTCTCAGTGCCACAAAGGTCCTGCTCTTCCTGCCAATTGTGGCAGTAGCTCCTCCATCTCCCTGATCATCTAGCCACTCCAGGCAGGGGGCGGGAGGATGAGTCTCCCCACACGGTTGCTGAGTGGCCAGCTGAGCAGGGAGACAGAGGAGCTACTGCTGCAATTGGTGGGAAGAGTGGGGCTTTTGCAGCACCAGGACATGGGAGTGGATGGACCAGTTCCGGGGGGGGCAGGCCCTCATTAAATGCAGCTGGTATGGGAGTATTCATATTCCTTTACAAATACAAATATCCCCATTTCTAATCCCAGTACTACCTGAACTGTGATGTCATGTTTTCAGGTTTGTGTAGATAAATGGATGGATAGACAGACAACTTTTCAAATGACATCCTGTTTATGAAAATAAAGTTTTGGGATACTAAGTAATCTTAAGAAAATATCATTTGATGTATTAGAAAATAACCTTGAATATAATGTACTGGTTACAGTTGTTCTCCCTCTTCCTTCAAAATTCTTCAGGTGTTCTTAACGAGTTCTGCTAATGTATTTCTATTGGAACCGTGTAATGAAATACCTGCACTCTTGAAGGAGCAAATTGATGCATGCAGAGCAGTTTTGAGTATATTTAGACGCATGATCATGGAACTTGCAATGGATAAAAAGACCTGGTATGTTTTTAACTTCTCAATTCACCTGGGCAGTTAATCTGAAAAGGAGTCTGAAACATTCTGTATGCAAATCTATATATGTTTAACTGGAAACACTATTGAACATAATTTGTACTTCTGATGAGAGATGTATAGGGTAGTATTGTTTCTGTTTTACGTACCAATATTTTAAAACTCTGTTTCAGTTTTATAGAACTATAGACATTTAGTATGATGCAGCCATTGCAGTATTATTGTTATACCCTTATTGGAAGTGTATTACATAAACATGATTTCAGCTAAAGCTATTAGTTAATTTGTATTATCTGGAGGCCACATCTGTGCAGGAGTTTCCTTTTTTTCCTGTGTGAAGGAAACGATGCATGACTCCCTCCAATTGCATAACTTATATTTCCTTCCCGAAAGGACAGTAGGAAATTCTTGTGTGCATCTATATAGGTCTACAGAAGGAAAATTCTAGATTACAAATAATTTATGAGTATGGATTTGGAATTTCAAAATTCTCCAGATTGAGACTGATTTTTAAAAACTTGGCATATTGCACAATGTTCTACTATTACTGATATGGGGTGGATAGTCTATACATTGCAGATTGTGAGGGTGTGTGCCAAATAAAAGTTGTCAGTGTTGAATCTGCCACAAGATAGAATATAGAAAATGTGTAAGCTTGGGACTTGATTTTTGAGATCAGAAACATAAAATGGATGCTGTTGTTGATGATTATTGTGGAAAAACATATGTTTCAAGGCAAGATGGCTTCTCTTTCACCTTTCCTGTGCCTGAACAAAATGTTATAAATGAACAAAATGTTGTGAATTGAAGTTAGGGAATATGCTGCAAATATTCGTACAGTGGAGTCTCGACTTATGTGTGGCTCCACCTACGAACTTTTCGACCTACGGACTTCTCCGGCCACAAAGTTTCACTTCGACTTGCAGTCGGAGAATCGACCTATGGACCAGAATGGGGAGGCGGGGAAAGTGCCAAATTCAAATTTGGCGCTTTCCCCGCCTCCCCCTTCCAGTCCGTAGGCTGCAGGTCGTGCTGGCTGTCAGCTTTGAGCTTTCTAAGCCCACTGGGGACAGGAGGCAAGAAACCAGTGGGTCCAGCTTTCTAAGCCCCGAAAGCCCAAAACAGACAGCAGGCACAGAGCGGTTTTCGGCTTTCCGGCCTCCAAAGCTACAAGCCAAAAGCCGCTCTGCGCCCGCTGGACGAACTGGCCTCTTGCCTCCTGTCCCCAATGCCCTCTGCCTTCTGGCCCTGCGGGGATGGGAGGCAGAGGACAGTGGGGACAGAAGGCAGAGGGCAGTGGGTGCAGCTTTGGAAGCCCTGGGTTTTTTTTCTTTGGCTGGAACAAATTAAATGATTTTCAATGCATTCCTATGGGAAATGGACCTTCAACCTACGGAATTTTCGACCTGCGGCCACAGTTCCAGTACGGATTAATTCCGTAAATCGAGGGTCCACTGTACAATTTCCAAAAAATGAGAAAATTATATAAATCTAATGCTACAGACTATGCTTATTTTAAAAAGATAAATCAGTTGTTTGAATATTAAAAAATCTCAAATTCCTCAGCAATTATATGTTGTTATATAAAATGCATTTTCTTATTACATGATAGGTTAAAGTAACAAATAGTTAAAAACAATGGCTGAAATCCTGTTACTTATCGTAATAAGCCATAACTTATGGAGGAGCTGACTCATCAGTACCCCACTCTAGTTGCAACTGACTACACTGAGCAACAGGATTTCAGTCAATATACAATTAAAGGTAAAATGTTATATGACTGTTACAACAGTGACAGAGAATCATAGATGAATTTCATATTTTTCCTTTTATTATTTCTAATAGCTGTTTTTGATAACATTGAGCCAAAATTATAGCCATGTTTTAGCTTTATTTTCACTTCTGTTTATGTCAGAAACAGACTCATTTGCTGCCCATGTTTAGGATTTTAAATTTAGCTTGAAAATTACCATTGTTGCATGTTCAGTTTGTGATTCCTCAAAGGATATTGGAACAGTCCCTTTTAGTATACAGTACTGGCTGACAGATGGCAGTATCAGAATTGTTGTTAGGTTCTAAGCCAATGTAGAGATGGATTGTGTTTTATTTATTTTGTGTATTTCTCATTTTTAAAACTGAATTATTATTATTACTTCATCATTTCTAAATAGTATAGTGGTTTTTCCCCCAATTTTTTTCCATAGGGAACAGCTGTTGCAAATACTCCTCAGGATTACAGAAGCAGTCATGAGCAAGTCTAAAGAGAAACAAACAAAGGATGTGTTTGCTCAAAGTTTAGCAGGATTACTATTCCGGGTATGTCTTAATGTTTTGGATGTCATATCAAATAGAAACCATGTATTAAAACTTGTATTTCTTAATGTTTTCCAAAATAGTGAACAAAACAAATAAATAAACAAACAAATGGACTGGCAATATAAGATTTATTTTTTTCTACATTTTGCTAAATGACCTGA